>NC_079169.1:12041643-12746643 GCF_947568905.1 Ostrea edulis
AATGGTTCAGGCACAGACTACACAGTTTTTTTGGGTTTTTTTTGTTTGTTTGTTTTGTTTTAGATCTGAGATGGCTAAGAATGGTTCAGGCAGTGAAGATTCTCACAGACTACACAGGTTGTTTTTTTGTTTTTTTGTAGGAATGAAATGGGTGAAAATGGTTCAGGCCCTGATGATTCTCAGCGTGATGTGTTTTGGTGGAGGATTTATATGCCTTACTCTAAAGATATGGGTTCTGAAAGATAGAAAAGAAATATTACATGCCGTTCTTTTGTCTACATTTGCAGGGGGTGAGTTGCAAGGATGCCAACAGTTTACTTTGTTACTTTTAAGATTGAGTATATTTTAGAGAAAAAAATTGGAATAAAGATTATGAATATTTTAGGTTTGAAATTGTACCGAGCACGATGGTTTTGTGGCTAAAGCCTGCGCTTAGTGACCGAGAGGTCGTGAATTAGAGCGTATTCCTAAGACATAAACTTAGGTAGCGATTGCTCCTTCAACAAACGTTCGACATTCAAAACTAAGTAGCGGGTCTTTCGGACTATACCTTAAAAGAGGAAATCCTGTATTCCGGCGGTGTCGGCACCATGGACACTTCTAGTCTGATTTATCAATAAAAACGCGTCTACTGTACTATAAGAAGTCATGAAACCCCATGTTGGATTCCGTTTAGAGCTTGTGGGGATCCGGGTTAGAATAGGTCATCAGTACCCCTTACTTTTCGCAAGGGGCGACTACATGGGAAGGTCTTTCGGATGAGATCGCGAAAACCGAGGCCCCGTGTTACAACCGATGCTGTGTGATAAAAGGACGAGCATAGACCTAGCTTTTACAGCCCTTCACCAGCAATGGTGACGTCTCTATATGACTGGGAAAAAAATCTTGAAGGGGACGTTAAACAATATACAACCAACCAACCGATTAGAAATATTTAATCACTGTTATTGACCATCTCGAGATTTTCGCATACATGGCTAAATAAATAAAATCAGTTTAAATCTTGACGAGTATTCATTGCATTCTCGTTTTTAAACATTTCTCAGAAACCTAGTATATAGATAGATATCATTAGTTACCCATTTAGATGGGAAATCTCTATAGTTCTTAGTTAAAGAATACTCACTGCTACGACCCTATGTAGCATGTATAGGTCTAACCCTGTGGTACTTCACCAACAACTGGTGACGTCTAGATATGAATGACAATATCTCAAAGAGACGCAAAACAAAAGTTCGAAATGCACTATTTTATGTATAGAACTAGTTAAATCTTGATGGGTTCTGTCTGTCAGTAAAATTTGTTTTATCTGATTTTCTTTTACAGCATTTTTAACCCTTGTCGCCATATCCAGAGCTGCCGATATGAAGGAGAGATATCTTGGGGACACCTATACGCTGCACTTTTCTTTCGCGTTTTGCATACTTGGGATGCTGCTGGGGAGTGCTGCTTGCATTCTTTTAACAGTGGACCGTCTGAAGAATAAAGAATCTTGGATCAATTCCTGAACCTGTCGGAGAAAGAACAAAATATATAACGATACATATACTTGTGTTTACACCAGATTTCTCGAGTATATTTATACTTTGCAAAACTACATGTGGGTGACACATCTAGAAAAGTCTTTGCAGTTTAACTATACCTTTTCCTGACTTTTAAAACTTGAGTTCCCACATTTAAATTCTGATATTTGTTGTCTGATCCTTCATTTAGTTTTTCTTATCACTAGCCATAGCTTGTTTAACAATGAATTTTTCTTATCACTAGCCAGAACTTGTTTAACGATGAATTTTTCTTATCACTAGCCTTGACTTGTTTAACGATACTTTTATCTTTTTACTAGCCATAGCTTGTTTAGTGATGCGTTTTTCTTTAACCGTAGCTTATTTATCGATGAATTTTTCTTATCTTTAACCATAGCTTATTTATCGATGAATTTTTCTTATCTTTAACCATAGCTTATTTATCGATGATTTTTTCTTATCTTTAACCATAGCTTATTTGTCGATGAATTTTTCTTATCTTTAACCATAGCTTATTTATCGATGATTTTTTCTTATCTTTAACCATAGCTTATTTATCGATGAATTTTTCTTATCTTTAACCATAGCTTGTTTAACGATGAATTTTTCTTTTTTCGAGCCATAGCTTGTTTAACGATGAATTTTTCTGATCAGTAGCCAGAACTTGTTTAACGATGAATTTTTCTTATTTTTGTCCATAGTTTGTTTAACGATGAATTTTTCTGATCACTAGCCATGGCTTTGTTTAAAGAATTTTTCATTTTACTAGTCATACAATGTAGCTTGTTATGTCTCCCCTTTAAAGGGGAGACATATTGTTTTTGTCATTTTTCTTCTTCTTCTTCAACCAAATTTTGTCCAGACCCTAACTAGATAACCCTTTGACTTCAAACTTGGCACCAAAATTTTTGACCTTGACCCTTTTCTTCATTCAAGGTCAAATTAAGAAAAACATGAAGAGACCATAACTTTAGAACCCTTTGACGTTAAGACTTCAAACTTAGAATATGAGAAGGGGAGGGGGTTGAGGAAAGGGGGAATTCCACCAAAAATTTTGACCTTGACTCATTTATAAAGTCAATGTCAATTTTTAATGTCAAAATATAGTCCAGACCAAAAGCTGACTTGACAGCCGTTTGACATTAAAACTTCAAACTTGGAATATAGAGAGATGATATGGAAGAGTGCACCAAAATGTTTGACCTTCACCCCTTTCTTCATTCAAGGTCAAATTAAGAAAAACATGAATTCACCATAACTTTAGAACGCTTTGAAATTAAGACTTCAAACTTAGAATATGAGAAGGGGGAATGAGGAAAAGGGGAATTCCACCAACATTTTTGACCTTGACCCATTTATAAAGTCAAGGTCAATTTTTTTATGTCAAAATATAGTCCAGGCCAAAAGCTGACTTGACAACCGTTTGACATTAAAACTTTAAACTTGGAATATGGAGAGGTAATATGGAAGAGGGGTGCACACCACAAACAGTTTTGACCTTCATCCACTTACAGTGTCAAGGTCACTCTTTTACATCAAGACTATAACCTGAGAACTATTTGACATTAGGATTTCAAACTTACAACTTAGAAAGCAGATATTAAGACAAGATGTACCAAAATCTTTGACCTTGACCCATTTCTTCATTCAATGTCACTCTTTTACATCAAAGTATAGTCAAGACTATAACCTGAGAACCCTTTGACATTGGGATTTCAAACTTAGAATATGGAAAGCAGACATTAAGACAAGATGTACTGTACCAACATTTTTTACCTTGACCCATTTCTTCATTCAATGTCATGTTTAAAAAAATCTTGATGATATCATATTTAAGATTTGTTTGACATCAAGATTACAAACTTGTAATATGGAAAGGCAATATTGAGGAGGGGGTGCACATCACCAACATTTTTTCCCTTGACCTACTTACATTGGCAAGGTCACTCTTTTACATCAAAGTATAGTCCAGACCATAACCTGAGAACCCTTTGCCATTAGGTTTTCAAACTTACAATATGGAAGGCAGATTTAAGACGAGATGTACTGCACCATTTTGTTTTTACCTTGACCCATTCCTTGGAAAGCAGACATTAAGACGCTTGCACTCATTATTGTTGTCTGTTGGGGGTTTTTGTTGTAAAAAACAATACCCACTAGTTTAACGGTGATTTTTTTCTTATCACTAGCCATAGCTTGTTTAACAATGATTTTTTTCTTATCACTAGCCAGAGCTTTTTGAGCGATATTTTTATTTCTTTTTACTAGTCATACCTTGTTTAATGATGAAATGAATAACAATGAGACAAATAATTCATTTTACTTTCTTTATTGAACTATATAGTCTCACGATTAACATTCATTGAGAAGCGATTGAAAGGTATTAGCCTTTTTGAAGTTTTTAATCGCTCATTCGTATTTGTTATTAAGATATGGTGGTTTTTAGATTATTGAGATACTAATTTTAATTGGATGTGACAGTATTCTAGTGTAGAAGGTTCGGCACACAACTGCATCCGGGTGTTTATCAAGCATTTTAACAGATATATCTTGTAAAAGTATCCAATACACAGTCAGTACATCCTTTGTAGTTCAACAACAGGAAAGTGATAATTTCCGCAAAGTTTGTCAAGTATAGTAAACCTGTTAAAGTGCATAAGGAGTGGATCGCATACACTGATACCGAGTGAAGAAAGCGAATCTTTACCAGGATTTGGACCAGGTTTTTACACTTCATTTAATCAACAATTGATTGATTGTATGTTGATTTACGTCCCATCCCAGACGTGTTTCATCCACAGAGAGACATCTCAAGCTTTAGCAGAATCTCGCAGGGTGTAAGGCCCATTCGGATAGTTCTAGCGGATTTTGTAGCTCTATTTATAGGTTTTAGCAGAGTAATCTTGGAAGTTTTTAATGTCTTTATAACTTCCTATTTTATTATAAAGAGGAATTGATGTATATGTGCGTAAGCTCTTGTTTTCGAATCTCAGTTATTCAAATGATATGTATTAAATCGTATTCCTGTTTCTTTGATGCAATGTGAAGATAACGAACAGTGATCAATCTCATAACTCGTACAAGCAATACAAAATAGATAGTTGGGCAAACACGGACCCCTGGACACACCAGAGGTGGGATCAGGTGCCTAGGAGGAGTAAGCATCCCCTGTTGACCGGTCACACCCGCCGTGAGCCCCATATCCTGATCAGGTACAGGGAGTTATCCGCAGTCAAATCAGTGTGCCAAGAACGGCTTAACAATCGGTATGAAACACGTCAGACAGCATTTGACCCAATGCGAGGTTGTATTGACGAATTAGATCGTTATAACGACCATAGAATTTGCGAAATGCTGACTTCAATCGAGACTGTTGAAATCCCTGTACCATCAACTTGTTTGTCAGTAGCTTACCTCGATTTAAAAACTGACCATACCCAGAACAAGCTCTTGCATATCGAATCAGTTGAGATATATAAACACCATATGCAGGTGATAATGGAATATTGCTACATAAATATGGGAAGTTGACGAGGAGAAGCTGAAATCATCCCGCTTGTCATACAGTTGAGTTGTCGGTTTGCCGTTAATGTCTACTTTCAATAAAATATCTAAGTATGAAGCAAAAGTGGATGACTCTGTGGTGTCCTTTATTTCGAGCTCACAGGGATATATCAAATCGACATATGAATGAAAGCTATCATTGTTAATAGACAAAACGTCATCGATATATCTAAAAGTCGAATTGAAGGTCACAGCGAGAGATTTTTTCTTCTCACGTAGAAGTTTTTGAATAAATTCTGCTTCATATGAATATAAAAACAGGTCAGCTACCAAAGGAGCACAATTCGTGCCCATGGGAATTCCAACAGACTGTTGGAAGACCTGATCACCAAAGACCACGAAGATATTGTCAATGAGGAACTCTAGCATATTTTTTATTTCAACTTCAAAGTACTTGTGCGTGGAATCAGAGTGGTGTTTAACAAAGTAAGTTTTTGAATGACTGATCACTAGATATGAATATTTCCGTTTTTGTTGAAGAAACAACTGTCTATGATGTCAAAAAGTCTAGTCTTTAATTTATCGTGAGGAATGGTCGTGTATAGTGTTGAAAAGTCATAGGTTTTAATGCTATTGATTTGTACAGTTTAAACTATATGTAAGACGAAGATGAAGGAAATATGTCACGTATGTTACAGTATATGTATGTTGACAACCTACTGCAGTCATCACGCATACAAATGTACTTGTACTCGAAAGTATTGGTCCATCAATGTTTTTGTCGCAATCTCAGATGAAAGGATTTTCTCCAGTTTTCCTGGTTAAGGTAACTAAAAGTATTGATAGAGTCCTCCGTTTACAAAAACAAACCCTTGAATGTTCCTCATTTTATTTATTCTAATATTTGGACTTTATCCTAACCCAGGTTGACTTTCAGAGATTATGAGATTGATATTTTGTTTTTTGCAGCCGACGACGACACAAAATGCCAAAACCGAGAAAAATTCACAAAAGTACACGTACCTATACAAATTATATTGACGTCAGAAATATTGTTCTAGATTTAAATCCAAAATGTCTCGAAATGATTTGATCTTGTAATTGTCCAAATTAACCCTTAACATGGTGTTCCTCAGACGTAAGTTTTCTAACAACATAAAAGCTTGCTAAAAAAATTCTCCCTTAAGGTGGCTCGCTACACATTGGAAGAGTTAATCAAATTAGCACGAAATAACTGGATCATGAAATATGATTGATTGATGTTTACCGCCACATCCAACTATTTTCAGTTATCTGGTGGCTCCCAGTTTTTATTGGTAGAAGAGAGAACCCAGGTACAATGTACCTGGGAAGAGACCACCGACCTTCCGAAAGTAAACTGGGAAACTTTCTCACTTACCGGCGCGAGTGGGATTCGAATCCGCGCCGACAGAGGTGAGAGGCCGTGTGATTTTGAGCGCGATGCTCTAACCACTCGGCCACGGAGGCCCCCGATCATGAAATATGTGTTGATATGTAATAAGTACATGTTTCAACGAGAGTACTGCAAATGGTACATGATACGCCCGTGAAAATGCGTACATAGGATGTTTTTCTTAAAAGTCATAATTTGTAGAACTTTGCTTCAGGTAGTATCAGCCATCATCAGGCTGTGACATACATTCTTTGCATTGTATGATTAAAGGGTCTTAGCCTAAACTGTGACAAGAGGTAGATAGACAAATCAAGAGTTATGTGTGTAAAATATTTCACCAAATTTGGGCAAGTTCAACAATCTGTGAATATTTAAAACATCAATGAAAATAAAAAAATTGTTGAAAATCAAACTTCTTGCACTATACACATCTTCTGGCTATTTACAAAGACCCTAGCTTCTAAACTGGGATAGAAGTTAAAAGGACAAACCATGCCCTTTATGTAATATATTTCCTCAAAACGGAGGAAGTTCAACAACCTATAATTGTCTTAAAAATGAAGAAAATAAATATCCTTGCCACATGCATATCTTCAATACATATACAAATACTCTGTAAAATAAGAAGGTCCTTACATGAAAACTGTGGAAGGAAAAACAGGCAAATCACATACTCTCTATGTGATATTTCCTCAAAACTGACTTATTTCAACAACCTGTATTTTTCTTTAAAATAAAAGGGAAATAAAATTCCTTGCCACATGCATACCTGCAATGTCCATATAAACACTCTGTAAAATAAGGTTATCACTTGGTAACTGTGAGAGAAGTTCACTGGGTAAATCTATACTCTATGTAATAGTTGTCTTCATATGAGTGAAAAATTCACGAGCGAGACGTTAAGCAAGATACAATCAATTAATCTATGTAATATTTCCTCGAACGGACTAAGTCCAACAACCTGTAATTTTCTCAAATATTGAAGAAAATGAAAATCTTTGCCACAAGCATATCTTCTATACCTATACAAACACTATGTAAAACAAGATAGTCCTCAAAAATTGTGGGAGGAGTCAACCAGACAAAATATGTACCCTCCATATAACAATAATTTTCAAATAAAGGGGCAGAAGTCCTGCAAGAGCGGTCGAAATGGATCAAAATTGCAACATGATTTAGGGTGATCCACAATGATATTACATGGCAATTATCAGCATGATATATGACAGAGAAATGAAATTAGACACAGAAAATCCCGAACGGACGTACAGACATCGCAGTACCATATTGCAAGGTGAAGATAACGAACAGTGATCAATCTCATAACTCCTATAGATAGTTGGGCAAACACGGACCCCTGGACACACCAGAGGTGGGATCAGGTGCCTAGGAGGAGTAAGCATCCCCTGTTGACCGGTCACACCCGCCGTGAGCCCCATATCCTGATCAGGTAAACGGAGTTATCCGCAGTCGAAATCAGTGTGCCAAGAACGGCTTAACATATGTTGTGGTTCCTTCATGATAAGATGGTGTTCTTTTATTATATGTTGTGGTTATTTCATGATAAGCTGGTGCTTTTTCATAATGTGTCTTTTCATTATATGTTGTGGTTCTTTTATGCTAAGATGGTGACATTTTATTTCAGGCTGTGGTTTTATCATGATAAAATGGTGCTTTTTACATTCATATTGGTGTTTTATCAAAAGATGAATCTTTTTCAACATCCGCTAGCATTATTTATTTATAAGGTGATCGTTTTATAACGAATGGAGATTTTTCATGTTGTGCTGTGGATATTTCATTATGATGAGGTGATCACTCGGAACCCCTCGCATATTGGTGTTGCTAAAACGTTGAATTGAAAATGGGACTGAAGGGAAAACGGAAATATTCTTTGTAATGATATGAGGTCATCATTTTTCAAAATCAAAATGCTATTTATGAACAAGAGAAGCGGAAATTACAGAGAGAACGGGAAGTTATTATCAGAATCCACCGCTTCATATACTTCATACTAATGCATATGTATTTTAAAATCACAATAACTTGTTTTGAAAAATATTAAGCAAGCGCCTGTTGGTATCCCTTCTCCACTCCTTATCCCAGTGTTGTCATTTCTGACTCCCTCCCCACCGATTATGACAGAATGTTGTTTGAAAATTAACTTTTAAAATTTTATTACTTTTTTCTGGCTGTGACATTTTAAGGTACGATTTTATGAACCTATCGAATGAATAAGAGTTTTTCAACAATCCCCACCCCCGAAAACAACACTGAAAAAGATGGGATAATTTTCTCAACAATTTCCCCCAAAGATAGCCTTCTTAGATCGAACTTGCTTTTAATCGAACTAGATATTTTTAAGATAATGAACTTCAGTTTGATTGTAGTTCTTTTGTATCACATCCAATTTTAAAGAGAACGATCCCAGTATGCCTCATTTGGGATTCATCTATGCAAAGTTAAAGTTGTTATATGCACCGGTATCTTGCGGATAGATGTTGAACCCCAAAAAATAGTGTTAAAAAAATAACGACCGATTGAAACAAAATCATTGTAACAAAGATGAAGTTTATGATCCTAGTAAAAGGATTTAACAGACTTATTCCATGATATAAGAAATAACTACACGGATAATAAAGAATTTATGTTTTAATTGAATTAAAAAGACATCTCATTATTAATATAAATAATAAGATATATCGAATGTTATATTATAAATAAACTGCCAGTAGTTATCGCCAATTTACAAAAATGTAGAATATTGAATTGCTGCAGACACTGTCTCCGTTAGTTAGAAGAAAGGTGAAAATAACAAAATAAATTGTTGGGAAACACTGACCCCAGAATACACCAAAAGTGGTATCAGGTGCCTAGGAGGAGTAAGCCTTTCCTGTCGACCGGTCATACCCGCCGTGAGCCCTATATCTTAATCAGGTAAACATAGTTTAATAATAGATCAAACACAAGGTGTTCAACTTGTTGACGTACTAAGATCATGAATTGTCGTTGTTTATACATACCACACCCACTGCTGTAACATGATGAATAATGTAAGTACGTACATATACACCTTACCTACTTTTTTAACATGATGAACAATGTAAGTACATAAATACACACCACACCCACTGTTGTAACATGTAAAGCTTATACGGTACCAATTTTGATGCACAAGATGCGCATTTCGACAAATAATGTCTCTTCAGTGATGCTCAACCGAAATGTTTGAAATCCGAAATAACTATGAAGTTTTAGAGCTAAATATAGCCTAAAACAGCGTGCCAAAAAAGTGGAGCCAAATTCGTCCAAGGATAAGAGCTATGCATGAGGGAGATAATCTTTAATTTTGAAATGAATTTCTAAATTTTATAACAGCAATGAACTATACATCCGTATTTTCAAGCTAATAACGAAGTACTTAGCTACTGGGCTGTAGAGACCCTCGTGGACTAACAGTCCAACAGCAGAGGCCTCGACCCAGGGGTCATAATGTAAAACTTATACGGTACCAATTTTGATGCACCAGATGCGCATTTCCACAAATAATGTCTCTTCAGTGATGATCAACCGAAATGTTTGAAATCCGAAGTAACTATGAAGTTTTAGAGCTAAATATAGCCTAAAACAGCGTGCCAAAAAAGTGGAGCCAAATTCGTCCAAGGATAAGAGCTATGCATGAGGGAGATAATCCTTAATTTTGAAATGAATTTCTAAAGATGAACAATATAAGTACGTAAATACACACCATACCACACTGTTGTAATATGATGAATAATTTAAGTACATAAATAAACACCACACTGTTGTAACATGATGAACAATGTGAGTACGTAAATACACACCACACTGTTGTAAAATGATGAATAATGTAAGTACGTAAATACACACCACACTGCTGTAACATGATGAATAATGTAAGTACGTAAATACACACCATACCCACTGTTGTAACATGATGAACAATGTAAGTACGTAAATACACACCAGGCCCACTGTTGTAACATGATGAATAATGTAAGTACGTAAATACAAACCATACCCACTGTTGTAACATGATGAACAATGTAGGTACGTAAATACACACGACGTCCACTGTTGTAGCATGATGAATAATGTAAGTACGTAAATACACACCACACTGTTGTAATATAATGAATAATGTAAGTACGTAAATACACACCATAACCACTGTTGTAACATGATGAACAATGTAAGTACGTAAATACACACCACACCCACTGTTGCAACATGATGAAAAATGTAGGTATGTAAATCCACACCACACTGTTGTAATATGATGAATAATGTAAGTACATAAATAAACACCATACTGTTGTAAAATGATGAATAATGTAAGTACGTAAATACACACCACACTGTTGTAATATGATGAATAATGTAAGTACGTAAATACACACCACACTGTTGTAATATGATGAATAATGTAAGTACGTAAATACAAACCACACTGTTGTAATATGATGAATAATGTAAGTACATAAATAAACACCACACTGTTGTAAAATGATGAATAATATAAGTACGTAAATACACACCACACTGTTGTAAAATGATGAATAATGTAAGTACGTAAATACACACCACACTGCTGTAAAATGATGAATAATGTAAGTACGTAAATACACACCACACTGTTGTAACATGATGAACAATGTAAGTACGTAAATCAACACCACACTGTTGTAAAATGATCAATAATGTAAGAACGTAAATACACACCACACTGTTGTAAAATGATGAATAATGTAAGTACATAAATAAACACCACAGTGTTGTAAAATGATGAATAATATAAGTACGTAAATACACACCACACTGTTGTAAAATGATGAATAATGTAAGTACGTAAATACACACCACACTGTTGTAACATGATGAACAATGTAAGTACGTAAATCAACACCACACTGTTGTAAAATGATCAATAATGTAAGTACGTAAATACACACCACACTGCTGTAACATGATGAATAATGTAAGTACGTAAATACACACCATACCCACTGTTGTAACATGATGAACAATGTAAGTACGTAAATACACACCAGACCCACTGTTGTAACATGATGAATAATGTAAGTACGTAAATACAAACCATACCCACTATTGTAACATGATGAACAATGTAAGTACGTAAATACACGTCAAACTGTTGTAATATGATAACAATGTAAGTACGCAAACACACACCATACCCACTGTTGTAACATGATGAAAAATGTAAGTACGTAAATACACACCACACCCACTGTTGCAACATGATGAAAAATGTAGGTATGTAAATCCACACCACACTGTTCTAATATGATGAATAATATAAGTACATAAATAAACACCACACTGTTGTAAAATGATGAATAATGTAAGTACGTAAATACACACCACACTACTGTAATATGATGAATAATGTAAGTACGCAAATACACACCACACTGCTGTAATATGATGAATAATGTAAGTACGTAAATACACACCACACTGCTGTAATATGATGAATAATGTAAGTACGTAAATAAACACCACACTGTTGTAAAATAATGAATAATATAAGTACGTAAATACACACCACACTGCTGTAATATGATGAATAATGTAAGTACGTAAATACACACCACACTGTTGTAATATGATGAATAATGTAAGTACGTAAATACACACCACACTGTTGTAATATGATGAATAATGTAAGTACGTAAATACACACCCTACTGTTGTAATATGATTAATAATGTAAGTACGTAAATACAAACCATACCCATCGTTGTAACATGATGAATAATGTAAGTACGTAAATACACACCAGGCCCACTGTTGTAACATAATGAATAATGGAAGTACGTAAATACAAACCATACCCACTGTTGTAATATGATTAATAATGTAAGTACGTAAATACAAACCATACCCACCGTTGTAACATGATGAATAATGTAAGTACGTAAATACAAACCATACCCACCGTTGTAACATGATGAATAATGTAAGTACGTAAATACAAACCATACCCACTGTTGTAACATAATGAATAATGTAAGTACGTAAATACAAACCATACCCACTGTTGTAATATGATTAATAATGTAAGTACGTAAATACAAACCATACCTACTGTTGTAATATGATTAATAATGTAAGTACGTAAATACAAACCATACCCACTCTTGTAACATGACTAATAATGTAAGTACGTAAATACACACCACGCCCACTGTTGTAGCATGATGAATAATGTAAGTACGTAAATACACACCACACTGTTGTAATATAATGAATAATGTAAGTACGCAAACACACACCATACCCACTGTTGTAACATGATGAACAATGTAAGTACGGAAATACACACCAGGCCCACTGTTGTAACATGATGAATAATGTAAGTACGTAAATACACACCACGCCCACTGTTGTAATATGATGAATAATGTAAGTACGTAAATACACACCACTTTGTTGTAATATGATAACAATGTAAGTACGCAAACACACACCACACTGTTGTAATATGATAACAATGTAAGTACGTAAATACACACCACATCACACTGTTGTAATATGATGAATAATGTAAGTACGTAAATACCCACCACACTGTTGCAATATGATAACAATGTAAGTACGTAAATATACACCATACCCACTGTTGTAACATGATGAATTATGTAAATACGTAAATACACGCCACACTGTTGTAACATGATGGACAATGTAATTACGTAAATACACACCAAACCCACTGTTGTAACATGATGGACAATGTAATTACGTAAATACACACCATACCCACTGTTGTAACATGATAAACAATATAAGTACGTAAATACACACCATACCCACTGTTGTAACATGATGAATAATGTAAGTACGTAAATAAACACCCTACTGTTGTAACATGATGAATAATATAAGTACGTAAATACACACCATACCCACTGTTGTAACATGATGGACAATGTAATTACGTAAATACACACCATACCCACTGTTGTAACATGATGAACAAAGTAAGTACGTAAATACACACCACACTGTTGTAACATGATGAATAATGTAAGTACGTAAATACATACCATACACACTGTTGTAACATGATGAATAATGTAAGTACGTAAATACACACCCTACTGTTGTAACATGATGAACAATATAAGTACGTAAATACACACCATACCTACTGTTGTAACATGATGAATAATGTAAGTACGTCAATACACACCCTACTGGTGTAACATGATGACAATATAAGTACGTAAATACACACCATACCCACTGTTGTAACATGATGAATAATGTAAGTATGTTTTAACACGATGAACAATGTAATTACATAAATACACACCACACTGTTGTAACATGATGAACAATGTAAATACGTAAATACACAACATACCCACTGTTGTAACATGATGAACAATTTAAGTACGTAAATACACACCACGCCCACTGTTGTAACATGATGGACAATTTAAGTACGTAAATATACACTGCACTATATTAAAATACATGTGCGTTAAAACATGTTAATCAAAGACGTTTTGCCACGAAAAGGGGGGGGGGGCATATAATCCCTGTGTCAGACCGTGGGTTCTTTACATTCTCTTTTCATAGGTGTCCTGCTCGCTAACACCTCTGTCACTTAAGCCGAATCTACCATGCTTTTCGAGCTTGATTGAGAATAGATTTTAAAGTAAGAATACATTAATCACATTTTAACAATCCTTTTTAATTATTTCCATTATCACTTAGATATTATCGCACTCGTCAACGAAGGAAATCATCAAACGCTGTGAGTTTTGTGGGGCTTTAATGAATATTTGAAAGTATGTTTGAACATAAGCATAGTAGGAAATTATGTTAAGAATTTTGTGCTGTAATTGAAGTTTTTTTTAAAGGGGTAGATCTGTAGCTCTCTGTTCCGTCACAATATTTTTTTTACAGTTCTGCAGCTTGATAAAACCAAAGCATGTAATAAAATATTGCCATCTTAACATAAAAGAAGCACAGCATATAATGAAAAACACATTATAAAAGAGCACCACCTTATCATGACAGAAGTACAGCACATAAAGAAAAAGTACCACCTTATCACGAACAAACCACAGCATATAACGAAAAAGTACCACCTTATCACGAACAAACCACAGCATATAACGAAAAAGTACCACCTTATCACGAACAAACCACAGCATATAACGAAAAAGTACCACCTTATCACGAACAAACCACAGCATATAACGAAAAAGTACCACCTTATGTTGAAAGAACCACAGGATGCAATAAAAATGCACCTCCTGATCGTGAAAAACCAGGAAATATAACGAAAAAGCACGTTATCATCATGAAAGACATCCACATACGGCAGTTATGTCGTTCCATAAAAATCAACCCTGTAGTGAGTCGCACCATGACAATCAAGAAAGACATGTGTACGTACAGAAACGGGTGTTGAACTGAGAATAGGGTACTTTTAAAAAAAAGATACTGATTTCTGTCCCTTTTGTATACTACTTGCAACTTTGCTATTTAAAGGATGTATTAATTACCAAACCGTACCTGCAGCTTTATCTCTATAAAATCACATATTAATTAACAAGATTAATATTTTACTAATTCATTAACCTGTGTTAAAGCATGCAACTTGGATTGACTTTCACATTATTAATGAATAAAATATATAGTATAAAACCCTTAGAGCAATAGAAGTTTGTTATATTCTGCAAATGCTACATAGCACCTGTGATCTACAATCTTTTCGAAACATCTCACTTGATTGTATAAGAAATGGTGGGTACTTTAAACATGTCAGTTAAATCAATGGATTTGTAGGTCTTCTGATAGCTAATTTACTTCTTTAAAACGAGACTACAGTAAAAATGCCCTAGGCGAATATTAGTGCCCTAAAATACATATATGATAAAAGGCGAAGAAAACGAACAGTGATCAATCCTATAACTACCATAAACAATACAAAACAGAGGATTGGGCAAACACGGACCCCTGGACACACCAGAGGTGCCACGGAGGAGTAAGCATCCTCTGTCGACCGGTCGCACCCGCCGTGAGCCCAAAATTTGGATCAGCTAAACGAAGTTATCCGTAGTTAAAATCAGTGTGCCAAGAACGGCCTAACAATTGGCATGAAACACGTCAGACAGCATTTGACCCAATGATAGGTTGTATTAGCAAACTAGATCGTTACAACGACCGTAGAATTTGCGAAATGCTTACTTTAATAGTTTACTATATCAATTGTATTGCGACAATGTAGTAATCTAATTCTAAATAAATGTTCAAGCTATTAATAGTCACGTACGTTGTCCCATGTTTCTTGATATTTGTCTGAAAGAAGCATAATCACCAAATGTTCGGTGCATTTAGATCATACACTATTCATATGTCTCTGATAAACATTTTACCGTAGTGAATTCCATGTAGAATTTTAAAGAGAATTGGTTAATTGTGTGACCAATCTTAAAAGAACGGAAATAAAGAGCAATTATACTTTTGGGAGTTGATTTTAGCA
The DNA here is from genome assembly GCF_947568905.1 of Ostrea edulis. Classification (NCBI taxonomy): domain Eukaryota; kingdom Metazoa; phylum Mollusca; class Bivalvia; order Ostreida; family Ostreidae; genus Ostrea; species Ostrea edulis. The sequence continues at coordinate 12,057,632 of NC_079169.1, forward strand.
ACTTCTCTATGCAACCACTCGGCTCAAAGTGATGTTTCTTCTTTACAAACAGATGTAAAAGTGCAGCGATAACAACAAGTTGATCGTAGAACGTTTGCATATTACACGTTTAAATGCATAATTTCGTTAATTTTTTACTTTTCTACCGTCGGTCAATTGAATATGTAAATTGAAAAACAACCAAAATATCACTAGAAATACAATCTAATCTCACACATTCAAAAATCCCTACACACAGACAGAATCATCACCGATCATAATACAGTCTAGAAAACAAGTACAGGGCCCCGGGCCTAGAAATACTCGGTCTCTTTGAAGTGGCGGTTTCTGTGTATTCTACATAGCAGTTGCGTGGACTTTTCAAATCTAAAAATACAGATACATGTACATGTCCACAATCAGGAAATCAATCGACCGGCGATGATAGAATAGTCAACTGATTTTGTAAGCTTCAGAAGCGAACGGAAATGGCCTACATTTTTGCAGTTACTCCCCTTACACCGGAAGTTGGGGGCGCGCTTACGATTGCGGTCCTAAGCTTCACATTAATAGTATTAACAAATAATGTATAGTAAAGCTTACGCTACAGAATCTTTTATCATGCTAAATTTTAACAGGTTGTAATATATTTATGACAAAAACAAGGTTTAATTTCTTAGATTTTCTGGAGAAAACTTTTTAAGGCACTTTGTCAAGTTGTAGAGTTGGGGAAGGGGAGGGGGTGTCATAGGTATATTTGACGCTTATTTCTGTCCAAATTATGCAATTAATACCGAATATTTCAGTAGCAATCTTTTTTAGAATAAACAGACACCTAGAATTAAAAAGCAAAATGAAAGCATGCGATACAATCAGACACGTAGCATTGTTTATAAAGGAGGGGGGGGGGGTTAGAAGTTGACTTCATGATATTGCCTGAAAATTCTTGACAAATTAATTTTAAAAATATCCAAAGCTCGAGAAGGAGGGAGCCAAGGGTTGGTCTTTCAGTTATATTCATTTATTAAATTTAACATTTCCACTACAATTCACGACAATGTTGTTTTTAAGAGGGGAGGGCATCCTATTTTAGAGATCTATCTCTGCACGTAAAAATTACCAATTTTGTATGTAATAATAAGAGGGGGCAGACCCATTGTTGCTAAGAGTCTGATGATTGCTCTTAAGTGTAAGTTGATGTGCACAAAATTTAACTTTCAAAAGATTGATTCACACGGGAAAATAATATTTTAACAAAATATTACACTAGAGATAATTAGTTATGCTTTGTGCAATATTCAATCAATCAATCATTCAATCAATCGTGATAATTAAGATGCATTGTGTATTGGCACATGGTGTACATTTAGCAACAAGTAGTTTTGTTCAGTGTGAAACGATAAATTGATAATGTACATGTTTGTGTTGGTTGTACATGTGTTTTAGGCATATCTTATTGCATGTTTGTTGTGTTTTGGTTGTCGAAAATATTGATAAAAATTAGTAATGAAGAATTACTGCTATATTAAGGACATCATGATTCTGATCTAAAGAAATCGAGGACTATAGTTAATATTTGCGTACTTTGTTACATCATGACCATACATTGCTTGAGAGAAAACCACACAAGGAACACATATAAATGGAATTAATGACTAAATATTTTGTTCAGTTATACTATTGTTTAAGTCTTTACACTTAATGTTTAGAAAAATTCCCTAACTGGCAATTGATTGCAAATCAAATATTGTAAATTTCCTATTTATTCCTTATATGACACCGTCAATTGAGGACCGCATTATGTTGTGCGCCCTCTGTAATCAGGAGGAAATAACTCGCATAGCATTATGAAAATTGTAGGCCATTATCGTACATCACCACATTCAATGTTAGATTGATTGATTATATATTGTTTAACGTCTCTCTCGAGAATATTTCACTCATATGGAGACGTCACCACTGCCGGTCAAGGGCTGCAAAATTTAGGCCTATGCTCGGCGCTTACGGCCTTTGAGCAGGGAGGGTTCTTTATCGTGCCACACCTGCTGTGACACGGGACCTCGGTTTTTGCGGTCTCATCCGAAGGACCGCCCCATTTAGTCGCCTCTTACGACAATCAAGGGGTACTGAGGACCTATTCTAACCCGGATCCCCACAGGACTGAATGGTTGCATTCATTGTCCTTTTTAATGATAAAACCAAGAAATGTGTTTCTGTGCTCGGCACTAAATTCATTAAAAATTTTATTTTAGTGTGGAAACAACCAGTCATGCAGTTCAAATTTTCCAAACTTTCAGTTGTAAATTAAATTAAATATTAATAATAATAATAATAAAAGAAATGTTTCAAGAAAATGTGTCATAACAATTTGAAAATTGAACCGCACGCTATAGAAATTCAAGGTTTTTTTTTAAAAAAGAAAAGAAATCCATATTTTCGTGGGCCGCTACCAAGTTCTTTCGAAGCAAGCGTCAGTTGACTGACAGTTAGAGCACGTGTACCAGCGTATGTAACAATAGAATTTAGAAAATGGGTACTGAATGAAATGTCATTATAGCTTTCCTTTGCTAAATAAATAGATTGAATAATTGTATTGCCTTTTAGATTCATTATGATGACACAGCTTTCTGTAATACCTGATTAATTAATATCCATTCAGACTTTTACAGCACTCATTGTGTAGAATTAACCATATTCACATTCTACATGAATGTCGATTCATGGAATCTTCATTATTAGTACACAAACTTGAATTCATTAGTTTGTTAGTCACATTGCTCAATAAAAAAGAGGGAATGTTAAAAAAAAGTGAATTTCTTGATACTCTGTTCATCATTAGGGCCCCGCATGAAATGCTGGAAGCCCTATAGTAATCAAATTGTCCGTCCGTCAGTCTGGCCGTCAACACTTTTTTTGTGACACGATAACTCAAACACTGTTTATTGCACAGTTTTCAAATTTTGTACAGAAATAATTTACAATAAGAGGAAGAAGCCTATAAATGTTGGGGTCATGTGACTTTGTCTGTCTGTATGTCACCATCTTTGTTATTATGAACACTTTCTTTGTGACACAATAACTCAAACAGTTTTCCAATTTTGTACAGAAATACTTTACAATAAGAGGAAGACACCTATAGATTTTGGGATCATGTCACTTTATCTGTCTGTTTGTATGTCATCATCTTTCTTATTATGACTATCTATTTACCAATATCTAAGGGAGATAATTCAATTTGAACTCTATAATATTGTGTATGTGTATATTTTGGTTTTTTAATGTGATATAAAAAATGCTTGACGTCACATGTATATTGAATTAACACGTCATTCCCAGTTAACACTCTCGATCGGGATCGGAATACGAAATAAAATTTCTTATATCCGGTTGCAAAGTGAAACTACTTCATAGAGTTATGTATTAATTGCGCGTTAAACTGTTCCTTTTGATATACAAAATCACAAAATAGATACAAATTGAATGTACCCTATTCATTACTGTTACCGAACTTTCTTCGGTGAAAATCTCGAAATGGCGTGTTTCACTGCGCTTGTTGACGGTAAAGTCCACGGGCACTGGAAGTTAATGTAAATATATAGTATGTGCATGTATAAAAAAGGAAGGGTAGGACACTCTTTTTGAGGCAAATTCGGGGTTGGGTTATTGTGGGCGTTTCTCAAACAGCCTGACGCGATGAATCGTTCACATATACCTTACTTTCAATATATGTACGGTTTCGTTCCGCTCCAATGCCGTTCATTTGAAGAAAAATGTTTTTACACCTCCAAGTGCCTAAGAATTTCGCTAGACTGTCTTACTTCCGGTTTAATCGCACTGAATCGAAAGGTAAGTTCTGATTGGCCAATGTGATAAACATTTATAAGTTTGTCATATTCTTATTGGTTCTGAAATAATGATAAGAATATTTGAACTATAAAAACAAACATGGCTCATGTACTTAACCACTAGTCTCTAATACCATCATGAAGTAATAATCCTGAGAATTATTTTCTCTACATATGTATTTATGGATTAGATAACGTGCGTCAATTCAGACTTCAGTTTTATTATTGACCTATCAGAACTTACCTTTTGATTCAGTGATATTAAACCGGAAGTAAGACCGTCTAGCGAAATTCTTAGGCACTTGGAGGTGTAAAAACATCTTTTTCTTCAAATGAACGGCATTGGAGCGGAACGAAACCGTACATATATTGAAAGTAAGGTATATGTGAACGATTCATCGCGTCAGGCTGTTTGAGAAACGCCAACAATAACCCAAACCCAAATTTGCCTCAAAAAGAGTGTCCTACCCTTCCTTTTTTATACATGCACATACTATATATTTACATTAACTTCCAGTGCCCGTGGTAAAGTCCACATTTTCTACGTGAGTATTTTGATATTTGCTTATGAATATTTTTAGCGCATACATGGTATGTCTCTGCTAGGAATAATGGAAACTGTCTCACCAATGTATGTAAAGGCATATTCTATTGATTTCTATTTTTAAAATTGTAGAATACTTCAATCAAATGTGTATGAAAACGCTTAGACCCACGATGTCAGAATTTCCTTTTCCTAGAAATCAATATGTCAAAAATACTTTTCAAATTCTATGTGTCACATTTTGTACCAGTTATCCACTTTGAATCTTCTATTACAGTGAGATTTAGTTGAAGTATGTTGTGGATGACCGTGTGTCAAACAGAAGTAATTTAGATTTGCATCAGTTTCTCATTAATATGCTTCACGATTCCTTTTTCACAAATTTACATTCCAATGTATCTTTGAATATTATTAATTCTAACATATATGGCAGCCCCAAACATTGCTTATTAAATACAGATGCCACTTCCTCTAATAACCCTCAGCGGGGCCCTTGCTGACCGTGTCAGTTTTAATAACCCTCAGTGGGGTCCTTGTTGACCGTGCTAGTTTTAATAACCCTCAGTGGGGCCCTTGTTGACCGTGTCAGTTTTAATAACCCTCAGCGGGGTCCTTGTTGATCGTGTCAGTTTTAATAACCCTCAGCGGGGTCCTTGTTGACCGTGTCAGTTTTAATAGCCCTCACCGTGACCATTGTTGACCATGTTAGCTTTAATAACCCTCAGTGGGGCTCTTGTTGACCGTGTCAGTTCTAATAACCCTCAGTGGGGCCCTTGTTGACCGTGTCAGTTTTAATAACCCTCAGCGGGGTCCTTGTTGACTGTGTCAGTTTTAATAACCCTAAGCGGGGTCCTTGTTGACCGTGCCAGTTTTAATAGCCCTCACCGTGACCATTGTTGACCATGTTAGCTTTAATAACCCTCAGTGGGGTCCTTGTTGACCGTGTCAGTTCTAATAACCCTCAGTGGGGCCCTTGTTGACCGTGTCAGTTCTAATAACCCTCAGTGGGGCCCTTGTTGACCGTGTCAGTTCTAATAACCCTCAATGGGGCCCTTGTTGACCGTGTTAGTTCTGATAACCCTCAGTGGGGCCCTTGTTGACCGTGTGAGTTCTAATAACCCTCAGTGGGGCCCTTGTTGACCGTGTTAGTTCTAATAACCCTCAGTGGGACCCTTGTTGACCGTGTCAGTTTTAATAACCCTCAGTGGGGCCCTTGTTGACCGTGTCAGTTCTAATAACCCTCAGTGGGGCCCTTGTTGACCGTGTTAGTTCTAATAACCCTCAGTGGGGCCCTTGTTGACCGTGTTAGTTCTAATAACCCTCAGTGGGGCCCTTGTTGACCGTGTTAGTTCTAATAACCCTCAATGGGGCCCTTGTTGACCGTGTCAGTTTTAATAACCCTCAGTGGGGCCCTTGTTGACAGTGTCAGTTTTAATAACCCTCAGTGGTGCCCTTGTTGGCTGTGTCAGTTCTAATAACCCTCAGTGGGGCCCTTGTTGACCGTGTCAGTTCTAATAACCCTCAGTGGGGCCCTTGTTAACCGTGTCAGTTTTCTAGTTTTATTGATATGATAAAGCTTCATAGTTGTATGCATCATTTACTGAAAATTTAGTTTTCCTATAAAGTCATTAATTCATCACATCTTAAAATACAGATTTCTACCAATTAAATAAATGAAAATATATTGTTGCAGTCAACTATTCAACCCTAGACGAGGCCTTCTAATTACAAATACCATCAACAATTAACTACACAAAAAGGTAAAAGAATACTGATAATTATAAACATGGACGAAGACCAAGTAAAGGCGTAGAACCTAGCTAAAGAGGTCATACTTTCATTATAACTACCTGTAGCCTATTCAGTTGTGGAAAGATTCACATATGTACAATCATAATCAGCAATTATCAGCACAACATGACCATCTCAGTAAATTTTCAATCAAATACTGTATACACAAGCACATATATGCATTTACTTGATCAAGATATAAGCTCACGACGGGTGTGACCGGTCGACAGGAGATGTTACCCCTTCCAAGGTTCTGCTCCAACCTTTGATATGTACATGTATCCGTGTTTGTCCAACTTACTTTTGTATTGCTTATAGTACGAGGCCGTCGTAGTTATGAGCTTGATCACTGCTCGTTTATTCACATTTTCACATGTGCAAATTTAAGACCACATGGCTATTTTTGTAGATTGAATAAATTGTAGATATTTCACTGTTAATTGTTGATCCTTACGAAATTACGTTCATGCATGGTGGGGATTTTCCTAAATGATTTATATAAAGCTCTAGAAAATGAATTTCAAATTTTAAGTAATAGAGAATTTTAAAGATACACAAGATACTTCGACAGGGAATGCTTACTCAGCCTAGGCACCTGATCCCACTCTTTTATATCCAAGGTTCTGTGTTTCTCCAATTCTCTATTTTGTATTACTTCACTGTTCGTTATCTTCACATTTCATTGTCAATGCCCGCGGTTTAAGTAGAAGTTCTTGCACTTTGAATAATGAGGACATTGTTTAGTTGTGTAAATCATGTCAATACCCCACCCTGTTTTGTTTTTAAAAGACGAGTTGTTGAAAATCTAAATTAAATTATCATAAATCCAAGAATTATCAAGTCATGTGGTTATGTGTGGAGTTTTTCAAAAATGTTCTTATGCTAGTGTATCAAAGTAGTGATATATTTTGACAAAAATGAGCAATTGTAAGAATGTTTATGCTGGAATGGGAAAAAGTGTTACCTTTATTGTGTCGAAATGCGTTTGCGCTTTGATTGTTATAGAGACAGAACATAAGTATTTGCATAAATTTATGACGTTTGAGGTACTTCTCTCTTTTTTATTTAAGGAATAATTCTCAATCCCAGAAGCATTTGGTGCAAATCATCATAAAATCTACATAAAATCAACTCCCTTCAGTACCTTCAATACTTTGCATTCTATTATAGACGGATGCGTTACAAATATATTGTATTAAAAACCGGTCTGCAGGAGATGCTTACTCCTCCTAGGCACCCGACTCCACCTGGTATGTCCAGGGGTCGTTATCTTCACCTTTTATGTTACAAAAGCTTTAAATTCGGCGAAAGCAATACATAAATTTAGAGAGAAGTATGACTTCATTTAAGAGTGTTAGACACCTAATTATGTTCTGTGTATGATCAGTTTTTAAATCGGGACAGACAATTGACAAATAAGTTGATGATGTTGTGAAGGGTTTTTACGGTGGTATATTCAGGACATGCAATTATTTTTTTACTTCTTATTTTGGGAAATATGTCGTTCGCACGAGATATTATCTCGTTCGCATGACATAATATCTCATTCGCACAAGATATTATCTCGTTCGCACGACATACTATCTTGTTAGCTCGAGATAATATCTCTTTTGCACGACTTATTATCTCGTTCGCACGACATAAAATCTCGTTCGCACGACTTAATATCTCGTTCGCACGACTTATTGTCTCGTGCTAACGACATAATTTCCTTATTATTTATTTTAAACTTTTATTTTGTGCAGTCATTTTTAAATACCAATCAGGACTGTATAATTCTTTAATGTGAAAATTCACTGTGGAAATTTTTCGTTGATCATGAAAACTCAAACTTAAATAATAATAAAGAGGGTTTTAATTCATTTAACAGCTCTAGCAACATTCAACTTTCTATAATTGTGTTTAGAATTAACTCTTTATATGTGTTTTGTAGTATGTTCTATGCTTTCTGAATGACTGATACCTTTTTTATGCTATCATGTATCAATACCCAGGTCCGTAGAAAGCCCTAGCTTAGGGAATTTTACATTGGGATGGGGGGGGGAGGGGGGAGGGGGGGGGCTGTACGAATAATTTCATATTCCAACAAGGTTAAGTTTAATCATGAATGAGGGGTGTAAAAACCCAAGCGAGACTCATTCTAAATTAGTTACCAAGGTGTCTATTCCTATTTCGTTAGCTTGCAAAATACATGTATGAAATACAGAAAATATGTTGTTTTGTATGAAATAATCTTATAAGGGACATAAACTATAACCAATTAATTGGTCAAACATTTGGGGTTGCTGCTATTTTGTACACATATCAAGTACTTTCATAATATTGAATTAATATCTAAGTATTTTTTTGTACCAAAATCGATTCCATATCCTTTCAATGGAATTCCTCGGAAAGTGTTTTCCTATGAAATTGTTCGGTATGTATTATTAATTATGCAACAATTTATTTTCAGTACCGGTGATGTAGAATGATGGTTGGTGTAATCAGAAAAGGGAAGTTGATAGATGAATGTTCACATTCTATCTAATTAAATCAGTGAAGTTTCCTTGATGGCAGGAGACAAAATGGATTATGTTGCTATTCTAATATTTTTTCTACTGTTCCAAGGTAAGACTTTTACAACTTGTTTATCTAACCAACGCTGGGTTATTAAGTAGGTCTTTCCATTGTCTGTAATAATTAGTTTTCCGGATATCTGAGATACCATTTCAACTTTATAAATGGTAATTTCCTTAAGTTAAGGATGACCTCTATTCGTTTAGGTTGAAAAATCAAGGTCACTACTTACTATTTGCGAACGATGTCCCAAAAGCTTCAATTATTGACGAAACATTTCTTGTAAAGTATAGGTCCTAAATCACAAAACTACAGATATCAACCACAGACAACTTAGAGAGCGGGATTGATATAAGCCCTTTGGATTATTTTTTTTATTATTTGTATATCAATGATTTCTGTTTAAAACTGATGAATATTGTTTAAGTTAAATCTGAATTAAACTAACGATATTCTATATACTATGTTAAAGATTCAGCAATGAGGTTTCCCCTACAGAATGTCTATCACAAGGAGATGACCTATATCACTGTTAATATTCAAAAGCATAATTCGTCATTAGCCCAATTAACAAGTTGGGGGTTGTTGTTGAAATCTGTAGTATTGTGATTTAGGACCGAGAATTCACAAGAAATGTCTCTCCTTTAAACAGCTCAAATCAAATTAATACTTTACAAATTGGCTTTTAATTAAATTTGATGACTTTGTTATGTTTCATTTTTTGTATTATCGTTTTGTTGGAATATATACGGATTATGTATTGGTGATTCTGTGTTAAAGTCCCTTATGTTGTTTTTTTCCGTATGTTTACTATATATAGATTCAAACGTTACGGTAATATGGTGATAAATTATAAGACCAGTATCCTCTGTAAACTTTAGTACTTCCACATTTCCTTATTTTGCCCTTTATCTCATTCACGATAATTAAAATGTTCTTTGTATTATACGATACTGTTAGAGCTGTACATTTCCCGATACGGAATGTAATTTTCTGTGTATTACATTATCAGTAATGATATATGAAAAATTCAGAATTAAATATTTGGTGATTGTGCCTATACTCTGTGTTACAAATTAAATTAAAATATCGCAAACACCAAACACACAAATCAATCAAAAGTTATATTCTAACACTAGGAAATAGAGGAGTTTGAAGCGGAAATTCCGCAGGGACTCTATTATGCAGCCGTTGTATATACTAGTAGGTACGATTGATTGATTTTTATAGTATAAAACCCTCTTGATAATTTTGCATTCATATTGAGATGCCACCATTGTCGGTAAGGGGTTTCAAAATCTGCACTTGCGGCCTTCGAATAGGGAGGATTCTACATTCTACCACACCTGCTATGACATGGGGTCTCGGTTTTTGGCGCTGTCATGCGAAGGATTTAGTCGCCTGTTACAACGAGCAAGGGGTACTGAGGACTTATTCTAACCCGGATCATCATGGGGCAATTTAATGTTATATTTCACAAGTATATTAATAATATTAACCCCAACCCATGATTTGGATCTGTACCACGCAAGCCATCGCTCTATAAAATGATATTCTAATGTCGAACAAAAAATCCTAATGGCGTATAACACTTTGAAAGTAACATGTAATGAAGTATATGGAGTCATAAATACATTGGTTTTGGAATATATTCTTCAAAGGAAATACATTTTAGCTTATCTAAGACACAGCTAACTTGGGATTTTTTTTGGCTCATATTTATGCCTTTGTGGCATAGGATACCCCTTAAAATGTTATAGAATTTTATAAAACTATATGTACATGTTTTACAAGGTAACATTGCTAAAACCGCATATTTACCACAATATTAAAACCATCTTTATTGTTGCATTATTCACAAATCTTTACTTGAAAATTCAATGGGAAAACAAAATTGAAATTCTTCAAATCTCTCTCTTTTAATGTCGTATTGCATTTATTAACAACGTCAATTTTCATTCATAGGTAGATTCGATATATCCCTGTGAAATCAAGATAAAAGACAACAGAGTCGTCCGCTTCTTCCTCATACTTAGATATTTCATTGACAATAGATATTAACGGCAAACTGATTCGATACGCAGGAGCTTCCGCTGTATAAAATCAGTTTTTAAATCGAGGCAGCCTAGTTTTTTTTAAATCGAGGTAGACTACTAACAAACAAGTTGATGGTGCAGGGATTTCAACAGTCACGTTTAAATTCAGCATTTTGCAAATTCTATGGTCGTTATAACGATCTAGTTTGCCAATACAACCTATCATTGGGCCAAATGCTGTCTGACGTGTTTCATATCGATTGTTAGGCCAATCTTGGTACACTAGTTTTGACTACGGATAACTCCGTTTACCTGATCAAGATATAGGCCTCACGGTGGGTGTGACCGGGCGACAGCCATAAAATGGCTGAAATATTGCCGAAACGGCGTAAAACCCCAATCAATCAATCAATTGCGAAATGGAATTGCTGTCCATTTTTGAGGGGCTATAGAGATATCATTACCAAAGAAGTTTTTGAAACATGTTTTAAATTAACGTCAGATTCAGCAGCACAATGGTTGCAATAAAGAATTTTACATAGAATTATAGCTGTTAAAAGTTACTTGAAAAAAATCAAAGTTGTGGATAATGATATTTTCTCATTTTGTGGACACAGCTCTGAAAACATTGAACATATTTTTATGTTTTGCGGCAAGATAGAAACTTTGTGGAACCAACTAAGCTTACATATTTATGAGAAAACAACAAATAGAATTGGTTTCAATGTATTTAATATTATTTTTGGTGATTGTCTATTACAGAATTCAAACAAAGTAATAAATTTCATAATTATATATATATATATATATATATATATATATATATATATATGTGTGTGTGTGTGTGTGTGTGTTGCAAACAATACAGATTACCATCTGTTGAGGGTGTATTACAATCTATTTGGATGAAATATAAAACTGACCATTGTATATTTTCAAAAAAACCCTGAAATTTTAAAAAATTCAGTACAATCTGGGCTGCATGGAAAAATATTTTTGATTAATGCCTTTCCACTCTTTACTTGGTACTGTCAACCTTGATATGTTATTATAACTAAACTATATGTGTGAATGTATGTATGGATGCTATTATCAGATACTAAAATTTGCAAATAAAAAAATCTAATTTTCAATGATTTGGTACAGTGTAATTTGAATGAAATCGTTGCTTATTTCTGTTTGCAGTAAACTGTGTCGTCACGGGATCAGACGCATACAGGACGGAAGGAACAATCACATCACCCGGTTACCCGGCCCATTACCCCAACAACGTTAACAAAGAATGGCTGATTAAGACATTGCCCAGTGCATCCAGGATTTCTATTGTTATAGACGATCAGGATATCCACGAAACACGAGGATTTGAATGTGATGATTATCTAAAGGTTCTGTTCGTAGTTTTGGTATAAACTCGTATGTAATTATGGAGATACACTTGGTATGCATATAAGTACATGTATCATGCGATGACAGAACATATGGTTAAAAATTATTTTAAATTGTTGCCATTATCTGTTTATTGTATCCCAATCTGGATTAGTACATTTCTTTTATCAATATTTATATTATTGGCATTGTGATTACATGTAGGCCTTTGGATTAGTACATTTCTTTCATCAATATTCCTATTATAGGCATTGTGATTACATGTAGGCCTTTGAATTCAATGATATTGTAAGACTATACAATTCAAAATGTGTAGCACTTTACATCAACCTGTTGGTTCTTCCAATTTATTTCAAGTTGAAATCTACATCCTATATTTCCTACAAATATACTTCTACTATTGCATCGAAACCTTTTTAGTTATAAACAAACTTTGCAGTGCCTAGATATAGACCATCTTATACTTAATCCACCTACGTGTTCTTGTTCTTCATCTTCTTTTAACTATAGTCCAGCTCGACATGTCGTTACTGGTGATGTTGATGTAGTTGAAAATGAAGACCTCAAATCACTTATTCTAAAAGGTCTAAAATACAGAGAACCTCGTTCTTTCAACTGACGAGAGAACTTCGTCTCTATTATGAATTATGTCGAATATTATATCAAATGATGGGCAAACTATGGAAAGAAACTTGATACATTGTCAAAATAGATTAAAAGTATAAGAGGAATCTAAAAATCCCGCATTAAAACATCAAATCAAAAGTGATCATTCCTCATGAAAAATTTAGACTTGACTTATTGACATCATAGACAGTTACTTCTTCAACATAAATGGAAAACGGAAATTTATGTAATGCTCAGAAGTCACATAGGCACAAATTGTGCTCTTTTTAGGACCTGATTTTATATTCTTATTAAGCAAGCTTTATTAAAAAAAACTTATATGTGAGAAGAATAAATCTCTTGTTGTGGCCTTCAATGCGACATTTAGATTCATGTATATCGACATTAATACATTTTAGTCATGCAAGGTGAAGATAACGAACAGTGATCAATCTCATCACTCCTATAAGCAATACAAAATAGATAGTTGGGCAAACACGGACCCCTAGACACACCAGAGGTGGGATCAGGTGCCTAGGAGGAGTAAGCATCCCCTGTTGACCGGCCACACCCGCCGTGAGCCCTATATCCTGATCAGGTAAACGGAGTTATGTAGATTTGAAATATCTCTATGAACTCGAAATAAAAGACACCACAGAGTCGTCACTTCTGCTTCATACCTAGAAATTTTTATTAAAAATGAATATTAACGGCAAACTGAAAATTCAGCATGATAAACGGGATGATTTTCCATCGTCAACTTTCCGTATTGATGCAGGAATGTTCAATTATCACCTGCATATGGGGTTTACATCTCTCAACTGATTCGATACGCAAAAGCTTGGTCTGCGTATGATCAGTTTTTCAATCGAAACAAACTACTGACAAACACGTTGATGATGCAGGGGTTTCAACAGTCTCGTTTAAAGTCAACATTTCGCAAATTTTATGGTTGTTTCAACAATTTAGTTTGCCAATACAACCCATCTTTAGGTCAAATGCTGTCTAATGTATATCATATCGATTGTTAGGCCGTTCCTGGTACAGTAGTTTTGACTACAGATAACTCTGTTTATCTGATCAAGATATAGGACTGACGGTGGGTGTGACCGGTCGACAGGGAATGCTTACTCCTCCTGGGCACCTGATCCCACCTTTGGTATATACAGGGGTCCGTATTTGCTGAACTCTATTTTGTATTGCATATTGGAGTTATGAAATTAATCACTGTTCGTTATCTTCACCTTTCATATATACCAGTAATGGATTATTCCATATTTTTAAAGGTAAATTTGTATTCCAAAACAGTGTTTGAACGTATGATTGAATTTACTTCGTTTCAGCTATGAATATCGACCTTGTGTTTCTAAATCGTAAAAGCATTGAATGTAAAACTTATACGGTACCAATTTTGATGCACCAGAAGCGCATTTCGACAAATAATGTCTCTTCAGTGATGCTCAACCGAAATGTTTGAAATCCGAAATAACTATGAAGTTTTAGAGCTAAATATAGCCAAAAACAGCGTGCCAAAGAAGTGGAGCCAAATTCGTCCAAGGATAAGAGCTATGCATGAGGGAGATAATCCTTAATTTTGAAATTAATTTCTAAATTTTATAACAGCAATTAAATATGCATCCGTATTTTCAAGCTAGTAACGAAGTACTTAGCTACTGGGCTGTAGAGACCCTCGGGGACTAACAGTCCACCAGCAGAGGCCTCGACCCAGGGGTCATAATGTAAAACTTATACGGTACCAATTTTGATGGACCAGATGCGCATTTCGACAAATAATGTCTCTTCAGTGATGCTCAACCGAAATGTTTGAAATCCGAAATAACTATGAAGTTTTAAAGCTAAATATAGCCAAAAACAGCGTGCCAAATAATTGGAGACAAATTCGTCCAAGGATAAGAGCTATGCATGAGGGAGATAATCTGTATTGTCCCGGATCTGTTTACGTAAATCTGTCTTCAAGCACAAATCATCTAATTTCGTTTTAATCTTGAGTTTTCAAATTTTACATGTAATTGTTTCGCATTTTTAAACAGCGATCCATTCAATCTAATTTGTTTAGCGGTAAATATAATTCACCGAACGACTGATCTTATTGGATCGAGCGCGGAGTTGACCGGACGGCAACAGGAGATACTCGTTCCTCTTAAGCACCAGATCCCACCTCTGTTATATCTACAACTCCTTCTCTGTCCGTGTATGTACAAATATCAATTATGTATTATGTATAGGAGTTATGATATTGTTCACTGTTCGTTATCTTCACCTTTTCAGGAGAGTGAACAAATAAAAACGGGATTCTAAAGACCATACTCATATATAAAGATAACTAAACCATTTTATCCCGCAGATAGAAGAGGTAGAACCGTATTTCATGCTGTACAAACAATGTGGAAAGGGGACCATTAAGACACTATCAGCAAACGGAGGCAAGATCAAGGTTTCCTTCAAATCTGATAATCTTGGTTCTGGTAGAGGGTTTCGACTGAAGTGGTCAGGTAAAATTGTATAATTGGTTTCCGATTTATTATATATTTTCATTAAAGATTATAAAATTAAATCGTTGTTTGCGCGATTTCACCAAATGTTTATCTATATGACTTAAGTTGTATCATGATATGGATTTACTTGTGTGTTTGTACTGGGTAATTATCTTTCATTGTGTTAATAAAATGTGCATGTGTGACCGATCAGTAAGGGATGCTTGCTTCTCCTAGACACATGATCCCGCCGCTGGTATGTCCAGGGGTCTGTGTATTCCTTGTGGAAGTTCTGAGATTGATTACTGTCCGTTGTCTTTACCTTTCAGCCATAAAATCACGCTTTCCTGCTTACTGATAGCATTGAAGCTCGTGATACGTTTTTGGAGTTATTAATAAGAATCCTAATTAATTTTAGTAAAAGCCTACAAGACCACACAGTTAGCAACAGTGAGAAGTATACGTACAAAAATGCCAATATCAGCAACTAAAGTAGATGCAACTCGTAAATCCTCAACGGGCGCCATTCCGACTAAAGCAGCAGAAATCAGAGAAATGACAACGAAAGGTACAAAAACACCATTTCTAACTCCTAGACCAGATACAACACAGACATCCTCTACAGGAGCCATTCTTTCTGAAGGAGTAGAACTCGGAACAACAGCTTCGACATCAGTATATGTGCCATTGCCGCTACCAAACATAATAACAAAACATACAGGCAAAGGATCAACCACACCAAGAACAATACAACCATCACTCCCAGTGATAGATGGACTACATAGAACAGAGAAAAATTTTCCTCAAACTTCGACTTCACTGGAAATAAGGGGCATGAACACCCGGAATTTAAAAACTCATTCACTATCATATGATACTGTTGGACAATATATCTCAGAGCCTAAAAATCCAAAAAGACTCGGAGGCGAGACCATTGGATCTCTACTGTCAAAAAGTAGCAAATCGAATCAGCGCAAAAGCCATGAAGAATATCCCATACGGAATAAGCCCTCTCATGAATTAACAACCCTAATTAACAAATATTTTTCATCCATTTCTATTCCATTTGATTTGAAAGGAAATAAATTGTCTGGATCGACTACAATTTCGAAATCATCCATAACATATGAAACCAAGAAAAAAATAAATTCAAGTATATACGTATATGTAACGGCATCTCAGAGTGACCAATCTTCCTATAATTCAGCAAAACTAACAACTGCACCCGTAGCAACTAAGGAGAACACTACTCAGTGGACAAATCGTGAAGTAGATGTTAGAACAAAGAATCCGAGTATCAAATGGTTCCAAACAACAGAAAACACGTTGTTGGCTGACGTCTCTCGAACAAAACCGCCAGGACAAGGCAGGACAACTCTTAAGATTGAAACATTTTTTCCACCATCCATGACACTACACGGTTAGTTAGAGTTTTTCTTATTGTATACAAAAGTTTATTTACCTTTGCTCATTTTACAAGTATACATTGCAATGCATTCGTTTTTTACTTACAGCATTTATTCCTGTCACCATATGCGTTGCTGGCTTTTTAATTCTTCTATTAAGCTTTCTAGTGTTGGTCGTCTATATTCAGAAACGGAAAATCACCAGGTACATCTCTTACATTGAAACATTGTATCTTTTTTAAGAGTAATATTGCACAGTACCTAAAAGATATTTAAATGTTGATGAATATAACTTTTCTATCTTAGACTGAAGAAAGTGTCTGATCCCAAGTACCTCTACAAGAATCAAAGGTACAATTCCATATCACAAGTGGGATGTCGTCAAGCAGAAACTCTTCACCTGTACGAAGATGTATATCGTTTTCGTCCAGTTAAAGTCGAACAAAATGAAAATGAATATATATCCTTGTCTTCCAAACAAAGTGGAAATGAAAGAAAATTGAATACTTTCGTCAGCCAAGACAATGTCAGCGCACGCTACTTTTGTCCCGATGATTTAACAGCTATCAAGGAAAGGGCAGATTACTCTGCATTATTACCTGAAACCAATACCGAGTATCTTGAACCTGTATCATTTCGATCAAAGGAGACCACCCCGATGTTTACACAAAACACGGAGAGGACACCATACTGCCCATTAAACGAAATACAGCCGGAAATAGCTCAAGAATACGAAATGTTGAATTTCTGAAGGTTTCCTTCGGTTTATAGTGCTGTTCATCATTTGGAAAACGACCGAGGTGTGTCGGAACATAACACGTTCATAACTTGAAACCCTTGAACCATGATCATGAGAGGCTGGACGACGAGGAGTGTTACAAGATTTCTGGAAAAAAGGAATATATATTCGTGTATGAACGGGAAAAATAGGTCTGCAAATATGCATACACGCGCACGCACACGTACTTGTATTTTCACGAACTTTAACGTGAAGTGTTTTGTCATTGTACATACTGTCATTTATTTGAAAGTTGTTTTTTTATTTTATACTCAAAACATCATCATTTTGTCTTCTTCTGCACTTACGCTTACTGTACACTTTATTCAGGACATTGGCAGGGGGATTGAAATCTGTATGATTGGTATCTTACGTTCACATTCCTTCCCTCATTAAGATGGTTATTTTAATTATTTTATTTAAAACAAAAAACATAACATTACGTAATGTAATTGACAATTTTGTGTCTTTAGTAAATTCATAGTGAAAGATTATGATTGATAGCCTTAGTTGACTTATTTTTACTCATTTAGGTGGAAAGTTTAACACTTATATGTTTTGAATTTGGAATTAAGTAAATTTTATTGAAGTTTGTTACCAATTGTAAATTTATGGCTAAAGATCGTGTAAGCCAGTCTCAGATGACTTCTTTTCCCTGATCTAAATGGTGATTTTTAAGGTATTTAGATTCGTTGAAAATTTTAAATTACGTAATATCATTGACCTTGTGCTAATTGTAAACTTCTGTCAAAAAATGTTTATTGGCAGATTCAGTTGTCAGTTTTCTTCTAATTTAGATGGTGGTATTAACAGGTTAAATTTTTAAAGATCTAAATTAAGTAATATCATTGAAATTTTTATGTCCAAAAGATTGATATGATTGGCAGTCTCAGACCTTTTTCTTTCATTTAGATGGTTCGTTTTAAGGGTTTGAAATTTTTAAGAATCTATGTAATTGATATCGAAAGGAGAATTGTAAATTCAAGTCAAAAAGTATGATTGGTATCCAATGCTATCAACAGGGAATGATTACTCCTCCTAGGCACCTGATCCCACCTCTGGTGTGTCCAGGGGTCCGTGTTTGCCCAACTATCTATTTTGTATTGCTTACTGTTCGTTATCTTCACCTTGCATGCTGACCCCCCTTCCCTCATTGCAATTATTATTTGATTAATAAAATAAATTACATTGTAATATTATTGAACATTTAGTGTCTTTAGTAAATTCATGCAGATTTATGTGATTTATATTTATATATGAGTTATGCGATTGATCACTGTTCGTTATCTTCACCTTTCATATCCTTAGTTGACTTATCCCTCCCCCATTTAATGCTTACATTAACAGAATAATAAGTAAGTAATCTTGAAAATGTGTCATTTGTAAATTCATGACAAACAAAATGACAGCCTCAGTTGCCCTTTTCCCTTCATTTAAAGGTGAAAATTATCCTTCTAACTTTAGATTATTTAATATGATTCATTTTTCAAGGATATTTATAAAATCTTGTTATATGATTTGTACACTACTTTGAAATCCCTTCCCTCATTGAACTCGTTATTTCAATTATTTGATTAAAACAAATTTTGCAACATCTTTGAAATGTTGGTGTCTTAAGTAAATTCATAACTAACGATTATGATTGGTAGCCTTTATTGACATATTTCTCCTGTTTTAAGTAGTCATTTTACCGGTTATATATTTTATATGAAAACAAAATTCAGAAATCAGCATTGACATGTTGGTGTCAATTGTAAATTCATAGCCAAAGAATAGTATTGCCAGCCAGAGTTAACTTTTTCTCTTTCATTTTAACAGTTTATTTTTTTGAAATGTTCGAATCATGCAATATCATTGATATTTTGATGATAATTGTAAATTCATGTTTAAAAACTCTGATTGGTAGTTTTGGTTGACGTTCTCTCCTTCAATTTAATTTTAAAGAAATTAATATAATTGAAATTGTGATTTCATTAGTAAATTCATGATCAAATATTATATTTAGTATCGTTTGTTGATACATTTCTCTTCATGTAGCTATAGATGATCATTTTAACAGTCTATTCTTTTAAAAATACAAATTATGTAATATCAATTTTTTTGTGTGTCAATTGTGGCAAATGTTAAGATTTGTACCAGATTTGATGTCTGTCAGACAAAGAGTTCTCAAGATGTTGAGTAGACAGTAGCTTCCTATTCAAGAGTGGATTGATCTTTGACTATGTGACCTCAAAATCAAAAGGGATCATCTGCTCCGTACAATATACATTGTACCTATGTATCAAGCTTGATGTCTAACAGAAAAAGATTCTCAAGCGATTGAGCAGACAGTACCTTCTTATGTCCAGGGTGGATTGAACCTTGACCGTTGACTTGAAATCAACAGGGATCATCTTTTACTCATCACCAAAAAAAGTATGAAATATCATTACGACCAAGGAAATTGTTATCACGCTATTGAGCATGTCTACCGACTGGCCAACAGGAACGAAAGAATATGCCCCTCTTTGAAAGGGGCATAAAACTAAGTACATAGTCATAATGAGCAGAAAGGACTTGTCAATTGTATGTACATGATCTTCATGTCGAGGTTCTGACTCCATGGGGCAATAAAACTTTGTATATATTATTAGGGTGTATTTTAAAAAAAAATAAAATCTTCTTTGATACTATTAAGTGCTTGTCTCAGATAAAACCATGCAGAACAGTCCAGAAGCACACGTTACCAATCCTTGTGATATTTTACATGGAGAATCACCTATGGGTTCTATCTCCATTTACAAAACATTTCAATGAAATATCCATGCATGTTCTTTTTATACAGCGCCACCTATTCCAGGCATATTGGTCTTAATCATCAAGCCAAAATTCAGCTTTTTCAGCTGTTTTCGATACCCGAAATATAGATAACTGAAATAGGTAGTCCAATTCTGGACAGACTTAATAAAGTACCTCCTCTATGCTATAAATCAAACTAAAAATGAGGTGAACATATTTTATCATAATCGAGTACCGATGCCTTTATTATGGGTACCCCCAAAAAATAGCTGAATCAGCATTTTCCCCTTATGTTCAGAGCCATCAGTCTTCCAAGGTAGGACAAGTTTGAGGGTTTTGTGTTCATTTAATAAAAGCTCTGTCATATATGGCCAACTCATAAAAATATTGAGCTCGGCAAATAATATTGTCCATTTCGACAAGGGATGCCAAGAGACTACCATTAGGAAATCTGACAAAGTCGATAAAATCCACCACACAATGAATTTCACATACCATACCAACAACAATATCAATATCAAAGGAAAAAACATTCTCATTTTAAGAAAATTTTAATAAATACTGATTTTGAAATTGGTAATTCAAAGTATCTTATACAAATCATAGTAATTATACACGAAAACTGTATGAATATGCACAATTTCAAAATAATCCACATATTTGACCACAAGAATCTGATCCTCTGATCGTTAAAGATATTTATGTTACTCCAACTCCTTTAACCAAGTGGCCTAAAATTGAATAGGGGCTATGTACTAAGATACATCAGCCTGCCTTAGAAAACCTATACAGAGAAGTCTTTTCTAATACCATGTCTGTCTATGAACCAACTGAGAGATAGACCAATATGTGCAAAGCAATACACCAATCTTCTTTCAAGGAGAGTTAAGGTGGCTCACTACAATTTGAAAGAGTTTTTCAAATCAGCACAAAAATGATTTCATCATGAAGGATATGATACATCATAAGTATATATGTCAAAAAGGCAGACAATATGCAATTTGGATAAAAATAACATGATTTTAAAAATTAAGTTCATTAACTATGAAAAACAGCCTATGGCGGATTTGAACTCAGGATCTAAGGTTCACCAGTCCAATGCTTTATTCACTGAGCCACAATGATAGACAACCAAATCAATCGATAAAAACAATTTCACAAAACATTCAAATTGCTAACTTGTGATATGAGCCTTGGTGTAGTGAGCTACCTTAAATATTTTGTAGATGAAACAATCTACAAAGATTGTTTTAACAATGTACATAAGATTTAAAAATCCATAACAATCAAAGCTGTCTAAATGTTTGAGGGATCTTGTGGAATTACTGAAGTCGAAATAGATACAGTACAGTAATATATAAATTTAACCTCATCCCTGAACATGGACAGAATGATTATTTCATGAGATTGACTTTTGTGCAAGATTTAACATGTGTAACATAATAAAAACATCATTTGCATGAAATGTATTTGACCTTACATGTAAATGTGACCTTAAACATGACTTTCATTCACTGGGTTTCTATCGATCTATTTGTAAAAAAGAAGTGACTTTGAATATGGCCTTTACTTTCATTAAATTCCATTTATCTTGATTAAACTTCAGTCCTTCACTACAAGTTTTATGTTTTGAAGGTAAAAAATAAAACTATGATATCAAATAAAAAAAACCGAATTTTCATCCACTAAGTTTTAACAACCTTCAACCTATCTATATGGAGCATTTTGAGAGAAAAATTCAGTTCTTTACAAAATCCTTGCATTATGTTTAATGACAATGGGGCCTAAATTGAAAATTGCTGTGGTTCCACTAACTGTTTTGAAATTATACCTCCTACCCTAGAATTTAAAATAAAATATATATTGTTAAAGAGATTTTTCAATAAACATTGTTTTGAAGTTCACACTTGTACTCATTTCAAAGTAAGTAATATCAAGCATATTTAAAAGTACGATTAACAGTGAAAACTGAGTCCCTCAAATCAAATATGTTAATGTACCTGTAACTTTAAAAATATAGATTGTGATTAGATTGTCTCTTTGTGTTCTTTTGAAAATAAAAGTTTGAGAAAAAAATTATAATGTATATTCTACCAGCCTACTTCAGTTTTGACTTAGATGTTAACAGAAACATAAAAATTTTCATTTTTAGTCTGATTCATAAAATTAAATACATGCAATGTGTATATAATAGACAGATATAATGTAACCCCATCATGTATTATACCATAATCTATAATAATTGTAAAATTAAGAAATATTGATGTACACAGCATTATACATGTATATTGTTGACAAGGTCTCTTCTAATTCTGAACATTGCTATTCGATCCATAACTATACTTCAGATAATGTTCATCTATGTGCAGATTTTCCATTGCTTCTAACGTGACACCTTGGACACTCATTCACAGTTTCTTTGTTTTGTTTGGTTCATTATCTTTTCTCTGTTTCAGCACCAGATACAACACTATAAGTAAAAATCATACATTTAGTGAAAACTTTCTCTGAAAAGATAAAATTATTTGGGGTGGGGGTGGCTATTATATATATTTATACAAAACACTGTAAGCATTGTCAGAATAAGGACAAAAAGACAGTCGGACATGCTAAAATCAAATTCTTGAATAATTATGATTAATAATTAGAATTCACATGTAATTCATCATTATAACATTCTGAATGAAAAATATATTCAGATTATCAAACACAAGAAGAATTTGAAAAAGGTTCATTAACAAGCAACAGAAAAAGACAAAATAAGTTATCATTTTCAGACCATACATGTATATGCTAGTTCGGGTTTATTTGATCAGTTGGGCATCAGATTAAAAATCAATTTTATAAATGTAGAATTAGTACAGGATATGCATTTATTCTACCTACTTGTATATCATCCTCAATACTGGTAAGTACATTCAAACTTGCCAAAGAATTCCTTCATTTACTTGAGCATAATGCTGCATTGCTTTATACCCTACAATAAAGTAAAAATTTCCATTAGGAAATTTCTTACAAAAAGGGATACAGTACTGTGATAAATGGTAGGTTGTAGCAAATTTGGTATATGACATAGTTATATATGTTTGTAGGTTTATGTTATTATAATTTATGCCTTTAGATTTTACTACATACACTTGAATGATTCCATACCTCAGACAGTAGTGTACAGGAGCAATATGAATTTGATATCAGGTGTTCAGATCAGATGATATACTGGTAGTGTTCCTTGATCCTGACATATTTTCAGTTAGGGAATTTACCTACTTTAATTAATTGTTCAAACAAAAGCAGTGTATTAAAAAAGGTTTACACTACACTTGTCCTTGAATGAATGCATTATTCAATGACCGAAAGAAATTACTCGTATCTCCTGTTCAAATTTCCCCCCACCTTCTGTGGGAGTTGGAATTTTTTCCTCTGTTCTTTCTCAACCACCCCCACCCCCAATCACTATTGAAATAATGGAATGTGACTGGCTTTTAAAATTTGGAATAAATTACGGATTTTTAATCTCCTTTTCTTACTGTCTGAGTGTTAGACAAAAATGTCCCTGGCTCTGACGATTGTATAGTTCCTATGGAAGGTCTCTGTAATACTGTATAACACTACATGAACATTTCCTCAATGTAGACATACATATCCATTTTTCCACCACCTAATTACTGCTACAAAACCCATGCACAGATTTGGCATCACACTTTATAAAAAAAACATTAAAAAACCCAGCCAATATTTTTCGGAGAGCCGGAGCCGGGAGTGGGACATTACACAAATTTATGTAAAGTTTCCTTACCTCCTTCAACCTGAATTGCCTCCCTTGACCGATATCAAAGACATTGGTGATGCAACTCAATCTGCCTTCGCCTATCTGGAGGAGCAATTGTCTAGAACACTGCATTTGTCCGTGTCCTTTTCCAATATATGGTGTAATGGTCTCGTTGTTTTTGACATATTTAACTGTCCGGTAACGCATAAAACTCTGGTCCGGTACAGAATCAATAAGGACATTTCGAACCGTTTGATGAACACAGGTGTGCAGAAGTATCTTTCTTACAATCGATCAACGATGAAGTGTCAGAATCTTCGAAATTATTACCAAAATTTCCACAAATAAAGCTATGATCTCCAAAACATTTGCAAAAATTACAAGTCAGACGATGCCAACATTTCTCGTATACCTTTTGAACCTCCTTTTTGAAGAGTTATACTGGGAATCCCCATTTCGATTTATACAGAAGAAATGTATTTATTATGTTTTTTCGACCTTTTTTTTTTTTTTTTACTATTCCGATCTTAGAAATGATAATATAAATGTTTTTTCATGAGTATTATAAAAAAAAAAAAATGTTTAGAAATCATTGAAAAAAAACCCCGGCTTTACAACCAAATTGATTTTCTTCAAATAAGTCGGAATATAGCTACTATTTATGGCAATTTTCAGCTACTTCTCATTATTTGCCAAGCTCCATAATAAAATTCTTAATATATCCTAATTATCTAAAACAAAAATATGGAAATACAACCAATTAAAATAGTTGTCTACCTTACACGATACAGGTGCTCAAAGTTGACTAACAATGAACATCTCAAATAATAAGCCATGTTTGTCGCACCCCCCTTTCAATGCGTCAAACATGATATATCATCCAACAGGCGCAAATGATACATTAGACTGTATATTTCACCATATCAATAAGTTTTAATTCATAAAACTGATATTAACTAATTCAATTTATCGCAAAAATGAGTCATTTTAGACAATATTCTATGTAGGGAAACTAGAGATTGACCGAAATGCAATTTGCTCGTGTTACTATAAATAGAATGAACTTGACCTATATTTTGGTCTCACGATTGACTCACTTTAGAACATACATAAAAAATAATACCATTGTTGGAAAGTTTTGACCCCCGTTCTGGAATATTTTTCTGATTTTGCCTGTTTCTCTCTGATACAAGCACTTAATACTAAATTGTGAATGAAGGAATATTTAGAAGAAATGATTGAATGCTGTTTAACGTCCCTCTCGCGAATATTTCACTCATATGGAGACGTCTTCATTGCCGGTGAAGGGCTACAACATTTCGGTCTATGCTCGGCGCTTATGGCCATTGAGCAAGGAGGGATTTTTATCGTGCCACACCAGCTGAGACACGGGACATTGATATTTGCGGTCTCATCCGAAGGACTGTCCCATTTAGTCGCTTTCGACGACAAGCAAGGGGTACTGAGGACCTATTCTAACCCGGATCCCCACGGGATATATTTAGAAGGAAGGGTTAAACCTTTGCCAAAATTGTAAATTTCATGATACTAGGGTTAAGGTTGTTTTAATACCAGCGGGGGCTCTCAATGGTAGCCTCGTACGACAAGCAAGTGTTATTGAGGACGTATGCTAACTCGGATCCCCACGGGAAGAGGTCCTGATGGGTTATTGATACTACATTGGAAGTAAATATATATTTAAAAGGAACAGGTAGCCCTTTACATAAACTTGATGATACCAGGGGTTATGGTTTTGGTACCAGGAAGGGGCGAAACTGTCACAGTGATTGGATGTCATTATTATTTTGAAAGACATCTTTAATTTTGTTAATATTGTATAAGAACTACACATGTACATGCATGTATTTTCATATCAAGAAAAAACAGAAAGGAACGTACCAAAATTAAGAATTTCGCAATTCCAGGGTTCTGACTCAAGGGCCGTTCCATAATAACCATATATTGTTAATATACCACATATCATATCATGTTAAGTTTTCATCAGAAATGGACACTTTGATATTTGTAATTTCAGAAAACGTCTTGTTTTCTGCTGTCGCTAAATATTAGAATTTACCATAGATATGCAGAATAGAAAAATTATTATCAAAAGTGAAGATGACAAAGAGTGATAAAATTTAGCAGACAATAATTGATTACATTTATTCATGTTTGCTGCAAATCAGAAATGCAATACGGAAATACTGCCATACATGTATATAATTGATCTATCAATAAAAAACCGAATAATTAACAAAAAACGTTGACAAATAAATTGTATACGGAAGAAAGGTATAGCACAAGTGTTTTCTCTTTAACAGCTCCAGTCAATAATCATCGGAAAATTTTGTTTCCCTTTAAAAACCACCATCCTCAACAAAAAACTAGACATTGTAGACATATTGAATTGCGATCCTTTATAACATTATACATACACTCAAGGGCAAAAGGGTTTTCCGTAAAATGGCCGACGTCGAGTTCATCACTTGGTGATGTAACATTTAATCTTCAATCTTCTTTTAATTTTAGCAACCTGGTAAAAATACTTTAGGTATTTTGAAAGTCTATCTTTAGAGGTTTCCGGAATTTTACTGAAATTAGAGTTATCCCTCTTTTGTTTACTCATCGTTTGTGTTGTTTTCAAAACGGCCTGAAGAGGTAGAGAATTGTCCAGTGACAATAAAATTACTATTGGAAAATTAGATGAAGGTGGATATAGCGCTCAAAAAGGATTTATTCCTGCAACAGTTCACACGTTTCGACTCCGGAATTCTGTGGGAAATAAGCAGCTATGTGGACGACCTAGAACGAGTAGTAACAGAACAGATAGACGGAACGTAGGAAGAATTTGAAAGGCTTAACCTATATTTTAAATGAGAAAACATCGTGAAAAATAGTGAATCGTCTGTAAAATGAGATTGAAGTTCTATGAATTTAAAAGAAGAGCTGTATTGAAAAAACCCAAATGTATAATTGATATCATTAGATTCAAAAGGAAAACATGGTGTCGTAAAAAACTGCCTTATACCTTCAATAATTATTGGAAAAAATACTTTTCTCAGACGAAACATATATTTGTATTGGTAAACACAGTAAAATGCATGTCTGGAGGAGAGATGCTGAAACGTGGCTTCAATCTTGTCTCGAAAAAAAAAAACCTGACAAAACTGCCGGTTCTGTTGAGAGTGTCATGTTTTGGAGATGTATTACATTTGTTGATGTCGGCACATTTGTGCCCGTGGATGGGAACATAAATTCCCAAAAGGACACATAAATATTACATGGACTATTTAGCCATTTAATTGTGAGAAAAGTTTTTCCAAACGAACCCTGGATATTTTAATGCTGCACGTCATCGTTCTAGACACACAGTTAACTGGAAACTGGGCAACACTATTCCTGGAATGGTATGGCCAGCACAATAACCTGATATTAACATTATTGAAAATATTTGGAGATACATCAACATTAGATTGCAGAAGGTGGTGTATAGGACCAAATATAAGGATAACTTAGTTAGAGAAGTAAAGCATGTAGGGTTGTCTATTGAACCTACATATATAAAATCTTTGTATAACTCCATTCCTACGAGAGTTCGGTGTGTTGTGAGAGGAAATAGTTCTATAACAAAATACTAAGGTAAGATTTGTTCACTTTCACAAAAATGCGGTTGTTTTAATAAAAAACAATTCCGATGCGCACCTTCTGTTTTAAAAAAAATTGGCGTCGGCCATTTTGTAGGAAAACTTTTGACCCTTGGGTGTAGCATGGAAACGCTTTAAAACAGCGCGATTTTTTATAAATATGATTGCCCAGAATGCCTTTATCATCTGAAAGATTCATTTTGATGATACTTCATGCTTTACAAAAAATGATACATAATGTAAACATTAGGAAATAAATGACACATAGGTGATATATGAAATATTGCTAATTTGAATAACGTACCAAGGATACCCATTTTTTGTTAAGAAAAGATTAATATAACGGACAGTGATCGACCTCATCCATGTAATTCCTATAAAGAATTAAAAAAAAATTCAGAATAGAACAAACACAGACCCCTGGGTATACCAGAGGTGATTAAGTGCCTTGGGGGGAGCAATCATACTCTGTCAACTGGGGATCATATTAGTTTTATCGATAGGTGTTATTTGGTGCATACGTCCGTATTCCGTCGGTTACAGCTTATATTGCTTTAATATCTATTTAGGAAATATGCCAATTTGATGGATGGGAAGACCACGACGGTTGGAAGCTTAGTTTTGCAAATGTTTATTCGTTTAAATTTTGTAGTGTGACGCAAGGTGTACGTTTAAATTCTTATACATGTATTCAATAAAAAACATATGTGCTTGTCCAATCAAATAAGTTCATGTTTGCCGACAATTCTTCTTCATCTCTTCCTGATATCGTGGTGATTTGTCATAATCGAAAAGTAATGAATTCGACTTAAACACGATAATTGTAGTGGCTAATCAATAAATATTTTAACGTTCTGAAGTGTCACTTGCCTTACTTTATGTTCACTAAGGAATCTTACACCCCGATGAAACAAAAAACAATTGATAACATGTATAAACATTCAGTTACAGGATTGTTCGGATTTCGAAAAAAATATTTTTTCACTCATTTTAAAAGTTCTAAAATTCAGAGAAAATTCTAAATATTCCGATGTTTCAATTGGCGACAGAACTTCACCCCTGTTATGAGTTATGTGAAGATTATTTCAGATGGTTGGTTAAAATAAAGGGGAATATCTAGATACGTTATCTGAATGGAAAGTCCACGGTTGCTATCATAATCTTATTTACAAATAAACTGTACAAGTTGTCATTAGATCGAACGCTTTCTGACGCCTTATATATCAGTTGTTAGCCATTCTTAACATACTGTTTGAGACTACGAACTACTCCGTTTTCCTGATCAAACATATATGGCTCACGGCGGATGTAACTAATCAGCAGGGATGTGTGATCCTCCTGGGCTTGTCTATAGTGTTTCCAGGCGTCAATGATTGCTCTAATCTAAATGTTGCTTTATAAGAGTTATCAGATTGATCAAAGTTTTTTTTTTTTTTTACTTTTGATAAAGAGTAATACAGGAATATCACAATGCCGTATTAGACAAGTTAAAGCGAAATTCGTACCATATTGCTTCCTTTCTTTAGTAAACCAGAAAAGATGAAATAATTAGATAAGTTGAGGAATAGTACTGGTTCTAGCTGGCAAACCTTTTCACAGCATTGCTTTTGTTTTAAGGACGTATCTTTACCGCAGAATTTTAGAATAACTTGGCTTTATTGACACATTGGGTTATCCGACTTATGCTCTAATGTTCCCTCATAAACGAAGAAATACATTAAAATCACATTTCAGTAAAAATAACATCCTTGATAATCTGGTGTACTAATTGCTTTGGGGTATATTGATAAAAGCATTTCAACGTAGATAATACCTTAGTTTCCAAAGTATGCTACTGAATGTTTGTCCAATATATAGCTTAGTTATTGTGAATTCGTAAAACGTTAAAGGTAGCTAATTGTACCAAAATCTTATTAAATGGGTCGTTAAAATCTCTTATGAAGCATAAGTTCAACTATCTGAAGCGTTTAGTAATGGTTTAGTACATATTCATACCATACACCAAATCACAGCTAGATTATAATTGTTTGCAAAAATCACCCGTTTTGTCTTTTCGAGAAAAAATCCCACAAAAATCATATAGAATAACCGCGAACTTGTATCACTCTTTCGATGGTGATTAAATGAGTCATCAGATACAATTTTAGTGTAACGAGTCAATCAAGTAAAGCTTGTTTCTCAGGTTTCCACAATATATGCTACATTACGATAACATTTCGCTATGGAATAACTCTCGTAGGCAATTTTTAAATGATAATGCAGTAAGCTAGGGTAGAATTATTTTCAAACAAACTCCTTACCATGTACAAACCAAATACACATATCCACAACAATACTATGAATCACGCAAAAATGTTAGAAAGAATGGTGCTCAGTGCGTCACGTTAGTATTTTAAATTTGATTTAAAGTGCACTCTGCAAGAGTGACTATTGTTGTGAGATAATTATATAAAACATATTAGAACTTTATATATAGAATTTATTTTATAGGATAGGACAGTAACAATATTAGATTGAGAAATGAGAGAAATAAATCATAAAAATGTAAGGTACAGCACTATATAACCATTTGACAAAATTGATTTTTAATTTACATGTTAATTTACAATTGAATAATTTTCAATTCTTACAAATGCATACAAATACTAGTATTTATCAAACATGTTTTATAAATTTTAATCAATGATTAACATACATGTATACAATAGAACATCGTGACTTAGATGCCAGAACATTCAATAAATCCAATCCAGGGGCCATGTTTCCCAAACGCTTAATTTTGTATTCCTTATAGGAGTTATGAGACTGCTTGTTGTTCGTTATCTTTACTTTTTCATGTTCGTAATGTCTGTCTAACCACTCACCCTTGTATTGATTTTAAGGTGAAACAGACAATCCGACTCAATAAATCAATTATTGACCAGATTGAAAATTCACTGTAAGACTCCCTTATACTTTTACAGTCGGGGTAATATATTAACCAGACAGTTAAGGGATGGTTGGCGTGCGGTCTCTCACAACTCGAAAAAGGATAACTCTTAATACAAAATAGAATAATTTCTACATTCCTCAGCTCTGCGTGATTACATGTTTTGTACATAGCCTCCAATAAGAAACTGCAAAACGCAATACATTCTGTTGACTACGGATGACGACCCGAACAAACACTCGATATATGCTACATGTAAATGTTAGGAGCTGTTTTATAAGGCTGAAGACCCAAACAAGCACGTGATACATGCTATTCGCTATGAGCTGTTGATGGTTTCGTTCCCTGACTCCACCAGATCACACATACCGATATCAGGGTTTCATAAAATCATTCATATCTTCATTCACATTATTTGCGTAATCATTTCTACCTTCAAGATCAACTGGCACATCTACATAATTTCAATATCAAAATAGCAAGGGTGATATGATTAATGATTTTGAAGACAGTGCCACTTTTGCATTCTTTTGCTTCTAACTTAAGATTCTGGTTAGCAAATCGATCAAAGGGATTTGGTGCATTTCGTTTTTACATACAAGAGCAGTTCTGCTCTACGTGTATCACCGAGGATTACAAATTTTCTGCATTTGATCCCCATGCATGTGACAGTGAAGTTCAATGTTAAACCAAACAGTGAATCTGTTTCAATGACAGTGTGTGGATTTTCAAACTTAAATTTAGATCTCCTTCCCTTTTTTTTTACTTTCATGTCAGCAATTCGTCCTAGAAGCATAGATAAACATCATATTTAGCATTAGCATCCTTGTGACATTTTCTATCGTTCGTCACCTCGTTTCAGCACTTTGATATTCAAAGTGTGGGTCATCGATGTATTTCATTGCTAAGAAAATCTAAAAATCGGGTAAATATATATCGTGTTGTGCTTGCAAAATAATGGAACAAAGATCAACTCTATCTGAAAATATAAGTTTTGTTCCTAATATTTTCGACAGCCTTTCAATAATACCAAGTCCGAATATGCTTACTGTATATCATATATTCAAAAGGATAACTTTGTGTGAATTCGGGGTCAGCGGGGAGCTGTTGAGGATTTGCGTCTTATACATTATTTTCAAATCCTCTCGTCTATTTTATGTGTTTGTTGTTTTTAGTTTGGATTCCCCCCAAATTTATATGAAGTGGAAAGTTATATGGTGGATATATATATATATATATATATAATTCTAAAGTATTTAAAATATCAGTATTGATATCTAATGGATCTTCCTAATGTTTTTATTGATTTCATTCTGTCTGAGACCATGATTTAAAATAAACACAACTATGGGTATGGTTGCTGTATATGCCAAAACAGCTTACAAGCCAGGTAAAACGGAACATATCTCATGCTTAACAATATTTGTGGGAACTTAGATATGCATTTCCTCTAGATGAAAACAACCAAGTATGTCTCAAATACGGGTGTGACCGGTCAACAGGGGATGCTTACTCCTCCTAGACACCTGATCCCACCTCTGGTGTGTCCAGGGGTCCGTGTTTGCCCAACTATCTATTTTGTATTGCTTGTAGGAGTTATGAGATTGATCACTGTTTGTTATCTTCACCTTGCATTTAACCATCGAGTTTGTATCTCTGCTGGTGGACAGTCTGTCCCCGAGGATAGTTGTCGCTCGATGTATGTTCCTTCATGAATATACACAATAACGAAACAATACTGGCTGACACGTCGCCCAGTATAAAAAGGTGTCACTCTGTGGAGTCTATAAGGGACACAGGCTCCGACAGATCGGTTGGTGTCCCTCGGATTATCCTTCGAGATATCAAAGATTTGTCGTATGTACAATCGTCAGATTGTCAGCTTTGGTACAGAAACCAAAATTCTTATACCCAAATTAAAGACTGTTATGTTCCTTTAAGAGATATATTTGATAATTCCTTTTCAGACCTCATGTTTTCAACCTCAAAATGTTCTGCAAAAAATTGCAAAACTTGTGATATACTGATCACTAAAAATTCATTTAGTAGTAATTTAACTGGACGTAGTTTCTGTACCAAAACGTTTGATAATCTGACTTGTAAATCTTCTAACGTTGTCTACGCCATTGAGTGTAACCTGTGTGGCTTAATTTATGTGGGAGAAACCAAGGGTTCACTTAATAAAAGAATATCGGGGCACATATTTCAAATTAATAATGGTGGTAACCGACTTCTTTACAACCATTTTAATGCACCGGACCACTCCATCTTGTCCATGAGGGTAAGGATTTTAGAAAAAAAATTACCATCACACAAACAATCCTACATTAAGCACCCCTTTTCGTAAACAACGAGAAGATCACTGGATCAGGACCCTAGGCACTGCATTTCCATATGGATGCAATGATAATGTATATGATGTGGGAAATTTGACTAGTCCACAAGGAAATAACATTAATGTGATGGGACTCTTTCCCAATACCCAAAGACGAAAACGCAGTCACGGACATCGTTCATATAAAAGACCAAGTATAAATGATGTCACGTTTAATTAACTTTTGCCTCACATCAACAGACAATTGGGTCCACATCATATTCGTACAAAACTTTACTCTATTCCATTGAGGGTTTTAAATACGTTTTTTGAAGAAGCTATGGCTAGTCTATACTTGGATTTCTCAACACCTGAATATAGACTTAACTCTATGATTATGGATGTTGCCTACCACAGGCTCTATAAACCAGCACGGACCATAGATGATATTCCTTCCAAATTATGCCGTCAGTTCCTTAAGTTCAAATTTACAAACAAAGGAATAGATGCCGTCAATATAAACAACATTCTTCGTCATAAAAGGGTTCAGTCGTGTATTCCAACTTATTTCAAGTTCAAGTCTACACCCTGTATTTCCTATAGCTATACTTCTACTATTGCATCCAAACTTTTTAATTATAAACAAACTTTGCAGTGCTTAGATATAGACCATCTTATACGTAATCCACCAACATGTTCTTGTTCTTCATCTTCTTTCAACTACAGTCCAGCTGGACATGTCATTACTGGTGATGTTGATATAGTTGAAAATGAGGACCTCAAATCACTTATTCTTAAAGGTCCTAAATACAGAGAACCTCTGTCTTTTAATTGGCGACAGAACTTCATCTCTATTATGAGTTCTGTCGAAGATTATGCCAGACGATGGGCTAAATATGAAAAAGAACTTGATACATTGTCAGAATGGGTTAAAAGCATAAGAGGGATATTAAAATCCTGCATTAGACACATGAAAACAAAAGTACGTACCATCTATCCTTCTGTGTTTAGTAAACCAGAAGTGGTAAAAGAATTAGATAGGTTACATGAGGAATATGTTTTGGTTCCAGCTGACAAAGCTAGTAACAACATTGTCTTTGTTTCTAAGGCTCATTATTACAACTGTATTTTAAACGAACTTGGCATTAATTCCACTTTTGGTAATCATACTTATACTCCAACTGCCCTTTCAAAAGACGAAACTCTTCAAAACCATGCTTCAGTTTTAGACACATTTAATGTTCCAGTCAATGGGTCGAATGAATATGAGTTACCGTACCTATACTGGATTCCTAAACTACATAAAAACCCTTACAAACAAAGATACATTGCTGGATCCAGTAAGTGTTCTACCAAGCCCCTATCTTTGATCCTCACGAAAATGTTAACAGCTGTGAAGGAGAAACGTCAAACTTACTGTGCGACAACATATGCCAGAAGTGGTGTTAATCAAATGTGGATTCTAAAAAATTCTAAAGACCTTTTTAGTAAACTTGAAATCACAGAATTTCCCCCAAATCAATAGCATTAAAACCTATGACTTTTCAACACTATACACGACCATTCCTCACGATAAATTAAAGACTAGACTTTTTGACATCATAGACAGTTGCTTCTTCAACAAAAACGGAAAACGGAAATATCCATATCTAGTGATCAGTCATTCAAAAACTTACTTTGTTAAACACCACTCTGATTCCACGCACAAGTACTCTGAAGTTGAAATAAAAAATATGCTAGAGTTCCTCATTGACAATATCTTCGTGGTCTTTGGTGATCACGTCTTCTAACAGTCTGTTGGAATTCGAATGAGCACGAATTGTGCTCCTTTGTTAGCTGACCTGTGTTTATATTCATATGAAGCAGAATTTATTCAAAAACTTCTACATGAGAAGAAAAAATCTCTCGCTGTGACCTTCAATTCGACTTTTAGATATATCGATGACGTTTTGTCTATTAACAATGATAGCTTTCATTCATATGTCGATTTGATATATCCCTGTGAGCTCGAAATAAAGGACACCCCAGAGTCGTCCACTTCTGCTTCATACTTAGATATTTTATTGAAAGTAGACATTAACGGCAAACTGACAACTCAACTGTATGACAAACGGGATGATTTCAGCTTCTCCATCGTCAACATTTATGTAGCAATATTCCATTATCATCTGCATATGGTGTTTATATATCTCAACTGATTCGATATGCAAGAGCTTGTTCTGGGTATAGTCAGTTTTTAAATCGAGGTAAGCTACTGACAAACAAATTGATGGTACAGGGATTTCAACAGTCTCGATCTAGTTCGTCAATACAACCTTGCATTGGGCCAAATGCTGTCTGACGTGTTTCATACCGATTGTTAATCCGTTCTTGGCACACTGATTTTGACTGCGGATAACTCCGTTTACCTGATCAGGATATGGGGCTCATGGCGGGTGTGACCGGTCCACAGGGGATGCTTACTCCTCCTAGGCACCTGACCCCACCTCTGGTGTGTCCAGGGGTCCGTGTTTGCCCAACTATCTATTTTGTATTGCTTGTAGGAGTTATGAGATTGATCACTGTTCGTTATCTTCACCTTGCGTACAGAAACGTACAGTATGTCCCAAAATCTACCTGAGCATCTGAAGGAATATCAGTTCCATTTGTGTCTGCAGAAAAATTGCATAATGCAAAATTAAATGTGTATTTTGTAATAAAAGCAAAAGGTCTTTTAATGTATTGTCCCAACAGCGGCCTTGTATCACATGCATTAGTTGATAGAACACGTGTTCTCTGTATGACCATATTTTAAAGTTACAACCATTGGCTACTATTTTTATCATTCAACATGTAGATCAGGTATTCAAACAAAGCACGAATTTTTCTTATTTGAAGGTTTTTCTTTGCCACAGTTACAGCCCCTTCCCACCCACAGTTTGTGCAAAGTTGCGATATATGTGTATCATGAATTACAAGTCAGTATATGTAGTAACACTGTGCTTGCACTAATATGTATTTTTCTTTTTTAGATACAGGTTTAAATGAAACTGAAATGTAGTTGTACGTTTAATAAATGCGATCATATAAGAGCTTCGTTCACCTAACACATGTGTTGTTATGGTTGTAAATAAATTTAGGTTTGTTTGCGTGGAAAGAATTAGAAGATAAATTCATTTATACCATGGGAAGCACAAGTTGTAGGGAGACGTCTTGATACTGAAGTAAATCGTGAATTAGCAAAGTACAATAATCAAAACTCTTTTAAAATCAAGAGAGGTAAATGATTTACTCGATCAAATATCCATATGTGGCTTTGAGTTCCTGTCACAGTCAAAACCTTGTTGTGGACAAACTGCAATTATGATGAAGATTACAGATCTTTTATTGGTATTTCTTAATTTTTAGCTCACCTGAGCTAAAAGCTTACATGTAAGTAAGCTTTTCTGATCACCCGTATTCCGGCGTCCGTCCGTCTGTAAACTTTTAACATTTTTGACTTCTCAAAAACCACTTGGCCAATTTCAATCACAGTTGACACAAAGCATCCTTAAGTAAAGGGAATTCTAAAGTGTTAAAATAAAGGACCAGACCACCTTCCAAGGGGAGATAATCAAGAAAAGTTAAAAATAAGGTTGGGTCATTAAAAAATCTTCTCAAGAGCCACTGGTCCAGAAATGATGAAATTTATAGATAAGATTTATTACGTAGTGCAGATTCTAAATTGTTAAAATCATGGACCCCGGGGGTTGGATGGGGCCACAATAGGGGATCAAAGTTTTACATACAAATATATAGGAAAAATATTTAAAAATCTTCCTCTCAAGAACCACTGGGCCAGAAAAGCTGAGATTTATATGAAAGCTTCCTGGTATAGTGCAGATTCTAAATTATTCAAATCCTGGCCTCCTGGGGTCGAATGGGGCCACAATAGGGGATCAAAGTTTTACATACAAATATATAGGAAAAATCTTCTTCTCAAGAACCACTGAGCCAGATCTAGAGAAGCTGATATTTACATGAAAGCTTTCTGACATAGTGCAGATTGAAGTTTGTTAAAATTATGGTCCACGGGGGTCGGATGGGATCACAATAGGTGATCAAAGTTTTACATACAAATATTTAGGGAAAATCTTTAAAAATCTTCTTTTCAAGAACCATTAAGCCAGAAAAGCTGAGATTTACATCAAAGCTTTCTGACATAATGCTGATTATAAACTGTTAAAATCATGGCCCCTGGGGGTCGGATGGGGCCATAATAGGGGATCAAAGTTTTACATACAAAGGTATAGGGACATTCTTTAAAAAACTTCTTCTCAAGAACCACTGAGCCAGAAAAGCTGAGATTTACATGAAAGCTTTCTGATGTAGTGCAAATTCAATTTTTTTTAAAAGGATGGTCCTCGGGGGTAGAATGGGGCCACAATAGGGGTTCAAAGTTTTACATACAAATATATAGAGAAATACTTTAAAATCTTCTTCTCAAGAACCACTGAGCCAGAAAAGCTGATATTTACACGAAAGCTTTCTGACATAGTGCAGATTCAAGTTTGTTCATATCATGGCCCCTGGGGGTGGGATGGGACACAAGGGAGGATCAAAGTTTTACATAGAAATATATAGGAAAAATATTTAAATATCTTCTTCTCAAGAACCATTGGGTTCACACTTACATGAAAACTTTCTGACATAGTGTAGATTCAAGTTTGCAAAAACTATGGCCTCCAGGGGTAGGTTGGGGCCATAATAAGGACTAATGTTTTACATGCAAATATATATAGAAAGTCTTCTGATATGGACCAAGGTAACTCAGGTGAGCGATGTGGCCCATGGGCCTCTTGTTAAATACAGTTTTGATGACCTAGATGTAGTCTAACATGTAACATAAATGAGAAATATAAAAACTCCAAGAATTCAAAATGCAGTAAGCAATCTACTATTCAAATTAAAATCAATTAAACTGTTGGAATAGCTGTTGTGAATGTTTTCGTACAAAAAGAAGACATATCCTATTCATTGATGTATATGAGTTTTTCTTTTATATTATTGTGTTCGTCTCATTGAAAGGAGAAAGAATATGTAATTAGAATCAAACTATTTTTAAACAAAAAATTATAGAAATAGATTCGATTCGAGGCCTCTGCTGGTGGACTGTTAGTCCCCGAGGGTCTCTACAGCCCAGTAGCTAAGTACTTCGTTACTAGCTTGAAAATACGGATGTATATTTAATTGCTGTTATAAAGTTTAGAAATTCATTTCAAAATTAAGGATTATCTCCCTCATGCATAGCTCTTATCCTTGGACGAATTTGGCTCCACTTTTTGGCACGCTGTTTTTGGCTATATTTAGCTCTAAAACTTTATAGTTATTTCGGATTTCAAACATTTCGGTTGAGCATCACTGAAGAGACATTATTTGTCGAAATGCGCATCTGGTGCATCAAAATTGGTACCGTATAAGTTTTATATTGAAATGAAAATATTAAAAGTCAGGTTTTGTCAAAAACATGAAAAAAATCCAAAAATAATGAAAGTTTTATAATTTATGTTTGCCCAACTATCTATTTTGTATTGCTTATAGGAGTTATGAGATTGATCACTGTTCCCTATCTCCACCTTGCATTTAAGGTACAAAATCCCTTGATTTTAACTAATGTCTGTAAATTGTTATGTTGTAAGAAATCGAAAGATATTTATGATATTTTGAACTATAACGACACTGAACCAATTTGTAAAAAAAATAAAATAAAATGGAACACTCTATTTGGACTTGAAGAAAGTGAATGCAAAAGTAATTTATAAGTTACCATTCAAGTTAACAAACGAAAATCATATTTCAATGGTTCCAATATAGACTTTTTAATGGAATTTTTGTTACAAACACTTTCCTTTGTAAAATTAAGATTGTAAATTGAAAGAAGAATCATTAACACACCTCTTCTAAATGTTCAGTCCTTTTTAGATACTTTGTAAAGATATGTTGAAGAAAATACAAATCTACAGTTACTTGTTACAAAAAGAATTTTTGATTAGGATTTCTTGATTCAAACAAATATATGTAAAACTTATACGGTAGCAATTTTGATGCACCAGATGCGCATTTCGACAAATAATGTCTCTTCAGTGAAGCACTGAAAATATACTCTCTCTCTCTCTCTCTCTCTCTCTCTCTCTCTCTCTCTCTCTCTCTCTCTCTCTCTCTCTCTCTCTCTCTCTTTGTGTGCGTGTCTCTCTCTGACAAAGAAACTTTTCTGTAAATTAAAGATCAATGTATATGTCACTTGTGTTGATATTACAAAATAGAAGAAAATAAAGAATTATAGAAAAAAGATTGTGAACGGACATATATCAACTTAGAGAGGAAAAACATAATAATGTGAAAATGGATTATTCATTTTGAAACCAATCAATAAAATGAATAAAGATAATGTTACTGTTTATGAAAAGAAAACAGTCCGTGCAGTGGTCTTCTTGTTTGTCGATCGGGGATTTCGAAATACTAGTAAACAAAATGTCAAATCATAATATCTACGCATAACTCTTAGTCTAATATGAATTCGACATATTTCGAAATGGTGAAAATGTTGGAAAATAAAAATCAATTACTTGATTGTTGGAATGTCACCTGGTTTGGTGTCATCTTCAAAAGAAGGTATGCAGTGATCAAGGCACTAAATGTTGCTAGAGTAATGGTGTACATCTATTAGTGTACGGGATAATGGACACGGAGTCCACGCTATATTTCACCGTCTCAGGTGACACTGCCTTCCTTGTTATCCATCTTTAAATTTTGGCAGGTGTCTTCAAAGCCTATTTAATGTACCTGTATCGAACGGGTACCTCTACGTGTACCATCAATCACCATGATAAGTCACTCTGATATTAAAACAATGCAGGTATTCCCCATCTGGTTTAAAGGAAGATAAACCCGGAAAATAAATCATTTTAAAGTAATTCCACCCTCCTGTGATGTCATCAGATTTTGCAAAATCAATGATTTATTTAGATTTATGCATGATAAGAACATAAATTTTGTTGGAGTCTTTTCCTATAGTTATTGTAAAAAATCTTGTTAATTTTTTTTTCAAAAGTCTAAGTTATAGATGAATAATCAATGATACGTTTCAAAATATTGAATCCAAGCGCAACAACTCTGTTTCTATTGATTTCTTTATCAAGTCTACTATGCAATGATTTCCTTTATTTTTTACATACATTTTGTATATTTTTGTGAAGATACAGTTTCATGAAATTGTTATGAATACTACTATATCGTCATAACCAGTTTTTATGAGATTTTGATAACGCTGTTTAATGAAAATTGCAATTTTCTGACAGTGATATATGATTCTGATTATGTACGTCTCACATCTTAAAAAGTGTGATAACATATGTATTTTATTTGATAATTTGTTAGTTTTAACTCTAATGAATGGAAATAAATACACAATTTAAACTTGTATCAGATAAAACTGCGAGTATGGAGTTACCTTAATGAAAATAAAAACGATGAATGATTTTCAAATTAGAAATTTTAATCCTTATTTATCATCAAATTGCATGTGCATGTATTGATATATTCATTTTGGATACATTTATTCAGAATATGCTATATGATAAAAATGTTAGACGGTTTAACGCGCTATGCAGTTATCTGACCGTAATGTACTTTTGTATAGCTATGTGAACCTTTGATTAAAGGTTACAATAACACATGTAATTGTAATTAAAAGATTTATATAGCGCCCTATCAACATTAGTTCTCTAACGCGCTTTACAAATATGGGAGAAAAGATAATATAAAATCGATGTGCACATACATGTGAATAAAATATTCAGTGTCAGAATTAAAATGCATAACTATTATTATTGATATATAGCGCCTAATGTAATGATATAATTACCCTAATAACATATGAAACAATTTAAAACAACCCCTAGGAATAATTAAATACATAGAAAGGACTTAAGTGTAATAGCAACTGAAGGTGTTTGATTTTTTAAATAAATGCACAAAGTGAATGCCTCTTTGGAATTACCTGCGCATTAAGAACTCGGCAAAAAAAATTGAGTAAAAGGTGACAATCAAAATCGGATCTAAAGCTTGAAGTTGTTTTCTATTGTTGACCTTACATAAATGTAAATAATCCAATTAATTTACTTACATCTGTTCCTTTCAATTCAAGTTATTCCAAAAATATTAATCAAATTGAATTTTTATTATCTCTCTTTCCCACAATGTCTATGTATGTAATATGAAGATAACGAACTGTGATCAATCTTATAAAACCCATAAGCAATACAAAATAGATAGTTGGGCAAACACGGACCCCTGGACACACCAGAGGTGAGATCAGGTTCCTAGGAGGAGTAAGCATCCGCTGTCGACTGGTCACAGCCGCGGTGATCCCTATATCTTGATCAGGTATGAATAAAAAGTATCGAAAGTGCCTGAAATACAGAATTTGACATCGATGCCAAACTGTTCGTTCCATGTTGGACCACACCGTTCCGTTCTCGATGAGAACTGTTCTTTCCCAATCTCAAAGTGTTCCGTTTCCGATAAGAACCGTTCTGTTTTCGCTGAGAAACGTTCCGTTCAAAACGTTGAACGTCCGTTACAGAAACAAAAACGTTCGTTCCCAAACCGATCATATTTGCTTCACCGTTCCACAACTGAAGTAATATGCTTCAATGTCTGTACCAATGACTCTGACTACGGATTACACCTTTCATCTGAATAAGATATAGGGCTCGCGGCGGGCGTCAACGGTCGACAGGAGATATTTACTCCTCATCTGCACCTGATCCCATCTCTGGTGTGTATAGTGATCGGTTTTTGTCCAACTCTCTATTTTGTATTCTTTATAGGAGTTCTAAGATTGATCACTATTCGTTAAATTAAACTTTTCATTATATGATTAATGGTGATTTTATTGATTTCCAAATTAGAAATCATCTAGCATTGACCTCGAGTGTGACATTTCACTTTTCATTAGGTTTCGTAAGCTTATTATCATTTTTATATACAATGTAATCGAATCACATTTATCTTTGACAGGTTATGTATAACAAAAAAAAAAAAAAAATGGTGTTAACTCCTCTTCCGGAATTGGTTTAAAGCAATAAGCCAGCATTAAAGGAGATCTATTGATTTATTGATATGGGGTACAGTTCTTATCAACATTCAAGATGAATTTCAGTTCTTATCGCTTCAAGGACACATCTCTCACCACCAAACATTACATTCCTTTGAAACTTTCGAGAAGATTTTAAATATGTAACGGTGATGATGAACGACATTACGAGTATCAGATACAAACGTTTTTATTCTATAGTCATTATTGAGAACGATGGTTAACATCGTTAACTTTTGTTTTGAGAAATCAAAGTCATCTAAAATTGCTTGGATAAATGTACATGCAAATGAAATATTGTAGTTATAAATTTATACTTTCTTAAAACAATCCTAGTAAAAGTTTGGGAATTATTAAACTGATGATGTTTGGCCGTTAATCTTCATCTATATATGTTTGTTTCTTTGGGTGTTTTAGTAAACCGTTAGGTGAAGTGTCCAAAACCCCATGCCTTTCACTTCTATTGCCGGGCGTCTGGCGAGGAAACAGTCTACCGTTTTTGGTTTGACGCGGCATTGGTCTCGAGATTCAAACCAGACCTCCTGGTCATATATATTTTAATTAGTTGTTTGATAAAGAGCATTACATGTATATTTATATTTTACGTAACAGTTCAACTATCGAGAATCATAGTGCTAGAAAATTGTTCTGAACTTAATATAATCTTTTTTTAAAATTGAAAAATCCAGTTTCTTTTACAATATTGGGGAAATTCGCTGTAATTGAAAATGAAATAAATGACTGCTGTAAGAGTCGCACACACTTTCGTAAATTATAAGCTTTTGTATTACAAGCAGTCATGTACCTTCGCAATAAACATTTATTTCAAAAGCATTTGTCACATGAGAAAGACACATTTTATTTCGAACCTGTTGTTTGTCGGTTATTATTTGGGCATGTCTTCTAAAACTATCTTTCAGGTTTTGGATGAAATGTTCCTGATTTTTGTATATTGTAAGAACCACACTGATTAGTAATCCATGAATGTCGATAAAAATTGATTTTAATATTACACTAGGTTATCAGCGCATTTTCACTGCTTCCTGGTGCATGTTCTTACCTACGAACATCTTAACCTCACTGAGTATTATCTCAAACTGTAGTCTTGAAATGGCAAATGTTTTTTATCATCAAAATTGTAAACGTATTCAATTTAATATTATTGACAGTATTAACGCATCGCAAAAAAATAATGTGCACGAGTGAAATAAAATCTACAGAATAAAAGAAATTCAGCCATCATTTATAAAAAATATAAAAAATTAAATATGGCAATATATCATTACATTGTCAGACGTGGACAATTGGTATTTTGAGGAATGAAAAACGATGTGGGGTTAACTATAGAGAATATAGCTAAAAGAGGCCAATGGATGTTAATTGTCATCAAAATATCACAATCTATAGAGTTATACATATTGACACAATGAGTGTATCTTTCAAACTCAGGAGAACTGAATGGCTGGAGATTAAGGTTTTGCCATCTACACTAACGTTACTTTCCCGTTTTCCTGTTTTAAAAACCGTGGCCAGCACAAATATGTTTCATTTTCTTATTTAGTGCGTTCAATTGTGGTAAATAGTTAAGGGTGACAGTATATTGGTTGGTCACAAGCAACTGTTGAGTCATATGAATTACCACTGTCCTATATTTACATGTCTACGACCTGAAACATATTTTGTATTGTTTATATGAGACATATTGTATGCGATGTTTACAAGTTACCATGCCTTTATCTGATTTAGATGTATCCCTACTTATTTCGCATTTCTTTGACATATTTAAAGATATTGCCCACAGAAATATGCTTTCCCAATGACCTTGTCCCTGTAACCTTAATTGAGAATCATGACACAATATATAGTTAATGATATTGTTTGTTTTTCTAATATTTCTATAATATTCTATTATACACAACCACATGACATTCAGTTGACAGCTGAGCTATGATTTCACATTTTTGTATTATTTCACATAGTACAACTGACGACGACCCAACAGAAGTGAAGAACTCCGAATGGACGTAAAACAAAGAAACATGAGCGTCTAATAGTTCTCCATTACGACGTTTGACCCTAACTGAACTTACTATGCTAAAATGGCAGATTCTTTTGTTTGTTTGTTTTACATACTTTCGAGATGTTTTTACTCAAAGTCAACAACTGTGAGTGAAGTACCACAAAAAAGACATATTTGTCTCTCAGTGTTGTAACAATGAGGATTTTGTAACTTTTAACATACAACGCTTGCCGTGACTCGGAACCTCCATGTTTGCACCTAGTAATATGAAAAAAGTCATGCGTTCCCACTAATGATCAGACGAAAATACAACTGAGATCTGGATTTGATATGAGCAGTAAGTTTCATATACATGTACATGTACCTTGTAATAAGAGTTGTCACTGAAGTTATTTGATGCATGAATAGTATGTTTCAACCAAACCTCTATGATTTCAATCTTCATGTTTACCTTGATATGGTTCCATAACTGTGAAAGACTTATCTGATTAATGACGTAACGTATTTCTTATCTGACTTGATTCCATTGGTCGGGTGTTTTCTCAAGATATCTGTATAGTTGATAGATAACATATATTCTGGTGCAATCAATGAGAAGACTTCGATTAGTAAGGAAAGGTAATTTTACTATCATTTTCAAAAATTATAATTTCCTACTTTCAGGATAACAATTGTTAGTTATTCATCTCATTTATTATTCAAATATATCAAATGTTTGTATCATATTAGTCGACATGTAACGCATTAAAAAGTATTATCAACAGTGCAGAATAAATTCAAGCATATATCTCTTTCACATCGGCCAATCAATTTCACTCTCTCAAGTTAGAA
The DNA here is from genome assembly GCF_947568905.1 of Ostrea edulis. Lineage (NCBI taxonomy): Eukaryota > Metazoa > Mollusca > Bivalvia > Ostreida > Ostreidae > Ostrea > Ostrea edulis. The sequence continues at coordinate 12,102,454 of NC_079169.1, forward strand.
TTTTATTTACAATCGGCACATACATGTGCACGTGCGAGTATATATAAATTTAACAATAAACCTAATTCCAAATGGGTTTTAACCGATTGAATGGGATTCCAGATCAACATAATTATATTTATAAATCTAGTTAAAATTAGCTTCAAATTATGTTTTTATTTCCTTCTGACAACTGTTATTCTAATTTGAAATCAATAAGAAAAAAAACCCATGAAATTCAATCCGTTAATTAAATCCAGTGTTACTTACATACAATAATTAAGAAACAAATCGTTTCATGTCCTTCCCAGTTTCATACTTTGTTAAGACTTCATGTACTTAAAATGTACCACAAAATAATAGTGCACTTATGACTTTTTAAATAGTATTTTGTATTAAAGGTGAACATGTTTAAAGGAGCTGGTACGTGTAAATGTCTATTAATATCATCGTCACATTATTACTTAGTCCTACAGTTACTACAACACATCCCCATGGTTCCTTTGAATAATTATCTCAAAGCTCAAAATCTGCCTCAAGTTGAGGTCCCGGGGAAGTTTATTTTTACAACTTCATTAGAGTGACTTCACCTCTTGTTTGCAATATATTAGTGCTATTGAATTGCATTGAACACCAATTATTCCTACTTTGACTATTTCTTGAAGATATTTTTTGGTTAGGTGGGATGTTCTGTGAATGATCCTTGAAATCACTGTTCGTTATCTTCACATGTCATATATATACATATCGCATCTATTCCACTTCCTAACACCACTGTTGCAAACATTAAACAGTGTAGGAGTTTTTTCTGTATTGAATACGATGTGGTATATGTGTAATTTTGTTCTTTGGAACATAAACTTTGTTTCCTTGAAGGCTTCAGAGCATATTTAATACACTGATTAAAGTAGCTTAGATATTCCACATTCATAGCATATAAGATTGTTTCTTTCAGTTCATAACAGTATATGAGGCTAAAGGATTGAATCTAAATATCAAATTTTGTTTACATTCGATGGTCACTCAAAAGTATTATTGGGTACAGAAGTGTTTGGTGCACGAATCTGCATCAGCTGTAAAATGTGCTTAGTGGTCTGCGTCATTTAAGTTAAGGTAATAATCTTTATTTTCCAATCAAGGTTAAAGAGGGTATCTAGGGACAACATGAACATTCCTTAATGCTAAATATAACATATGGGAAAAAAGTTGGTATTGACAGATAAACTAAAGAAAGTAAAATAATGAAAGCCCATCCTAATGACCTAGTCAATAACACGTACACTTACGATTAAGTAAGAATTTAATGACTAATAAACAAATCACATTCTACATTTTTTCAACAAAAACTACAGGAGAGATTTATTGTTCCAACGTACAGCAATCAAGAACTTTTATGCAGATGTTTATATACGCCACAATCTAAATCAAATGCAGTCTCCTTAATAATTATAGGGTTGCAATTACGTGCAAATGTTCCTGATGACATTTTTGACAATCGTTGTTCCATGCAACTCTCGTTGCTTATTGAACTGCACATGCAATGATGCAAAAAATAATCAAATCATATATATGAAAGGTGAAGATAACGAACAGTGATCAATATCATAACTCCTATAAGCAATTTAGAATTTAAGAAGTGATTGATTGTGCAATATGGGATGAAAATTTATATACCTAATATCATTTGTATTATTAAGATAGTGGAATGAATGATAGTGTGTGCGGATTAGCATGGGGCATTGCATTCCTGTTGTGAGTTGTATACACGTGGACGTATTTCTGTACCCCAAATATGGAATCGCTATCCTTATCGCCTTCATCAGTCTCGACTGAACAACAACCATTCACCATAAACCAAACACATTTTGCTACTAGTGTGGAAACTTGATCGACACTTTTTGAACTTTATGGAGTCACAACGAGTTATATAATATCAATGTTTCATAACTGTAACCAGATGATAAAATATGATATATGACACTCTTTCGGCTGCTAGTTGGTATATGTAAAACTTATACAGTACCAATTTTGATGCACCAGATGCGCATTTCGACAAATAATGTCTCTTCAGTGATGCTCAACCGAAATGTTTGAAATCCGAAATAACAATGAAGTTTTAGAGCTAAATATAGCCAAAAACAAATATCTAACATAGTGACCACATTCCTCTAACGGATTCACTATGTGTTCCTTCTTGATTGAAACTAATTTGTTATTTTTCCTTAGGGAATTAGAGGTGGCTCTCCATCTCAATGTAGAATAGACGTTTCTATGGATATACTTCCGGCGAAAATATTTAGAATTTCTTCTCATTCAACAACCTTTGGCAGATTGAGTGAAATTCTTCGGTCAGCATACGAGGTTATGGTCTGCTCACAGAAAATCTAAAAAGTTACGATTGATGAATATCAGCCATTATTCAAATTCACATTTATTTTAATTGAAACAACGAACCCGAAGAAATAAACAATTTTATGACCGATAATAGATATTTTCTCTCAGATAGTTTCCTGATTAAGCACAATATATAAAGTAACAAATGATCCTTGAAGTATCATTGAAAGTGGTTCAGGTATTATGTAACAATGGTACCCATGCACTTAGAGAAGAGTACTAGATATCAGGATTGGTTATCCACATTCCAGAAATAAACGCCTTTCTTTGGTCAAAGTAAAAGGACATGTCCCACGTTCGTGAATTATTCAAAAACTGAAGTAACTTTTATCACAATACACATGTACATATAAAAGGTGATCTCCCAGTTTTTGAAACAAAATTTCAGGTTTAATTTAACGTTTCAATCGACTCAAATCGACTTTCTGATTTCGAAATCTCTGCTAATGAAGATGCCGTGACGTCATATGCGACAATAGCATCTCTCGCCGATCAGCTTATTGTGAAGAAACCTGTGATTATTCAACTTCGTTTAATACCAATGTGGTACCGGTAGATATTTTTTTTTTTTACATCAATGACGAATTTGTTTTATTAGATATTATTCCTTTACATTAAAACTGTTCAACAAGAAAACGACGAATGGAATTTATTGATATAGCCTACCGTATATCGTGCATACTGACATGCATGTACACGCATCTACATTACGTTAACATTTTGTTTATTTACATTATTTATAATTTACAGTCATTCAATTGATTACTCATGTTCTTCATTTACATATTTTAAAAAAATGAAAAAATAAAAAATCCCTTGATGTAAATATTTTACTTATAATTCACGCATCTCTCGAACGAAGTAAACATGGCGAAATAAAAATTAAAACGTTGCTAAAAATAATACGTGAATGGCAAATAAAACTTCAAATTACTCGCCCTTGATTACAGGTGGCGCACGATCCGTTAACGTCCAAGGTGTTTCTAACCTCAAGTTTAAGAGAGCGTCGGAAGGACATGTTTAGATTAGAAAGTTGTTGAATATTTAGTAACGATGTCTGATTACGGTTCGTAGGACCTCACTGTGCTTAGAGACGAACTTAGAAAACGCATTGTAAGACTCTCTGAGCGGAAAGGAAAGCACGTTGAGAGTTTCAGCTGTAACCGAAATTTCTCTGTCACATCGATTAAATAAAGACATTCAATGCACATTGAACGTTTTTCATTAAAAACTACTTCGTGGTGAAGTTTACATACTTAAACAGTAGTTTAGGTTGAATATATAATATACAATAGATCATAATTTTTTATGAGTTGTTGAATTGCATATGTTTAAAACAATAAGATGCGCCCCCCAACCGCCCCCCCCCTCTCTCTCGATCGAGGATTAAGAATATCAATTATTAAATATATCCATATATATCTAAAATTGTATTATTAAGCTGTTAAAATGTGTAGTAATAGTGAATGTATATGTATAACTTCTCTTTATGAAATAAAATTCACGATAGAGAAGGCACATGTATACAGAGTACATGATATATCATACCACATTAAACAGTTTATTTGCGTGTTTTAACTTATATTACTTACATGATGGCATCACGATAGGTAAACAGTTTGCGATTAACTTTTTTATTAGTCCATAGGGCAAGAGAGAGCATAATAATTGGCAGGTCAAATAAATTTTACTACCCCATATGCTAGCTGTACAATAATGATTCAAAATTTCGAGTTTCTACATTTTAATCGAATATTACAATTTGGATTGCAAGTTTAAGACGGAAGTTCAAGCTTTCTTTCAACTTCTAAATTCACGTCTCCATCCATATACTGTGATTGATAAACTATGAGTTGGTTGTACTCTGCGTGAAAAGCACAACTGTATCCTGCGTATAGGAATGATTGTATCCAAATGACGTTTGTCCATGGTGTTGCAGGAAACTGATGTAGGCCTACATAATTTGACCCGTGTTTACTTTCATGTATAAGGATTTATCATGTTTATATGTACCATGACAGTTCATGATATGAATGATTTAATACTAAAATACATCACTTAACAAATGTAGTACACTTTTCAATTTGAAGGTCAATTTAAATGTTCATACTTCAGATTGAAATCGAAGTTACAAGTGAATATTGAAAAACGTAATACAATGATTTTTAAAAATAAAAACCACAATGAACAATAGGCCTATGTGTGGCTTTTATTATAAACACAACATTGTATATATGATAGTGAAATTTGTAATTTACTTCACTTGGATAAATTTATAGCTTTATGAATTTGCATTTAATTTTGATAAAAGTAGATATGATTCAAATTTTATTTCTAAAAAATTCAGAAATATCTTAATCTCTTGAGATGCATTTTTCTTCTGGTTTGCGTCAACAGTTAAAATAGGCTAGGACTGGTATTCGTTTCTTTGACGTATTGGAATGTACTTCCGTGGGTCAGTTGATAAACATGACATAACAACATAACTATGATAATGCAAACTTTGATAAGTTATGAAAGTTTGACAATTTCATCACATACTTTGATTATTTTCATACGTATTGACCATTGAAGAATCCAGACTCGTTTTCCCTGAAATTCAAACAATATTTTACAACACTTTTTGAATTATAACAAAATTAACAATGAAAGTAAAGTGTTGACATCAATTTACAATCCAGTCATCAAAAACGAAAACAAGACCTAAGAATAGTCACTGCCTTACAGTTACAGTCTGATTATAGCCACCCCTCCATTACAGTCGTGTCGTCGTACCGAGTGACGGCGTAAGGGGGGGGGGGGTTCTATTAGCAATCGCGTTCATTCATATTTTGACGACCTTGGTTAACTTTAAAACTAATTTTTAAATGACATCTGAAATGTATTTTTGTAACATACTTGGTTTATATATTGAGGACTCAAATTTCCCCCGTTCGATTATAGATCTAGTCTAGAAAGAGGAGGGGGGGGGGGGGAGTCATAGAATTATAAGATCATTGATGACTGTATCACTAAGGATAGATAAAATTTCAGCATAAAACATTCATGTAGAATATTACGATCTTCAGAGCAAATGTTTAACCCCCCGTAAATACTTTCTGCGACAAAGTTGTCATCTAATATCTGTGAAGTCGGACTGAACTGAAGACTGAAGTTTATAGCGCACGACGCTGAGTGGAATGTCGCTGTCACATTTGATGACAATGAACCAATTGAATTTTTTTAAAAGCTTCATATCTCGGGAATTCTACCCCCGCTCCCTATTTGCATAACAAAAACCTTACACTCTCTTATAAATCTTATGTACACCGGAAGTCAACAAGGACGTAAACGAGTCTTGCGCCACCTATGTTTGAAATAGGGGAAACAACTGACAAATATTCGCAATTAGGTAGAGCATTTTACATATCTCATGAAATATTTGATTGGCTATATATTTATTTTTAATCATGAACGTAGTCAAAGGTACAATAGACACAACGACCCCCTTGAATTATTTGCGTAGCGATGTCGATCAATCAAGTTTCCTGTCTGAGGATGAGTTGAATAACGAATACCTGTTTAGATATTTCATTTTATATATTGCAACACAGACGGTTCAATGAGAATATACTTTATATATACGAAACACTAAAAGGAACTGCTAATTTGTCTGTAATAATGACTTAGTGGTCTATATTATAGCACCCCTAGTTAAGAAACAACAACAAACACCCCCCTCCCAAACAAAAATCCCGCATACAGTAACTGGTAATTTTGTCTGTAATAATGAATTAGTGGTCTATACCATAGCATCCCTAGTTAAGAAACAACAAGAAACACAAAACAAACACACACACATACACACACAAAAACAATAACAAAAAACCGCACACAGTAACTAGTAATTTTGTCTGTAGTGTAACAATAATAATAGTGGCATATATCATACCACCAGTTTTTACTTGGGGTGGTATGGTATAGATTAGTACTATCATTATTACAAACAAAATTACCCGTTCCTGTGTTTTTATTATTTGTGGTATTGTATAGACCATTACAACTATTATTACTAATAAAATTACCGATTCCTGTGTTTTCTCGTTCAAATTACAAACAACGTCAGACATGTATTGAAAACTGGGCATTTTCACAAAATCGCCACTTATTTAGAATCGTCAATACGACGTAGAATAATGACCCCTTTTGCCCGTAAAATATGTCTTTTTCAAAAAATCAGTCCATTTCACGTTTAGAAAAATGACCCCCGTAGAATAATGACCTCCTTGTAAATTTTATTAGGGATTATTTAGTGAATCGTAGCAAATAAGTGTCTAGTCACAACGAGTTATATTTGTTATTACGAGTAAATACATGCATAGTTATATCAAGATACATGCAATCGTCTTGCCATAAAGGAATCTGGGTTCAGTCGTGGAAGGGGCTTTATAATTGCATTAGTTTATTCTACGCTAAGGACCATAACATGCTAACAGAGTGCGTAATTGATTTGATATACACAGAGTAGCTACTATCATAATTGTGAAATCCTTGTCCCCATGTGTTATTAAGGTTAGAGTGTTATGCTAACCCATTCAGAATTGCATATAGTCAATGTAGCTATAAATATTTTACAACGAATATGGAATATGATATCAAATGTCAGACTTTGCTTAAGAATGCAGACAAATACTCATAAGACTTTGCTTAAGAATGCAGACAAATACTCGTCAAGAATTTTTCTCATCAGACTTGAATTGTTAATGTTGTTATGAATATATTTCAAAAGATGAAATTCTTCAAAATCATGCTTCAGTGTTAGACACATTTAATATTCCAGTCAATGGGTCGGATAAATATGAGTTACCGTACCTATACTGGATTCCTAAACTTCATAAAATCCTTACAAACAAAGACACATTGCTGGATCCAGTAAGTGCTCTACCAAGCCCTTATCTTTGCTCCTCACGAAAATGTTAACAGCTGTGAAGGAGAAACTTCAAACTTACTATGCAACTACATATTCCAGAAGTGGTGTTAATCAAATGTGGATTCTAAAAAATTCTAAAGAACTTTTAGTAAACTTGAAATCACAGAATTTTTCCCAAATCAATAGCATTAAAACCTTTGACTTTTCAACACTATACACGACCATTCCTCACGATAAATTAAAGACTAGACTTTTTGACATCATAGACAGTTGGTTCTTCAACAAAAACGGAAAACGGAAATATTCATATCTAGTGATCAGTCATTCAAAAACTTACTTTGTTAAACACCACTCTGATTCCACGCACAAGTACTCTGAAGTTGAAATAAAAAATATGCTAGAGTTCCTCATTGACAATATCTTTGTGGTCTTTGGTGAGCAGGTCTTCCAACAGTCTGTTGGAATTCCCATGGGCACGAATTGTGCTTCTTCGTTAGCTGACCTGTTTTTATATTCATATAAAGCAGAATTTATTCAAAAACTTCTACGTGAGAAGAAAAAATATCTCTCTGTGACTTTCAATTCGACTTTTAGATATATCGATGACGTTTTGTCTATTAACAATGATAGCTTTCATTCATATGTCAATTTTATATATCCCTGTGAGCTCGAAATAAAGGACACCCCAGAGTCGTCCACTTCTGCTTCATACTTAGATATTTTATTGAAAGTAGACATTAACGACAAACTGACAACTCAACTGTATGACAAACGGGATGATTTCAGCTTCTCCATCGTCAACTTCCCATATTTGTGTAGCAATATTCCATTATCACCTACATATGGTGTTTATATATCTCAACTGATTCGATATGCAAGAGCTTGTTCTGGGTATAGCCAGTTTTTAAATCGAGGTAAGCTACTGACAAACAAGTAGATGATACAGGGATTTCAACAGTCTCGATTGAAGTCAGCATTTCGCAAATTCTATGGTCGTTAAAACGATCTAGTTCGTCAATACAACCTCGCATTGGGTCAAATGCTGTCTGACGTGTTTCATACCGATTGTTAAGCCGATCTTGGCACACTGATTTTGACTGCAGATAACTCCGTTTACATGATCAGGATATTGGGCTCACGGCGGGTGTGACCGGTCAACAGGGGATGCTTACTCCTCCTAGGCACCTGATCCCACCTCTGGTGTGTCCAGGGGTTCGTGTTTGCCCAACTATCTATTTTGTATTGCTTGTAGGAGTTATGAGATTGATCACTGTTTGTTATCTTCACCTTGCATACATGCATAGCATAAAGCTACATGTAGCCTCTTTTGGATTTTTTCCGAGACTATTCTTAGCGGTTTATACATATGGAAGATCTACTGATCCTATCTCATTCACACTTGCTTGGCTGATGTGATTGTGGATATATGGCACATCTTATGATACCATTATGGCATGAAATTATGTAAAATTATTTGTAATAAATATATAATATACAGAATAGTAGGTTATCATATGATTTTGTATCGTACAATATCGTATCATATCACATTGTAAACATATATTCTGATGTTATATTGATACATATGATGCTATTCCATTTAATCATATTATGCTATTGAATCATATGCTGTGATATAGTACTATGATATGAATCGAAAAGCAAAATGTCTATCATATAAGAAATGAAGAATGAAGTGCAATTGCTTTGATGGTATATTCTACGATGCACTTAACACGCATGATAGAGAATTTGTCTGCAGAGCAATCGCACTTCATAATGTCATGCTCAACGATAACACATTTATTGGTTTGACATATTTGCTTCGTGGACCATTGTATGGGTCGGTTATGATAAATATTGAAGGGAACATTTTAAATCACATTTTGAACGTAATTTCATGAAGAAATCGGTCTACATATTTGCTTTATAATTTAAGTATATAGTTTTGTAACTTCCTCAAAGGCCTCAATCAGGTTCCACCTTATATGTGTCTATGAGCAAGGGAGGGGGGGGGGGTACTCAAACTTAGTCGAATATTTGTGGTTGACGTTATTTTTGAGACATAGAGGAGGAGGCAGGGTAATACGTACATGTAACTATGTATCAACAACAGGTATATTTTCAAATGAAACCAACGAAATGAATAATTCCTCATGAAATGTCAAAATTTACCTCTTTTTCACTTTTGTTCTTTATTATTGACTTTAGAAATTCTTAACAAAGTCAGATTTGGCAAAAAACTGCAAATCGAAACTAAAATTTGTAATTGACAGACCTAAAACACTGAGCAAATTTTCATGTGTAAGCATTTTACTGCTTTAGGTATATTGACTATGACTTCTGAGAGTTAATGTAAGCAATTACGTTCCTTAAGGTTTGTATGCGGTTCACAGTGTTATGAATGCAATTGATTGAGACAGGTTCATAATGAGAAGATACAATGGATATGCATATTTATGCATTGCATGACATGGAATATTTTAATGACCTGAAAACCCGTATCAACTCCTTTAAAATAAATCAATCTGCTTAGAAAGGGAGGGGAGAGGGGGCCATGTTTCTACGGGGGTCATTATTTTTCAGGTATGACATGCAAAATAATGACCCCTGGGTCTTCTTTCTACAAGTATTCAATTTTTCTACGGCTAGGGGGTCACTTTCCGACATCGAAGAATGACCCCCGGTCATTATTCTATGGGAGTCAAAATGTGCCTCTACACTGGCTTCCGTAGTAGCTGCTGAACATGATGGAAACTGAAGATGGCGTTCCACTATGGTAATGCACAGAATCTCCACATAGTCTGCAAATATATATTGACAATTTTAAAAAAAACAACACAAGTAACTAAAATTTATAGAATAAATTGCAAATGAAAATACATGTCTGTATCATTATGCCATAGTTTGTATACAAAAGATAGGGGGATACTTGTTTAAATTTGTCACAAATGAAACAGATATAACCTTTTTAGTTTTCCTTTTATGATCATCACTTCTAATTCAAAACTTTACAGACATGTTACAAGTTATCATCTTATAATGCAATGTTGTAAAATATAAATTTTCATTTTGGAAAAAAAGGAGGGGCAGCAAAAGGAGATGATGACTTATTTAATTTACAAGCAAATATTATTAGATCCAGTAATCAAAATAATGTTGTTCTGTCTAATCTTCGAATTTCTACTCTATAAGGGGGGCAGTGGATCCTTATTTCCTCAATTTCTTTTCGATGCTGGGGTGGGGGAGGTTTTTCAATCGTCCTTTGGAACACGTCTTCAGTACTTCATATCTTGTCTTCAAACTTTTCACTACCACTATTAAAAAGAAAGGGGGGGGGTGTCATTCCAATAAATACTGATTGAAAAAGCGGGGACAGCCTACCTCCCGGTTCTACGTGCCTGACTTGCGGGGGGTATCCCCACCAGTTATAAATTACGTCTAAACGGTACAGCTGTAGGTTTACAGTTTATAGGTTAAAATACGATCAGGGATGATGAGGGATGTCCCTGTACTATTTGAAACACAAACATTCCATTCATCTGTTGTTGGTGACGTAATTGTTTTGTTGGGTTGTTTTATTTCAGGAATTAAGTATTTTCGCTATAAATAGATAAACATCATATTATCAAGAAACACTCACATCAGCCCATTGTAGTTTCAAGAAGATCACTCGGGGTTGGGGATTTTGATCTCCCGTTACTCCGGTACTTTGAACAAATGAAGAGGTGCATCTAGGCCTAGTATGCATCACTTTTAAGTCGAATCTTTGCCCCCACAAAGCCGGTCGCCTTCTAATGCTCAGGATCTTCAGAAGTTTTGAAAAGTGTTCCGACCATAACCGACTGATATCTGTAGCATCAAACTTGTGTATGATCCACGCCATCCTCCGAGCTGCATCTTTTGAGGAACTAAAATGATTAAATCCGCACCCTTTCTTCTGAATCTTGGTGCAGCTGTATTCCACACAATACACCATAGTCATTAATTGATGAGTAAATACACAGATAATGCTGTTAAAGCAATCACATCAATACAGACATACTTTAACTTAGAGTAAGAGTGGAAAGCAAAGATAACTACAGTGATCAATCTCATAACTCATATAAGCAATACAAAATAGATAGTTGGGCAAACACGGACCCCTGGATATACCAGAGGTGGGATCAGGTTCCTAGGAGGAGTAAGCATCCCCTGTCTACCGGTCACACCCGCCGTGAACCCTATATCTTGATCAGGTAAACGGAGTTATCCGTAGTCAAAATCAGTGTGCCAAGAACAGCCTAACAATCAGTATGAAACACGCCAGACTGCATTTGACCCAATGATAGGTTGTATTGGCAAACTAGATCGTTATAACGACCATAGAAATTGCGAAATACTTATTTTAAACGAGACTGTTGGAACCCCTGAACCATCAACGTTTTTGTCAGAAGCCTGCTTCGATTTTAAAACTGATCATATGCAGAACAAACTCTTGCGTATCGAATCAGTTGAGAGATGTAACCACCATATCCAGATGATAATGGAATATTGCTACATAAATATGGAAAGTTGACGGTGGAGAAGTTGAAATCACCCCGTTTGTCATAAAGTTGAGTCGTTAGTTTGCCGTTCATATCAATTTTCAATAAAATATCAAAGTACGAAGCAGACATGGGAGACTGTGTGGTGTCTTTTATTTTGAGTTCACATGGATATATCGAATCGACTTATGAATGAAAATGAGTATATTCAATAGATACAATAGGTCTATAATTGTACCGCGGGGGATATGTCATGATATGTTGTCTTTATATGTATAAATCTGTTTGTCAGATGTTTTTTCAGTTCTCTTTGATGATGTACAAGTGTCATGTTTTATATAGTGTGTGCACTATAGTAAGCGTAATATTGTATTATGAACTTAAAATTGCCCCCGATAGTCATTTAGAATATAAAAAGCCAATCATCTGTACATTGAGAGTTTTACATTCGTTTTTCAAGAAGCTACAGCTAGTCTATACTTGGATTTTTCAACACCTGGATACAGACTGAACTCTATGATTATGGATGCTGCCAATTACAGGCTCTTTAAACCACCACGGGTCATGGATGATATTCCTTCCAAATCATGCCGCCAGTTCCTTAAGTTCAATTTTACAAACAGAGGTATAGATGCCGTCAACATAAGCATTATTCCTCTTCATAAAAGAGTTCAGCCGTTGTATTCCAATTTATTTCAAATTCAAGTCTACACTCAGTACATGTATTTCTTATCATTGTATCGATGGATGAAAATTATCATTGTTAATAGATAATACATCGTCGATATATCTAAATGTCGAAGTGTAGGCCATAGCAAGAAATTGCGTAGAATAGTTCCAAGAAGGTGATCGATTGTACATGTAGAGTTTCATATAATAATTCATATTTTCATTGATTTGCCTATCATGTCAACCTTTAAGATCAATTAGCACATGTATCGATATCAAATATTTGCACGGGTGATATGATTCATGGTTTTGAAGACAAAGACTATTTCCTATCTCTTGCTTATATCTTTAAATATCTTTAATTTCTGTTTTAAATCGTAAGAGGTACTGTTTTTATATCAAGAATACTCATTTCCTGTGACAAAAACCTTTCTAACGATATTATATTTGTTGACCTCGTGACTTTGACATTTACCATTTACCTATTTTTAAAAAAATCAAAAAGACTTTAAACTTGATCTTGTCTTTTACAACATAAGATGCACATCTTTCATATTTGGCGTGAGTAGTTCTTGCGGTAAGACCTTTCTGTTGGTACCAAGATATTTTAACTGGCGACTTTACATTGATATTTCACCTACGTTCAGAAATTCGATAAGCCCTATATTTCAAATCGTGAAAGGTACTATTTTTATATTAAGCATGTGCATATTCTATGAAAAGACATTTCCAACGACACCAGATTTTTTGACTTTGTTACTTTCACATTGTCTTAGTTTTTGAAAATTTCCAACAAAACCCCCCTATACTTTGACCTTGGTCGTGATATTTACAGCATAAGAGGTACAGCTTTCATTTTAATTGTATTTCTTGTGACAAATACTTTATATTGGTACCAAAATCTTTGACCTCGTGATCTGTACATTGATTGATTGATTAAATATTGTTTAACGTCCCTCTCGAGAATATTTCACTCATATGGAGACGTCACCACTGCCGGTGAAGGGCTGCAAAATTTAGGCCTATGCTCGGCGCTTATGGCCATTGAGCAGGGAGGGATCTTTATCGTGCCACACCTGCTGTGACACGGGACCTCGGTTTTTGCTGTCTCATCCGTAGGACCGCGCCATTTAGTCGCCTCTTACTTAAAGCAAGGGGTACTGAATATCTATTCTAACCCGGATCCTCACGGGATGATCTTTACATTGAACTTTGATATACATGTACTTTTAGAAAATTATTATATAAGCCATATCTTTTAAACCGTAGGGCACTGTTTTCTTAATTAGCATGGGGATTTTTTGTGAAAAGACATTTCCAATGGTACCAAATTTGTTGACCTTGAAATTGACCACTCTCCTACTTAAAAAATCATTCACTACAATTTGTAATCCGGGGCATCAGTGTTTCACTAACACATCTTGTTTCAAGTTTGGTAAACGCATTTTAAGAAAAGATGTTCAATCAAAACAATTCGCGCTAACTTTTCGGGAGATAGCGCCGACTCCACACTTCAGAGTTGATCACAATATATGATGCAGCAGAATATCTGGCTTGTCTTAGAGAGTTAAATACATGTACTATATCGAGGCTACAGCTGTAACGTTAGAGTACGCTTCTATATTCTACACAAAGTACTGGTAAGGCATCCTAAATTCACACGTTATATATTCAACACCATATATAACATGTAAATTTACAGCCTATACAGTTCAAGAATAGTCGAACAACAAAATACAACATAACACCGTATTATTGAACACATTCTCAATGAATTAGCGCGTATAACAAATTAGTTTTTATCCCCTTTTACCTGAAAATTTTTAACTTATTTAATTAATTTGATTTATTTAACGAATTGCGCTTACTGAGAACGTATAAGCGTTTATGTTCATGAAAAATACAAAGATATACATGTTAAATTGTGATAAGATGTACAGCATGTTCCTCCCCTTATCTGTCTTGTATCTCTACCGTGCTGAGATGAATGGTGACGATAATGAGCAGTGATCGATCTCATAACTCCTATTTTATATATCCAATATTCATATCTAAAACTTGTATTTTAAAACCGTGACAACAGACGTCATAATGTAATGAGAGGTGAAAATAACTTTTAAGTAGTCTATAATGTCCTATGGATATGTAGGTACAAAATATCAAAAGGTAATATCATTAAAATACAATTTATTTTATTAACTAAAGAAATATATCCGTTACCATATCTCTGCGCATCTGGTGCATCAAAATTGGTTTGTGTAAATTTTACATTTGGTAATATTTTCCGTAGAATTTTTGAGGGTATGTTGAAGTTTTATAAAAATGAATTCTTAATGATAAATAAAAAAATGAAAGAAAATAAATAGCATTTGACCAGGATTTGCAAACTGAAATATAAACATAATGACTGTATCTGGTTTGAACTCACACATGTATAAAAGCCCCACAATGTTTCAGGTCAACTCTTGATCTATAAGCTTTGCAATATATTTCTTCGAACTTCAGTTCTTATGTATTTTTTGTATCATGTCGTCAGAAATGAAGCCTCTTTCTTTTGAATTGAAAACGTCATTTCAACAACTGATATACATAATGACTGTGAACAAGTATATTTCAACCATATGTTTTGAAAGGTATGTATGTAGTAACAATATAAATCTTGTTGACGACGTTGCTCTGTAGTTACGGAATGAAACACGATACAAAAATTCGAACTATTTGTTATAATTTCATCACCCGTGAAAAGTCAAATATTGATGACGTCATATCTGATGTATACGAACAAATTTATAATAATACCATTCTGTAAGAAATGTACATACCCTCATAATAATCCAAGTATTCCAACCCTCTGCTATTCTTTTCAACATTGACAGTAACATGTTCAGTACATTGAATTATGTATTACCTCTTTCAGGGGGAGGCATATTGTTTCTTGTACTTTTTGTTCCTCCATCTGTCTGTCACAAATTCTTGTGAACGCTTCTCCTCCTATATGGCGTATTAGATAGACGTGAAACTTCGTAGAGTGCTTCATTGTAATTTGTAGATGCACATAGTATTGGGACGGAATGATCTCATTTTTGCCCTAAACGTTATGGTGGATCTAAGACGGGTGGGGGATGTACAATAGCATGTAAAGACTTCTCCTATATGACGTATCTGATATAGACTGGAAACTTTGTACAATGCTTCCTTGCCATTTATAGATCTGCATATTCTCGGGACATGAAGATCCAATTATTTTATTAAACGCTATAGTGGATCTAAGAGGGGTGGAGGATGTTAACATAACCTGTGAATGTTTCTCCTCTTGTATGGCTTATTGTATAGACGTGAAACTTTGTACAATACTTCAATCATGAAATTTGCAGATGTACATAGAGGGATTCAAGTTATCCTTAAAGTTATATGTGATCTGAGAGGTGAAGGGTGTAAAACAGTTTGTGAACACTTTTCCTATATATCTTATAAAATTTTATAATGTCTATGTTCCCGCTCATGCTTTCTCCTTCATACCATGCAGTACATTAAGGAGAGGAGTTTTCATGTGGATGACGTCCAATTTGGGGAGCTGGGGAGACATTTGGTTTTGATAAAAACAAGCTCTATTTTTAGTTAACACTTATATAATTCTCCGTATCCAAACATACGATCGACTTTAATTAATTATTCCGAATCAATTTGTATGCCTGGATTTGAACAAATATATTTTTTGATGTAATTATTTCAGATGCATTTGGTTGGAGATTGAACGACAAAAATACAATTTATAAAGTCAACTGAAAAGATGCCATTATCTACTGTCTTGACTGTGCTGCTTTGTGTTTGGACACTAGTACAGAACATAAATGGACAGCGACTTCATTCAACTCCTTCATCTAAATTAATAACAAATGTTACTTGTAAGTCATATAATTGTTTCAAATTCATTCCATTTAAAGTTTTGCCAGTAACTTCTTAAAGTTCAAGTTTTTGTAATAATTTGTTCTAGTAATTTGCCATTCTAAATTTTACCTTTCCAAATACTGGTATCATGTACATGTAATTTTGTAATGATGAAAAGAAAAAAGTGGCTTATATGTTTTAGAATGTTGTAATGAGAATATTTGTTTTTAAATCGAGGCAAGCTACTGACAAACAAGTTGATGGTACAGGGGTTTTAACAGTCTCGATTGAAGTCAGCATTTCGCAACTTATATGGTTGTTATAACGATCTAGTTCGTCAATACAACCTATCATTGGGTCAAATGCTGTCTGACGTGTTTCCTATCGATTGTTAGGCCGCTCTTGGCACACTGATTTTGACTACGGATAACTCCGTGTACCTGATCAAGATATAGGGCTCACGGCGGGTGTGACTGGTCGACAGGGGATGCTCACTCCTCCTAATACCTATGCACATGATCCCACCTCTGGTGTGTCCAGGGGTCTGTGTTTGCCCAACTATCGATTGTGTATTGCTTATAGGAGTTATGAGATTGATCACTGTTCGTTATCTTTACCTTTCATTTGAGAGAAGCATATACTTACATACAATGTTATTGTTAATTTTTAATATAGATGTGTGTTTATTATTTTTACTTTTAGTTTGTCCTTTAATGCTACTCTCACCGAGTATAAGTGAACCCTATTTTGGGAAGAGAGCTGTGTTTACTGCGTTTGTAGAAGCAAAACTGGATCATCCGATAGACGCTCGATGGCAGAGAATTAAGAATGGCCGTAATGAAAGTATTGATATATATAGTATAAAATATGACGAGACTCAAAATCTTCCTTCTCCAAAACTTGTCATCAATAACGTCACATTTGATGACGTTGGATATTATCAACTGCAAGTCAGGATTTCTGGAGGCTGGTGTACTAGTAGTAGAAGAGTTCACCTACGTAATGTATGGGGAAGTAAGTCTCTCTCTCTCTCTCTCTCTCTCTCTCTCTCTCTCTCTCTCTCTTAGTGCGAAGCACTTTTATGTTAAGTTTGTGAGTAAAATGGCCGGAGTTTACACATCGATAAAATCTTCAAAAAGAATATTTGATTCTTATAATTCCAATCATTCACTTCATTAACGATTGCAAAAATTTGAATAGTTTCGCCGCACTATGTTATTTGTTTTCAGGCGTGTATGAATACATCGCGTTTTCGGATTTATTGATGTATAAACTCTTGTTCAGCTTTATTTTTGTCCAATCAAAACACTTGTAATAAATAACATTGGAATTATTTAGTAGTAATAAATCAATAATGGTAAAGCAGGGTGTACGAGTCCATAGCTAGTTTATCAAATTCAAAAGAAACATGTCATGTGGTTTAAAAATACAGTTTCCAAAATGAATTAAGAGTATGCCTTTTAAATCAGAATTTGTTTTCTCAAGAGAATATTCATATTCATGCACTGGCTTTCCTCTTGATCTTATAGGGAATATTTAAAAAATTTGAGAATGACCACTTTGTAAAATGGAGAATTGCATCAGAGTCTGTGGCCTTTCCATTTCGAAATATCCTTATTTTTCTAGCATGTTGTGGTACTCAAAACTCAGATGAAACACGTTATTTTTCTTATTACAGAACAAGGTATTAATTTTTTGTTTCATGATCTAATTACCTGATAAGTAGGATTTTTTGTGTACCAGTATTTATGGAATGGACAAACGAATATAATTTTTATATTTATATCGCGCTCTGTCATGTTATTCCAAAATGGACCAAAATAGATTCGTGACATTCTCAAACGATATCTCAAATATACCTCATATAGTTGAAATAGTTCTCAACTTTTAATTAATGTCATACAATACTGTAATGCACTGTCCCTATTCTTATAGGCAACAGTATATGCATAAAGATGCGTGCTCTGAGCACCAGAATAAAAACACGTCTGATCAGTTCAAACTTTAAAGGACACATCTCGTGTTTACAAAGTATACAGAATTATATGCATTTTGTCTTACTTATGCTTATAGAAATTAATTGTAATAGTTCGTTCGCTGAAGTATTGTGATGATTAGTCACAATACGGACTTAAATATAAGCCCCGATTTCAAAAAGCCTAGTTAATTAGATAGGTAGTCACGTGGTACAGTGACGTCATATGCGACCTTCGTCGATCAACTTGTTGTAAAAGTAGTGTTAGATATTTTTAAAAACACGGGTTTTAGGGGCCTAATTTATTTACCATGAATAACATTTATTTCGATGCAGACAAATTTCCCGAGTCTTATATCTTTTAGCCACCAGTGCATATAAGTAGCGAACCAAATGTAGCGAGGAAAGCAGGTATGAAATCTGCATTTGCGAGTAAATAATGTTTACATGGGATCGCTGTCTAAAAACTATTTGGTAATGCCATTTCTGTAAACAACTGTAATTAGCGTTGTTGCTTTTCTAAAATAAACAGTGCAATTATTATTAAATTTATTTTTGGAGAAGTTAGATAGGCCTAAATTATGATAAGATTATGTATCATTGACAACTAGACCTACTATCACGAATGCATTTCGAAAAAAAATTTAATAAAAATGATCAAACTTATAGTGAAAATCACAATACTTTTAAATCATTGTATTCAAGCAATTTTATTAATGATTATTTTTTTTATCTACTCGTTGTTACTTTGGAAATGGGAGCACGGCGTGCTGTTGTTGTTACGTACGCGTTCCTTAAAAAAATGAAAGCACTATAATTCAAATCAAAGTTGGGAAATATCATATTTTATTGTTTATAATTGAAAGTTCAATTATCTTTTATCTTTAAATTTCTTTTTTAAAACTACCAGTCGGTAGACACTGCAAGCACAAGTTCTGCCTATATGTTGTTACAAGGTGAAGGTCAGTTGTTGCGAGTGTGTATTGAATATTTGAGAGCAGAACGGAAAGCATATGCAGTAGGCCTATATGTAACGGTGCGTAGCTTCGATAGAACCATTTTCTCGCAGTTTATCTGCGTCTTTGTCCAAGTACTTGTTTGAAAAAGTACAGGGACCAATTCTACTGGGTTTTTATGGCAAAGTCGTTGTGCCGACAAAAAATATTCACGTCCTGTCCCTCATACCTTCCTTCAAAAATTGAAAAAAAAACCCAGTCCAAATCCTCTCTACTGACAGCAAGTACTCCCTTAAATGGCACGAAACACCCTAATGCAGTGTTATTTACAAGCCGTTAATGTGATAATTGTTTGTTTGTCAATTAAATCTAATCTGTTTATGAAATGGCTAACAACGCATATGACGTCACAGATAATGGCTCGTAAAATATCGAAGAAAATATGCATATCACAAGATTTGAATTTCATCCCTTTCAAACTCGAAAACTACGCAAATTGTTTCATTTAAAACACATGTAAAATAGTTTTAGACATGAAATGAATTAATTTTTCTGAAAAAATTAAAAAGTTTAGAAACATGCGATGTGTCCTTTAATCTACAAATCATAATTAGAATACATCAAGTCAAATATCCGCAAAGTAACCTTTTACGAGCAAGCCCACATATTAAATCCTAATGAAGCTTTGAAATTGAATTAATTATAAACATGCGGGTTGATAAACAAACAGAGAGTGAGGGTAAAACTCTTAGCGTGGGAATTAATATGTGAAGACTTGAATGAAACATAAGAACATTACAAATACAAAAAATCTCGTATATTCTAATCGCTGAAGTATTAGAAATCATCTTACACCTTGAACAATCATTCATGGAATTTACGAGTTTTCAGAAGATCTCTTGATTCAGCCAGAGTGTCTTAGTCGTGTTTTTTCCTGTATATATTTTTTACAACTTGTCTCAAATATGCATGCAATGTCAACTTCTCAATCACATGACAATCAGTCATGTAATCTGAATAAAAATTTATGAAACTCTCAAATGTTCTCATATGTTCAAATAATTGCCTTCTAATTCAATCATTAAAATATTTCTCATGTTCATAGATTTGCAAACACATGATGTTCATAAAATATATTTTCTAAAGTATAGTGTTCAGGGTCTCAAAATATTTTGATTCAGTCAAAGCATACTGTATTTCAGTGGGCCATGTTCCTAACTTTCTGTAAATCTTTATTCTATTTTCTCTTATACATAATCTTAAATTCTAAATCATTGGTTATTCTTATCTTTAAATAGTTCACAGTCATGTGATCTTAAAATCAAATTATCAAGTTCTGAAATAATATCTGGAAATTTTTCATGTGTTTAAAGTATTTTCATATGACGAGTTATTCAATAATTGTCTGAAATCTTGGAATTTTCAATCACGAATTCTCAACTAATATAATTTTGGAGTTATCAATAAGTTATCAATAATATTCAGGGTATTGATTATCAAAATAATTTTAAATTAGATATTGATGAGTGTATATCGACTGGAAGTAATTCCTGTGATGTTACCAAAGAAACTTGTGAAAACACAGACGGCGGTTACATCTGCAACTGTTTAAAAGGATACAGAAAATTGGATGATACTTGCAATGGTATGTGTACTGCATGTGTAAGAAAATACCAAGTTTTGATACACATAATGAAAAGTAGACTAATAGATGAATTAGTAAATACGAATTAGTCCCAGTTTCAAACTTAAGGAGGTATACTACACCAGAGAAATTTGATGTAGATGAAAAGTGGAGGATATGTACAAAAATATTGTGAAGTTGAAAATTTCTTAATTGACTTTATTTTGTCAAAAAAATACAGTTTTAGTAGAAGGTAATCTGAATTTTTTTAAAAAAACCCCCCTGGACTCGAACCTGCGACCTACAGTTCAGCACTCGGTATTCTATCCTACTGAGCTACTCGGCTTGGTATTTAAATGGAAAATGAAAAGTATAATATTGCTGATATCGATTTTTTCATCCATGTTTTAAAGGAAGTCAGCCATTATGACGATGAAGAGTACAGCCTTAAAGTGATGAATAAAACAATAATTAATATTATTATACTTTTATGTAAAGTACTTAAAACTGATTGGTCGAAAAGCATTTGAAAAAGTATATTATTACCCCCTGAGAACAGAGAGCACGCCCTCCAGGGTGATAGTATATAAATGTACCAAACACGTAACAGTACTTGACAACGGGTTATATTATAAAAAAAATATCACATACGTCAAATTTATGCGCGTTCGGTTCGCCGTAGATTGTTAGACAACGCCGTTTGAGCGTTTGTAATAAAAACGAATACTCGCATCGATATTCGAAATATCGCACGACAGTGATCGATCAAATGTCGACATACGTAAGTCTTTCTGGTTTGTTGGTTTTATAACATTCAGTATAATAAAACAAATATTGCATGTAGTTGACGGTAACATTGAAAATTTTCACCCCTCGAGAATCCATCGTCAACCTCGGCTACGCGTCGGTTGACAATGGTTTTCTCGGGGTGAAAATTTTCAATGTTACCCCCAACTACATTTAATATGTATATATGAATATTTCTGTTTTTGAAATAAGGAGGAACGATATTCAGTGTCATGTTTCACTTTTTCATAATTTTCTTTTGACTTTCTGACTTTTTTGTTTTGTTTTGGTAGAAATATTTTGCTTCTTTATCAACACACCTGATTTTACAGAGATAAATGAGTGCATAGAAGGAACTTCGGGGTGCCAACAAATTTGTAAAAATACTCCAGGGTCATTCAATTGTTTATGTCACCCAGGATTCAATCTAAATGAAGACAACTCTACTTGCAATAAAACAGGTATCATGGTATAGTAAACGACCTTATGTTCACACCAGTTCTACCGTCACAGTAATACATGTAGGTCATCTATGAAACAATCACTTTCAGATAACGATCTCTGTAGAGATTTTGAGAAGGAATGTGAGTATGCTTGCAGTACTATAGACGGAACCACCCAGTGTATATGTCCATCTGGGTACAAGCTTACAGATAATGGGATAAACTGCACAGGTCTAAATATAGTTTCTTTATTCCTACGTTATATATTGAACTAAATGTTTACATTTCATATACTAAAATGGCATTTAAAAGAAGAGTATTTATAACAAGATACTTTTTTCAGATGTTGATGAATGTTCACTGGATACTTCTCCTTGTGATCAGGAATGTGACAACATGAAAGGATCTTTTATATGTATCTGTCGTCCTGGTTATAGTCTGAACGCTGATAAAACTTCCTGTTCAGGTAAGCTACATACTATTGTATTCTAAACATTGATCTGCATTACACTTCAGTAGACGTTAGAATCGTTTTCTCATTTCTAACGTCATAAGTGTATCGTGTTTAATTTTCAATAAATGTTAATAAAATCACAATTCCTATATATGATACAGTTTCATTGATTCGATCGCACATTTCGTGCCTGAGATGTCATGAATTCACCCCCCCCCCGATCATACCTTAAGCGCATCAAACATAAATAGCGATTTCGCCTTCGTTTAATATTTGGAATTGAGAATTAAAATTTGTGTGTCTTCCGGATATGATCTTGAAATTCGAGGTCTCTGATCACAGCAGGCGTTGACACGATAACGAATGCTCAATGTGGAAGCCCCGAGTTTCATGCATAGGTCTAAATTTGTGGCGCTTAGTCCTACACCTGATAACGTCTCAAAATGAGTCAAATATGGACAAAAGAGACATAAAGATAATGAACAATAAATCTTTGACTACTAACCTCGATATTCATTGTTGAATTTTAAACTTGGAATTTATATTATTACACATAACAGTTTAAGAACGATTATTCGGGTTGCAAATGTTCATTTTTTCTTTACAGTTTGTGACCTACCAAACTACGGTGAGAATTGCAGCCAGGTATGCGAATGTGGTCCAGGTGTAAAAAGGTGCGACCCTGTTAGTGGATGTATCTGTCTCCCGGGATGGACTGAGAAAAACTGCAGTGTCGACATTGATGAATGTCAGCTAAACCCAAGTATATGTGGTAGCAATAAACTCTGTCATAACACTGAAGGTTCTTACCGGTGTGATTGTTTACAAGGATTCAAATTAATCGAAGACAAGTGTGAAGGTTGGATTTTTGTTTTATTGTAACAATTTCAAATTGAATTTGAATGGATTGCTATGAAAAGAATGTGTTCAATGGGATAAAATTTTATGTATCGATGTGATTTTATATCCGTCACATTCTTTCCTGTTTTTAAAGATATCGATGAGTGTGACGATGCATCACTGAATGACTGCCCGGTGGACACTACACAGTGTATGAACACGTTCGGTAACTATACCTGTGAATGTAAGGAAGGATATCAAAGAAAAAGCTCTGTCTGTGAAGGTAATTATCTACTCTAGTCTACATGTTTATATATATACACACACACACACATATATATTTATATATATATATATATATATATATATATATATATATATATATATATATATATACACTGTATATATATTTATCTATTTATCTACCTATTTATCTATTCATTTATCTAAATATTTTCATGAAGTATAAAATATATCGATTTCAATATTCGTATAATAAATTTGGAACATGGATATAAAAATGTCCTCAAAATGAACAATAATTACTTTTCAAAAATACTATATTATAAAAGTATTACTACATTTTGATATAAAAACAGTTGATCAAATGCTTTTTTCAACAGATATTGATGAATGTAAGACTCCTATTCACGGATGCTCCCAGAAATGCGAAAACGCCGATGGTGGATACAGTTGCCTGTGCTTCTTCGGATTTACACTTAAGGATGATCGAAAAACGTGTGAAAAGAGTATGAAGTTTTATCAAATACGTATTTCAAAGCAGTTTTGTCTTTACTTTTTGAGCTTTCGGCATTTTGTTAGAGTGTAGACTTCCGTTCCAATGAAATCAGTTTACATTTAAGTTCGTAAAAGAAAGACAAACAAAATGTAGTTAATAAGTTAAGCACGTACTCTGATATTGCATGTTCTTTACAATATATATGGAAATGATAAACATTTCTCCTTTGATTGAAATTCAACTAATATATTTTGTAGTGCCAGCTCGAGATTCTTGTTCCTTGTTTCCGGAATTAAACTGTTCCTACGGTTGTAAACAAGTCGCACATTACGATCACACTGGAATTTGTTTTTGTGAGACAGGATACAAACTTGCAGTGGACAGGAAAACATGCAAAGGTATTGTTTACATGCATACATATAATTCATATACATATTACCAAACAAAAGCAACACACAATTTGATTACTTTATGAAAATAATTATGCAAGGAAAAATAATCAATTTTAGAAATAATACATGTATATCGCTTAGGTTCGAATTTACTATTAAAGAGTAAAGGTATAAAATCTCATAGCGAGCGCTGGCTCGTACTGCGAGCTCTATTGACTAGAGCGCGGAAAATAATCCAAGCTAAATCTAAACCTCTAACAATAAACTTTTTTGACGCTAATCCCATCGTATCGTGCGTGTATCCTATCCTATCGTGCGTGTATCGTGTTATATCGTTTATCATGTCAAGAATAACGTTGCGGGTACTGTATTTGGAATTGACAAGTAAGTTCTGCGTGTCTTTTGGATATGTTACTTCCTCCTACAGCTGATAACGTTTCAATATGAGTCAGCTATGGACGAAAAGGGACATAAAGATACTGAACAATAGTTCTTTGACTACTACCCTCAATATTCACTTATGAATTTTAAATTTGGAATTCACATCATTACAAATAAGAGTTTAAGAACAATTACTTGGTTTACAAATGTTCATCTTTTTTTAACAGTTTGTGAACTACCAAACTACGGTGAGAATTGCAGCCAAGTATGCGAATGTGGTCCAGGTGTAGATAAGTGTGACCCTGTTCGTGGATGTGTCTGTCTCCCGGGATGGACAGAGAAAAACTGCAGTGTGGACATTGATGAGTGTCAGCTAAACCCAAGTATATGTGGTAGCAATAAACTCTGTCATAACACTGAAGGTTCTTACCAGTGTGATTGTTTACAAGGATTCAAATTAATCGAAGACAAGTGTGAAGGTTTGCTCTTTTTAAATTTCATCTTTAAAAATGAATTTTGATTGTTGGCATTTTTGTTGGTGGTGGTGCTGCGTGCTATTTTTTAAGGAATCTTATTTCTTTTATTTAAAGTCTGTTTACTATACTTGATTTAAATCCACTCTTGTTTGGTTTTTGCTTTTGTTTTCCTTTACTTGTGGTGAGGGGTATCTTTTTTTTTTTGGATTTGCTTTATTTCTAGGTAGTAGTTTTTTTTTATTAATCTTAATCTGTATGTTCAAAATGAATGTACTATACATGATTTATATCCATCATATTTCTCCGTGTTTTAAAGATATTGATGAGTGTAACGATGCATCACTGAATGACTGTCCGGTGGACACTACACAGTGCAGGAACATGTTCGGTAACTATAGCTGTGAATGTAAGGAAGGATATCAAAAGAGAAACTCCGTCTGTGAAGGTAGTTATATTTTTGGAGTGCTAGTTGTTTGATGAAATATAAGATGTACCCTTTCCCCCCCTTTTTAAAACTTTCTTGTTATGATTTTTTTTTATTGAATGATGACTTGTTTCATAAACTTTCTTGTTTTCCGAAATCAAAAGTGAAACAGTTTCTATAAGTGTAGATTGACTGGCGAAACTATCATTAATTTAAGTATAATTCCTTTTCATCAGTTCTTTTGTCACTTTTGTCAACAGATATTGATGAATGCGAGACTCCTACTCACGGATGCTCCCAGAAATGTGAAAACGCCAATGGTGGATATAGCTGTCTTTGTGTCCTTGGATTTACTGTAAAGGATGATAGAAAAACCTGTGAAAAGGGTACCAAGTCATGGACATAGCATCCTTTAAATTGTGATGCTGTTGCAATTTTATTTTTAAGTTTGTTTTCCATAAACTTTCAATGTTTTGTAACACGGCATTAAAGCAGAAAATTATTCCTTGGTATAATACAATATGATAAAAAAAAATACTTATAGAAAATGACACTTCGAAATGCTCTTTTTTAAGCATGAACTTTCGCTATATAGTTCTTTGGTAAAAATCGTTAACAATGCTATAGATTCTAATGGTATTTTAATAAATTGCTATACATTTTCCCTTGAGTGAAATTCAACTTACCAATTTTGTAGTCCCAGATCGAGATTCTTGTTCCTTTTTTCCGGAATTAAACTGTTCCTACGGTTGTAAACAACTAGCATATGACGATCACAATGGAGTATGTTTTTGTGAGACAGGATACGAACTTGCAGAGGACGGCAAAACATGCAAAGGTATCGTTTACGTAATAATGATATAAACATGAATACATATACACCAGCGCGTAAAGGAAACGTAACACATAAACGCAACATCATTTGAAAATTTAATGGAACTGTGTACCTATAGTCTGATAAATGACCGGTCGACAGGGGATGCTTACTCCTCCTAGGCACCAGATCCCACCTCTGGTGTGTCCAAGGGTCGACGTTTGCCCATCTTTGTATTTTGTATTGCTTATAGGAGTTATGAGATTGATTTTTGCCTTTCATACACAATTTTTAAAATTCTCGAATGGGATGCACAACTACGGAAGCTGGTGGGTGTCAGGGTTATTATCAATTTAACTGGCGGTCGCCATTTGATTGAATTGGCGGTGGCCACTTAATTTATCTTGCGACCGCCACTACATTTAAATTTATATGACCGCCAATTATTCAACTGCTCTCTCTTTTCCAAAAACAAAGGGTTGTAACTCCTGTAATATCCCTCTCCAATAATTATTGATATATGTATGTGTTATACAATTAAAATAATTTTGTTTATCGATTGTGTTGTTAATCTATAAAGATGTGTAAATGTTCATAATGTCAAATGTCGACAGATTAGTGCGCTAGAAAATCTTAATGCGTACTTAATATACCAACGTGTCAGGCACGCAGAATCAGTGAGTTGTCCCTATTACGTTTTAGACAACTTTCATTTCCCCTAATTTTTACTTCCAAACAAATAAGATATACTGACGGGTTGTCCCCATCCCATTCATGTGATTAATTGCAGCGTTTTGTGCAATATCAGTAAGGCTAATCATTTGAACATCAAATTTTACAGAGCATAACGGATGTAACCCCAAAACTACTAGTAGTCATATCAGCTTTGTGATAAACATTTCGTATTCCCTATTTCCATTCGCTTTACTGGCTTTGGTTTTTCGTTATTTTTATCAGATATTGATGAATGCGTGGAAAATATTGACAACTGTTCAAAAGATGCCCTCTGCACTGATACTGTTGGAAGTTTTAATTGTAGCTGTTTCAAGGGATTTAAGGGCGATGGATACGACTGTGCGGGTATATTACTATTATTGATTTCATGATTACATATATATGCATATTAAATATTGTTTTATAATAAACAGTGAAGTGATTGATGTGATACACATGTAACCAGTTAAAGATATAGACAATAAGATGTTTGCCATGACGTTGAGCTAGTGGTTTTCTTTATATGTTGTTCATGAAAGGTGAAGATAACGAACAGTGATCAATCTCATAACTCCTACAAGCAATACAAAATAGATAGTTGGGCAAACACGGACCACCGGACACACCAGAGGTGGGATCAGGTGTCTAGGAGGAGTGAGCATCCCTTGTCGACATGTCTATCATAAGATAGATGTTAATGAAAAACTAAAACACAACTTTATGGCGATATCAGCGTCTCTCCGTCACCTACCCATATTGGTGTAGCAATATAACATAATTCTCTGTATATGGTGGTTATGTCTTTCAACTAAGTCGATAAGCACAAACATGTTTTGTGCATTATAAGTTTTTTAAATTGGGATATGCTACTGTCAAATACGTTGATATTACAGAGGTTTAAGCAGTCCCATTTCATGTAAGCATTTCGCAAATTTTATGGTCGTTATAACTATCTACTTTACAAATAAAACCTGTCACAATTCGAATATTGTCTGACATGTGTGATAACAATTGTTAAGCTCTTTACGTACCGATTTTGACTACGGATTACTCTGATAAAAATATAGGGCTCAAGGCTGAAGTAACTGATTGCGTACTCCTCCTAGGTAGCTGGTCATACCATTGTTTCGTCCAGAGGTTCAGCGTTTCCTGTTTCTTAAAATTATGTTCTTATAGAATCACTAGGTGTTATCTTCACCTTTTCGTTCATCATTATTCATTATTTTCGTCAACTCACAGTATAGAAGATATTCAACCATATGCTAATGTAAATATGATTTATTTCACGAATAAGACATCCTGCCGCGACGGCACAGTGGTTAGAACGTTCTCCTCGTGACCACAAGGCCGTGAGTTCGAATCCCTCTCGTATCATGACCGCATGTAGAATGGTATTGAAGTAGGAATTGTGGGTCTTTCGGATATGACCTCAAAAACAGAGATCGTGTAAGGTGTTCTCAAGTTAAAGATACCTCTTTGTTGCAATCCTGATAGCCAAGCATACGTCTAATATTGTAGTACTTCATCTACAGCTAGTTATGTCTGAAATCGAACGCAATATTACCAGAATAGTGACATTTAAAAGAACAGATAAGAAATAAGGGAGTTTAATTAAGAAATAAGATATCATTTTTTAATGTTGTTGGGATGTAAAACTTATACGGTGATGCTCAACCGAAATGTTTGAAATCCGAAATAACTATGAAGTTTAAGAGCTAAATATAGCCAAAAACAGCGTGCCAAAAATGGAGCCAAATTCGTCCAAGGATAAGAGCTATGCATGAGGGAGATAATCCTTAATTTTGAAATGAATTTCTAAATTTTATAACAGCAATTAAATATACATCCGCTTATGATCATGCCGAGTCATAGCCGTGATGGAAGTTGCGAGGAAACAACAGGTTAACTTATCATCATAAAGTAAATAGGCTTATAACTCTGCCTACATGTTTCGCTTCCAATATCATCGAACTTTACAAATTCGCCATGCAGAAGTTGCAGACGGTATTTAAAACTGTATAAAATGAAACAACAGTACGATATGTTTAATGTTTCTCATTTATGAATTGATGAAATTCTTGTTTGTTTACAAAATAAAATCTGTATAAATATCCTGCTGCGTTTGTTTCTGTTATGATGTCATTGCAGTGGCGGATCCAGGTTTTACGAAGGTGTGTGTGTGTGAAAGTCAAGTATTAGCCAAAATACTCAACCATTTTGGGTGCCAATCTGGAATTTTACTCACACTATTTCTAGTATTTAAATTTGTGGCGAGAAGGGGGGGGGGGGCGGGGTCTAAATCCCCCACTGCATTGCCGTGTTTGCCCAACTATCTATTTTGTATTGCTTGTAGGAGTTATGAGATTGATCACTGTTCGTTATCTTCACCTTGCATAAGCAAGAAGCCCGGTGAAAATACAGGAACTGACTTTTGAAGCGGTGATTGTATTCATACGCAAGAACAAACTGATCACGTAACCAAATTCATGTCACACAAAATTGAACATCGATTTCATTAGTGCTGTCATATAAGGAAGTGCATTAGTAAATGTAAATATTTTAATTTGAAATAGGAACCATATTATGGAACGCTGTGATGAATTGTTATAGTATTTTAATGAGGTCGATGTATGTTTTTTCTTCACGTAGTGTTCTAGGGCATGCAAAATATGCACCTAGTGTTATTTTAGGTTTACAGAGTCATTCAGAGTCGTCCGCTAACAATTGATTATCTTTCATTTCTTATACTACTAATTAGTTGACCTAAAATTTGAGATGGGGTATAATACGATGCAATTGTAGTTTTTGTGATAATTATATCCATGGGACACCAGGGGCAGAATAAACTTCGTAAGAATTTGCCAAAACCTTCATTTTGACGAAAAACTGAATGCATGTTGAGAAACATCATTACTCCCTCTCCAAAAATTGTCTTCCTGACCACCTAAGCAAGGCTTCGGAAAACCTCTAACGAAATAATGTTTTACCAAAATATTAATTTGATAACCCTTTTCTAGGACAAGGGATCCGCCTATAGGATGAGGCCAAATATTCTCATATAAATAAAAAGGGCATTAACTAAGACCAGCGTATATGGAAACTTAAAATCTATATAATTTCTAATGAATAAATTCCTAGCGACTACAAAACTTTCCAAACAAGTGGCTTATTACAATTGTTCTGCGTCCTCCATGCAATAACTATGGAACATTTTGAACTTCATCCTGATACTTACCCTTCCAATTCTTTTCAAATTTGGTATGAGGCATTTTTGGGACACGAAGGGTATAAATTGTAAATAGGTTTCGTAGCCCTTGAGTCTAGGGAAGCCTTTAACTAATACTCAGGTGAGCAATAAAGTGTGCGGGCCTGTTGTTTCTAACCACCTTTGAAAATATATTCAATATGTATGATAATTACTGTATGGATACCCTTTGGCGCAGTCGGGGCTGATTCTCTATTTGGCTTACACTTTGTATAATAAAGAATAAATAGAAGGGGAAGTTAAGGAAGAGTGATCAATGTCATAACTCCTGTAAGCAATACAAAATAGATAGTTAGGCAAAAATGGACCACTGAAAATAACAGAGGCGGGATCAGGTGGCTAGGAGGAGTAAGCATCCCCTGTCGATCGGTCACACCTGCCGTGAGCCCAATATTCTGATCAGGTAAACGGAGTTATTTGTCGTCAAAATTGGTATGAAATGCATTAGACAGCATTTGGCCTAATGATAGGTTGTACTGGCAAACTAGGTCATTATAACGACCATAAATTTTTTGAAATGCTGATTTTAAACGAGACTCTCCGAACACTTGCAATATCAACTTGAAATCGCAAAACTTTCCAAATCAACAACATCAAAATATCTGACTTTTCAACACTTTACACCACTATTCCTCACGGTAAATTAAAGACTAGACTTTGACACTCCAGACAGTTGCTTCCTTACTAAAAACGGAAATATTCATATCTAGTGATCTTCCTTTGTTAAACACTACTCTGATTCCACACACAAGTACTCTGAAGTTGAAATAAAATATATGCTAGAGTTCCTCATTGATGATATCTTCGTGGTCTTTGGTGACAGTTTTTACAGCAGTATGTTGGAATTCTTATAGGCACGAATTGAGCTCCTTTGTTAGCTGACGTGTTTTTATATTCATATGAAGCAGAATTTATTCAAAAAGTTCTACGTGGGAAGAAACAATATCATGTTGTGGCCTTCAATTCGACACTTAGATATATCGGCGATTTTTTGTCTCTTAACAATAATTTCTTTTATTCATATGTCAATTCGATATATTCCTGTGAGCTCGAAATAAAAAACATTACAGTCATCCACTTCTGCTTCATACTTAGATAATGTATTGAAAGTATAGACAATAACGGCAAACTGACAACTCAGCTGTATGACAAACGGGATGACTTCAGCTTCTACATCGTCAACTTCCCATATTTGTGTAGCAATATTCCATCATCACCTGCATATTGGGTTAACATGTCTCAAATGATTCGATACGCAAGAGCTTGGTCTGCATATCGTCTGTTTGTATACGTCCATTGATTGATTGTATATTGTTTAACGTCCCTCTCGAGAATATTTCAGTCATGTGAAAACATTGCTATTACCGGTGAAGGGCTGCAAAATTAAAGCCTATGCCCGGTGCTTATGGTTTTTGAGCAGGGAGGAATCTTTATTGTGCCACACTTGTTGTGACACGGGACTTCGGTTTTTGTGGTCTCATCCGAAGGACCACCCCATTTAGTCGCCTCTCACGACAATCAAGGGGGTACTGAAGACCTATTCTAGCCCAGATCCCCACGGTGTACGTCCGTCGAAGATGGGACGTATTATGGTATGGCGTCGTCTGTCCGTCCATCCGTCTGTCTGTCGGGACCTTATGGGCAAGATACAGACCGAACCGTAAGCTCCAGGATTTTATAACTTGGTACATTTGATCAACATGATAAGAGGAAGATGCCTGATGTATTTAAAGGCAGAGCTCAAAGGTCAAGGTCGTAGTATCACTTAGTAGGAAAACTTTGTAGGCAGGATACAACCCCAACCGTAAGATGCAGGATATTTGATCAGAAGATGTAAAACTTATACGGTACCAATTTTGATGCACCAGATGCGAATTTCAACAAATAATGCCTCTTCAGTGATTCTCAACCGAAATGTTTGAAATCCGAAATAACGATAAACTTGCTAGAGCTTTTCTAGGGAAAAACAGAGTGCCAAAAGTTGAGTCAAATTCGTCTATGGATAAGAACTATGTGAGGGAGGTAATCCTAATTTTGAAATAAATTTCTAAATTTTATCACAGCAATTAAATACACTTCCGTATTTTGAGGCTAGTAACGAAGTACTTAACTATTGAGCTTTAGTTACTGGGCTGTAGAGACCCCCGGGGACTAAGATGTCTTTTGTTTCAAGATCGGGAGTCAAAAGTCAAGGTCATAGTATTACTTAGTAGGAAAACCTTGTAGGCAAGATGAAGATAACGATCAGTGATCAATCTCATAACTCCTATAAGCAATACAAAATAGATAGTTGCGCAAACACGGACCCCTGGATACACCAGAGATGAGATCAGGTACCTAGGAGGAGTAAGCATCCCCTGTTGACCAGTCACACCCGCCGTGAGCCCTATATCTTGATCAGGTAAACGGAGTTATCCGCAGTCAAAATCAGTGTGCCAAGAACGGCTTAACAATCGGTATGAAACAAGTCAGACAGCATTTGACCCAATGATAGGTTGTATTGACGAACTAGATCGTTATAACGATCATTGAATTTGCGAAATGCTGACTTCAATCGCGACTGTACCATCAACTTGTTTGTCAGTAGCTTAGCTCGATTTAAAAACTGACTATACCCAGAACAAGCTCTTGCATATCGAATCAGTTGAGATATATAGACACCATATGCAAGTGATAATGGAATATTGCTACATAAATATGGGAAGTTGACGATGGAGTGGCTGAAATCATCCAGTTTGTCATACAGTTGAGTTGTCAGTTTGCCGTTAATGTCTACTTTCAATAAAATATCTAAGTATGAAGCAGAAGTGGACGACTCTGTGGTGTCCTTTATTTCGAGCTCACAGGGATATATCAAATCGACATATGAATGAAAGCTATTATTGTTAATAGACGTCATCGATATATCTAAATGTCGAATTGAAGGCCACAGCGAGAGATTTTTTCTTCTCGCGTAGAAGTTTTTGAATAAATTTTGCTTCATATGAATATAAAAACAGGTCAGCTAACAAAGGAGCACAATTCGTGCCCATGGGAATTCCAACAGACTGTTGGAAGACCTGATCACCAAAGACCACATTTTTTATTTCAACTTCAGAGTACTTGTGCGTGGAATCAAAGTGGTGTTTAAGAAAGCAAGTTTTTGAATATACTGATCACTAGATATGAATATTTCCGTTTTCCGTTGTTGTTGAAGAAGCAACTGTCTATGATGTCAAAAAGTCTAGTCTTTAATTTATCGTTAGGAATGGTCGTGTATAGTGCTGAAAAGTCATGGGTTTTAATGTTATTGATTTGGGAAAAATTCTGTGATTTCAAGTTTACTAAAAGTTCTTTAGAATTCTTCGATTTCAAGTTTACTAAAAGTTTTTAAAAGAATTTTTTTAGAACCCACATTTGATTAACACCACTTCTGGCATATGTAGTCGCACAGTAATTTGAAGTTTCTCCTTCACAGCTGTTAATATTTTCGTGAGGAGCAAAGATAGGGGCTTGGTAGAGCACTTATTGGATCCAGCAATGTATCTTTGTTTGTAAGGGATACAAAACCAACCGTGAGCTTTAGAATTTCGCTTCTTGGTACATTTGATCATCATGATAAGAGGAAGATGCCTATTGGTTTCCAAAGGTAAAGGTCGTAGTATTACTAAATAGGAAAACCTTGTAAGCATAATATAAATCCAACCTTAAGCACCAGAATATTGCAACTTGCTACTTTCGATTACCATGATGAGAAAGAGATGCCTATTGTTTTTCAAAGGTAAAAGTCAAGGTCGCAGTATCACTTAGTTGGAAAACTTTGTACGTAGTATACAAACCGACCCGTAAGCTCCAAGATAATGCAACCTGGTACATTTGATCACCATAATGAAAGAAAGATGCTTATTATTTTTCAAGGTCAAGGTCACATTATCACTTAGTAGGAAAACCTTGTAGGCTGTATACAAACCGAACTGTTGGGTTAGGACTATCAAATTTTCTACACATACACGTAATGCCAAGTGGAGGATGCCTATTGTTTCTTAACGTCAAAGGTCAAGTTCGTAGTAGCAGGATGCAGACCGATTCGTTGGGGCAAAGATCATTAAACTTGGTACACATGCATCTTATGCCAAGTCAAAAGGTTACATGGAGAGTACATGATTTGTCTTGGATTTTTTTCGATGCAAAGAACGTATGTCACACCATGATGATTGCTGATACTAGTTGAAGCCAAGTTCTACAAATCATGGTGTAAGAAAAACACTTTATATTAGCTTTTCACAGGCGTATTATGTTTCGTCGACGGTGCTCTTTTAAATCGAGGCTACTGAGAAACAAGTTGATGGTACAAGGGTTTCAAAAGTTTGGACTGGAGTCAGCATTTCGAAAATTATATTGTCGTTATAACGATCTAGTTTGTCAGTACAATCTATTATCGGGTCAAATGTTGTCTGACGTGTTTCATTCCGATTGTTAAACCGTTCTTGGCCCACTGATTTTAACTACGGATAACTAAGGAAATGCATACTCATCCTAGGCACACGATTCCACCTCTGATATACCCAGGGGTCCGTGTTTGCCCAGCTCTCTATTTTGTATTAGGCCTACTTATTGGAGTTGTGAGATTGATATGTGTTAGTTATCTTTAACCCTCATGTATCTTGAAAATATTATCAGAAAAAGTTTGGAAAAAAAGATTATCTACGTTTTTGAAAGTCATTCAGTTGTTCACAATTTATGTAATCTTTGCGTTTTGAAAGTTGAGGATGTAAATGATGAATTGAATGCGAAATTTTAGATGTATACTTTTACATCACTTTTATCTTTAAGGTTGTCGAGATTTTACGTTCGGGGAGCAATGTTCTGAAGCTTGTTCCTGCATTGTTAATAACTCGCAAAACTGTGATGCTGAGACTGGGATATGTATTTGTAAAACAGGATGGGAGGCGTCTGATTGCTCACAAGATGTGGATGAATGTGAGGAAAAAATCATCGAATGTGATACGAGTTTGTATCAAGTATGTGTAAACATTCCAGGCTCCGCCAGATGTGAGTGTCGTTTCGGAGGACTGAATATCACAGATTGCAATCGTGAGTAGTTTTTTTTAAAATTTATTTTTTCATAATTTGTTTTACAAGTTATTATAAATAACACATATAAAAATATTTTGAAATATTGAAAATTAAAAGTTATTTCTTTAAATACAGATCCAAAGCCCCCGCACAGAACAAGTAAGAATGATATTTACTACTACTATATATTAATCGAATTATTGGTCTATTCTGCCATGGGTAATTCGCAAAATATCTTTCACTATAACCCTGAAATTCCATATAAGTTTGGCATACAGATTTGTGAAATTGGTGATACATGTATGTTTACCTCAAAGAATGGTTTATTTATTTCATTTACATATTTCTTTTATGCCTGTCTAAAATGTTGTACTTTCCTTTTAAATGTAAGGACAGTAAACTCCCAATTTCTCTAAAATAATTGTTGTAGTTTGATTTTTGTTTTGGTGCATGCAAGTAACTCGTATCATAATTAGTCAATGATAAGTTCACAAAATTATGTAATCACTTCATTTGCGATTTCTCAATACGTTACAGTGTAGAATATAGTTCTCTTATAAAACGGACACCGCTAAATGTAGTTTGTTTTTTATAATGGTGGTTAATAAAATATGCTTGAAATCTTGTGAAACGATTCAGTCAAAACACCTTACATTGGCAATCTTTTATACGTTCCTTAAGAAATTACGACACATCTAATGAACATTTGACATGTTTTGAATGCCAAATATTCCCCAGAGACCTCACGAATTTCTGAACTAATGCAATCGATCACAGCTTCTCCATCAGATATAATTCTCTTCGTAAGGTAAGAATTGGGTTAAATGTTCTCAAGTTCATATCATATATCCATATACCTGATCAAGATATAGCGCTCACGGCGGATGTGACCGGTTCACAGGGGATGCTTACTCCTCTCCTCCGAGGAACCTGATCCCACCTCTGGTATGTCAAGAGATCCGTGTTTGCCCGGCTCTTTATTTCCCTGTTTTATGATATTTATAGAACTTATGGGATTGATAATTGTTCGTTAGCCCCACCTTTCATCATGGTGAATGTTCATTGATACTTGAATTTTCTCTAAATTTCATGAAACAAAAAAAAATCCCGATAAAGTACTGTCTGATTTAAACGTTCTGTGATTTTCAGGAATTAAGGAATATAACTTCTCTGATATTAAAACGACCCACTTTCAAATTTATCATATAACCACAACCTTACAAACTGTATGATTTCAGATAATGCTTCTGCTAATGTCTTTTTAAAATATAAATTGAAATTGATACTGCCTTAGATCAGA
Source organism: Ostrea edulis (assembly GCF_947568905.1). NCBI lineage: Eukaryota > Metazoa > Mollusca > Bivalvia > Ostreida > Ostreidae > Ostrea > Ostrea edulis. Next base: position 12,139,457 of record NC_079169.1, read on the forward strand.
CAGAAGTCAAGATAAAGACTGAAGCAACTTTCTATATCAAAATCAACCGTGTAGAGTTTTTGACGAACAGTGAAAAGTGGCGTCAGGGATTTGAAATATCGGTAAGGGAGGACTATAAAATCTTATTATTTGAGATAAATTAAACATTATACCTGGTATATTCAAACGGCGTTATACCGCATTTTGCACACACATAAATTCTGTCTGTAACGTTCGATATTTTCTGTTCTTTTTCTTCATTACCAGCTGATGAAATTTTACCAAACGGAGAACGTTCGAGGATTTTCAACCATTTTAATCCTTACAATTCGGTAATGCAAGAAAGCTTTTAAGTACATTTGTTTATAAACTTCCTCCAAGTGTATGTCTAGGAAGAGCAACATCATCATTTGTGTTTATTGTAATTTAGACAACCAGCGCCAAATTACGGTGGTCAACAAAGTGGGGCTATACGACAAGAGAGTGTAATTATTGATTATGAAATAATAGGATCTGAGAAAGAGTCTAGCAAACTTAAAACGGATTTAGCCACGTCTATGGGGAAGCTTTTGAGCGGCAAAAAGAAGATCAAAGTCCTGGATCAGGCACCAGTAATCAAGGATATTACCATAAAAGATTCCAATGGAGCCCCGATAGAAAGTACGTTAGTGAAAATAATATATGTATGCATTGAAAGTGTTCCCATCTTCTGATGTGACTTCATCTTTAAACTTCCGCTGATGAAAAAAAATATCAATCCCAATTCAGTAGCGCTGATGAAAAAAACAAACAATTTTTCTAGATATATCGGTTTCTTCATCGCCCTGCAGCGTGTTTAAAGGTTTTGGTGGAACGTGTTCTGACGGCGAAATATGTGACGATTCTTTGGGAATAGCATCGTGTGTGTAGGTAGTGAATTGTTCCCTCATTACACCTGTTTATTGTATCTATGTTTTAAAAAAATTATTATTTGAAAATTGAAATTATTAGAATGATATATTTTCAGTAAACTTTCATCCCCGTTGTCAGGTACGTCAAACTGGTTCATATACATGCACCATCTACATAGATCTTTAATTGTAGTATATCATAAATTTTCTGATATTGCCGCATATCATATTATGTCTCACGAAAATTCCATTTTAGATAAGACTATCCTAATCATCGCTACTGGTGTAAGCATTCCCGTTTTAATGATAATCATTGCTGTATTAATCACCTGCTTATATTGTCAAAGGAAATCCAAACATCTCGAGAACACTATTTCAAAAAGGTAAGTAAATCTCTTTCACAACATAATGTAAAGAGGCATATAACTTGAAAGCAATGTCAGTGGATAGGGTTAGAGATTTGTAGATAAATAACGGCGGATGTAGGGGGGGGGGAGTCCGTACCTACTCCCCCTTTTTTTTGCAGAGGAAGAAAATATACAATGAGAGATTAATAAAAGAATTCATACAAATATAAGACGATGACAACGAACAGTGTTTAATCTCATAACTCCCACAAGCAATGCACACCAGAGGTGGGTTCATGTGCCTAGGAGGAGTAAGCATCCCCTGTCGATCGATCACACCTGCCGTGAGCCCTATATCTTGGTCAGGTAAACGGAATTATCCGTAGTTAAAATCAGTGTGCCAAGAACGACCTAACAATAGGTATGAAACACGTCAGACAGCATTTGACCCAAATGATAGGGTGTATTGCCAAACTATATCGTTATAATGACCATATAATTTGCAAAATTCTGATTTTAAATGCGATTGTTGGAATCCCTGCACCATCAACTTGTTTGCCAGTAGCCTGCTTCGATTTAAAAACTGATCATTCGCAGAAGAAGCTCTCGTGTATTGAATCAGTTGAGAAATGTAAACATCATACGCAAGTGATAGTGGTATGTGGGTACATGAATATTGGTAGTTGACGATGGAGAAGTTGAAATTATCCCGTTTGTCATAAAGTTGAGATGTTAGTATGCCGTTAATATCTACTTTCAATAAAATATCTAAGTATGAAGCAGGAGTGGACAACTTTCTGGTGTGTTTCATTTCGAGTTCACTGGGAAATATTTTATAGTAATTTCTATTTCAAGAGTAGAGAATCTGGAATCCAAAATGAGGGTAAACAACGAATCGGACCTTAAGCTTAAATCAGACCTATCCAATTACGATTCGATTGACTCAACAACAGACGGGAATACCAACGAGTACTGTGAACTGTCTGATGTTCCCCGGCATTTCTACGCCAATACAAAGGATGAAGGTCAGTAAAGCATACATTACAGTCCGATATGGTACATGTATAAACAACATTTAGTTTTATACTAAAGTAAAGATTATAACCACAAAGAAATATTTATCTTCACCTTCATTTATTTAATTCAGATCGTTTTGTTATTAATTGTTTTCGTATTATTTCTCAATTCCTTCTGAAATAGAACACATGATTAGAGTTTTGTGACTACTACAAAATAAGAAATATTGGCAAAAATAACAAAATTTCTTTTAAATGGCATTTATTTTTTCTTATCTGCCGGTGTGAAATGTAGTTCATAGATTGAAATAATCCTGCAGTAAAATTATATCTACATTATCCCCAAAGATTTCAAATTCAGTTTTGCAACATCAAAACTTAATTCATTATTAATAAATGTAAAAAGGTGAAGATAACGAACGGTGATCAATCTCCCCATTCACTGACTTCTTACACATGTTCCACAGAACTTTGTTCTTTCTTAAAGGAATCCGAATTTAAACATGAACAACATGGATTTTGATAGAATCTGATTCTTCTCGGAAAGTTTTCATTCTCAGTCATCACACTTAAAACACACGGTTGTATTATAGTAGTTATACATGTGAAAGTATTTTTACTTTTACTAGTGATCCAATTTCAAATCGATCATTTCATGCTTTCGATAGCCTCTTCTATACTGCAAAGTTTGAGACATATTTGCTACCAATTGCCCACGAATTATACCCGTTCAACTTTGTAATTCTTGGTGAAATTATGTCTTCTAGAGTAAACCTTTTTTTTTGTCTTATATACTTTTTACAATTTTCAAAATAGCTTTTTAAGAAGGATATCACACTGATATGCAAATGTTATAAAAGGTAGCGCACATTGTGTATATTTTGATATTTTAAAAAAATCCCACAATGACAGGGTGCTAATCTGTGTTATTATTTGGAATTAACTTTAGTATTGACGTACACAATCATTTTTTACCTACTGTTAAATTCAAAATAAAAGTCCTGTATGAAAAACAACAACAAAAAAGATACATATTGCTACTTGATTAATTGCGGGAGTATTAAACCGCATTATGGTGTATTTAATTTACTCTCTACTAAGTGTTTGACTAAATGGTGTCCACAATGTGTTACGCTTTTTAAGAAGTAATTGAAGCAGAAGTGCGTGTGCTTGTGTGTGTGTGTGTGTAGATATGTTAATTGTAATACAAAGTAAGGGAATTCAATACTTTCGTTTGAGCATCACTTAAGAGACATTATTTGTCGAAATGCGCATCTGGTGCATCAAAATTGGTACCGTATCAGTTTTTACATTTCTTCCTTAGGTCACAGCTATGCGAATTACACGAGTGATTCTTTTTACGATATGCCTTTTACCAACGAATAGGTAAGGTTTGTCTTTTGTGTTTGTCAGCACATTAATGATCATCACAACATTTGTACTTCTTGATAATTTGGTTTTATTTCATCTTTTACTGCCTTTAATTTTACAGATTAATATAACCCAGTATAAAACAAATAACACCAGTACATCACGTTCGAAAATGCGATTATCGTTAATTTGCTAAGTTCATTAACTTCAAATTATAATTAATAATTGATGTGATTGAATTATGATTTGTAATCAACACTGAGTATATTATTTTCTGTAAATGCTATTTACATGACAGAAACATTTTTGTCTCAATTGTATGTCTAGGATGAATTCTCATAATACTGGTATTTCAAAATGAATTATTGCAGCCGGGTACCAGAGCTCACCAAACGATATCTGATTTCTCATCTTTGTTTAAAAATGGAATACAATAATGTTAACTTGCACCCGGGCATTTTCGGCGCGAATACCATTATCCCACGAAACGTTGGTGTATATTTAGAATTTAGGAATAGCTTATTACTGACAAAAATCAGTGTTAGATAATAAACTTTACTGAGGTATTTTAAAAACGCAAACATTGGTAATATTTTGTCTTATCTTATTTCTTTAATTTAAAACAGATACTATTTCTGGGATATCTTCTTTGATAAATGAGTTATATCCATCAATTCAAAACAACATTGCTATACCCTGAGAGGTAACAAATGGAAGCAAAAGTGGTAAAGTTGGACACCAATTCTGGATTTGTTCACTAATGTTCACTATTAGCGTTTATGAAGTCGAGTAGGTGAGGTCCCATTGAATGACAAATGGTCCGAATGGCTCTTTGCGGAATATTCTGCCACTATTCCACAACATTGTTCTGAGGCTGGGGAAACGTTTACCAACGCGGCTGAGTTAAGGCTTTCCTCATAAATATCAGTGCTGTAAAGAAAATGCACTTTACCGCACTGGCACATTACATGACGTCACAATGAAAAATACGTCATGATGAAGGTCATGACGTACTTATCTACATTCCTTTTGCGGTTGGAAATGTCAAAATATTTTTTCATTATTTACCACCGCTGTCAAGCAATAAACCGCAATCGTGTAAAAGTTTCTGTCAAATGGGTTATATTAATTTTCTTTGTTATTGAAATATTTTCAATTTCTTCTTTATATAACATACATGCTAAAGTAATATCCATATTATATTGTAATCTTGATATCGCCCCTAATCTGCACGTATAGTGACTTTCACAATGAACTCATTTTCAGAAACAGGGTTTCCATACATACAAATTTCATCATTGGCACGACACCCCGAGGTTTTTGAATGAAAAATGTTTGATTTATGTGACATGTGAACTTCAGTGCAAATGGAACATTAGGGGAACAAGTTGTGGCTTCAACAGAAACCATGTTTTTCAGGCTAGATTCAACTTAGTATATCCAAAAATCGCCGCATTTTGCATATTCAATACAAAAATTCGACATGTTACAAGTCATGATAAACTTGCTCACATCACTTTTCAAATAAAGAAATTAATATGTTTTTAAGTTATATTAAATTCAACTTGCATTGATATCTGGATATTGTGCCAATGGAACGATTTACACATACACTGTACGATTGTATCTTGATATTTGATCACGTGATATACAGCTGATGTAGAGATTGTCGGTCTGGTGAAAAAATGTATGGGAGGTCAATATGCACTTAATTATATATACATATTTTTTTGTATATAAGAGTTGTGTGTACAGAATTTGTCAAAAATGTATCTGTTTATAATGCTTTTTTTCCTCTGACATATTTATATGGCCCTACTTAACACAACTGCGAAGATCGTCCCACACATGTTTAATCAGATTAAGGTGTGGAGACATAACGGGTCAATCAAGGACATTAACGCCATTTCTTTAGAGAAAATTCAATGGAAATATTGCAATGTGTGCGCATTGACCTGTGGAAAAAGTAATATGATGCATTGCCTGTTCTTGCTACTGTATTAATGGTACCAACACAGACTGCAGAATTTCGTCTACATACCGATGAGCAGTAATGTTTCCGGGAAATGTGAACAATTTAGAGCCACAATTTGTGGTAATCGCCCCCGCCATGACGCAACATCCGCTAAGGTTGTCTCGTGCAAGCACGAGATTGTCTACGTAGCGTTCATGCACACATCGGAGAACTCGTATTCTGTCATCCATATATTGACGCCGGATATTGATTCGTCAGAAAACAAGACCATTGTCCAATTCAACCGCTATGAGACTCCTGCACTCTGCTACGTGGGATTTAGTTGTATACCTTTATAAAGCCTTCTGCAGAGAACCCCATAACGTTTCAATATTCGCAAAATTGTTTTAGGGTGTATTGCCTTACTAGAGTGTCAGATTGGTTGCCTCGCCATCGTCGCGGCAGCAGTAAATCTAATTCGCATGTGGCGTTATCGTATGGACACCTGTTGAATTTGTGTTATCATAAATAGTTGACCAGATCTTGGACAATCACTTATGATCCCTGTTTGGCATTGACGTCAATCGTCTTATTGTCCAAAGAAAACGTCTACCTACTTCCCGCTGACTAGCGCCTGCTTTCACTATACCGAGTACCTAGTCTCGCTAATCATTGCTGATTCAGTTTATATTTTTTTTTCAGTTGTAAATACATTCGCCATCGACAACAGTTGTTTCACGTTGATTTGCCTTTGAATAGCGTCTAGAAAATTGTGCGATGCTACTCACCCTGTTCTATTTTCTAATATTGCTTTATTATATTCCCCTGGATAAAGGTATTGTCTTTCACTTGAACAGACTTTAATCCCTTTTTCACAAGATACTTAATATCTTTGTAAGACGTTTGGGCGAATCTGTAGTACTATAGACGAAGTATAAGTATTATATGTAAGCAGAGAGACGACAAAGACGCGATGTACAAAATACGTTTTACAACGAATAAGAATAAAAAAGTCAACTTTAAGTATTTGATATGAAAACCAGGAGGTTAATAATACTCTTGTGCTGACGATCTTTCATGATTTTCTTAATATCGTGGCTACATCGTATTAATGTGTACATACATATTATTTTCACAGCGGTACCATCTATACCAACCAACGTGAGAAGAAAAGGATCGGCGTCATCGTACAAAAATTATATGAATCATTATCGATTATATGTACTAACAAAATAGACATCATTCTATCCATGTTAATGAAATATGTACTCGTCTCACATAGGATACGGGAAACTTCCAAGTGCATTTCAAACATGTTTGATCAAGGCCATAATCCTAATCAAGAGTAGATTATAAGTTTAGGTACTGTATTAGAAACAATGAATTCTTTTTAATATGTGATATTTCTTTATCTTATACGGTATACCTATCTATCAATATTGTATCATTGGTGTATACATGCATAGTATATTTTTGCTGCATTTTAATTAAAAATATACCTTCATATCCAGCGTTTTATATGTAAACTCGAACTTATTATGATACAGTTATATAAATGACTAACAGTATCATAATATTATATGTACTTTTTATGCATAAGACATCTTACGACTAATTTGAGAAAGATATAACATGCATGCTACTTTATAATTTCTCAATCTGATGACAGTAAATGGTAGACCTCTCTAACAACATTCCATGGAAGGCCACGCTCTGGTGACCTGAGATAATGAATAATCATGCGATTGATATAACCAACCGCCGTACGGCTAACTTTGAAAGTTGAGGGATGTTAACACTTTACTTTATATTGGCGCATACATGCATATACATTTGGATTAATAAGATTTTTACAATTATATTCCTAAAATGTTGTAACCACTAACACAAATAAATATGACATGATTACGGGTCATTCCAAGCGGCGTTGGTGCAGCGAAACGAGTTCTTTAGAGACAGTGCATTTGGTTTACCTTAGTTTGGTCCGATTGGCAGCGAATCACTACATTAGTTACTGGGCAGACACAACATGTAATAATAAAAAGCATAAGATAACTCGAATAATACATACATGTAACAATATTTTCCCCATCCCTGTAATACTCTACTCCTGGCCCTCTCTCAGAATGTCAATACATTTGCAATAACGTAGTACAATCTAATACACAGAATGGAAGGCAAACACAGACCCCTAAATATACCAGCGGTGGGATCAGATACGTAGGAGGAGTAAGCATCCCATGTCGACCGGTCATACCCGCCGTGAGCCTTATCTCTTGATCAGGTAAACGGAGTTATCCGTAGTCAAAATCAGTCTGCAAGAACGGCCTAACAATCTGCATGAAACTCGTCAGACAGCATTTGATCTAATGATAGGTTGTATTGGCAAACTAGATCGTTATAACGACCAAAGATTTTGCGAAATGCTGATTTTAAACGAGACTGTTGGAACCCCTACACAATCAATTTCTTTCTCAGTAGCCTGCTTCGATTTAAAAACAATTACCATACACAGAACAAGCTTTTGTGTATCGAATCAGTTGATAGATGTAAACACGATATGCAGGTGATAATAGAATATTGCTACATAAATATGGGAAATATGGTTAAGTTGAAATCATCCCGTTTGTCATAAAGTTGAGTTGTTAGTTTGCCTTTAATATCTACTTTCAATAGAATATCTAAGTATGAATGAAAGGTGAAGATAACGAACAGTGGTATATATAATGAACAACATTAAAACTGCCCTGAATCGTACATGTATATTTTATAAGCTGACTTGCTTGTATTTCTATGAGATAGGATGCATTCATACACGAAAAGAAAAGACATTTCACGCTGTGACCTTTAACTCACATTTACTTTATTAGAATGATTGATTGTATATTGTGTAACGTTCCTATACTATCGTAGATACATCAACGTTTTAACTGTTAGCAATAACTTTCATTCACATTGTCACGGATAATCGTGCTAGAATGTGATAAATGATAAAGTCACAGAAGCAATGTGCATATTTGTTTGTTATACAACTAACATTCAACAGTTTCTGGTCCCGGTTTTTGGCGTTGAGTGTAAAAGTTCTTTAATTGGCGTCTGGTCTATACACATATCCACGATTCTGATGACTGCTGTCTTACGTGGACATAATCATATTATCTAAAGTCTTTCATCAGTATTGGCATTTCAGGGACAAATAAGTTTTAAAAACACATTTACAGGTACTTTTATACTGTTGCGGACTATTAGAATTTAGCTTAGATATGTAAAACAGGATTCCCCCCCTAAAATTTTAATGAGCTAATGTTACTTTTCACCAACACTCAGATGAACGATAAATCATGTAGGTTTCTTCTTTAGGTGACCTATTGTGATAAGTCTGAGTTGAACATGCTTTAACAATTAAAAATATTTAAGTTCTTAATAAACATCCTTCTAATTCTTTTCAAATTGTGTGTGAAACATCTCTGGGACAGGGGAAGCATAGATTGTAAATTCCAAGAATTATGCACCCAGGGCCTTAGGGTTAAAAACTGCAAGCAATTGACCAATTATTAAAACTATTTTTCACTACCACACATCTGTAAGATAAACTAAATGTATGGTCATGTAGAACAGAAAGACTTCTACCAAAATTGAAAAGTTCATGACCTTCGGGGTAACGTTACATGATTCCCGGGGAGAGGTTTTGACTCCAGAGCGGGGCGAAACTTGACATATATTGCTTTGTGTAAAACATTTAAATAACATCTACTCTAAGGATATTGATACTAAGTTAAAACTAAATGGATGTTTTGAAGGGGCGAATTTATCAATATTGTAAATTTCCTTATCCCAGGGGTATAGCTGGGTTTGATACCGGAATGGGGCAAACATAGTCATAGTTATTACATATCTCGATCATTTGAAATACTTCTTTAATTTTGTTTACACTGTATAAAATCCAAATGCATATTTGCGAAAAGGAGAACGGTTTGTACCAAAATTGTGATTTTTGCAACCCCATGATTCTGACTGAAGGGCAGATTTAAAATAGGCATATGGTGTTAATGGGAAATGTCTCATATTGTGTAAAGTCTTTCATCAGTATAAAAAATTGAGGACATTTTTGTTTTCTCAAAATAACACATCTTGTTTTATACTGCTGTTGATTGAAAGATGAAGATAACGAACAGTGATTAATCTCATATAACTCCTAAAATCAATACAAATTAGAGAGCTTGACAAACACAGACCCATGGACATATTTGAAATTAGCTTATACATGTATATGTAGAACAAGAAAATTGTTATAGATTCCGTAGCCCTTGGGGTTAATTGATACTCGGGTTATCGATAAAAGCATGTGATACCACATTGACTACGGACTACGTTTATCTGATCAAGATATTGGGCTCATGGCGGGTGTGACCAGTCGATTGGGGATGCTTAATCCTCCCAAGTACCTGATCACACCTATGCTTTGTCCAGGAGTCCGTTTTTGCCCAAACTCTCTATTTTGTATTGCTTACATGACTTTAGAGATTGATCAGTTTGTTATCTTTACCTTTCATGGAATACAGTATCTTACATCTTCATAATATAGGCCTTAAAGGGTATTTGATAGACTTCATCAAGAATTGAGAAGTAATGCACATTTCAATGATCCCCTATGATGCAGATATTTAGACAATTTCGAACAAGAAATGGGTGTGCGACAAGGAAGTATTTTATAGGTTGCATTATTCAGTATAAAAATAAACAGTGTATAGAAGATGCTCTTAAAACGATTTTTATGGAACTTTACATGTCGATGACTTTGTTTTGAATTATCAATCAAAAACGTTATTTCTATTGAGCAAATACTACATTTAGGTGTAAACAAAATCCAAATTTGGGCTGGTGTGAATGGTTTTAAATCTACCAAAACTAAAACTGCAGGCATGCATTTCTGTTCTAAACAGAAACACCACGATTATCCTCAATTGCAATTAGAGGGATTTCCAAATAAAATTGTAAAAAGTTTAAGTTCTTAAGTGTCAATCTTTCTTTTATTTCTCATATTTGCTTGTAGGAGTTACGAGATTGATCACTGTTCGTTATCTTCACCTTTCATACCCCGGTAGCAATGCCCAAAGACAAATATACAAATACTCTTGATATACTTAAAGTTGTTGCAAACACAAAATAGGGAGCAGATTAAAATACTTCTTTACACCTGTATCGCTCTCTAGTATGGTCTAAACTAGACTACGGCTGCATAGTATATGGTGCTGCAAGAACATCCTACACTGTATATCAAAACCATCGATGTAATTCACCTTCAAGGAATTCGACTGTGCACATGAGCTTCCTCAGCTCTCCTGTAGATAGTTTGTATGTTGAGGCCAATTGACCACCTCTCGATCTATATGGAATAAAACCTATCGTACAATAAATTGTTAAATTAAAAGCTAACATTGACACTCTTGCATTTAACTGCGTTTTCTTTTCACAGTTTGAACATTCATATGACAAAAACAAGATGTGTATAAAATCAATCGCTCTATGGATCAATATATACATGATTCTGACTTACGTTTGGACATCGAAACGACTAAAACCCAAAGTAGACACAACACTAGTAGTAGACATCGGAATATAAAAAATCTTAAACAAATTCAGTTATTTTAAAACAAAAAATATCCGAAATAAAACATTTCAAACATAGTACAATTGCTATCTATATAGATGGTTCAAAAGACCAAAATAAAGTCGCTGCTGATGCAGTTATCACAAACGACATTTTCTCCTCACGACTTCCAAACGAAGCAATGATTTATACCACCGAAGCAAAGCCTATCCAGCTTGTGTTTGATTACATTAAAAGTTTACTATATTCTCAGACTCCCTATGAAAGGTGAAGATAACGAACATTGATTAATCTCATAACTCCTATAAGCAATGAAAAACAGAGAGTTGGGCACACCTGGACCCCTGGCTATACCAGAGGTGGCACCAGGTGCTAAGGAGTGTAAGCATCATGTCTATCAAATATACAGTCAATAATAGATAACATGAATATTGGCTTACAAAACCTTGCACAAACGATTACAGTGGTGACATGAAACGTGAAGATACCAAACAGTGATCAATCTTATAACTCCTACAAGCAATACAAAATAGATAGTTGGACAAACACTGACATCCAGCTCCTGGCAGGCGTCATCAACCAAACATCTGTGTCGGTATCAAAGGATCTTGAACCACTGTCTGAAACCCAACAACTACGAACTCACCTTCTACTAGATGATTTTATAATACCCTTGGAATCTGTTTGGAAACAACTAAGAAATATAAACCCTAAAAAGCTAATGCACCTGATAATCTACCAAACTTGATCCTAATAGAACTGTCGGATATCATCGCTGAACCAATATGTCCCATCTTAACAGTTCGCTGAGGGAAGGTATTGTTCCACAGTGTTGGAAAAAGGCTGGCATTGTTCCAATTCCAATAACCATTCCAGTAAATAATTAAAAAAAACAATTTGCGCCCAGTCTCGTTAACACCCGTGTTAGCCAAACTCTTGGAGAGTTATCCTGTACAACACCTGAGGAAAGTGTGTCCAAGGATTGACACCAATCAATTTGGTGCAATACAGGGGAGTTCAACAACACATGCTCTCTTGAAAATCATCCAACCAATCTACAAGGAGCTAGATGACAACAAATACTTTGCAAGACACCTACTAATTGATTTCAGCAAAGCGTTTGATCACATTCGCCATGGACAATTGCTGGCCAAATTATAAAATAGTAATGCTGATCTCGTAATGGTTAAATGGTATCAAAGTTTTCGAACAAATCGTGTGCAGCGAGTAAAGATTGGAAAAAGAAAAATTGGATTGGGCTACTGTGAACGGAGGAATACCACAGGGAACTATCAGCGGGCCAGAGCTATTTATCCATATGGTGGGGGATCTCCAAACGGATATACCAAATGTTAAATTTGTATTGATATTTTACGAAAAAGTGAAAATTCACAGATGACATACTTCATCAAATCAATATGGAATGGTCTGCTGTAAACCAACTGGGCATAAGATCATTCAAAACCCAAAACATCATATTTTGGCAAAGACCGTGAAGTGGAAAATCTGCCTATGAAGGGAACAGAAATAGAACGAGCGTCTGAGAGTAAATCTGAAAAGGGATCGACAAGCTTATTTTACCTACGTCAACTCAAATATGCAGGATTATCTGAGAGTGACCTTATAAAGGTTTACAAATCGCTCATAAGACCAATTTGCGAATATGCGTGCCCGGTGTGGTCAACAGGACTTACGATTTCCCAATGTAACCAAATAGAATCAATCCAAAAGAGGGCTTTAAGAATTGTACGACCATGTGACTCCTATGAAAATGTAATGGAAAATGCCAATCCTGAAAATCTTGCTACCAGAAGGAAATATATGTCGAAAACTTTTTAGTGAAATGGAAAATCCATCACATCGCCTCCACGATCTTCTCCCGAAACGCATCAAAATATGAGCTACCGAAATGCAGGACAAATCGCTATAAAAACAGCTATGTGCCATGGTGTATTAGACAATTATTTTAAACCCACCTTTTTTAATTTTTGACACTTTTTAAATAAAAATATTTACACGTATGTCTTAGTCAAAATTACTTTTGGTGACCCATATATCAAATTTTTATAGCATTTAAAAATAATCTTAACTAAATTATTAAGGGGATATGATTGTGACGTGTTTGAGGTCACTGCACAACTCGAGGTAACGTACTTAGCTCATAATTTTCGTTCTATACATTGATTGTGACTTTGACTAAAGTTATATTTTCGAAATATGAAACCATAAATCATAACTGTTGGGGCCTTATTTTGATTAGATAATTTTGCATGAATGCTGTTATGACGTGTTTTAGAAAATAATATTATAAGGTAACGACATAAGCGCGTGATTTTCGACGCCATGTTTAGAGTTATGAGATTAATCACTGTTCGTTATCTTCGCCTTTCATACAATATTTACGATTTTTACAGAAAAAATGAAAATTATGTAGTATAACTGTTTATATACAAGAATTGATTTTTTAACCTGTTTATGTATTTTTAACTTTTATGTCCGTCGGATGAGACGTAAAAGAGTGTCCCTGGCAAGGATCACAACCCCCTTGGCACGCAAAGGATTGTTTCCCTGATATTCCAAATATCAGTAGGATCACTGTGGGCGGTCAGAAAACACAAACACTCACAACTAAACTAGTTAACCGCCGCAAAATGGCTGAAATAGTGACAAAACGGCGTAAATTATCAATCAATCAATCCATCGATGAGACTTTTATGTCTCTTGTTCAATATTACCAATTGTGGAATCAAATCACCATGAATTTAAAAAAAAAAATCTATTAAAGTAGCTGATGAGTAGTCAAATATAAATCTTTATTGCAAAAATTAATACCAGTATGGTGATAACTCGAACCCTTGTTCTCTTTTTGCTATGACACTTCAGGTAGCATTTAAATTTTGTTTTAAAGATGTCTCATAGAACGATGAATGAATTATGCAAAAAGAAAACTTGATTTTCCTAAAAATTAATGTGACCGAAGGACAACAAAAATCCAAGAGAATTAGAAAACAAATGAGATATCTGAAGAGAATGTGTGACATCTAACATTCAATATTGGGATTTAATGTGTTTTGTAAAGGAAGCAGAGGTAGACAATGTGCAGCCTGTACTGCTCATGAAATTAATGAAAATCAGTACGAAAGTGGATTGCTCCAAGAAAGTGATTTGTCGTACAGACATACCGATAGCAGGTTTTCATAAAATCATGCATATTTTCATTCACATTGTCTGCGTAATCATCTGTCCCTTCAGGATCAATTGGCACATCTACATGATGTCAATATCAAAATAGCAAGGGTGATTTTGATGGTTAATGGTTTTGAAAAAAGTGGCACTTTTCCATTCTTTTGTTTGTAACTTAAATCTCTGTTTAGCAAATCGATCAAAAGGATTTGGTGCATTTCGTTTTTACATACAAGAACAGTTCTGCTGCTCTACGTGTATTACCGAGGATTACAAATTTTCTGCATTTGATCCCCATGCATGTGACAGTGAAGCTCAATGTTAAACCAAACAGTGAATCTGTTTCAACGACAGTGTGTGGATTTTCAAACTTAAATTTAAATCTACTTTCTTTATTCCCTTTCACAGTTACCAGTTCTTCCTACCTGCATATGAATTAAACAAAAGATATACATCATATTTAGCATTAGCATATTTGTGACATTTTCTATCGTTCGTCACCTCGTTTAAGGTGGATCGATCCTCATGTGACTTATCAATAATAATGGTTAAAAGTGCAAAAACTTTATTAACTTCCATTCAATACAGTTAAATTTAATCAATAACCAAAGAAAATGTGTATGTTGCCACATTTTTAAAGATGTCAGACATAAAACACACACGGAAGTATATGTTAACATCAGAAAATCACACATTTTTGTTCTACAGAATAATTAAAATAGATAAAAACTTGTTGAAATGACAAATTTTAAATATCAACAGTTAAAAAAAAACCTGTTAATTCATAAATATGTATAAATTAATTGTGGATATTAGGGAAACCATGCAAAATAGACATGCTGTAGAAGAAATACCAGCATAGGAGTTATTGCCCTTGACAACATTTTTTTTAATTATAAAGAATTGATTATTTATAGAAAATATACACTTTTTCAATATCAATAGTTTACCTAATTTTGTATTTTATGCAGTGAATAAAATTCCTCTGAAGATATATTTCTATCATGCGCAAAGTATAATTTGATAAAGATTTTTGCAAAAACCTATGACATCAAAGAAGGATCGATTAACCTAAAGCACTTTATTATTCAATACGTGGGTCATCGATCTATTTCCTTGCTAAGAGATATTGAAAAATCGGGTAAATATATATATCGTATTATGCTTGCAAAATAATGAATGAAAGACCAACTCTATCTGAAAATATAACTTTCGTTCCTAATATTTTCGATAGTCTTTTAAAAATACGAAGTCCGAATACACTTGTTGTATATCGTATATTCAAAAGGATAACGTTGTGTGACTTCGTGGTCAGTGAGGACCTGTTGAGTTATATGCTAGTCCTTTCGAATCCTCTCGTCTATATTATGTGTTTGTTTTCTTTTTAGTCTGGATTTCTCCTCACATTTATGTGAAGTAGAAAGTAGAAGTAGAAAGTGTTACGGCCATTTCGTTAATTAGTGCTCTCTCTGGAGTTGTGATGTGATGTCATCATTTTTGGGGCACAATATTTTTATGTGTAGAGCCCGCGATTCTATTATGGCAGGACGCGGCCAGTGCTATACCTGCATTACCAGTTTTCCAGTCAAATTTTACTAGTTAACTTACCAGTCAGCTTTGTACTGATAATTATGTTCACTGGAGGAAACTTCTGAATTGGTGAGTGTATTATTGTTCTTATTTAGGTATAAACTGTGCATTTATGTATCTCGGTAAAGTTTGCATACTTAGTAATTTCAGTATAAAGTAATTGCTTTTAGTATTTGTGCAATTATATTCAAGTTCATTATTTATGCAATTAGGAAGTCAGGTAATATTATTGACATGTATGTGATATCGATGGATACGTGCACATTTATCATGTACGGGATATAACTCCATTTTCACCATGTTTTCCATTCTTGATCTGTGATAATCTAGAGTTATGCCTCTTTTGTTTACATTATGTTGGCAATTTTTCTTATTCATACTGCAGTGTCTGTTATTTTCTAGTACATGTAATACATTATAATTGATTTGCTAGTATGTGTTATCATGTGTGATTTAATCTGAAATATCTTGTATTTATTGTGTATTTTCTTTGTATTTTTGTAGTAAATCGTCGTTAAACGCAATTACAAGTTGTTTCCTACTTCATTTCCTACTTGGCCAGTACAGAAAGTAATATGGAGATATTGAAAATATTGGTTTTTAACTACTTGAAAATGAAATATATAGATTTATAATACTACTACAGTAACTTAATCAGAAGAGTCGGATCACGTCGAGTTGACAAGCGCGGATCATCAGATCACACGAGACGTAATCTAACTCTTCAGATGAAGTCACTGTAGTAATGATAAATTTATAATATACCCCCTTACGTATTTCTAAATCCACATTTATAAGATAATAAATGTAATATGAATTATCAAAAATACAAACATACAGAAAAATTATGTTTCGTGTACGCCGTTTTGTTTGTGACTCGGCGATATTTTCCACACAAAAAGTTGCGTTGATTCATTGTGATGTCATCAGTTTTAGAAGATACTGATACGAATCAGAAAACCACAGTGTAGTGATCGAGATCACATTCTGTGAAATTAGCAGTATCACAAAACGAAACCATGATGGGTATAATAAATGCATGTAAATGTAGATATAAACCCAATTTAGTATAATAATAATAATACCATATTTATATAGCACCCTTTTCATACACTATGTACGCTCAAAGGTGCTCAAAAGTATAGATATCTGATGGATCTTTTAAAAGTTTTTATCAATTTCATTCTGTTTGAAAGCATGATTTAAAATAAACACAAATATGGGTATGGTTGCTGTGTATGCCAAAACAGCTTACAAGCCAGGTAAAATGGAACACATCTCATGCTTAAACATATTTGAGGGAACTTAGATATGCATTTATACTAGATGAAAACATCCAAGCATGTCTCAAATGCAGAAAGGTACAATGTGTCCCAAAATATATCTCAGCATCTGCAGGAATATCTGTTCCATTTGTGTCTGCAGAAAAACCGCATTGTGTATTTTGTAATAAGAGCTAGATGTTGTAATGTATTTTACCAAAAGCGGTCATTAGAGATTTATTTATCACATGTACATTGGCTACTATTTTTATCATTCAACATGTAGATCAGGTATTCAAACAAAGCACGAATTTTTCTTATTTGAAGGTTTTTCTTTGCCACAGTTACAGCCCCTTTCCACCCAAAGTTTGTGCAAAGTTGCGACATATGTGCATCATGAATTGCAAGTCAGTACATGTAGTTGTACGTTTAATAAACGCGATCATATAAGCGCTTCGTTCACTTAACACGTGTGTTGTTATGGTTGTAAATAATTTATGTTCATGTATACTCAATCGGAAGCACAAGTTGTAGGGAGACGTCTTTAAAATACAAGAATCAAAACTGTTTTAAAATCAAAAGAAGTAAAAGATTTAAAATCTTGTTTTTGATAAACGCAATCATGATAAAGATTACAGATCTTTCATTGGGATTTCTTACTACAATTTTGATGATCTAGATGTAGTCTCACATGAGATTGATCACGGTTCGTTGTCTTCGCCTTTCATGTAACATAAATGGGGAATGCAAAAAATCGAACACTTCAAAATACATTACGCAACCTTGTATTCAAATTGAAACTCGGCTTATCAAATGGATTGTTGTGCGGATTTCCATGTCGGCGATAAGAGACAAAAATCAATGAAAATGTTGGAATAGCTGTATTATTTCGTACTAAAAGAAGAGATATTCAGATCCTTAAACTTTATTCTTAAAGCTATTTGAAAAATATTCATAGCATTGTTGTCGCCTTGAGCAGACGAGAATGAATATGTGATCGAGTTCGTTGTACCACAAATAATCTTAATTTTGATCCCTGAAAACTTTACAGTTTTGACTTAGTCTTCTTCCGGCGAGTGAAATAGAAAAATTCGGAATATGGTTGTCCTCTACATTCGCCTAGCCGAAAGGTTTGATATCATTGTATTCGACACATTGAGGCGCTGAAATGAAGCAAGATACAATTAGATAGTACTTTGTTACTAGCTTGAAAATACTGATGTATATTTAATTGCTGTTATAAAATTTAGAAATTCATTTCAAAATTAAGGATTATCTCCCTCATGCATAGCTCTTATCCTTAGACGAATTTGATTCCACTTTTTTGCCACACAGTTTCTCCCTATAATAGCTTTAAAATTTCATTGTTATTTCGGATTTCAAACATTTCGGTTGAGCATCACGGAAGAGACATTATTTGTCGAAATGCACATCTGGTGCATCAAAATTGGTACCGTATACGTTTTACATAGGATACTGAATATTTTCAAACCCGAAAAACTGCATTTCCTATGTAATTCATTGTTCAGGGAGAATATACCACTGAGAAAAAATAGTATTCATGTATATGAGTTATTATATCATTTTGTTCGTCTCATTAATTGATTGATTGATGTTTTCAGTTATATTTTTCAGTTATATGGTGGCGCCCAGTTTTTATTGGTGGAAGAGAGAACCCAGATACAATGTACCTGGGAAGAGACCACCGACCTTCCGAAAGTAAACTGGGAAACTTTCTCACTTACCGGCGCCAACGGGATTCGAACCCTCGCCGACAGAGGTGAGAGGCCGTGTGATTTTGAACGCGATTCTCTAACCACTCAGCCACGGAGACGAGAAAGAATATGTAGTCAGATTTATGTAAAACTTACACGGTACCAATTTTGATGCATCAGATGCGCATTTCGACAAATAATGTATCTTCAGTGATGTTCATCCGAAATGTTTGAAATCCGAAATAACAATGAAGCTTTAGAGCTATTATAAGGAAAAACAGTGTAATTTTTTTTTAAATGAAACTATTTTTAAGCAAGCAAGATGTGTTTGTGAAACACAAATGCCCCCGATAATGGCCATTTCCAAAGATGGTCAATGTCACAGGGACAAATATCTTGGTACCAGTAGAAAGATCTTGTCACAAGAAATGCTCAGGTGCAATATGAAAGCTCTAATATTTACCATTGAGAAGTTATGACCAATGTCAATTTTTAAAAAGTAGGTCAAACTCCAAGGTCAAGGTCACATGGTAAACAATGTTGGTACTCAAAGAAAGGACTTGTCACAAGGAATAATCATGTGAAATATCAAAGCTCTAGCAATTACTGTTCGAAAGTTATATACAAGGTTAAAGTTTTCAAAAAGTATGTCAAACCCCAAGGTCAAGGTCACAGGGTCAAAATGTTATCAGCAAGGATAAAGTTTCAGACAGAATGACGGTATTACAGAATGACAGACAGGACAAAAACAATATGCCCCCCCCCTCCCCCGATCTTCGATCTCGGGGGCATAAAAATTATAGAAATAGATTAAAATGAAAATATTCAAAGTAAGGTTTTCACAAAAACATGAAAAAAAAAAAACCCAAAAATGAAAGGGTTATATTTAAGGTACAGAATCCTTTGATTTTACCTAATATCTGTAAATTGTTATGTTGAAAGAAATCGAAAGATATTTATGATATTTTGAACTATAACGACACTGAACCAATTTGTAAAAAAAACATAATGGAACACTCTATTTGGACTTGAAGAAAGTGAATGGAAAACAATTTATAAGTTACCATTTAAGTTAACAAAAAATTCAAAATTTTAATGGTTCCTTGAATTGTACTCCTTTACTAGCTGATCTGTTTCTATATTCATATGAAGCAGAATTTATTCAAAAACTATGTGAGAAGAGAAAATCTCTTGCTGTCGCCTTCAATTCGACATTTAGATATATCGACGACGTGTTGTCTATTAACAATAATAACTTTCAGTCATATGTCGATTCGATATATCCCGGTGAGCTCGAAATAAAAGACACCACAGAGTCGTCCACTTCTGCTTCATACTTAGATATTTTATTGAACGTAAACATTAACGGCAAACTGACAACTCCATTGTATGACAAACGGGATGATTTCAGCTTCTCCGTCGTCAACTTCCCATATTTATGCAGCAATATTCCATTATCACCTGCATATGGTGTTTATATCTCTCAACTGATTCGATACGCAAGAGCTTGTTCTTCGCATAGTCAGTTTTTAAATCGAGGCAAGTTAATGACAAACAAGTTGATGGTACAGGGGTTTAAACAGTCTCGATTGAAGTCAGCATTTCGCAAATTCTATATGCGTTATAACGATCTAGTTCGTCAATACAACCTATCGTTAAGTCAAATGCTGTCTGAAGTGTTTCATACCGATTGTTAGGCCGTTCTTGGGACACTGATTTTGACTGCTGATAATTCCGTTTACCTGATCAGGATATAGCGCTCACGACGGGTGTGACTGGTCGACAGGGGATGTTTACTCCTCCTAGGCACCTGATCCCACCTCTGGTATATCCTGGGGTCCGTGTTTGCCCAACTCTCTATTTTGTATTGCTTATAGGAGTTATGAGATTGATCACTGTTCGTTATCTTCACCTTCCAATATAAACTTATTAATAGAATTTTCGCTACAAACACTTTCCTGTATAAAATTAAGAGGAGGATACAAAAATCTGTACACTTTGTAAATTGGAAGAAGAAACATTTTGTTTTTTATTTCACTCAATCGACATATATTTGTACAGAAGTAGATACAAAAGAATATGAATATATTTAAGCGTACAAATATATAGATATATTATAATGTTCATTTTCTTTTTATGAGAGAGAGAGAGAGAGAGAGAGAGAGAGAGAGACCATTTTCCCCAGTCCGTTTTAAATTTATCTAATTCATTTCTTTCCTCATAACTATCCTGGTTGATTTGATACAATTGTTTCCAATCATTTAGAAGGGCTTTAACTGTTAACTGATGTTTTTGGCATCTATTGCTATATATATATATTTCGATTATTATAAGTAATGCATTGTATGACCTGAAATATTTTTGTTTTGTATCAACAAATATAAAAGTTTTGACATCAAATTCTATTTTAATCTCCTTTGAATTGCAATATCTGATAAATTCTGATAATAATTGTTGTACTTTTGGACAATCTCAAAGTAAATGGTAAATTGTTTCGTCTTCCCTCTCACAAAAGGTGCATAGTTTAGAATCTACTCTACCTACTTTGTACATATGCAATGTAGCTATTAGTAGTTAAAATGTGGTGGTTAACTCTGTACTGAAACCATAATAATTTGGAATCCAATGTAGTCAAGAATGGCAGGTAAAAGATTGCCTTCCATTGGTTATCAGAGGTAATGAAATGTCTACTCCATTTCTTTTTTCTTGTGAGTATAGCATCTGATTTATTGAGAGTATCATACATAGGTTTCGACCCTTTCTTTGTTAAAACAAATAGTTTGATATTCAAGGGGATAAGGGTTTTTTGCACAGATGCTTTAATGTAAAGTTATACGTTCTCATATCTGTGGCTACTGCTTGTTTTATACCCATATATGTTAAAAATTCATTTGTAGTTTAAATATGTCTATAAATATTTTAAAATTTAAAATTTCTCCTTTTTCGTCAAGTAGATCATGTACATTTTTTTATTCCTTTATCATACCATGTTTTATAAAAGATGGACTGACTTTCTATCTTGAACTTATGATTATTCCATAAAGGTTGGATCATATAGTCCTCCTAAGATTTAATGACAACTTCTTCTTGAATTTCCTTAAAAGCCACCATGACATCTTTCCAAAAGTCAGTTTTTACATTTCAACTATCTGTAAGATATAATCTGAACCTGTATTTATTAATTTCTCCAAGTTTACATTATTTTTAAGGTGACGTTTGGAAGAAGAAACATTGGAACACCTCTTCTGGGAATGTTCTGTCCTTTTTAGATACTTTGAAAACATATGTTGAAGAAAATACAAAATCTACAGTTATCTATTACAAAAAGATTTTTTTAAATTAGGATTTCTTGATTCAAAGAAATATATATTCAAAACAAACCTTTCCTGTGGTTAAAGTACTACATATATACAATGAGGTGTATAGAAAAGACATTAAATATAGTAGCAGCGATATCACATTTACAAAAGAACTATGAAACCTTGAAATACACCTATAAAATGATGAAAAACAAAATTTGACAGAATCTGAAATGGATGGAACTTTTTATTCACTTGAAACAGTCTTTTGATATATTCTCTCTCTCTCTCTCTCTCTCTCTCTCTCTCTCTGTGAACGGACATACATCAACTTAGAGAAGAAAAAATGTGAAAATGGATTATTCATTTTGAAACGAATAAATGAATAAAGATAATGTTACTGTTTATGAAAAGAAACCAGTTCGTGCAGTGGTCTGTTTGTTTGTCGATCGGGGATTTCGAAATACTAGTAAACAAAATGTCAAATCATAAGATTTAAGCATAACTCTTAGTCTAATATGGATTTGACAGGTTTCGAAATGGTGAAAATATTGGAAAATAAAAATCAATTACTTGACTGTTGTAATTTCACCTGGTTTGTTGTCATCTTGAAAAGAAGGTATGCAGTGATCGAGACACTAAGAGTTGCTAGAGTAATGGAGTACATCTAAGAGTCTACAGGATGATGGACACGGAGTCCACATAATATATCCCCGTTTCAGGTGACATTGTCTTCCTTGATATCCCTCTTTAAATTTTGGCAGGTGTCTTCAGATCCTATTTAATGTACCTGTATCGAACGGGTACCTCTACGTTTACCATCAATCAACATGATAAGTCACCCTGATATTGAAACAATGCGGGTATTCCCCTATCTGGTTTAAAGGAAAACAAACCCGCAAAATAAATCATTTTTAATGAAAATAAAAACGATGAATGATTTTCAAATTAAGATTCTTAACTAATATTTATAATCAAATTACATGTGCATGTATTGATATATTCATTTTGGATATATTTATTCTGAATATCTATATGATAAAACTTTCAAATGGTTTAACGCGCCATGCAGTTATCTAACCGTAATGCACATTTGCATAGCTATGCGAGCCTTTGATTAAAGGTTATAAAAACACATGTAATTGTAATTAAAAGATTTATATAGCGCCCTATCAATGTTAGTTCTCTAAAGCGTTTTACAAATATGAGAAAAAAGATAATATAAACTCGATGTGCCCATACATGTAAATAAAATATCCATAGTGTCATAGTTAAATGCATAATTATTATCATTAATGTATAGCGCCTAATGCAATGATATAATTACCATAATAACATATAAAACAATTTAAAACAACCGTTAGGAACAATTAAATACATAGAAAGTATAATAACAAACTACACTCAAATAACAACTAAAGGTTTTTTTTTTTTTTTTTTTTTTTTTTTTTTTTTTTTTATAAATGCACAAAGTGAATGCCTCTTTGAAATTACCTGCGCATTAAGTTATCGGAAATTTCATTACATTTTTGAGTAAAAGGTGACAATGTTACTTTGTATGATATTAATATTGGACCTAGCCGGAAATTCCGCAATTCGGTTTTTTTTTTTCAAAAGTGTGAAGTTGTTTTCTATTGATTACATTAGATAAATGTAAAGATCCCCATGTGAAATTTAAGGTACGTATAATTGTATCCATTGATTTAGTTCCATATGTTCCTTTCAATTTAAAGTATTCAAAAAATATTAATCAAATTGAATTTTTATTTCAGCAAGTAATATCTCTCTTTCCCGCAATGTCTATGAATGAAATGTGAAGATTCATGTAACGAGCAGTGATCAATCTCATCAATCCCATAAGCAATACAAAATAGATAGTTGGACAAACACGGACCCCTGGACACACCAGAGGTGGGATCAGGGCACCTATTCACACAGGAGATGTTGACTGCTCATATGCACCTGATCCCATCTCTGGTGTGTATAGTGATCGGTGTCTGTACAACTCTCTATTTTGTATTCTTGATAGGAGTTCTAAGATTTATCACTATTCGTTAAATTAAACTTTTCATAATATGATTAATGGTGATTTTATTGATTTTCAAATTAGAAATCATCTAGCAATGGTGTCGGGTATGACATTTCACTTTTCATTACGTTGCGTAATTTTCTTATCATGTTTATATACAATGCAATCGAATCTCACTATCTTTGACATGTTATGTATACTAGAAAAACTTGTGTTAACTCCTCTTGCGGAAGTGGTTTAACGCAAAAAGCCAGCATTAAAGGAGATCTAGTAATCCATTGATATGGGGGTACAGTTCTTATCAACATTCAAGATGAATTTCAGTTCTTATCGCTTCAAGGACACATCTCTCACCACCAAGCATTAGATTCCTTTTAAACTTCCGGGAAGATTTCAAATCGGTAACAGTGATGGTGAACTACATTATGAGTATCAGATACAAACGTTTTTATTCTATAGTCATTGTTGAAAACGGTGGTTAACATCGTGGACTTTTGTTTGAGAAATCAAAATCATCTAAAATTGCTGGGGAAAATGTACATGCAAATGAAATATTCTAGTTGTAAATTTATACTTTCTTACTCTATGAGAACAATCCTAATAAAATTTTGGGAATTATTAAACTGATGGTGTTTGGCCGTTAATCTTTATCTGAAGAGACATTATTTGTCGAAATGCGCATCTGGTGCATCAAAATTGGTACCGTATAAGTTTTACATTATGACCCCTGGGTCAAGGCCTCTGCTGGTGGACTGTTAGTCCCCGAGGGTCTCTACAGCCCAGTAGCTAAGTACTTCGTTACTAGCTTGAAAATACGGATGTATATTTGATTGCTGTTATAAAATTTAGGAATTCATTTCAAAATTAAGGATTATCTCCCTCATGCATAGCTCTTATCCTTGGACGAATTTAGCTCCACTTTTTGGCACGCTGTTTTTGGCTATATTTAGCTCTAAAACTTCATAGTTATTTCGGATTTCAAACATTTCGGTTGAGCATCACTGAAGAGACATTATTTGTCGAAATGCGCATCTGGTGCATCAAAATTGGTACCGTATAAGTTTTACACTATATATGTTTGTTTCTTTGGATGTTCTTTTAGTAAACCGTTAGGTGATGTGTCCAAACCCCCATGCTTTTCACTTCTATTGGTGTACGTCTGGCGAGGGAGCAGTCTACCGGTTTTGGTTTGACGCGGCAGTAGTCTCGAGATTCGAACCGGACTTCCTGGTTCAAACGTATTTTAATTAGTTGTTTGATAAAGAACATGTCATGTATATTTGTATTTTACGTAACGGTTCAACTATTGAGAATCATAGTGCTAAAAATTGCTCTGAACTTAATATAATTTTTGTTTTTAAAGTTGAAAAATCCACAGTTTCTTTTAGAATATTAGAGAAATTCGCAGTAATTGAAAATGAAATAAATGACTGTTGTAAGAGTCGCACACACTTCCGTAAATCATACGCTTTTGTATTACTTTGAGTCATGTACCTGCGCAATAAACCTTTTTTCCCATAGGCATTTGTCACATGAGAAAGACGCATTTTATTTCGAACCTGTTGTTTGTCGGTTATTATTTGGGCATGTCTTCTAAAACTATTTTTCAGGTTTTGGATGAAATGTTCCTGATTTTTATATATTGTAGGAACCACACTGATTGGTAATCCATGAATGTCGATAAAGATTGATATTAATACTACACCAGGTTATCAGCGCATTCTCACTGCTTCCTGGTGCGTGTTCTTACCTGAGGACATATTAACCTCATTGAGTATTATCTCAAACTGTAGTTCTGAAATGGCAAAGGTATTTTATCATCAAAATTGTAAACGTATTCAATTTAATATTATTGACAGTATTAACGCATCGCAAAAAATAATGTGCATGAGTGAAATAAAATCTACAGAATAAAACGAATTCAGCCATTATTTATAAAAGATATAAAAAAAATAAATATGGCAATGTATCATTACATTGTCAGAGGTGGACAATTGATATTTTGAGGAATGGAAAACGACGTGGGGTTTACTATAGAAAATATAGCTAAATTAAAGAGGCCAATGGATGTTAAAGGTCATCAAAATATCACAATCTATAGAGTTATACATATTGACACAATGAGTGCATCTTTCAAACTCAGGATAACTGAATGGCTGCAGAGTCAGGTTTTGCCATTTACACTAACGTTACTTCCCCGTTTTCCTGTTTTAAAAACCGTGGCCAGCACAAATATTTTTAATTTTCTTATTTAGTGAGCTCAATTGTGGCAAAGCGTTAAGGGTAACAATATATTGTTTGGTTACAAGCAAATGTTGAGGCATATGAATTACCACTGTCCTATATTTACATGTCTACGACCTGAAACATATATTTGTGTTGCTTATAAGAGTTATGAGATTGACCAATGTTCGTTATCTTCACATCTTGAGATGTTTACAAGTTACCATGACTTTAGCTGATTTAAATTTATCCCTTCTTATTACGCATTTCCTTGACATATTTAAATATATTGCCCACAGAAATATGCTTTCCCAATGACCTAAGCCCCGTAATCTTAATTCAGGATAATGACACAATATTTAATGATATTTTTTGTTTTTCTAATATTTCTATAATATTCTATTGTACACAATCACATGACATTTAATTGACAGCTTAGCTATGATTTCGCATGTTTGTATTACTTCCCATAGTACAACTGGTGACGACCCGACAGAAGTGAAGAACTCCGAATGGACGTAAAACAAAGAAACATGAGCGTCTAATAGTTATCCATCACAGCGTTTGACCATAACTGATCTATCCTTACTATGCTAAAATGGCAGATTCGTTTGTTTGTTTGTTCATGTACTTTCGAGATGTTTTCTCTCAAATTGAGGCGTCACCAGCCGTAAGTGAAGTACCACAAAAAGACATATTTGGCTCTCGGGGTTGTAACAATGAGGAATTTTTAACTTTTAACATACAACGCCTGCCGTGACTTGGAACCTCCATATTTGCTCTTAGTGATTAGAAAAAAGTCATGCGTTCCTACTAATGATCAAAGGATAATACAACTGAGATCTGGATTTGATATGAAAAATAAGTTTCATATACATTCACCTTGTAATAAGAGTTGTCACTGAAGTTATTTCATGGGATGGTACATGTATGTGTTCAACCAAACTTCTATGGTATCAATAATAAGACTATCTTCATGTTTACCTTGATATGATTCCATAATTATGAAAGACTTATCTGAATAATTCTGACGTATTTCTTATCTAGCTTGATTTCATTGGTTGGGTGTATTCTGAAGATCTCAGTGTAGTTGATAAATAACATGTATTCTGGCGCAATCAATCAGAAGGCTTCGATCAGTGAGGAAAGGTAATTTTACTACTATCATTGTTTTCAAAATTATAATCCCAACGTTCCGGATAACAATTGTTAGCTATTCATCTCATTTATCATTCAAATATCTCGAATGTTTGTATCAAATTTAGCTGACATGTAACGCATTAAAAAGTGTAATTAACAGTACATAATAAATTCATGCATACAACTCTTTCACATCCGGCAAGTTCAATCTCTCTCTCTCTCTCTCTCTCTCTCTCTCTCTCTCTCTCTCTCTCTCTCTCGTTAGAATTTTATTTACAATCGGCACACGTGTGCACGTTTATATACATTTAACAATAAATCTAATTCCAAATGGGTTGTTACCGATTGAATAAGATTCCAGATCAACATAATTATATATATAAATCTAGTTAAAATTTGCTTCAAATTATGTTTTTATTTCCTTTTGATAACCCTTATTCTAATTTGAAATCAATAAATAAAAACATGAAATCCGATCCGTTAATTTAATCTAGTGTTATTTAAATACAGCATTCCAGAAACAAATCGTTTCATGTCCTTCCCAGTTTCATACTTTGTTAAGACTTCTATAGAAAATGTACTTAGATGTACCTACAATATAATAGTACACTTTTAGCTTTTTAAATAGTATATATATATATATATATATATATATATATATATATATATATCAAACATGTTACAGTGTTTTGTATGAAAGGTGAAAATGTTTATAGAAGCAGGTACGTGTATATGTCTATTGATTTCATCGTCACATTATTATTTACTTCTACAGTTACTACAACACATCCCCATGGTTCCTTTGATTAATGTTCTAAAAGCTCAAAATCTGCTACAAGTTAAGGTCCCGGGGAAGTTTCATTGTTCCTACTGAATTTTACAACTTAATTAGAGTGACTTTTTCTCTTGTTTTCAATATATTATTGTTATTGAAGTATTAACCTTTAAGTATTCACCTTTCATTAAATTGTGTTGCATTGAACACCAATTATTCCTGCTTTGACTATTTCTTGAAAATATTTTTCGAGTAGGTGGGGTGTTCTGTGAATGCTCCTTGAAATTACTGTTCGTTATCTTCACATGTCATACATATACATATCTCATCTATTCCACTTCCTAACGCCACTGCAAATATTAAACAGTGTAGGAGTTTCTTCTGTTTTGGATATGATGTGGTATATGTGTAATTTTGTTTTTTGGAATATAAACTTTGTTTCTTTGAAGGCTTCAGTTCATATTTAATACACTGATTAAAATGGTTTAGATATTCCAAATCCTTAGCATATAAGATTGTTCCTTTCTGTTCATAACAGTACATGAGACTAAAGGATTGGATCTAAATATCTAATTTTGTTTACATTCGATGGTCAGTCAAAAGTATTATTGGGTAGATAAGTTGTTGATGCACGAATCTGTATCAGCTGTAAAATGTGCTTAGTGGTCTGCGTCATGTAAGTTCTTCTAGCTTTTCCACATTGAAATATCATAAAGGAATGAGCAATGGGAAGTAGAGAGATGCTCTGTCGCACTTGGTAAATAATGTCCTCATTATTTCTGAATCCTTTGTAACCCCATGTATACAATACAGTTTTTATCATGTTTTGCAAAGTAGTATCAAAATGTTGAGGACGTTTGACAAGTAACACAAGCAAAGGTGAAACTGTTTATATGAGTTAATTGTAAACGCCTCCCCTAGCTTACTATTCTTCGATCAATTAACTTCCTGATTTCGAAATATCTGCTAATGAAGATAGCGGGTCACGTGATGCCGTGACGTCATATGCGACAATCGCATCTCTCGCCGATCAGCTTATTGTGAAGAAAGCTGTTATTATTTAACTTCTTTTAATACCAATGTGGTACGGGTAGATATTTTTTTTTACATCAATGGCGACTTTGTTTTATTAGATGTTATTCATTTACATTAAAACTGTTCAACAAGAAAACGACGAATGGAATTTATTGATATATGGCCTACCGCATATCGTGCATACTGACAAGCATGTACACGCATCAACATTACGTTAACATTTTGTATATTTACATTACTTATAATTTACAGTCATTGAGTTGATTACTCATGTTCTTCATTTACATATTTAAAAAAAATGAAAAAAAAAAAAATGCTTTGATGTGAATATTTTACTTATAATCCACGCGTCTATCGAACGAAGTAAACATGGCGAAATAAAAATAAAAAAAGTTGCTAAAAATAATACGTGAATTAGGTAGAGCTTTTTACATGTCTTGTCAAATATATGATAGGCCTATATATATATTTTTAAATCATGAACGTAGTCAAAGGTACAATAGACACAACGACACCCCCCCCCCCCCCCCCGTTTGAATTATTTGCATAACGATGTCGCTCAATCAAGGTACATGTACTTTTCCTGTCTGAGGATGTGTTGAATAATGAATACCTGTTTAAATATTACATTTATATATTGCAACACAGACGGTTCAATGAGAGTATACTTTATATATACGAAACACTAAACAGGAACCGGTAATTTTGTCTGGAATAATGACTTAGTGGTCTATACTATAGCACCCCTAGTTAAGAAACAACAACAAACAGAAAACAAACACACACCCCAAAAAGAACCCCGCACACAGTAACTGGTAATTTTGTCTGTAGTGTAACAATAATAGTAGTAGCATATATCATACCACAATTTTTACTTGGGGTGGAATGGTATAGATTAGTACTAAAAAAATACCGGTTCCTGTGTTTTTATTATTTGTGGTATGGTATAGACCATTACAACTATTATTACTGATAAAATTACCGATTCATGTGTTTTCTCGTTCAGATTACAAACAACATCAGACATGCATTGAAATCGGGGCATTTTCACAAAATCGCCACTTATTTAGAATCATCAACACGCAGTTTGAACTTGACACGAGCGATATGAAAACAAACAAAAAAGCATATTGTAACATAGAAAAATATTTTTATCCATGACAATAAAAATTCCAACACATTTGAATAGTATGAATAGAAAACAACAATTATAACATCATCAACAAGTGTTTTAGCGGTATTCATCTTCAAGTTCTTGGGTCCTCAACAATCAACCAGATTGCCATGGGCAAACCTTGTCTCTTTTGCGGCAATGAGACTGAATGCAGATGAGTCACTCCATATTGAAATAAGCGAAGGAAGGGGTAAGAGGTCTGTAACCCATGCCTTTGCCGGCTTCCGTAGTAGCTGCTGGACATGATGGAAACTGAACATGGCGTTCCACTAAGTTAACGCACAGAATACCCACATAGTCTGCAAATATAAATTGACTATTCTTGTTTTAAAACACAGATTTTTGATATGAATATGAAACCCTTTAATGCTGCTTAAAGTAGCAGTAAGAGACATCGTTTTCATATTATTGAAGATTATCCAGATTCAATAATTAAAATTAATAGAATGACTCGCAAATGAATATACATATCTGTATCATTATGCCATAATTTGTATACAAAAGATAGGGGAATACTTGTTTACATTTGTCACAAATGAAACAGATATAACCCTTTTCAGTTTTCCTTTTATGATCATCACTAAATCTAATTCAAAACTTTACAGACATGTTACAAGTTATTATCTTATACTGCAATGTTGTAAAATATAAAACTTCATTTTCGAAAAAAAAACTAGGGGGGCAGCAAAAGGAAATGAGGTATTTAATTTACAACTAAAAAGAATTGACAAGCAAATATTATTAGATCTAGTAATCAAAATAATGTTGTTTTGTCTAATCTTCGATTTTCTAATCTATTGGGTGGGGGGGGGGGGGGGGGAGTGAATTCTTTTTTCCTCAATTTGTTTTCGATGCTGGGGTGGGGGAGGTTTAGCAATCGTCCTTTGGAACACGTCTTCAGTACTTCACATCTTGTCTTTAAACTTACAATCTTTTAAACCTTTTCACTACCACTATTAAAAAAGGGGGAAGGGGGGGGGGCTCATTCCAATAAGTACTGATTGAAAAAGCGGGGAGAGCCCTACCACCTGGTTCTACATGCCTGACTTGCGAGGGGGTATCCCCACCAGCTATAAACTACGTATTAACGGTACAGCTGTAGGTTTACAGTTTATAAAATACGACCAGGGATGATGAAGGATGTCCCCATACTATTTGAAACACAAACATTCCATTCATCTGTTGTTGATGACGCAATTGTTTTGTTGAGTTTTTTTTATTTCAGGAATTAAGTATTCTCGCTATAAATAAATAAACATCCTATTATTAAGAATCACTCACATCAGCCCATTGTAGTTTCAAGAAGACTCCTCGGGGTTGGGGCATTTTGATCTCCCGTTACTCCGGGACTTTGAACAAACAAAGAGGTATATCTAGGCCTAGTATGCATCACTTTTAATTCGAATCTTTGCCCCCACAAAGCCAGTCACCTTCTAATGCTCAGGTTCTCGGTCTAGCTGAAGTGTTGAAAAATGTTCCGAACATAACCGACTGATATATGAGATTGATCACTGTTCGTTATCTTCACCTTGCATATGTAGCATCAAACTTGTATATGATCCATGCCATCCTCCGAGCTGCATCTTTTGAGGAACTAAAATGATTAAATCCGCACCCTTTCTTCTAAATCTTGGTGCAACTGTATGCCACACAATACATCACAGTCATTAATTGATGAGTAAATACACATATAATGCTGTTAAAGTGGTTTTATAGATAAAATAATAGGATTATCACCTAAATCGCCACCGGCTTACTACGTGTTTTCTCATTCCAATTGTCGCATATGACGTCACAGTAATATGGCGCGTAAATCTCCGATCGAAATAAGCATATTGCTGTGTTAGAATTTCAACTCGCAATATCTCTGTAAATATGTTCACAATTTTTTTTTTATTGTATTTAGTATCCTTTTCAACTATAGTATAAAGAATATTTTTCATAAAATAAGTTCTAAAATTACAGGACAAGTCCTTTAACCGTAGAAAGACATACCTTAACTTAGGATAAGAGTGGAAAGCGAAGATAACTACAGTGATCAATCCCATAACTCCTACAAGCAATACAAAATAGAGAGTTGGGCAAACACGGACCCCTGGATATACCAGAGTTGGGATTAGGTGCCGAGAAGGAGTAAGCATCCCCTGTCGACCGGTTACACCCGCCGTGAGCCCTATATATTGATCAGGTAAACGGAGTTATCCGTATTCAAAATCAGTGTACCAAGAACGGCTTAACAATCAGTATGAAACACGCCAGACAGCATTTGACCCAATGATAGGTAGTGTTGGCAAACTAGATCGTTATAACGACCATAGAAATTGCGAAATACCTATTTTAAACGAGACTGTTGGAACTCCTGCACCATCAACTTGTTTGTCAGAAGCCTGCTTCGATTTTAAAACTGATCATACGCAGAACAAGCTCTTGTGTATCGAATCAGTTGAGAGATGTAACCACCATATGCAGATGATAATGGAATATTGCTACATAAATATGGAAAGTTGACGATGGAGAAGTTGAAATCACCCCGTTTGTCATAAAGTTGAGTCGTTAGTTTGCCGTTCATATCAATTTTCAATAAAGTATCAAAGTACGAAGCAGACATGTGGGACTCTGTGGTGTCTTTTATTTCGAGTTCACAGGGATACATCGAATCGACTTAAGAATGAAAATGAGTATATTCAATAGATACAATAAGTCTATAATTGCATCGCGGGAGAAATGTCATGATATATTGTCTTTATATGTGTAAATCTGTTTGTCAGATGTGTTTTTCAGTTCTCTTTGGTGATGTACAAGTGCCATGTTTTATATAGTGTGTGCACTATAGTAAGCGTAATATTGTATTATGACCCTAAAATTGCCCCCGATGTGCATAGTCATTTAGAATATAAAAAGTCAATCATCTGTACATTGAGAGTTTTACATACGTTTTTCAAGAAGCTACAGCTAGTCTATACTTGGATTTTTCAACTTCTGAATATAGACTGAACTTTATAATTATGGATGTTGCCAATTACAGGCTCTTTAAACCACCACGGGTCATGGATGATATTCCTTCCAAATCATGCCGCCAGTTCCTTAAGCTCAATTTTACAAACAGAGGTATAGATGCCGTCAACATAAGCAACATTCCTCTTCATTAAAGAGTTCAGCCGTGTATTCCAATTTATTTCAAATTCAAGTCTACACTCAGTACATGTATTTCTTATCATTGTATCGATGGATGAAAATTATCATTGTTAAGTATGGTTCCATGTAAAAATCAGACAGAGGGTGATAAGTCGACCGTCAGGGATCGAGCCGATACTTATATATATAGCAACATTGTTTATAGGAAATCATTCGGTGATAATATTTTTTTCACATGACGCATCTTCACAGAGCTGTGTTACTAAAAATATAATACCCATGTTTTGAAGAAGAAGGCTACTGTTTACGAATTTCTGTTGTCATAGTGAGTATTGTTATGTGTTACCATGGTAACCGTTCCTGTAGTTAACGAAAGGATTTTCTAACGGAAAAACATTCCAACTTTAAGACCATTTTTCTCGAAACTGCAAACACTTTAAAAAAAGTTTTATAATTAGACGGATAAAGTACATGCTATTGAATAATTTTTACTCAATATTTTTTTGAAAGTTTTTACTGTACTCGGGAAAAAAATATATGAAGATTGTGAAAAATGGCGGGAAAATAATATATTTTCATGTTTTTAAGTTTTCTTCTACTTACAAACTATTCAACAAGTACACTTTTCTGTCATGTTCTAGTAATTATCATATTTATAAATATCTAAAATGATCTTCTTTATGTGTTTTCATACCATAATGATATGTCTATAGATGAAAATGCAAGAAACGATGCATAGCATTTTGGGTCGGGATCGAAAGTCCGTTTATTATTAACCCATTTCTTTCAGATTTCCTCAGGTTTTTGTAAACAACTTATTAGACCGGTCTTTATAGGATATTTTGCACTGAATGGAGAGTTTAATTTGCAAGTATTTTTGGTTGGATAGTTGTGAGTTTGTGGGTAATTAACAGATTAAAGAAAAAATGCTTGGTTGGCAATTATTTTTCATTTTGAAATTCACCTATCAACAACTCTTGTGAGGCTGGTCAACGACGTACGTTGTAGGTTGCTCGAATGACAAGAGATTGACATTATAGTCCCAAGTATAAAGAGAATGAATGCCCATGCTCTTTTAAAACGTATATCTTTAGAAAAACAAAACTGAAAATACATTGAACATGTTCAAGGGAATCCTATGATAAAACATTAAGACATAATTTATCAACTTTTGTGTTTTATCCTAAATAATTAATTGAAAATATCTTTTATTTGAAAAATCATTTTGAATTCATTTTTGCTCTGTGTAATATGAAATTTAAAACATTTATTACAAAGCATCTGGACATTTTAAACTTTGGCTAACAATTCTAGAAACATGATATGGCTCAAATTTTAAAATAAAACTTTTTAGCACTTGATTTCCTTAAGAATCCTTTGTAAGAATGGAACAAAAACTTTTAGTGAAATGTACGTTTTTACAGTCGTATAATATATATGTTTGTTCAGGAAAAATTAAAAATGAGAACAGAAACTGCAGATATTTTTGTCATTAATATTGTAAAATTTGGACAGTTTATATTGACTTGATATAATTTTATGAAAATACATGTAACGTAGAAATGGGATTGTTTTAAAATTCAATAATGTAGTTTAAAAAATGTAGTTTGACTCATTTATCATGTCTATGGCACTATCTTTTACCAAGTAGGATTACAGGTTGCTTTCAGATGACAAAACAACTGTTTAACATAATCCATGTAGATATTAGTGTCTGTAAAGTGAATTGAAAATGAATTCTTAATTATTTCATCAATACATTCCATTATCTATAAGATTTTTTAAACGTTGCAACTTGTAAGTTTAGATCCTTTATAAACTGTATACTGAAAAATGTACACGGAAGAGTTATTTGAAGCTTAAAAATTTTATTTCAAAATCATACTTTTTTAAAAGTGTAACCCCAAACAAGGCATAAACACGATAAAGGAACAAATGAGCACAGAAATATTTTTGTTACGAACATATTTACAAAACGGAGGCAGATCCAGAAAAAAATATAAGGGTGGGAATGGAGGGGTTGTGACTCGTGTATTTACCTTCTCCATCCAGAAAGGGGTGAGTGAAGAGCCCAATAATTGCATAAAATAGACCAATTGAGCTATTCTATGATGCATCACATTATACATGTATTTTTGCATGTCAACACAATTGCATTACACAATTCACCCCATTGGTGTTTAATTTGTTCATAAGTTGTTTCCCTTTCGAATTTAGGTACATTAGGAATTTCAGTTGAAATAATTTGAATAAACACCATATACATGTATAAGAACGCTTTCATGT
The DNA here is from genome assembly GCF_947568905.1 of Ostrea edulis. Lineage (NCBI taxonomy): Eukaryota > Metazoa > Mollusca > Bivalvia > Ostreida > Ostreidae > Ostrea > Ostrea edulis. The sequence goes on from NC_079169.1 coordinate 12,175,471, forward strand.
TTATTTGACAATTTGTCATTTATTTCTTCATAGAGTTTTGATATATTGTTTGGATTCAATATTTTAGACTGTCTTGATGTTCAACATTGAATTTATGGACTCCTTTGCTTTCCTTTTGTAATAGTGTTTTGTACTTTCACTTGGTTTGATTGATTTTCCTCCTGTCACACTTTAAGTATGTCCTTGGGTTTTGCAGAGACCTACAATACAATAAGATAGACACTGATTTTCAGGACACACGAATTTACTTATTTCTCTCTCCTCAATATACATGTATAATATACATTTCTCTAGTTTTTGAGAATGTTTGAACATGTTATATCATAAAACTTTCAATTAAAGTACACACCTCAGAACCTAGTAGTCATAGTACACATTGATATTTAAATTATACATGTAGTTAGAAAGAATAAAATACTAAAACAGCATATAAAACTTTTGAAAACAAGAAATGCTTAAAGAAACTTGTATATGGCATTGAGAAGGTGTTCCAAATATTCTAAATCAGTGACAAGTAAGTTCAGGTACTAATCAGGGCAACAGCTGTATCAGGTTTTGAGTCTGGTTTCTAAGTGACCAATACTTTCCTATAATGGTGGGTTGGGGGTTGGTTGACTTTGACCTCATTATCAGAAGGGGTCATATAGTGCTTGTATATCAGGGTTATTATATAATACTGCTCTACCAAGTTTGAGGTTTATAAACATTTACACTGTAGATTCATTGGTACATAGGTGCTACATGTATTTAACACAGAGATTTCCAATGCATGTAGTGATGGTAATGACACTCCATGATGCTGGTATGAAAACTTTAAAGAAATATACATTAGCTAAATGACTTGATCTTTGTTATATTTATATATTATTATTAGAAATATAAATTCAAGAACCCATGCATTGACCAGTCCCCATGACCATATCAGATTGAGGCAGACTTTAAATAGTAATATAATAGATATCTAATAAAAATGTCAAGAAGACTCAACTTATTGATTGATATGAAGATTTATAATTAACATTACGAATTGTTTTATAATAAAATGGAATTCTTTAAAAAACTACAGACCCTAAATATTTTCTTTGAAATGTCTAATAGTAAGTATATGTTTTTAAAATATGAATTCCGATTTGTCAAGAGCTGAATGGTGACCACTAAAAGAAATGATTTTGTGCATATGAAATAATATTTAAAAAATATGTGTGTGTGTTTATATAGAACACCTTGAAGGAAAAAACAATGATGTGTATATAAAATAAATTGAAGAAAAAAAATTCCATCCACTCTGAGATTTGAACCCGGCATGCTATTCTGGATACCTAACCACTTGGCTATCTGTGACTTGTAAGGAGGAGGATCACATTATATACTTAAAATTGCATCTCACAAAGTCATATCATGTCTTACATTTTTATATGCAAATTCGACTGAAATCTACATGTAGTACATAAAACCACACTCTTTTGAGATGATACCTACTACTGATCCTCAGTTAGGCATAATCTACATTTCTATCTGAGACAAGAGGCGTTTGTGTGGAGGATACGTAGATGTCTGCTATTATTGCAGACCATTACAAATGAAACATACCGTCGATTACTGTTGAAAGTATGAGACTTTTTGAAACAAGGGAGTGGGTGTCATCTGTACACAGTCGTCTCATACAATGCTACATTGTGTGTATTATACAACATTCGTTATGATTTTTATGCTAGTAATAATAAATGTTGCGAATTTTGACGTATTAAATATGTAAATCACACCATTTCAAATTACCGGAATGCGCCGACTTGGTTACATGTCATATAAGATATGTTGCTCGGTCTTCGTTGTCGGCTGCTCCACACACGTTCTATCTTCAGTGACGCCATATACATCAATGTATTTCAGACACTCTCCAAAGGTAAATATATTCGTTTCCTTTAGAGGAGGCTTGAGGGTAGATCACACTCTGTCGGAATATTGTCCTACACGGCATTCAGTTTTGGATCCGCCATATTCCGCGCACTTAGTGTGTTGACAAAGCAGCGCCCCTAGCGATCATCGAGGTTAAATTCAAGAACGATAACCGAAATTGCATTAAAATCGAAACATTCAGAGAGGTTTTAAAATGTTATATTGAAAGTTTCAAAACAAAAAAAAATTATTTCAGAGCATGCTTTTTTTATTTGTTTAATGTTATATAATGATATATTTTCATACCCGCTTTGCTGTTTTTAGATTTCAAAGGGATTACAAGTAGTGTTTTGTATAGATTTGCACTAAGCGTGAATTCTCCATGTTCATAATTATCTGTCCATAATTTTGGAACAAGGCGAAATAAATCAAAACCACTTTGTATATTTGCTAAACATATTACGGTGGGTTAGTATGTTAAGTTTGGGTTCATTTCGTGAACATGGACTTATCACGAAAATGCGATTTTGCCTGATTTTTACGTGGAACCATACTTAATAGATAATACATCGCCGATATATCTAAATGTCGAAGTGTAGGTCATAGCAAGAAATTGCGTAGAATAGTTCCAAGAAGGTGATCGATTGTACATGTAGAGTTTCATATAATAATTGATATTTTCATTGATTTGCCTAATCATGTCAACCTTGAAGATCAATAAACACATGTATCGATATCAAATATTTGCACGGGTGATATGATTCATGGTTTTGAAGACAAAGACTATTTCCTATCTCTTGCTTATATCTTTAAATATCTTTAATTTCTGTTTAACAAATCGGTGAAAATGATTGGGTGCATTTTTTTTTTTACATACAAGAGCAGTTCAGCTGCTATATTTACATGTAACGTGGATTTAAAATGTTCTGTGTTTGATCCTCATGCACGTAACAGTGAAGCTAATCAAGATTGTTATTCTCTTTCAATGACAATGTGTGGATTTTCAAATTTCTGCTTCCTGCTTTTTTCACTTTCAAGTTACCAATTTTCCCCAGCAGTGCTATACTCTGAAATAATTTAAAAATAATCAAACCCCAGTATATAAAACGAAACGCACATAATCACCAACAGTTTAAAATGACGTCTTCATTCATCTTGTATGATTTATGCCCCTTGAATCGAAGATTTGGGGGCATCTATTTTTTTTGCCCGTCCGTCTGTCTGTCAAAATACTTTAACCATGGTCATATCTTTTACATCATATGTGGTAGGTCTTTATATTTTGATATGTACATTCCTTGTGGCAAGACCTCCCATTGACACCAACATATTTGACCTGTTGACCTTTACATTAACCTTTAACCTACTTTCAAAAATTCAAATAAGCCATATGTTTTAAATCGTAAGAGGTACTGTTTTTATATCAATAATGTCCATTTCCTGTGACAAAAACCTTTCTAACGATAGTGTATTTGTTGACCTCTTGACTTTGACATTGACCATTTACCTATTTAAAAAAAAAATTAAAAAGACTTTAACCTTGATCTTGTATTTTACAACATAAGAGGTACAGCTTTCATATTTGGCGTGAGTAGTTCTTGCGGTAAGACCTTTCTGTTGGTACCAAGATATTTGAACTTACGACTTTACATTGATATTTCACCTACGTTCAGAAAATTCGATAAGCCCTATATTTCAAATCGTGAAAGGTACTACATGTATTTTCATATTAAGCATGTGCATATTCTATGAAAAGACATTTCCAACGATACTAGATTTGTTTTACTTTGTTACTTTCACATTGTCTTATTTTTTAAAATTTCCAACAACCCCCCCCCCTAAACCTTGGTCATGTTATTTACAGCATAAGAGGTACAGCTTTCATTTTAATTGTATTTCTTGTGGCAAATACTTTATATTGGTACCAAAATCTTTTACTACAATGTTTCAGGTCAACTCTTTGCAATATATTTCTTCGAACGTCAGTTCTTATGTATTTTTTGTATCATGTCGTCAGAAATGAAGCATCTTTCTTTTGAATTGAAAACGTCATTTCAACTACTGATATACATAATGACTGTGAACAAGTATATTTCAACCATATGTTTTGAAAGGTATGTATGTAGTAACAATATAAATCGTGTTGACGACGTTGCTCTGTATTTAGGGAATGAAACACGATACAAAAATTTGAACTATTTGTTATAATTTCATCACCCGGGAAAAGTCAAATGTTGATGACGTCATATCTTATGCATACGAACAAATTTATGATAATACCATTCTGTAAGAAATATACACACACCCATAATAATCCAAATATTCCAACCCACTGCTATTATTTTCACCATTGACAGTAACGTGTTCAGTACATTGAATTAGGTCTTCCCTCTTTCAGGGGGATGCATATTGTTTCTTGTACTTTTTCCCCGTCCCTCTGTCTGTCACAAATTCTTGTGAACGCTTCCCCTCCTATATGGCGTATTGGATAGACGTGAAACTTTGTACAGTGCTTCCTTACTATTTGTAGATGTACATAGTATTGGGACGGAAGGATCTCATTATTGTCCTAAACGTTATGGTGGATCTAAAAGGGGTGGGGGTGTAAAATAGCATGTAAAGACTTATCCTATATGACGTATTTAATAGATTGGAAACTTTGTACAGTGCTTCCTTGCCATTTGTAGACATGCATATCGTCGGGACATGAAGACCCAATCATTTTATCAAACGCTATAGTGGATCTAAGAGGGGTGGAGGATGCTAAGACAACTTGTGAACGCTTCCCCTCCTATATGGCTTATTGGATAGACGTGAAACTTTGTACAGTGCTTCCTTGCTATTTGTAGATGTACATAGTATTGGGACGGAAGGATCTCATTATTGTCCTAAACGTTATGGTGGATCTAAGAGGTGTGGGGTGTAAAATAGCATGTAAAGACTTCTCCCATATGACGTATTTAATAGATTGGAAACTTTGTACAGTGCTTCCTTGCCATTTGTAGACATGCATATCGTCGGGACATGAAGACCCGATCATTTTATCAAACGCTATGGTGGATCTAAGAGGGGTGGAGGATGCTAAGATAACTTGTGAACGCTTCCCCTCCTATATGGCTTATTGGATAGACGTGAAACTCTGTACAGTGCTTCCTTACTATTTGTAGATGTACATAGTATTGGGACGGAAGGATCTCATTATTGTCCTAAACGTTATGGTGGATCTAAGAGGTGTGGGGTGTAAAATAGCATGTAAAGACTTCTCCTATATGACGTATTTAATAGATTGGAAACTTTGTACAGTGCTTCCTTGCCATTTGTAGACATGCATATCGTCGGGACATGAAGACCCGATCATTTTATCAAACGCTATGGTGGATCTAAGAGGGGTGGAGGATGCTAAGATAACTTGTGAACGCTTCCCCTCCTATATGGCTTATTGGATAGACGTGAAACTTTGTACAGTGCTTCATTGTCATCTGTAGATGTACATAGTATTGGGCAGAATGATATCATTATTGTCTTAATGCTATGGTGGATCTAAGAGGGTTGGAGGATGCTATGATAACTTGTGAATGTATCTCCTCTTATATGGCTTATTGGATAGACGTGAAACTTTGTACAATACTTCAATCATGAAATTTAAAGGTTTACATAGAGGGATCCAAGTTATTTTTAAAGTTATAGTGGATCTGAGAGGTGAAGTGTGTAAAATAGTTTGTGAACACTTCTCCTATATGGCATATAAACTTTTATAATGTCTATGTTCCCGCTCATGCTTTCTCCTCCATAACATGCAGTACATTAAGGGGAAGAGTTTTCATGGGGAGGACGTCCAATTTGGGGAGCTGGGGAGACATTTTGTTTCCATAAAAGCAAGCTATAGTCTTAGTTAACACGTATATAATTCTCCGCATCCAAACATACTATACGATCGACTTTACTTAATTATTCCGAATCAATTTGTATGCCTGGATATCGTACAAAATATATTTTGATGTAACTTATTTCAGATGCATTTGGTGGGAGATTGAACGACAAAAATACAATCTATAAAGTCAACTGAAAGATGAGATTGTCTACTGTCTTGCCTGTGCTGCTGTGTGTTTTGACACTAGTACAGAACATAAATGGACAGCGACTTCATTCAACTCCTGCATCTAAATTAATAACAAATGTTACTCGTAAGTCATATAATTGTTTCAAATTTATTACATTTAAATTTTTGTCAGTAACTTCTTAAAGTTCAAGTTTTTATAATATTTTGTTCTAGTAATTTGTCATTCAAAATGTTACCTTTCAACATACTGGTATCATGTACATGCAATTTTGTAATTATGAAAAAAAGTGGCATAGATGTTTTAAAATGTTGTAATAAGAATAAATTTGAGAGAAGTACATACTTATATACAGGGTACATCTTATATTTATTTTTTCATATAAATATATGTTTATTATTTTTACTTATAGTTTGTCCCTTAATGCTACCCACACCGAGTATAACTGATACATATTTTGGGAAGAAAGCTGTGTTTACTGCGTTTGTAGAAGCAAAACTGGATCCTCCGCTAGAAGCTCGATGGCAGAGAATTAAGAATGGTGGTAATGAAGATATTAATAGATATGATGTAAAATATGAGGAGACTCAACATCTTCCTTCTCCAAAACTTGTCATCAATAACGTCACTTTTGATGACGTTGGATATTATCAACTGCAAGTCAGAATTTCTGGAGGCTGGTGTAATAGTAGTAGAGTTCGCCTACGTAAAGTATGGGGAAGTAAGTCTCTCTCTCTCTCTCTCTCTCTCTCTCTCTCTCTCTCTCTCTCTCAGTTTATTCTTTTAAACAGTATAATTTAGCTATTGATAAATTTGATGATATATTCTTTTCTAAACAATGGAAGGTCATCAAATGAATAGCAATTACTTTCCGTGCAACATTTCTCGCATTTTGTTCTTATTTTCAGTTTTACAGTATAATGTGAAATGTAATTTTGATGGCGAATGTGATGAAAGAAGAAAGAATTTACAGTGTTCAAACAGTAAATGCCTGTGTCAGTCTTCCTATTATCACCAGCATCAGCTGTGTTTTCCTGGTACGTAAACATTCTTCTAACAAAAAGTACATTCTTCAAGTCATTATTCATCCAAGCAACTACTGATTGTCTTAAAGTAATTCTTTGGAAGTTACAGTAAAATCATACATGAATAGCAAACGAATTTTTTGAAATTGAAAATACTTAACTGTAAATTCCTAGTTTTGCGCGAATGACGCGTGGACGTCAAATCGCGTGAACATGAATTTGCGAGTGTTCTGTTGATCAAGAGGTTTTTTTTTTTTTTTTTTTACATGAATGTTACTAGCTGCAATAATGTAGCCCTCTCTGATTTTTTTTAGGGACAGGGCTACAACTCCTTAGGATCTCCGTAATGGTGCAAATGCGGGAGTGATTCACTCCCGCAACATTTGCGCTTATTCTAAACATTTCCTGACTTTCTTTACGTAAATAAAATGATATTCTATGTTTCTTAGTCAATATATAAATTTACAACCTGCAGCTTTAAATTTGTGAGGCTCTATTCTACCGTTTTCAACAATTTCGATAAATTCCAATTTCTCGATTCATATTTGTGCGCCTTGTTTGATGTACTGAAGTTTCAACTTCCGGTTGTCAAGGGATTTGCATATGCCATATAAGGTAGTATTTACATCAATGGACAAGTATGGAGGCGAAAGCTATTTCGTCGGTATTGAAAAGGTTTGAATTTAATATCAAGTTAAAAACCGAACAGCAGAGTGTAAATTCTTTCTGCAACAATATGATTTTCCTTTCTTTGTCGAAGTGGCTCGAGTAACTATATTTTCGCGCTGATTGTCAATGTTTAGGCTTTTCATTAGATCCACCTACGAGATCTCGCGATAACAAGCATGGCGGAGCAGACGAAGAATTTTGCATGCTGTACATTATATTTAATGAAAAACACTTTTATTAGACATGCCCGAGCACAAAGTTGGTACTCCTGTTGGTGTAAACAATATTTGGGACTAATACACAGAGTTTATTATCGGTTATTCATAAAATTATTTTGCACCATAACGGAGATCCTATGGAATTGTAGCCCTATCACGAAAACGTCAGAATAAAAAAAATTGGATAGGGCTACATTATTGCAGCTAGAATGTTACATGTAGCATTATAAGAATAAAAGCGAGTGGTGTTATTTTGCGAATGGTGCTTCTCGCAAAATTACACTATGTTAATAACATGGAAATGCTTTTTAATTCATAACCGGCCACACATGTATAACTATTCAGTGTATTTTCATTGCAGAATCCAACCTCAGAGCCGTCTTTTTGAACTACAACATTACAACATCTGAGATAAATGTGAAGTGGAGAAATCCAACCACACACCCTAACCTGGTACAGTCCTACAGAGTCACTATAAGAGAGAATGGCGGATCCACCAGAGTCAACACTTCTGTCAGGAGACAAACCAGCTACAACTCTAAACTCAAATTTGACCCTGGTCATTTGTACTACTTCAAAGTCACATCTACTATACAACTAACTGACCCAGTGCAAACTATTTACCTTAACATAGAAAAACCGCTCGTTGTAGGTAAGTCGCTATATTTTGTAATTTATGATCCTAAACTGGTACACAAAAATCAACTTCTATATCCAACACGTTATAATATCTTTGTTGCAACCCTTAATGTAGAAAGGATACCTAATTATTTTCATGCCCCGCCACAAAGTGGTCGGAGCATATAGTTTATCCTTGTCCGTCCTTCCGTACTTTCGCCACACCAAGTCTTCCGAACTTTTTTTTCTAAACGCCTTGATATATTGAGATGATTTTTTTGTATGGATGTGTATATTAATGAAAGGTGAAGATAACGAACAGTTATCAATCCCATAACTCCTATTAGCAATACAAAATATATAGTTGGGCAAACACGGACTCCTGGACACACCAGAGGTGGGATCAGGTACCTAGGAGGAGTAAGCATCCCCTGTCAAGCGGTCACACCCACCGTGAGCCCTATATCCTGATCAGGTAAACGGAGTTATCCGTAGTAAAATTTAGTGTGCCAAGAACGGTCTAATAATGTGTTACAGATCAAATTTGAGTTTTGTGCCAGTTCGTTGAATTTTTATGGAGTAGTACCCCTTTAACGTAGAAGAAATATTGCTATTTGTTTTCTAAACGCCTGGGGCATTAAACTGAGTTTTGTATGCAGGTGTATATTGATGAGTTGCAGATAGGATGTGAGTTTTGTTTCGGTTCGTTTGAGGTTTGAGCTTTGATGGAATTGCGGCCTTTTAACTTAGAAAAATAATGTTACGACTAGTTTTCCGGCCTTTTTTCTAAAACCCTTAAGATAGTGAACGGATTATTGGTACACAGCTGCATATTGATTACAATGTAAAACTTATACGGTACCAATTTTGATGTACCAGATGAGCATTTCGACAAATAATGTCTCTTCAGTGATGCTCAACCGAAATGTTTGAAATCCGAAATAACAATGACGTTTTAGAGCTATTTTAGGGAAAAGCAATGTGCCAAAAAAGTGGAGTCAAATTCGTCTAAGGATAAGAGCTATGCGTGAGGGAGATCAAAGAAATTAGGAAATGAAAGCACCAGTAAATACGGCTAATGGATTGTTAACTTTTACAAGTCAAAGATCTTGCTTTACAGTAACACGCCAAGGCTGTAACACGTTGAGGTTGTATGCAAAAGCTTTCTGTTTGAACAAGGTTGTATGGCTTGTAAAACCTTAATTTCGACTAGGCAAATTAATTTTACTAGTAAGTTACTTGTGGAGTAGTAGGAAACTCAATCACACCGATTAATAGGTGTTCACACATTGTAGGTGTATAAAGTTCATGGATGTTATTATTCTGATCATATGATGGCATTGATTCAGAAGAAATACCTTTATAAAGTATGCATTTATTCTATGGCTGTTAAGATACATACCAGGCCAGGAAAAGGATTGTTGTTGAGTTCTTCATTAATGCTATACTTCGATGGATGTCCTATGCATGTCCTATGCATTTGAATTTACTGCAGGCGGGAGCATTCGCGTCGTGCCGACACATCTAGCTTTTCATGAAATATTTTATGCGACTCCTATTTTAAAACTAAAAGAGTAAACTAATATTCTTCCGTTAAATCACCGGCACTTCTCAATATTAGTTTCACAAACTCTGATAGGAATTAAGCCTTACTTTTCTATAGAAGTGTGCTTTTGTACTTCCCAAAGCGAATTTCAAGTTTACCAGAATAAATACATCATTTTGAAAGTAGCAATCTGTAAATAAAATAAAATTTGACTTGAAAATTTATTTTTCTAGAAATAAAAACGAAATACTGCCTATTGAGAGCACGTTAATTTTTACTACACGGTTTCGAATCATGAAGTTGACGACACCCCCTTCTCATTTATCTTTGACAAACACAGATTTCATAATATTGGCATTTTCATTATACAGTACAGTCCACGAGTATTCCCCGAAAAACACGAGCCCCCGTGGTCCAAAAATCCATGCTTCACAAGGTTGGTGCCTTTGAAGTTGCGGTTTCTGCGCCAGCCTTGAATCAGAGAGCCCTCCGCGTAACACGGAGTGTCACGGTGTGTTTTCACGGTGTCACACGGAGGATAAAATTTCGTTCATAATATATGCAGCATATTTTTCTACAAAATACTAATAAAATATTAATTATTCAAATCAAAATATATATACCATGGACGATTTCAAAGTGTCTAAATATTAATTTGATTTAAATGAAGATTTATACCTTGAAATTATCTATTTTGTAGATTTTTGAATAATTTGTTATTTGTGGAGTAATTCCTATTCATATTAATTATCGTTGTTATTGTTATAATTTGCTTATTTGATTGAGGGCATTGTATCAATACCGATGTTTGAAAGTTCTAAACTACCGAGAAATACTTTTCCTTTTTTTTTTTTATCAATACTTACGTTTCTAAAGCTCCGAACTACCGATTAAAACGTTTTGGTTTTTATTGTACGGTGCCCTATGAAAAAGGCGCATACGTGATACTTACATTAACTAGAGTACTCGCACTATTGGACGGAAAGTGCGCTGCCTACTGTTATTGTGTTGTTGACGCTGCTAAGCTCTCATGATTACTGATATTTTTAATGTTGGTACTAATAAATCATGTTGATGCTGAGAAATGCTGATATTTACTGGTACATTTAAATGCTGCGATGTTCGTGTTTCTTTAATTCGTAAGTATCCATGTAGCTGTGTCAAGTATGAAATTATTTCAATAAATAAATGCGGTACAAACTGTCGGTTCTGTGCAGTGCTGGCGGCCGTTTCACTAAACGATCGTAGATCGTAAACGTAGACTTAAATGTGAACGTAGCACGTAAGACCGTTTCACTAAAAGTTACGATTTGCGATTTACGATCAATATTGATCGTAACCCTGCGAGTGGTCTAGGGGTATCGAGAGTGCTCCTACATGAACGTAAATGAGCATTATGGCCGCCATGCTGGCCCGCCTGAGATCATTTTGTGGTAGTATTTAGCTGACTGAGTTTGTTTATACTTTGTAGGAAGAAAACAATCACAATGAATTGCAGTCTGCTTTTGCACAAAAATATTGTACAGTCCGAGCCCGAATCTTAAATCAATATTAGAGTTGTCCTTCTTTGTTACGCACAACCACAGAAATGACAGTCCCACAGGGGTCAAGCCCGTTTTGGGCCCGGGCTCTGTGATACCACAGATATAGTAAATTCATTGTATCACAGAGTTCGGGTCCAAAACGGGCCTAGCCCCTGTGACCAGTCTGCTGAAGTAAATGTAAAGGCAATGAGTTCATTAAAAAGTGAGGAGGGTGTGTGTGTGTGTGTGTGTGTGTGTGTAGTCCATATATCAAACTTTGCATGTAATGATAACGCGAACAGTTGTTAGAAAAGTAATATGGGGAGGAGGGGGTGGGGGTTATTGTTACATGTGCCTGCATCACCGTTAGTGCATATGTATATTTAACATTAGGCAGAATTCAAGTAATTCTCATAGACATGTTCAGAAATTAAGTTTCTTTAGAAACAGTTCATTTAAATTCGAGACGTTGCGATTCGACGTAATCAGCTATTTATTTTTTTTTTCGTCGGATCAATACCTTTGATGCAACTGAGTAACTGCATAATACATGCACATTCGAATGATAAACATTACAAATTTCAAGGAAAATATGATAATAACATGATTTGGTAATGGGAAAGGGGTTATAATCCCAATTTTGCAAGTGGAACGTTTCTGTAGTTTTATGAAGGTCGTTAGAAATTAAACATAGAAACCTAGACCTATATGTATACACAGAAAAGGGATGGGTCATTATCGGATCCTTGGGGTTCCGACCCCTTGTTATAAAGTGCAATCCCGTGGGGATCCGGGTTAGAATAGGTCCTCAGTACCTCTTGCTTGTCGTAAGCGGCGACTAAATGGGGCGGTCCTTCGGATGAGACTACAAACACTGAGGTCCCGTGTCACAGCAGGTGTGGCACGATAAAGATCCCTCCCTGCTCAATGGCCGTAAGCGCCGAGTATAGGCCTAAATTTTGCAGCCCTTCAACGGCAGTGCAATATCAATAATTTTCAATAAATGATCTGGAATATACATCATCACGTAAAGATGGAAGTTAGCATATGATTACATGCCTAAACGGAAATTTTTAAAAAAAAATACAAACGCATGAGGAAAATAAATTTCGAGTCAATTAAGGAACAAATTGAGCCCATGATTTGTTTAAAACTTATATAAATAAGTGAATAGATATGTTCTTAGTGTTATAACGTATTTTACAACAATGTTTAAACGCCGGAGTTCATGTATATATCCATAGTTTGATGCAGGATAAAATTTCCTATAGGCCTACTTGTGTGCAATTTGATTTTCATTTTCTTATTTGTTTTTCAATCCTTTGAACATAGCTTACTTGACATTAAAATTCAAAAATGTAAATCTTTTATGTCATTTCTTATATCATTTTTTCCAAACTTTTAATTACATTAAAGTCAATAACAATTATCCTATCAATTGTTTAAACATTCTAGGAATTTTCTTTACGTTACACTAGAGATCGGGCTCAAAATTTCCATTATTTTTGTTGACAACTTGCATGGGTTACTACAGACGATAAGGATATGTTTAAAACCATGAGAAAATAATGAATGGTTCCCATTCTTTCCATGGTAGGATTAATTTTTAATCTACCTCCAAACAGAAAAGAGTTCTAAAAAGTCAGACGTAAATCGCAATCGTAAGTGTTACGACTACGATAGATTTCGTGAAACGCTCGTATACGTGCGAGTCAAATGAACTTAAACGTAATCGTACGTTTACGATCTACGATCGCTTAGTGAAACGGCCGCCTGGTTTTTAGATGTGAACGCGGTTTGGATTGCTCTCTTTGCAGGAGGTGTGAAAATCGGTCTTGAGCAAAATAAACCAGTTTATTTAAGGTGGTGTTTAAGTTTTTTCCTAAGACTATTTTTCATGATATGCATATTGTTTTTCAGCTTATTGAGATAATTGCAACGGTACCAAACACTGTCTATGTTTCTGAGAAAACCTGGTTTTGAACATTTTCATTTTAATCGCCTTCCTTAATTTCTTCATTTAAAATAGTCTTAAATTCATTGTTTAATGATTCGAAAGAGTAGTGCAGGTAATTTGTGTTTTGAAATGTGAATTAGTATTCTGTGAATGAAAAGCATCCACATTCTATATGTAATTACATATCCGTTATCTCTCTCTCTCTCTCTCTCTCTCTCTCTCTCTCTCTCTCTCTCTCTCTCTCTCTCTCTCAATTATTAATGTCTATGACTAACAAATAGGAATTGATTTATGACTGTCATTTATGGCATATATATCAATAGAAGCAAAAATACAAACCAAACCATCAAAAGATATTTTTAAAAAAATAACATGAAATACATTTGACCGACACTTTTACAGTTAAATACTTTGATAGAGATAATCATTGATATTGTCTGGACAATGATTTGTGTATACCTTGTATATTCCATGCATATTCCACAATAGAACTAAGTTTTCCATGTATTTGAAATTGTATCATGGCCGTGGTGTTTTTCCTGTTATAAAATAACTGGAGATACACTAGTGGGCGGAACTATCATTTGCATATTTTGTAAAACCGTGCTGTGTAAATAAATCATTGAACACTACCTGACAATTTCAACACATGGTGAAGTTCAAATTAGAATTCACTAGATCTAGGCTCGTGGCCGTGTTGATATCCATTTTATCATCTCCCGGTTTAATTTCACGAAATGTGTGGTCATCACATGCTTGTGTGAAAATCCTCATGGTCACCATTGAATAAAAACTGTAAACCCAAATCGTATAAATCGCCAATGATCATAGTTGAGGTGCCCTGATCAAATACATTCTGCACGTCCGCTCTCACCAACTATCGGACGATAAGTGCGCGATGAGCATGCGATCACCTGACAAAAACTTTACTTTTCATTGGGGTAATTAAAAATTCATGCATTAACCACTGGTCACATGACATATATTACATTTCTAATTGGTCATGATACAAGTAAGTTATTGAATATTTATTTCGGTGTATCTTGATTTATTTGGACGAAGGGCGGAAACTCGTGCCTCGCACTCGTTACCTCCCTTCGTCCAAATAAATCAAGATACACCGAAATAAATATATGTAAAATAACTATTACTTAACAGAAGTGTTTGACTTCTTGCGGAAAGTGTGAAATTGGGTCGGCGCAAGATAAAATGTACCCGTGATCTAGTCCCGCCGACCCAATATATTTCACACATTTTGTTAGAAGTCAAACATCAAATATCCGCGACCCCCACTAGTTTTATCGTGGCGAAAAACCCTTGAATTTGCATGGGATATACAAGTTATACATAGATCATTGTATTATCCATATTTTGTTTTATTTCCTACTCCTACTATTTTTTCTTCTCTTGTTTCATGATTATTTTCATTAGTATATATATATATATATATATTGCCCAACTATATACATATAACTGTCTGAAGAGGCATTAAAGCCGAAAGCGCTAACAGTGAAATGTTATTCGAGTTTTGTGTTTCTTGACTTTTATTATTAGATATAAATTCAATTTCCCAAAAATTTGACAATCAGGTTGTTCGTGTCGTTGGTCATTTTAGTGCTTTGTATATGTTTTTGTGTTTGACCTGGTATCCATGTTGTGGATCCGACACTTTTTGGTATCTGGTGTTGTTGGAACTTAGTGCTTATATATATATATATATATATATATATATATATATATATATGTGTGTGTGTGTGTGTGTGTGTGTGTGTGTGTGTGTGTGTGTGTATCTCTTCTCTCTGTATATTTTATCTTCTTTACATTATATGACTACCTGTGTAGATGTGTTTGATTCATTGTGACCTTGATGTATAGAGGGTGCTAAAATGCTCTAAAATATGCTACGCCTGATCCCATTCACTTATTTGCGAATAAAATATTGTTAAATTAAATTATACAGTCCCAATAAACAATTTCTATTGAATGACGAAACATAATCAAACTGCAGATTGAACTTTTCAGAGCCTCATGCTACCATTCTTATCTTTTCCAAAGTATGAGAGGTGGCATGTTGCATGTTGAACTGTTCAAAATTAAAAATTAAAACAATAACACCAACAAAATTGTGCTTTGGTCCGAACTTCAAAACCCTAGATCGTGTATATGTGTGTGGGGTGGGTGGGGAGGGTTAACTCAACCCCCCCCCCCCCAACGGGTGATTTGAGAAGTGGTGGGTCACTACATGGATTGAATACGAAGCTTTCAAGTTTAAATATTATATCGTGTATTGTTCTCACACTCAATCACTGCTACTATAAAATAGGTGGAGGACCCCGTATTACATGAAAACCAAGTTATAGGGAAATAATTTATATTCAAATTATTTTACCTAAAATATTGTTGGGATGACAAATTTCAGTTTAATTTCAATGTACTAATAACCAAACCTCCAATCATTAGCATTGTTTTCATTGTCATTTATTGTTTTATGGAAAGGGTCAGGATAATCCTGACTTTTAACCACACATCCTCAACATTATTTTCACACAGTTGGGCACACCACAAGCTTCGGAAAGGAGGGTTTGTGAAATGTTTGAGCAAATTCTATTGTCGTTATTACGATCTAGTTCGTCAATACAACCTATCATTGGGTCAAATGCTGTCTGACGTGCTTCCTACAGATTGTTAGGTTGTTCTTGGCACACCGATTTTCACTACAGATAACTCCGTTTACCTGATCAGGATATAATGCTCACGGCTGGTGTGACCGGTCGACAGGGGATGCTTACTCCTAGGCACCTGATCCCACCTCTGGTGTGTCCAGGGGTCCGTGTTTGCCCAGCTATCTATTTTGTATTGCTTATAGGAGTTGTGAGATTGATCACTGTTCGTTATCGTTAGGAGCGCAAGAAATACGAACTCTGATGAGGAAATGTGAAATACAAAATCATTGTAGCAATAACATAGGCAATTGTTTTATATCTTTTAAATGTCATACACTGATTTAGGATTATATTTTGTTAAATTAGTAAAAGACAAATAACAAAAAAATAATTATAGTTGTATCATAATAACTGGTAAATTCAGCATTTCGACAGTCTGTGCATTCTCAAATGCTGTTAAAAGTTTCCTTTCAATATGTACATGTACTTCGATTTTATCAAATCTAAAATGAAGAAATTCCATAAATGTGTCAGAATCATATTTTGTATCGGGTTTTTATCGATGCTTTACATTTCTGATAATAAATATAAACAAACGTAATCTTCACACAACGTTGCTTGCTAACAAGCCACCATTTTGGAACACTTGTCACTCCTGCTCAAATGGGGAATGTGCTCGAGTAAGACGAGTGTCGAAAACTATACATTTTACATGTATTTACAACTCTAGTTACCCGTGTAACTCGTGTCGCTGAATCGAAATCACCCATATGTTCTTATGAACTTTTTTTTGTTCATTTGTCTAACGTTGGTCGTTATCCTTGGTGTTGTCATACCACTTTTCACATTTTCAACATCTCAATTTTGTCATTATGAACCAAACTGTAATAACGCATATTTGAGTAAAGGGAATTCTAGTCTGTTTACATTAAGAGTCATGTCCCCTTCCAAAGAGATATGATTGGAAAAGAGCCCAGGCGCTTGGAAAATCTTTTCAATGACAATGTAGAATTGCTTAACATTCATTAAACAACATTCACCATTGTTTTTAGAACCACTCCCTCCTGGTGCTATAGATAGAAACACCAGTAACTTCCATCCTGAAAAACTTCATCTGAAATGGACAGCCCCAGAAAACAGAACACGTGTCGATCGATACCGAATAAACATTGGTGGATACAACTACTACTCAAGTTCAACTGAAACACCCATTTCACGAAGATTGGAACCTGGTAGAAATTATACGGTTACAATTGTAGCAGAAAGCTGGTATTGGTATACCTATCAAAGAACCAGTGAGCCATATATGGAGGAAATCGAAACATTGAGTGAGTGTGGATTTTAACAAAGTCGTGCTATTTACATTATATTAGCTATTTGTTGTACGTCAAAAACAATTAAACTTACATGGTATTTCGTATTTGATAAGCATGTAGTACTTGTACGTCATATCCTGGTATGATTTTGATGTTATTGTTTTCTTCGTATTCTATTTCAAGGTACTCCAAAAGTCATTATTACCGGGGGCAGTTACGTATATCCCCTATATCTGTCAACCCTGGAGATTAAAGCTTCTCTACAAAATTTTTCCGACTTTCCGCCGACTTTAGAGACAAGATGGCAAAGGAATGGCGTAGACATCAACATAACAGACATGAGATATAGCGGCAGTTCACTCGATCTGTTCAATCCTAAACTGGTCATCAATAGAGTGGATTTTGATCATGAATATGGAACATGGTATCGATGTACTGCGCGGAACTCAGAAGGATGGGGAACAAGCACATTTGACACATGGGTGTATGTGAAAGGGAGTACGTAATTGTGAACACATCTTGTAAAATTACAAGTATAAAATGACACATAAAGGATACATCTCATGTTTTCAAAGTATACAAAATAACATACATTTTGTCTTCCTGATTCGTATAGTAATTAATTCTAATAATTCGTTCGCCAAAATATTGCAAAATACAGATTTAAATCTAAACCCCGATTTCAAAAAGTCTAGTTAATTAGTTGGGTAGTCGCGTGGTACAGTTATGTATCATGCACCCTCTTCGATCAACTGATTAATTGTGAAGTAGTGTGAGATATTATTAAAAATTCAGCTTTTAAGGGCCTAATTTATTCACCATGGACAAGATTTGTAAATCGATGTCAAATTTCCTGAGTTTTATATGTTTTGGCCACCAGTGCATACAAATAGCGATGTAAATACCCATGCAAATATAATGAGGAAAGCAAGTATGAAATCGGCAATATTGCGAGTAAATAATGTTGATATGGGTCGCTGTCTGCACACTATTAGGTAATCATCTGTAATTGAGACTTTTTCTACAATAAACAGTGCAATTATTATTTATGTTTGGATTAGACAAATTATGATACGTTACATTGTTGACAAAGAGGCCTAGCTACTGTCACGAGTGCATTTCGGAATGAAAGAAAAAAAACGAGAAAAAAAATTCTTTACACAAAAGTGAATAAAAGCAATCAAATTTAAAATGGAAATCACAATATTTTATTTTAATAAAGGGATCTTATTATTTTGAATATATGATCAGCACGTCTTTAGGGATAGGGAGCACTTCGTTATACTGACGCACTCAGGATGTTACGAGTTCAACGAAAAATAGTTTTATAATTCAATCTAAAGTTAGGAAATACAATGTTTTATTAATTATAATCAAAGTTCAATTAGTTTGTATCTTTAGATTTCTTTGGTAAATCTACCAGTTGGTAGAAACTGGGAGCACAAATTAAATATGTTGTTACAAGGTGAAGGTCAGTTGATCCGGGTGTGTATGGAATTTGAAGACCAGAAGAAAATGTATATGTTGTAGGTCTAGTAATCCTTAGCTTCGATATATCCATTTTCTCGCACTTTATCTGGGTCTCTGTCCAAGTGTTTTTTGAAAAGGTGACTGGTTGTAGTTTAAAGGTAAAGTTCTTGCTCCTACAAAAAATGGTATCCACGTGGTTTACTCAAACCTTCCTTCGAAAAATTGAAAAAAATACGCAGTCTAAATCCCATCTACCGACAACTAGTACACCTTTCCTCTGCACAAATAACCTTAATGCAATGTTATTTACAAGCCGTTAAGGTGATAATTGGTGTTTTGTCGATTAAATCTAAACTGTTTATGAAATGGCTAATAGATGTTTTCAAACCCGAGGGCACATATGACGTCACACATAATGGCGCGTAAAATAGCGAAAGTAAATTTGCATATCGCAAGATTTGAATTTCATCGCTTTCAAACGCGAAATTTACGAGAATTAATTCATAAAAAACATTTTAAAAGTATAGTTTTAGGCATGAATATAATTCATTTTGGTGAAAAAGAAAAAAGTTTAGAGACATGCGTTGTGTCCTTTAAGCAGCAATAAACATGGCAATCATACAATATCAAGCTCCCAAAAACTTTCGTATGAATATTTTAAGTATTTTTGTTTAATATTTTACGTTTGCTTGTATGTTCGTGACGTTCCTTTTGAGAATTCTTCATTGATGTATTTTTAGACTGATTTACTCATAGAGACGTTACCAACTGTAGGTAAAGCGCCATTTTTAATGTATATATAATGATCGGAACAGGAGATGTAGCAATGAGAGTTCTTTATTGTCAGCAATGTATAACGTGAGCCGGGACCTCCGTTTTAAGGTCAGTTCCGAGAGACCCCTAACTTGTAACTGCTAATGTCGGGAGATTTGCGAGGGAAACTCACTACGTATGTTAAACATCTTAAGTTTAAAGCGATACATGGATCTAGAATCGCACAGTTGTAAAACGAGCACCCTAGATACTGCAGTACCAACTATACCCAACCTGAAAGAAAGCAGTCCCAGAACAGTCCCGGGGCAGTCCCAGTAAACAAACCGAAAAGCAGTTCCAGCAGTCCCAGCGGTCCCAGTAGGCGGGGTTCAAATAACTAGTGGGAGAAGCTAAGCCGACAGTGAGATTATCAATAAACATTGTCAATAATTGCTGGAGCGCGTCAATAAGGTAGTCGAAATCGAAGATAAATGACTCACATTGTAATTAAAGAGAAAAACAGTACATTATACATGAAAACATCAAATATTCAAAATACTGTAAACGTATTATATTTGGCGTGTACGATATTTGGCGGAAATCGTTTTTTCAACAAGTTAGCGTAGATTTGATTTAGCGCATTCCTGAATTACTTTAAACATCTAGATTTACGGATGGCATTTTGCAATGTACTTGATTTAGCGGAAGCTGCGTTCCGCCAAAGGCGCTAAATAGAATACACAGCCAAATGTAATACATTTACAGTACTTGTGTGATACTTTTTGATGAATTTATAACAAATGATAGTTTATGAATACGAGTGAAAAAAAGATACATGTAGATTTTATAAGTTGATAACCATTTTTGTTATTCTATTTCCATCCACTATTTTTTCAAGTTCTCTAGTGAAAGTGCGTCAGTAAGCGGTGAAAAAACTACTGAAGTGATTTTCTGAATACACGGTGAACGGTGCTTTCTTGTCAATCATATCATCACGTGATTCATTCACGCTTGGCTGAACAAAGCAGTCCCAGCAAGCAGTCCCGGAGACTGTTGGGACTGCTTTCTAGAGCAGTCTCGGAGTAGTCCCACTTTTTGACAGAGCAGTCTTAGAGCAGTCACTGGGACTGCTTTCTGGGACTGCTTGGGTGTCAGGTTGGGTCTGGTTGGTACTGTAGATTATCATGACTGCATTTATACATGTAGTATTTGAGGTGTAAATCACGAAAAATCATGCTTTCATGCATGTATACTGGTTTTGCATTTTAAAGATTTGACAGAACATTTTAAAAATGTGACTGAACATTTCTAATGGGTTTAATGGACACCCGTAATGATTTGATCTCTTCTTTATAAATGAGGATAAGTTTGAAGTCAACATTTTGCCTGCGCAATAGTCATAATACAAACAAAGCAGACCTTTTAAAACCATTTTTAACCTCTTCATCACAAAACACCCTCGTTAGATTTTGACTGTTCCCTGAATATCTAAAAATAAATCCTACATATCACTGCAACTCCATACCTTTATATTAATTTATTCATTATTTGTATATCAGGTATTAAATTTCTTGAGCCGTGCAATAAGACCAGGGAATGCGTTGAAGGTAGAAGATTGACCTGCCGTAACAACAGATGTCTGTGTGATTCCTCGTCTTACCACAGAAACAAAGTTTGTTATAGCAGTGAGTAGATTTTTATTAAACAGACAGTGTTTTATGTATTGACATTATTCATGATCGAAAACTTAAAAAAGAGCTTACACTCTTTGAACGCTACCGTAAAATGGTATTAATTAATATAATTGTTGCTTTTGTAATATTACAACAGGATATTATCTACGAGCACAATCAGTTCATATTCAAAGTTCTACATGTGACATGACGATCACATGGCAGCCTCCCTCTAGGGACCAGGATCTGGTGTCAGGGTACCAAGTCATTACGTCAGCGTACAACGGCATTACGTCAGAGACGGTTTCTGTGGGGAATAAGACGGAGTACACGACACCTTGTAAACTACAACCTGGACGGCGATATAGAACGTACATCCGATCTAAGATTCAATTAAGCGATCCTAAACAGGAAATAACTGTGGATTCCGGTTCCTACTTTACCATTCTAGGTGAGTCGATGCTAAATTTAAATACTATGTAACGTATTTCTTATTCGATACTTCTCTATATAGCATATGCTACCATAAGATGTACATGTACTTTTTTCATTAAGCAGAGAAAATTACACATATTGAAAATGATTTAGAGATAATGAGAGATAGAAGTGATGGCAAAACTCATCTGAATGCGAAGCTTGTATGGTTGGTTTCCTCTATGTATGCAGTATGCAATGTAGATACTGCATACTAGAGGTATCGATTAAATCCTTTGAAGTTTGTGATCGATTTTTGCTGGTCACAGAGGTTGTTCTGACCAATAACAGAAACTCAGGGCTTGTCCGAGATCTAAACACGTGAGCTTTTGCACCCAAAGCGAGGATCATGGGGGCGAATCCCCAATTATGGTTTGGGTTAGAATACGTCCTATGAACAGCAAAAATCAATCAAAAAATATTCAAACATTTTAAACACTTTAATTGTTTTTTTACAGTGATCAAAATTATTACTAACTTATAATAGGTATACTATATCAGTGCCCGATCCTGCCATAATGCCTGGCTGAATTCATACACAAGAATGTAAACTGTCACAAATCGGCTGTTCAATCGAAATCCCTAGATCTTATAGAATGCTTAATTAGTCTGAACGAATCTTGGTTGTATAACAGAAAAATGGACACTGTATTTATAGTACGATGAAGTTTCCAGAATTTTCGTTTTTCTTCAACTAAGACAAAAACGTCTTACGATATCTTCAGATGGAAGTGACAAACATTGTTCAAAAATTAAAGACCACATATGTAAATCAAGTACAAATGTGTTACACAACAGTAGGCATGCATATCTCCTACAGAAAGAAAAGCAGCACTTCACAAGATGTAGTGTATATACATATGGTAAGTATTGGGGTATTAAGTCACTATTAGTGTTCCACTCTAATGAGCCATCTCTGTAAATGCAAGTTCAACATTTTCGTTGATGAAAAGGTGAAGATAACGAACAGTGATCAATCTTATAACGCCTATAAACAATGCAACATACAAAGTTGGGCAAACATGGATCCCTAGACATACCAGCGGTGTATCAGGTGCCTAGGAAAAGTAAGTATCCCTTGTCTATCGGTCACACCCAACGTGAGCCCTATATCTTGATCAGGTTAACGGAGTTATCCGTAGTCAGATTAGTGCACTAAGATCGATCTAACAATCGGTATGGAACACGTCAGACATCATTTGACCCATTGATACAATCTAATTAAAATGAGATCCCAGAATACGCTCACAATCGCTACAATAGGATATGACATAACCCCATAGGGGGTCATGTCGAGCTGACAGTTCGCTTGGAATATTCATGAGAACTATCAGCCAATCAGAGTGCACCATACAGATAATGGGGGCTATTTAGGTGCTTCCTTGCAATTCGTAAACAAGTTGCAGTAATCTCTCTCCACGAAGTTTATTCCACACTGTAAAATTCTATATTCGCGCATAACAAATCTTAAAACTTTCTCAATAATGCCTAATCTATTCTGTTCATACAAACAATAAAACGTACGGTATAAATTACACCCAAACTAAATTGTGAATTTCGAGTTATGTATGAATAGTTTTCAAGATGGTTTAATTAAATAACGCGAGGAATATAACGCCAGTCGACGTGAACGGTGCATTGTGACGTCGCATCTATTTCGGATTTCCAAACTTTCGGCTTGAGTATCACTGAAGAGACATTATTTGTCAAAATGCGCATATGGTGCATCTAAATTAGTACCGTATAAGTTTTACATTGAGATACACCCGCACCATATTTAGGTCTTCTCATGTAAAAGTTTTTAAATAAATTCTGTATCATAAAAATACGAAAACAGGTCAGCTAACAAAGGAGCACAATTCGTGTCTATGAGAATTCTAACAGACTGTTGTAAGACCGGATTACCAAGGACTAAATGTACGAGAATGTTGTCAATGAGGAACTCCAGTATAGTTTCTATTTTCAACTTCAGAATACTTGTGCGTGGAATCAGAGTGATGGTTAAATAATTGTTTGGACGACTGATCACTAGATATGAATATTTCCGTTTTCCATTCTATCTTTCCCATTAGCTTAGTCATTGTTTAAGTACACTTGTTAGAATAATCACGTTTCCTAAGATTTTTAAAAAGAATTCATACAACTATATTGACTTAAATTTGTTTCAGCGCTTCATGAAAAGTATGCTGGGTGAAGCGTTTCTCGTGCATTTTCAAAAACGAAATTTATTTTTGTAATATTTATAGCCGTTGAAACAGTTGTACTATATTTATCAAGATTTATACACACGTTATTCACTTTCATGAGAAAATTGCTATCATTTCAATTGGTAAAAATATTGAAGGTACAAACATTGGAAATGTAAATCGTGTGAAATAACACCTCTCCACAGGTTGTGACATGAAGCATGTTTTGCTAATACTAATATGTGATGTGAAAACAATTAGATTAATTTATTCTCAAAGTATGGTTATCCTTGCCATGGTTTGTATGAAAATGACTTTTCTTGTTTGTTGTTTAACAGAGTCACTAAGGCCTGGTCCGATATTACGAAGTTTGAGTAATTTTTCCGCTGACAACCTGTATTTGAGATGGGAGGCATCTGGACAGAATAGCTTTGTTAGCCGCTACAGAGTCACGATAGGGAACCGTAGTCAGCAAACAATAACCAGTGTTCCGGAGATCTACTGGGAAGAAGTTCTAATGCCCGTCACTCTCTATAACGTTACCATTACAGCTATTAGTTACGGATATATAACTAATTATCCGTCTTACGGATCGAAGGAGAGTTCCCCATCCATCCACTGGATAGAGACAATAAACAGTAAATATATTTTCTATCATATGGACATTATCAGTATTTAGATGTTAGCATTGCATTGAGCTTTCAAATATTTTGGATATTTTAAGTTGGTATGTCTAAAGAAAACGTATATTAAACCAAAAGCTCAGTTTCCAGATTTTCTTCAGGATAGTAGTACTGTGGCAATTATTTATAATTTCACAGAAAGTTCCAAGTGAGCTTTTCATATCAAAGTCAGTCGCTCGTCTGTCTATCTTTTAACTTCTCGAACACCACAGAGCATATTAAAACATTGTGCTGGGTATGTTTGAATTTATGATTGGTTGGTTGTATGTTGTTTAAAGCCCCATTCGAAACTTTTTCATTCATATGGAGATGTAACCATTGCCGGTGTGAGGGGCTGCAAACTTTAGGCCTATGCTTGGCACTTACTACGTTTGAGCAGGGAGGGATCTTTATCGTGTCACACCTGCTGTGACACGAGTTTTGGATTTTGTGGTCTCATCCAAAGGACCGCCCCCATTTGGCCGTTTCTCACGACACGTAACTTCAGTCTTTTATAAGAAAGTTACGTACCGTAACTTATCGTTGAAAGAACTTCAATGCACTTCCATTCGTGCACACGCGAGTATGACTGATAACATTCAAAGGCATTCTAAGATATACCTACATTATAAATTGCATATATCATTAAGTAAGAAAGTTAATAGTGATTTTAAAACTGTCCAGGTCCAACTTAGTAACTTTGACCATAACAAACAGTAAGGAGTACCAGATACCTGTACAAATATAACATATTCAAAAGATTTTAATGAAAAAATATTGTCATTCTAAGAATGGCACTTTCAAAAGACTATGCACGTACATGCGCTTGTGTCTCTTTCTTTACATTTCTATATTTGCTGTGAATATCATTCAATTTTCTTCATTAATGAGAGTAAGAGATGTTTTGATATTTCTGTATCTAATCAAAACAAAACACACTGTACGTGTACATGCATGTTGCTGAGTTTGTTTAGAATCTTAAGAGATACCCACGATTGGTTGACAAAACAAGATGCGTTTGTGAAACATTGATGACAGCAAAGTAATAAAGGTCTTCCCACAAGGAATACTACAGTACACATGTGAGATATCAAATATATTGTAATAACCGTTCAAATTATACAAATGTATAGCCCAGGTTAAAGTTTTTGCGGACAAACTAAAAAATATATGCCCTTGAATATCCGAATACAGTTGCATAACAAAAAGTTAGACTTATTTCAAAGTGCATGTACCGAATATCCAAGGCTTTTACAATTGTGCAAGCGCTTATATGTATGTTCAGCCAAATGACGATCTCGTTGCACATCTACAAATCATATACTATCATCCGAAAAAGGTGTCATCTAAATCCCTTGCAATGTGTAGCTGCTGCGAACGCCCCCGACCGAAAAATACAGAAGTAAAGAAGAGAAAACAGAGTAAAATACTTGGAAGACATTATTAATGTAAAATCTGTAAAAGTCTTCCAAGAACCACATAGGTACAATATGTCAATTCAATCTTCAAACACATTCATGGAATGGACTTCCAGTTTTGTTCATAACACAATCAGCACCATCTAAAGTAGATACATGTTAGTTCAAACAATATTCTGCAAACACAAGCATGGCGCGGTCCCAAATCGTAGTTTTACAAAGGAATGATAATGATGAAGATAATTAAATTGATGAGCAAACATCAGCATGTAGTGTAAGTTCAAGCGTTTTTCAAACTATGATGTTTAAGGTAAGGACAGGCTCACAGCAGGAGTTGATATATCATTTCACATGTAAGAAAATTAGTTTACCACTAGGGTAGAATTACTCTTTGTCCAGGTTAATATCACAGTAGAATGTTAAAGTTTTACTTAGAAACAAGTAACTGTTCGCAGGATCTCAAAAAAGTGGAGTATCAAAATTGGTACCGTATAAGATTTACATTATACTGTGTCTTTTCAACTTTTTCCTCTCATATTTTCAGACGTCGATGGATGTGTGAATAACTACACTAACTGTTCTATCAATGCTAACTGCTCGGACACCATCGGGGGTTACGAATGCAGTTGTATCAGTGGATATATAGGAGATGGATACACATGTGAAGGTTTTTATTCCAATGATTTAATCAAATAACAAACACATGCTTACTTAAAGAGTTCGTGAAGTAAAAATTTTGTTTAATTAGTGTAGAGTAACACGAAAGTCAATATCCCAAAATTTTACAGTCAATATAGCGGCGATAAGGAAATTATTCCCGTTCAAAGTTGTCGATTTTCGCACCTGATTAAAACCAATTAAGGCAACGTCCGGTTGTACTATTATTAGCAAAATACTTGCGTGACGTCATTTTACATCAGCTTTGAAATGGCAACTGTAAACGATAACACCGTAACCTCGGATTCTTCGTCCGATATTGACCTACACATGTCATTTGAGATATCATCCTTCGAAGAAGAACACGAGGAACATCAGCAGGACATAGTCCCATATCGATTTGAACCTGAAGCGACTGATCCTAGCGACTCGGATGGATTAAGCGAAGACGAAGTCGACGACCAGCGCAGACTAGAAAATACAGATTGGTACAACTTTCCCTATCTTTTATTTGTTACACATGTAATTAAATTGATAAAATATATATAAAAACTTTATAACTGCACAGCTTATGCGTGTAGGAAAAAAATAATTATACCCACGCTTTTGAAAACGCTTGGCCATTGATCAGGTCCAGCACAATCTCTTCATTTAGCTCTCATTATAAACGTAATTATAATAGCTTGATTAAGCTAGTTTAAATTGAATTTCTTAAGTGTAGCGGCATAGCCGAAAAGTCGCATGACAATTTTTGAACGTGTTTTTACTTTGAAGTGACCACAACACTGTCCTGATTAGAGTACATAACAAAAAATGTCAATCATTCTAAGAATGTTAATGAAAAGAAAATTTCTTCTGTGTTGTTAACTGTCCACTGTAGATAAGTACACAGGGTTTTGACACAATATGAGGAAATGGGTATATATAGTATAATGGTACCCATTTGCTCATATTGTGTCAAAACCCTGTGGATAAGTATGATGACTCTACAATTTGGAATTCGATTGCCAATCCATTATCATTTTGATCCTTGTTGACTTTTATTCTATTCTAATGATTGGATAAATTTTGCTCAACAACTTAATAATCCTCAACATCTGACCATTTTGAATCAAAATACTGAAGGATCAGTTTAAGAATTATTTTTTGTTTACAATGTGTTGTATTGACATCAAGGAAATAGCTAGATAAAGAGAGTGCTGCAACTGGTAATCATGTAATTAAGCTGCCATGTAATATTTTTACCTGCTTTTCTATTTGTCTTCAGGAAATTAATTTATTGCGGTTAATTCATAGCAAATACTTCATTAACTAATGAATCAGTAATACATGTCAATAATGCAATTACACTTTTAGGTGCAGTTGTGGATCATGCACACCCATGCCCACAACCTTAGAAAACAAATGCTCTCTGAAATTCCACAGATTGTTGAGAAAATTGAGTCTTATAGTGATTATTTAACCTGCATTACAAGACATCCTGGATTCCAGACTGTTTTTCTAGACGTCTTTGTCCTGGAGACTGCATACTACCAGTATCGTTCTCAGTATGGAGATATACAGAACAGCATGAACGAGTAAGAATGATGTTTTATTATCTATAATTAATAGGAATTCAACAAAAGTGGTGTATTCAGTTGTGTAACAATTTATACATTTTTATCAGGAGAAACAGATATACGGCATATCGTCAACTAGCTCGTTGGTGTTGGGGCTACTTAGGAAAGAATGTTCGAGTTCCCCTCCCCTCCTGTGCAGTAACAAAGATACGTGAGACATTCAGCTCAGAGGAGTATCACGAATATCAAGACCCAGAATGAGTAAGAATAATTTGACTCAAAGTAAAACATTTTGCTTCAGTTTAAAAAAAGCAATATTACTCATGATAAAACAATATTTATAATATTATACAAAAGCTAAAAGCATAAGCACAAAAAAGAACACTAAAAATCAAAAATATCTTTAAAGATATCTATTATTTAATTAGAATAATTTAAATCAATGAAAACATCAGCTACAAAATAAATCCTGCACCCAGGAATGGGGCGTGGGCCCTGCTTACATGTTTCCATGTCTTTAATGACTATACAAGGGAAATTATTTACACTATAGCTACATACTATGACACTAAAAATAAAGCAATCTAATACTAAGTTATTTACATATGCAATATACTACACAACTATATACATGATGGACGTGATAAAGTTTTGTTCATCACACTTCTATACTGGTGTCTCTTTCCTCCTAAAACGAGATCTGAAATGCTGCACTGCCTCACTTTTTTTTCAGGATGCACAAAGTTACTGCAAAGCGGTGGTGACTGTATTTCTGGCAAGCAGGAGACAGGTGGTTGATGGGGTGACGTAGCATCGACTGAAGCTTCCATGGATGTAAATGTCTCGGTCATCAATGAAGTTACATACCCTGAAATGAAGTTGATATGCAATAACTGTGTCATATGAGAATCTTAATTTCTACTCTTCTAGGTGCTCATTGTTTTCCATAAATTCAAATTATTTTTTTTGTTGAAAATTCTTATTCTGTTTTTATTTTATTGGTATATACATGTATATAGACTTTATTTAGGCATTTACATTAGTCAAGAGAGGGAAAGAGAGAAAGAGAGGAAAGGAAAGGAGTATTGTTGTAGTACCATATGTTGAATCTACAGTTCTCTTTCGCACACTGTACTCTCCATGCTTAAACTTGGGAAATCTGATCTTGAACTGCATGTTCCCTTCCTTTGTAGCAGCCTGCACTCTTGAAGTATTTTCATTAAAATTGAGAGCAGCAACGATCAACCTTAAAACAATATTGCTATAAAATTACATATCTTAAAACATGCTTAGGTCAATTCAACTTAATTAGTAGATTATCAAACAGGAGCACAAAACATATTGGGCAGGTGGGGGGATTTTATTTATAGCAGCATGGGTTATTGAACATTCATGAAATTTCTGGAGCATAAACATACCTGCAGTACATGTCATAGTAAGAGAAGGCCACCATTTTGGGGGCAAAGTGGTTGACAGTACTATGGAATGCCTCTATCTGTGATGTCTGGTACAATGGGGATAGCTTTGGAATGTCCCTTTTCATCTGATTGGACAAGATGATGTCACTAATCTTCTCACTTGCTTTTGACCCTTTTTGAAAATGATATATTCTATGGTCGTTATAACGTTCTAGTTCGTCAATACAACCTCGCATTGGGTCAAATGCTGTCTGACGTGTTTCATATCGATTGTTAAGCCGTTCTTGGCACACTGATTTTGACTGCAGATAACTCCGTTTACCTGATCAGGATATAGGGCTCACGGCGGGTATGACTGGTCAACAGGGGATGCTTACTCCTCCTAGGCACCTGATCCCACCTCTGGTGTGTCCAGGAGTCCGTGTTTGCCCGGCTGTCTGTTTTGTGTTCCTTGTAGGAGTTATAAGATTGATCACTGTTCGTTATCTTCACCTTGCATAAGAAAAAATGAGTAAAAATGAAATCCATACACATTCACAGTTTATAATAAGGCTCAACACTTTTTTAAAAACCATAATAAAATGCGGACAAAAGAAAATGTTTAATTATCAACAGACCTATGCAAAGAACAAGAGGCCCACAGGCCTTAAAGGTCACCTAAGGATCATAGCCCATACGGGGTGCCTGAACCCATGAACTTCACAATACAGGTAGAGAGCTTTATGGACATCATAATCAAGCATTTAGTTTTTCTCAGTTCTGTATGGAAGTAGAGAAGAAGAAATTCTAAGATTTAATACATTTTCACTGCGTGTCCATACTGGCCCCACCAAAAGGTCAGGGGTCATAAACTTCACAAGTTACATAGATATTTTCATAGACGTCAAAATCATGCATTTAGTTTTTTGCGAGCGAATGTATATGGGAGTAGAGGAGATTTCCCAAGATTGAATACATTTTCACTATATGACCCCACCCTAGGGCCTGAACCCCATGACCCAGGGATCATCAAATTTACAACTTAAAGGGCTACCCAATCCTTCTAAATAACTGTTATTTGCAATTTAGTATTAATAGCATAAAATAAATGGTTCACACATAAACTCTATATACCAAATTTGGTCCTGTCCTGGAGTCAAAACCCCTACCCTACCCCTACCCTGGGGATCATGAAAGTTACAATTTTGATAGAGGCCTTCCTGTTCTACATTACTTTGTATTTTGTTTTTCTCACACACATGTCGATATAAAGAAAATGTGTCAAATTTGGACAGTTTTTGCGCCGCCCCTAAGGCTCCTTAAATTTACAATTTGTGTCCACCTTGTTAAAAAAATGATACATACCAAATTTGAAAAGAATTGGAAGGGTAGACATCAAGAAGTAAAAAATGTTTAATTGTTAACACATGACGAACGACGACGACCGCAGACCAATTGCAATAGGTCATCCGAGTAAACTTAGGTGGTCTAAAAATTTAACAAGTGGTTCTACCTGGTTTTATCCACTTCTGCTTTCCTTCATACCATAAATCATGCCATGGGTAAACGATGGGAATAGGTCATTGTGTCCCTCATACTTGTTGTGAAGATGGTTTTCAACGGATTCCCGCTTTGCCCACATCAAGTCCCTATCCCATTAGGTGTGGAGGCTGCTACCCAATATAGGTGATTCGTCAGGCTCCTGCTCCATTTTGATAGCTGTCCACATTCACTCTGTTTGGAGGCAGGCAGGACTTTTTTCTTTAAACCAACATTGAATAAACAGGACAAACTTAGATAATCCTCAATGCATATTTTCTAGAGTTATCTCTAAACTTCAAATAATTAAGCATGTATTGCTATGTGTCTAGTAAATGTCTGCAAATGTTGCGAGCATAAATCAAAGTGAACATTTAAAAAAATGAATACCTTTAGCAACATGCCACACATCATAGTAATGAGTGGTCTCGGATAAACTTTCCCTGATCCACTTCTGGATTTGTAGATGGCGGTCAGTCACGATCGTCCCTATCTCCAGATCGTTAGTTTTTACCCAGTCAACAACACGCTCGAGACCTCTTTTCTCCATACCATTACTGTTCTTTACTTCATTACTCTACAAAATTGTATAACAATATAAATAAGGAGAAAACGTAAACCACATCTCACACACAACATCAAGAACTTGAAATCACAAATACAACTTTCAAATTGAACTTCTTAAAATAGATGTTTAAATATCATCCGTGTTTGCCCAACCATCTATTTTGTATTGCTTGTAGGAGTTATGAGATTGATCAATGTTCGTTATCTTCACCTTGCATACAGACTAGTTAATGTCAAATCTTTCCTTTCATTCATTTATGCAAATACCTTAACTAGCTGGATGTCAATCACAATTCCTTTTTCAAAGTCAATAGTGCTGTAGGACCCAGACTTGGCACAGTGACCAGGGGAGTCAGCTCGCCCATCTCCAACAACAACCAGTGGCTTCCCTAGTTCCACCGCTTGCCTGACATTCGTCTCCTGGTGTCTGATCCACACACGAGCAATGACAGGAAACAGCACAGATGCCTGGTGGGAATAAAATGTTCTACTTCTTATGGTTGCAACGCCCATAAACTGCAGAATCCACAGAACGTTGGCAGCAAGGGCTCCAGAGAACAGAATGCTGGCAGATAATCCGAGGTTTCCTGCCGGAATGTTTCCAAGGAAGGGCTGGTTACTCCATTGCCAAGTAAATCCACAGAATTCACACTCTGCTCTAATCCTGGCCATCGTCCCTATCACCATGATGAATAGTGGCTGTGGCGTGTCTATGGCACCTCTTGCAGCTACTGAATAGCTCCAACAACTTTGATCTGGACACAATAAACTGTTCTTCATCCAGTGGGTTGCAGGGCTTTTTATTGCTAAAATACATCAAATTAAACTGATTATATAGCTTAGGTTTTCCTTAGTACTTCAACTGATAGGATTTTTCAACAATAGATATATAATGGTGTTGTTTTTTTTTTAAATAGAAAATGGTTCAGAATTAGATAATCAATTTTTTTTTTAAATTTCTACAACTTCAATCTGAATTTACTTAGAATGCCAATTTCCCCCCTCAACTAAACACTTGAATTCTCACTGAATGAAAAATATAGCTTACTTAATATTATGGATATGAGAATCATCTGAACTGGCACAGCCACTAGATGGTTCATACAGTGAGGCAGCCTCACTCCCTACTTCCTTTGTTGACTCTCCCCCACTTGACGAATCCAGGACAGGAACTGCTGCTGGTGGTACTTGTGGAGTGGGCAAGTCATCCCCGTCATTAAATTGTGTACCAATGCTGCGAAACCCTGGTTGGAAATTAACGTGCAGCCCTGGAGAGTAAAATGACCATTAACAATCTGCCCACTTGTAAAAAGTGACTTTTTTGAGTAACAAAATACAAACAGGAGAGAACTGATTTGTATTAAAAACAGTAGGTACAGTTTCTTCTGTCATCTGGCCCAGAAAATAGATGATTTCAGCAGGGGTTCCAAAATTGGGCATTCAAATAAGGAATATATAAGCAAATCAAAACTACGTTTAATTTGATCCGAAATTACTTGGTGTTGTATGACAGGAGCGTGAAGTTGGCATAAAATTGCCAAAAATGCCAAAATGAATGAATTTTTTTTTATAAATTCAGGGTGTTTTCCTTTCAGAAAACATATAACCCATGCGGCGAGCAAATTCATATTCAAATACATTTTTCGCCTTCTCTTAAGACACACTATATATTAATTGCATTTTGCTCGACGGATGGGCACACCTTTTCCTAAGCAATAATTTGGATCAAATTTAACAGTTATCAAACTCTTTTTGAAAAATGGCGGGAAAAACCTCTTATTCATGACGTAATAATGCTATAAAATTAGATATAACTTTGATTTAAATTGAGATTGTGTACTTGGCATGTATTTAACTTATTCAAAACACAGATCAAGCTTGATTCAAGACACATTCAAATCAGAGAATTTTTTGGGGCCTTTTTAGGTACACAATTGTACCTTGTTCTTTCTATTTTATCTAAAACTTTTTGTGTTTCTGTTTTTTTTAATTGTAACGAAATCATGAATAAACATTAACTGTTCATAGAATCAATTCACTGACATAATATATTGTCTGTACACATTAAATTTTACCTTTCTCTTTATTCTTTACAGCCACTTGGATCTTAACACTGCGTTTCCTAGGTCCTTCTGTCTGACAGGCCATTGATATGCTACTCTCTTCCTAAAATAGATATAAATATTGAGTAATCTGTAGCATGTGCAAATGACAACACTTTTTAAACAATTTTAACTAGTTTTACTGTTTCAGAAATGTTTGATTTATTAACCTACATTTCAAAACAGATTTCTGTTTTGACAATTTTCAAAGATGATCTGTAACCATTTCCAATCAATTGTTATAGAAATATGTGAAAATTGTTATTTGTGAAATTCTCCTACAGAGTTTAAACTTTAAGATTTATACCAATAGCCACGCGGGATCCGGGATTTTGCTATTTCGGAACCCGCCAGAGAATTTTGTAGCCCACCAACTCAAATAATGTGAAATAGTCTCACGATCAATATTTATATATATGTGTTCATCAGTGTTCATTCCATATCAACTTCAAACAAATCATCCCAACCTCACTTTCCTCGAACCATGGACAGGGCTTGAAATTAACATTATGCTCGTCAGTCTGTGACTGGTTAAACGTCTGGCGGACTGACATACATCTGTTTTAGTCAGTCCGATGGGACTGGTTAAATTTCTAAAGCATCATTTTGGAAAATGTATTTATGAATATGGATTATCACAATACCAAACCCGATATAAAATACTTTTTTGAAAAGAAACTACTGGTCATGTGGGTTACCAAAATTTCAATTGTACTCGCTCAACCCAAATTTCCCTTGCATGTGGTGAGTGAACAGGTGTTAAATTTAAACCCTGGTTTAAATTGATTTATGTAAACAGGAATACCTGAATGGGTGCATGCTGACTCTTAAAACACGCTTGTAGGTCTTCTTCTACCGGTATTTCTGTATTGTTGTCATACAGCAACTCTGTCAGTATCTATAATCAACCAATGCAACAATTGATACAAGTGCAACCACATCCTTGAGAAAATGCAGTACTAAGTCCAGGAAATTCTGAATGGGGATCTGGACCCCCCCCCCCCCCCCGTGGATCCTCAATCTGTGCATGAGAGCAACAATGAAGCAAGAAACGTATAAAACATAAGGATGCATCCTATCTCAATTGTTTTGGCCTAATGAAAAATGTTCTACTGAGTACCATAGTCTAAGATAAGGAATAATGAATTGACAAGCAACTCATATAGATCCTTAGCTAAAAATTTACCTACACGCAAGTTTTTACACGTATAGTAATCAATGACGAAGATGAAATTCAACAAATAATCAGATAGGTATGCTATTTAATTATGAGACAGGTGCATTGTACCCACTTCTATGTCACTGATGCATGAAGTCAAACAATTCATGAAGTCAAAATAAAGGACATCTTAGACTTTGTATTTAACATGTTACTGTACACTGATTTATATTGTTTCAAATGGTAAATGGAAATGATTGCCCTAAACATTGGCCACTTTCAGCTAGACATGTACATTGTTTATAAAGTTATGAAGTTGAAACCTGCATCGCTGTGGGAATAATACTTCTGAGTGTGTTTGAATTAAAAACAACAACAAAGAACAAAAAAGAAAATTACCATGTTTTTGACGCGCTTTGCATATGCTCTTCGTTCAGGGGGGGTGGGGGGGGGGTCGTGAGCTGCGGAGACTGAAGAAAGGCGTTGTTGAGTTCATCCCTTTACCGCTTAGGATATATTGATGGCACAGATCCCTTTTGATGACACTTATTCGCAGAAATGTCAAAGTCTTTCATCAGCGAAAAACGGGCCTCGTAGCAATCCTCGTTCAAATGTTCGCTACAAATCACTGTGTATTGCGATGCCTTTGTTAGCTTTACAAAACGAACCCAGGCTGCTCGCTGATGCTGATCTTTCGGGAAAATATGCACCGAAACTCCATCTGCTTGTCTTTTACCACAACCTGCCACGACGTACATCCGTCCTTTATTCTTACTAGCCATTTCGATGTTATAATCACTACCGAGCTCTACCAATTTTGCATCGAGAATGGCGCCAATGATGTAAGTTGGTGTCACTTCCGGTAGAGCCCGTTTTCGTTATCGTAAAGGTGTGGATTAGCAATATTTTGATATTTCATGCAATAACTCGCATATTAAAAAGCACTGAGTGATCAGACTTGTTTTTTTCTGTTCTTTATTATGTAAACAATATTTAAAGAAGCACTTTGAAAATGGCTTCACGGACACTTTAATGTTTTGCTCAGCTTAGGTATAAGCTCAAGCGTGTTTTTGTACCGGATCGCCTGTCGTTGGTCACCCATCTGTCCGTAAAGTTTACATGTTTTTTCTTCACTAGAACCAATGAGCCAAATTCAACCAAACATGTCATTAAGCATCTTTGGGTAAAGGAAATTTAAAATTGTACAAGTGACAGTTCGCATCTTTGAAAAAGGAGACATTTGTGAAAATATCG
The DNA here is from genome assembly GCF_947568905.1 of Ostrea edulis. Lineage (NCBI taxonomy): Eukaryota > Metazoa > Mollusca > Bivalvia > Ostreida > Ostreidae > Ostrea > Ostrea edulis. The sequence continues at coordinate 12,211,830 of NC_079169.1, forward strand.
AAGTATCTTTCAAAAATCATCTTATCAAGAACCACTTGGTCAAAGAGATCAAACTTATCTGAAAGGTTCCTGAAAGACTGTAGATTCACAATCATGGCTTTATGAGGTATAGTTGAGCCTAATTTTTAATTTAAGAATGCCACAATACGCACCAATAATTGTTTCCCTTTGTTCAAGACTTACGTGTGCTGAAAAGGAAAATATGTTTTCACATAAATTTCGCAAAGGAGTATTACCAATTGTTTCATGCAACCATCAAAATCAAAGAGAAACAAATATTTAGTAACATTATGAGTGTTTGAGAATTAAATAATAAAAAGAACATCAAAATTGACCATCTTCTTTTGCTAAAATTATAGATGTTGTAGACAATAAAATAAATAATAATGACATATTCATGTCATGATCTAAATTACAACACAACTCTTCTTGATGAAAGGTGAAAATAATGAACAATAACTAATCTCATGAATCCCATAAGCAATACAAAATAGAGAGTTCGGCAAACATGGACCCCTTGATATACCAGAGGTGGGATCAGGTGCCTAAGAGGAGTAAGCATCCCTTGTCGACCAACCACACCCACTGTGAGCCTATATGTTGATCAGGAAACGAAATTATCCGTATTCAAATTAGTATGTCAAGAGCGGCCTAACAATAGGTTTGAAACAAGCCAGGCCGCATTTGATTGAATGTTAAGTTGTATTGATAAACTAGATTGTTATAACGATCATAGAATTTGCGAAATACTGACTTTAAACGAGATTGTTGTAACCCCAGCACCACCAACTTGTTTGGCTGTAACCTGCCTCGATTTAAAACCTCTTGCATACTTTGAATCATTTGAGAGACATGATACCATATACAGGTGATTATGGGATATTACTACATTTATAGTTCCATTGGGAAATATCAACAGTGAGAGGAAGGCACATCCCAGACAATAACGATACCGTGGAGGAGTCGTAAACGATCAAGGATATAATTATTCCCAAAGCTCTAGTGTATACAACGGTAAACTGGAGGTCTGTCGTTAGCATTACTAAAGTCAAATCTGGACTTGTTCGAGGTTGAAGAGTCGTTTCCAGTTTGATATCTGGTATCTGCCTAGCCAACTGCTCTTTGTATCGTCGATGTTGCAGGTTTAAGCATTAACTCCTTGTAAGGTCTTCTGCAGAGAATCCCATAACATTTCAATGTTTTTGGATGCAGTTTTAAGATCAATGAATTCCCCGTGGCGTTCAATTGTTTGTCTCTCCGTAGTCACGGCAACCGTAAACTTATCCCACAAGTGACATTGAATAACACAGGGAGTACAAAGTTATCAAATCGTATGAATAATGAACGAGGGTACGACATGTAGATATAGTTGAAAATGGGGACCTCAAATCACTATTATAAAAAGGTCCTAAATACAGAGAACCTCGGTCTTTCAATTGGCGACAGAAATTCATCTCTATTATGAATTCTGTCGAAGATTATGCCAGACGATGGGTTAAATATAAAAAAAAGATCTTGATACATTGTCAGAATGGGCTAAAAGCATAAGAGGAATATCAATATCCCGCAGTAGACGTATCAAAACAAAAGTACGTACCATATATCCTTCAATGTTAAGTAAACCAGAAGTGATAAAAAGAATTATATAGGTTTCATGAGGAATGTTTTGGTTCCAGCTAACAAAGATTGTAACAACATTGTCTTTGTTTGAAAGGATCACTCGTTACCACCACTTTGTTTGTCAATAGCTTGCCTCGATTTAAAAGCATACAGTACGTAGATAGAGCTCTTGTGTATCTAATTAATATTCAGGTGATAATGGAATATTGCTACATAAAGATATAGAAGCTGAAGTCAATTCGTTTGTCATACAGCTGAATTATCACTTTGCGGTTAATGTCTACTTACAATAAAATATCTAAGTATGAAGCACAAGTGGATGACTCTGTGGTGGCTTTTTTTTCTAGCTCACAGGAATATTTCAAATCGACATATGAATGAAAGTTATTACTAGACAAAACGTCGTCGATATATCGAAATGTCGAATTAAAGGCCACAGCAAGATATTTTCCCCCAAGTACAATGCAATTTTAAGTTTACCACAAGTTCTTAAGAAGTTTTTAGAATCCACGTTTGATTTACACCACTTCTGATATATGAAGTTTCACAGTAAGTTTGAGGTTTTTCCTTCACAGGCTGTTAATATTTCGTGGGGAGCACAGATAAGGGCTTGGTAGAACACTTACTGGATCCAGCAACGTGTCTCTGTAAGGGTTTTTATGTGGTTTATGAATTCAGTTTAGGTACGGTAACTCATATGCATTCAACTCATTGACTGGGATACCAAACGTGTCTAAAACTGAAGCATGGTTTTGAAGAATTTCATCTTTTGAAAAGGCAGTTAGAGTATAAATACGATTACCAGAAGTGGAATTATTTCGTTTAAAGTTCGTTTAAAATAACGTTGTGCATGTAATAGTATGAACAGTCAGCATTTCGCAAATTCTATGGTCGTAAAAAAGATCTAGTTTGTCAATACAATCTATCATTGGGTAAAATACTGTCTGACTATGTATTTCATGCCGATTGTTAGACCGTTCTTGGCACATTGATTTTGACTACGGATAACTCCGTTTATTTGATCAAGATATAGGACTCACGGCGGGTGTGACAGTCCAACTGGGGATCCTTACTCCTCCTAAGCACCTGATCCCACCTCTGACCAGGGTCAATGTTTGCCCAAATCTCTATTTGTTTTTGCTGATACGAGTTATGCGATGGATTATTGTTCTTTATCTTCAACGTTCATGTATCGTAAAATATTATCAAAAAGGTTTGGGAAAAAAGATAATTTGCAGTTTTGAAAGTCATTCAGTAGCTCAGAATTTATATAATCTTTGAGTTTGAAAGTTGAGCTTGTAGATGATGAATTGAATACGAAATTTTATATATATACTTTTACTTTACTTTTATTTTTAAGGTTGTCGAGATTTTACGTTTGGGGAGCAATGTTCTGAAGCTTGTTCCTGTATTGTTAATAACACAAAAAACTGTGATGCTGTGACTGGGATATGTGCTTGTAATACAGGATGGGAGGCGTTTGATTGTTCACAAGATGTGAATGAATGTAAGGAAAAAATCATCGAATGCGATACGAGTTTGTATCAAGTATGTGTAAATATTCCAGGCTCCGCCAAATGTGAGTGTCGTTTTGGAGGACTGAATATCACAGATTGTAATCGTAAGTATTTATTTATTTATTTTTTCATGATATTTTACAAGTTACTATTAACACATATGAAAAATTATTATGAAGTTCTGATATCAAAAGTTATTTCTATAAATACAGATCCAAAGCCCCCGCACAGAACAAGTAAGAATAATATTTACTACTACTATATATAAGTGGAATTATTGGTCTGTTCTGCCATGGGTAATTTGCAAAATATCTTTCACTATAACCCAGAAAGATCATATACGTTGGTATACAGATTTGTGAAATTAGTAATATGCTTACCTCAAAGAATGGTTTATTTATTTCACTTACATATTTCTCCATGCCTCTTTAAAATGTTGTACTTTTCTTTTTAATGTAAGGGCAGTATACTTCTAATAGCTATAAAATAAGTTTTGTAGTTAGAGTTTTGTTTTTAATGCATGCAAGTAACTCGTATCTTTCATTAATAATTTTGGATAATTATTCAATGTTAAGCTCACATTGTAACCACTTCATTTGAGATTTCTCAATACTTACAGTGTAGAATATATATTACAACGGGCACTGCTTAAAGTAGTTTCCTTATATTAATGGTGAATGAAATATGCTTGAAATCCTGTAAAACGATTCAGTCAAAACACCCAACATTGGCAATCTTTGATACGTTCCTTAAGAAACTGGGACACATCAAATGAACATTTTACATGTTCGGAATGCGAAGTACGACCTAGTGACCTCCAGAATTAATGAACTAATGCAATCGATCATAGTTTCTCCATCAGATATAATTATCTTCATAAGGTAAGAATTAGGTTCCTTGTCCTGAAGTTCATATTATAAATCCGTTTACCGGATCAAGATATAGCACTCACGGCGGATGTGACCGGTTGACAGGTTTTATTTACTCCTCCTAGACACCTGATCCCGCCTCTGGTGTGTGAAGAGGTCTGTGTTTGCCCAGCTCTCTATTTCCCTATTTTGTAATTTTTATAGGAGTTATGAGATTAATCTTTGTTCGTTATCTTCACCTTTCATCGTGGTAAATGTTCACTGACACATGAATTTTCTCTACATTTTATGAAACAAAAACAAGTTCCGATAAAGTACTGTCTGATTTAAACGTTATGTGGTTTACAGGTCTATTCATGTAAAGAAGGAATATAACTTTCCTGATATTAAGACGACCCATTTCGAATTTGTTATATGTATATATATATATATATATATATATATATATATATATATATATATAACCACCACCTTACAAATCGTACAAGAATGCTTCTGCTAATGTGTTTTCAAATATAAAATGAAATTAATACTGCCTTAGATCAAACAGAAGTCAAGATAAAGACTGAAGCAACTTTCTATATTAAAATCAACCGTGTAGAGTTTTTGACGAACAGCGAAAAGTGGCGTGAAGGATTTGAAATATCGGTAAGAGATGACTATAAAATATTATTATTGGAGATAATTTGAACATACATTCAAAGGACGTTATACTACATTTATACACACATGAATTTTATCTGTAGCGTTGGATATTTTATGTTCCTTTTCTTCATTATCAGCTGATGAAATTTTACCAAACGGAGAACGTTCGAGGATTTTCGACCATTTTAATTCTTACAATTCGGTAATGCAAGAAAGCTTTTAAGTACATTTGTTTATAAACTTCCTGCAAGTATATGTCTAGGAACAGTAACGTGAGAATTTGTTTTTATTGTAATTTAGACAACCGATTGCGAATTATGGAGGCCAACAAAGTGGAGGCATTCGACAAGAGAGTGTAATTATTGATTATGAAATAATAGGATCTGAGAAAGAGTCTAGCAAACTTAAAACGGATTTAGCCACGTCTATGGGGAAGCTTTTGAGCGGCAAAAAGAAGATCAAAGTCCTGGATCAGGCACCAGTAATCAAGGATATTACCATAAAAAATTCCAATGGAGCCCCACTAGAAAGTACGTTAGTGAAAATATATGCATGCAATGAAATTGTTCACATCTTCTGATGTGACTTCATCTTTTAACTTCCGCTGATGAAGAAAAAAATATCAACCACAATTCAGTAGCTCTGATGAAACAAAAACTATTTTTCTAGATATATCGGTTTCTTCATCGCCTTGCAGCGTGTTTAAAGGTTTTGGTGGAACGTGTTCTGACGGCGAAATATGTGACGATTCTTTGGGAATAGCATCGTGTGTGTAGGTTGTGAATTGTTCCCTCATTACACCTGTTTATTGTATCTATGTTTAAAAAATTTATTATTTGAAAATTGAAATTATTAAAATGATATATTTTCAGTAAAGTGTCATCCCCGTTGTCAGGTACGTCAAACTGGTACACATGCATGCACATTCTACATAAATCTTTAATTACAGTATATCATAAATTTTCTGATATTGCCGCATATCATATTATGTTTCTTGAAAATTCCACTTTAGATAAGACTATCCTAATCCTCGCTACTGGAGTAAGCATTCCCGTTTTAATGATAATCATTGCTGTATTAATCACCTGCTTATATTGCCAAAGGAAATCCAAACATCTCGAGAACACTATTTCAAAAAGGTAAGTAAGTCTCTTTTACGCAACATAATGTAAAGAGGCATTTAACTTGAAAGCAATGTCAGTGGATAGGGTTAGAGATTTGTAGATAAATAACGGCGGATGTAGGGGGGGAGTCCGTACCTACCCCCCTTTTTTGCAGAGGAAGAAAATATACAATGAGAGATTAATAAAAAAATTCATACAAATATAAGACGATGACAACGAGCAGTGTTTAATCTCATAACTCCCGCAAGCAATGCACACCAGAGGTGGGTTCATGTGCCTAGGAGGAGTAAACATCCCCTGTCGATCGATCACACCTGCCGTGAGCCATATATCTTGGTCAGGTAAACGGAATTATCCGTAGTTAAAATCAGTGTGCCAAGAACGACCTAACAATAGGTATGAAACACGTCAGACAGCATTTGACCCAAATGGTAGGGTGTATTGCCAAACTATATCGTTATAACGACCATATAATTTGAAAAATTCTGATTTTAAATGCGATTGTTGGAACCCCTGCACTATCAACGTGTTTGCCAGTAGCCTGCTTGGATTTAAAAACCGATCATTCGCAGAAGATGCTCTCGTGTATTGAATCAGTTGAGAAATGTAAACACCATACGCAAGTGATAGTGGTATATGGGTACATGAATATTGGTAGTTGACGATGGAGAAGTTGAAATTATCCCGTTTGTCATAAAGTTGAGATGTTAGTTTGTCGTTAATATCTACTTTCAATAAAATATCTAAGTATGAAGCAGGAGTGGACAACTTTGTGGTGTGTTTCATTTCGAGTTCACTGGGAAATATTTTATAGTAATTTCTATTTCAAGAGTAGAGAATCTGGAATCCAAAATGAGGGTAAACAACGAATCGGACCTTAAGCTTAAATCAGACCTATCCAGTTACGACTCGATTGACTCAACAACAGACGGGAATACCAACGAGTACTGTGAACTGTCTGATGTTCCCCGGCATTTCTACGCCAATACAAAGGATGAAGGTCAGTAAAGCATACATTTGTACATTACATTCTGATATGGTACATGTACAAACAACATTTAGTTTTATACTAAAGTAAAGATTATAATCACAAAGAAATATCTATTTAATTCAGATCGTTTTGTTAGTAGATGTTTTCGTATTATTTCTTAATCCTTTCTGAAATAGAACACATGATTAGAGTTTTGTGACTAAATAAGAAATATTGGCAAAAATAACAAAATTTCTTTTAAATGGCATTCGTTTTTTCTTATCTGCCGGTGTGAAATGTAGTTCATAGATTGAAATAATCCTGCAGTAAAATTATATCTACATTATCCCCAAGGATTTCAAATTCAGTTTTGCAACATCAAAACTTAATTCATTATTAATAAATGTACAAAGGTGGAGATAACGAACGGTGATCAATCTCCCCATTCACCGACTTCTTACACATGTTCCACAGAACTTTGTTCTTTCTTCTTAAAGGAATCCGAATTTAAACATGAACAACATGGATTTTGATAGAATCTAATTCGTCTTCTCGGAAAGTTTTCATTCTCAGTCATCACACTTAAAACACACGGTTGCCAGTAGTTATACATGTGAAAGTATTTTTACTTTTACTAGTGATCCAATTTCAAATCGATAATTTCATGCTTTCGATAGCCTCTTGTATACTGCAAAGTTTGAGACATATTTGCTGCCAATTGCCCACGAATTATACCCGTTCAACTTTGTAATTCTTGGTGAAATTATGTCTTCTAGAGTAAACCTTTTCTTTTGTCTTATATACTCTTACAAGTTTCAAGATAGCTTTTTAAGAAGGATATCACACTGATATGCAAATGTTATAAAAGGTAGCGCACATTGTGTATATTTTGATATTTTAAAAAAAATCCCACAATGACAGGGTCTTAAACTGTGTTATTATTTGGAATTCACTTTAGTATTGACGTACACAATCATTTTTTTTTTTTACCTACTGTTAAATTCAAAATAAAAGTCCCGTACGGAAAACAACAACAACAAAAGATACACATTACTACTTAATTAATTGCGAGAGTATTAAACCGCATTATGGTGTATTTAATTTACTCTCTACTAAGTTTTTGACTAAATGGTGTCCACAATGTGTTACGCTTTTTAAGAAGTAATTGAAGCAGAAGTGCGTGTGTTTGTGTGTGTGTGTGTAGATATGTTAATTGTAATACAAAGTAAGGAAATTCAATACTTTCGGTTGAGCATCACTGAAGAAACATTATTTGTAGAAATGCGCATCTGGTGCATCAAGATTTGTACCGTATAAGTTTTTACATTTCTTCCTTAGGTCACAGCTATGCGAATTACACGAGTGATTCTTTTTACGATCTGCCTTTTACCAACGAATAGGTAAGGTTTGTCTTTTGTGTTTTTCAGCAAATTAATGATCATTACAACATTTGTACTTCTTGATAATTTGGTTTTATTTCATCTTTTACTGCCTTTAATTTTACAGATTAATATAACCCAGTATAAAACAAATACATGTAACACCAGTACATCACGTTCGAAAATGCGATTATCGTTAATTTGCTAAGTTCATTAACTTCAAATTATAATTAATAATCGATGTGATTGAATTATGATTTGTAAGCAACACTGAGTATATTATTTTCTGTAAATGCTATTTACATGACAGAAAGATTTTTGTCTCAATTGTATGTCTTGGATGAATTCTCATAATACTGGTATTTCAAAATGAATTATTGCAGCCGGGTGCCAGAGCTCACCAAACGATATCCGATTTCTCATCTTTGTTCATTAATGAAATACAATAATGTTAACTTGCACCCGGGCATTTTCGGCGCGAATACCATTATCCCACCAAACGTTGGTGTATATTTAGAATATAGGAATATCTTATTACTGTCAAAAATCAGTGTTAAATAATAAACTTTACTGAGGTATTTTAAAAACGCAAAAATGGGTAATATTTTGTCTTATCTAGCTAGCGAAGATGGAAGAAAAAAGCCTAGATAGTCCGCTCGCATTAACATGTATTATGAAGGTCCAATCGAAGAATTATCCAGTAAATCCAATGATGTTGCAGTATATATAGCATTTATTTATTTAATTTTTGACTGAGAGGGAGATAGACAGCTAAGCACGTAACATCGTTTTAGAAGGAGGGGGGGGGGGGGGGTCATTCATTAGTCCTAACCCGGACCAGCCGAAAAATTTAAAACATGTAAGGAAAACAAAATGGGAAATAAAAAAAAAATCAGAATGAAAGGGGATGGATAAGTAATCAGAAAGAAATTGTACTTTCAAGATTTATACTGAACGTATTAAACTTCCCGTATCTGCATACATTCATGAATATTATAATCAATGATTACCAATGCTCTCTCTCTCTCTCTCTCTCTCTCTCTCTCTCTCTCTCTCTCATTATCTAATGCATCTAAAGATTAAATTAAAGATTTTAATAATCGATAGCGTATATGAATAAAAGCAAATAATCGTTAAGTCATTTCTGTTTATATGTATATTAGTTGTTTTTTTTCATGAACTAGTTGCATCTGACACCGAGGATTTACATCGAATCGGAGAGGGTGTACTTTGAAAACTTGAAAGGTTTTCGTAATCGGACAATTTAAGCACCATTTTTGTTGTTATTTTATTGCTTATCAAGAAATTTACACAACTTAACCGGCAACATACCCCTTCTGATACATTGAAAAAATAAGTAATGTTAGCACGGGACTCTATAAAGTCCAACTGCAGTTTGGTCATACTTCGTCATTCAATAACTTATTCAAAATAACAAAAATGTTTGTCGGGTTAGCGGTACTATGATGTATGACTATAACAATGACCTGTGTATAACTTGTACATTCCTTGCAAATTCGAAGGGGTTTTCGCCTCAGTAGAACAATGGGGGTCAGCTAATCCGTGTATTTGAAATCAACAGAAGCTTCTTGCAGAAAGTGTGAAATATATTGGGTCGGCGCAAGATACCCGTGATCTTAGACTTGAACTGATATCGCGCCGACCCAATATATTTCATGAGAAGTCAAAACCCAAACTAGTTAACCGTAATTTAGTTATACTGTGACAAGACCCTAGGAATTTGCATGGTATATACTTATTATACAAAAATCATTGCATTATCCAGACACTCCCGATGAACATTTTTTTTTTAATGAAAACCTCTATCAAAGTACATCGAACATAAGTCTCAGTCAAATGTAATTAACGCGGGATTTTAAAAATAAATCATTCGATGATTTGTATTTTTGCTTCTATTAATTACGTAATAAATTAATTCCAATTTGTTAATCATCGACAATGCTCTAATTTCTAAGAGAGAGAGAGAGAGAGAGAGAGAGAGAGAGAGAGAGAGAGAGAGAGAGCACATCGGTAATTATTAAATATCCCTATCACATGTTGTACATGTATGTTTTTCATTTACTGAATATACTAATTCGCATTCAAAACAGGAATTGCCTGCAAGTACGCATTATTTAAACATAGAATTTAAGAATATTTTAATGAAGAAAGAAGATTAAAAGAAAAAAATTAAAAACCAGGTTTTCTTAAAAACATAATATGTAGTGTTTGGTATCGTTGGAATCGGCTCAATATGCTGAAAAACAATATAAGTATCAGGGGGAAAATTATTGACATTTTTTCCTTTCTTAAAATTCCACCCTTATCTTGATTATTTGGCCTGCGGCACATTTTCACATCTCCCGCAAGGCGCCCGTGGCCAGAACAAAGCTCTTAGCAGCTGTGTGTATTCGCAAATAACACACACCGTGGAACACGGAGGACACGGTGTATCTCCGTGGATTTTCCACCGTGGTCTTTCCACGGTGGGGTGTATAAAACTCGTGACGTGTACTGTATCTATTAAAGGGTGCGCGAAATAAATTAAAGAATAGACTATGTTATTGAAAATTATTCTTATAGATATTTTAATGAATATTGTGTAGATACAGAATTCTTTGTTCAAAATGCTATATACATGTAGTATACTACATGTTTACAATTTACATGCTGATCTACACATAAGGAGTTTTGTCGTGTTTAATTATATGTTCCCAAGATATTACTTGTTATTTCCTCTGACAACCAGCATTCAATCTAGACAATATATTGTTTCTTCATGGGCCCAATTTTAAAACTTCAGAACGTCTTTTTCACCATTCCGCTGACTACTGTTGTGACGTAATTTTTAATTACTAATACGTATTATAAGTCTACTATGACGTGATATGGTATAAAAATTTTACAATGAGCGGCATATTTGTTTTAAAAAATGTACAAAAGAAAATCATTTTATCACTATTTTAAAACATTGTTGTCGTATTTAAAAACAATTCCTTTTTGACCATGGGTATGATGCATGTGACCCAAATTGGCCATTACGCATGCGTCTACATTTAATTCGAATTAGCTTCGCATAGCGTTCACACGGAGCTAATGCGAAGTAAATTTAATTCGCATTAAATCGCTACGTCAATTTTAATTCGAAGTAAACTAATGCGCATTAAAATCTCCGTGTGAACGCGGTTCAGATTTAATTCGCATTAACTTACGTTTAATGCGAATTAAATTCTTCGTGTGAACGAGGCATAATATCCATATTATATTGTAATCTTGATATCGCCCCTAATCTGCACGTATAGTGACTTTCACAATGAACTCATTTGCAGAAACAGGGTTTCCGTACATACAAATTTCATCATTGGCACGACACCCCGAGATTTTTGAATGAAAGATGTTTGATTTATGTGACATGTGAACTTCAGTGCAAATGGAACATTAGGGGAGCAAGTTGTGACTTCAACAGAAACCATGTTTTTCAGGCTAGATTCAACTTCGTATATGCAAAAATCGCCGCATGTTGCATATTCAATGCAAAAATTCGACATGTTACAAGTCACGATAAACTTGCTCTCATCACTTTTCAAATAAAGAAATTAATATGTTTTTAAGTTATATTAACTTCAACTTGCATTGATATCTGGATATCGTGCCAATGGAATGATTTATACATACACGGTACGATTTTATCTTGATATTTGATCACGTGATATACAGCTGATGTAGAGACTGTCGGTCTGGTGAAAAATGTATGGGAGGTCAATATGCACTTAATTATATATACATATGTTTTGGTATATAAGAGTTGTGTGTACAGAATTTGACAAAAATTTATCTGTTTATAATGCTTTTCTCCTCTGACATATTTATATGACCCTACTTAACATAACTGCGAAGATCGTCCGACACATGTTCAATCAGATTAAGGTGTGGAGACATAGCGGGCCAGTCAAGGACATTAACGCCATTTCTTTAGAGAAAATTCAATGGGCATATTGCAATGTGTGCGCATTGACCTGTGTAAAAAAGTAATATGATGCATTGCCTGTTCTTGCTACTGTATTAATGGTACCAACACAGACTGCAGAACTTCGTCTACATACCGATGAGCAGTAATGTTTCCGGGAAATGTGAACAATTTAGAGTCACAATTTGTGGTAATCGCCCCCGCCATGACGCAACATCCGCTAAGGCTGTCTCGTTCAAACACGGGATTGTCTACGTAGCGTTCATGCACACATCAGAGAACTGGTATTCTGTCATCCATATATTGCCGCCGGATCTTGATTCGTCAGAAAACAAGACGCTTGTCTAATTTTGGCATTGATTCAACCGCTATGAGACCCCTGCACTCTGCTACGTGGGATTTAGTTGTATACCTTTATAAAGCCTTCTGCAGAGAACCCCATAACGTTTCAATATTCGCGAAATTGTTCTAGGGTGAATTGCCTTACTAGAGTGTCAGATTGGTTGCCTCGCCAGCGTCGCGGCAGCAGTAAATCTAATTCGCATGCGGCGTTGTCGTATGGACACCTGTTGAATTTGTGTTATCATAAATAGTTGACCAGGTCTTGGGCAATCACTTATGAACCCTGTTTGGCATTGACGTCAATCATCTTATTGTCCAAAGAAAACGTCTACCTACTTCCCGCTGACTAGCGCCTGCTTTCACTATACCGAGTACTTAGTCTCGCTAATCATTGCTGATTCAGTTTATATTTTTTTCCAGTTGTAAATACATTCGCCATCGATAACAGTTGTTTCACGTTGATTTGCCTTTGAATAGCGTCTAGAAAATTGTGCGATGCTACTCACCCTGTCCTATTTTCTAATATTGTTTTATTATCTTCCCCTGGATAAAGGTATTGTCTTTCACTTGAACATACTTTAATCCTTTTTTCACAAGCATACCTAATATCTTTGTAAGACGTTTGATCGAATTTTGCAAATTTGTAGTACTATAGACAAAGACGCGATGTACAAAATACGTTTTACAACGAATAAGAATAAAAGTCAGCTTTAAGTATTTGATATGAAAACCAGGCGGTTAATAATACTCTTGTGCTGACGATCTTTCATGATTTTCTTGATATTGTGGCTACATCGTAGTAATGTATACATGCATATTCTTTTCAGAGTGGTACCATCTATACCAACCAACGTGAGAAGAAAAGGATCGGAGTCATCGTACAAATATTATATGAATCATTATCGATTATAAGTACTAACAAAATAGACATCATTCTATCCATGTTAATGATATATGTACTCGTCTCACACAGGATACGGGAAACTTCCAAGTGCATTTCAAACATGTTTGATCAAGGTCATAATCCTAATCAAGAGTAGATTATAAGTTTAGATACTGTATTAGAAACAATGAATTCTTTTTAATATGTGCTATATCTTTTATATATCTTATACGGTATACCTATCTATCAATATTGTATCATTGGTGTATACATGCATAGTATATTTTTGCTAGATTTTAATAAGAAATATACCTTCATATCCAGCGTTTTATATGTAAACTCGAACTTAATATGACACAATTATATAGATGACTAACAGTATCATAATATGTGTACTTTGTATGCATAAGACATCTTACGACTAAGATAAAATTTCAGACAGATAGAACACGCATGCTACTTTATAATTTCTCAGCCTAATGAAGATAAATGGTAAAAATGCTCTCTAACAACATTCCATGGAAGGTCACGCTCTGGTGACCTGCGATAATGAATAATCATGCGACTGATATAACCAATCGTCGTACGGCTAACTTTGAAAGTTGATGGATTTTAACACTTTACTTTATATTGGCGCATACATGTATATACATTTGGATTAATAAGATTTTTACAATTATATTGCTTAAATGTTGTAACCACTAACACAAATATGACATGATTACGGGTCATTCCAAGTGGCGTTGGTGCAGCGAAACGAGTTCTTTAGTGACAGTGCATTTGGTTTACCTTAGTTTGGTCCGATTGGCAGCGAATCACTACATTAGTTACTGGGCAGACACAACATGTAATAATAAAAAGTATAAGATAACTCGAATAATACATACATGTAACAATATTTTCCCCATCCCTGTAATACTCTACTCCTGGCCCTGTCTCAGAATGTCAATACATTTGCAATAACGTAGTACAATCTAATACACATAATGGAAGGCGAAACTAACGATCAGTGATCAATCTCATAACACCTATAAGCGGTACAAAATAGAGAGTTTGGCAAACACGGACCCCTAAATATACCAGCGGTGGGATCAGGTACGTAGGAGGAGTAAGTATCCCATGTCGACCGGTCATATCCGCCGTGAGCCTTATCTCTTGATCAGGTAAACGGAGTTATCCGTAGTCAAAATCAGTCTGCAAAAACGGCCTAAAAATCTGCATGAAACTCGTCAGACAGCATTTGATCCAATGATAGGTTGTATTGGCAAACTAGATCGTTATAACGACCAAAGATTTTGCGAAATGCTGATTTTAAACGAAACTGTTGGAACCTCTACACAATCAATTTCTTTCTCAGTAGCCTGCTTCGATTTAAAAAAATGACCATACACAGAACAAACTCTTGTGTATCGAATCAGTTGATAGATGTAAACACAATATGCAGGTGATAATAGAATATTGCTACATAAATATGGGAAGTTGACGATGGTTAAGTTGAAATCATCCCGTTTGTCATAAAGTTGAGTTGTTAGTTTGCCTTTAATATCTACTTTCAATAAAATATCTAAGTATGAATGAAAGGTGAAGATAACGAACAGTGATATATATAATGAACAACATTAAAACTGCCCTTAATCGTACATGTATATTTTATAAGCTGACTTGCTTGTATTTCTATGAGATAGGATGCGTTCATACACGAAAAGAAAAGACATTTCACGCTGTGGTCTTTAACTCACATTTACTTTATTAGAATGATTGATTGTATATTGTGTAACGTCCCTATACTATAGTAGATACATCGACGTTTTAACTGTAAGCAATAACTTTCATTCACATTGTCACGGATAATCGTGCTAGAATAGGAAAATGATAAAGTCACAGAAGCAATGTGCATATTTGTTTGTTATACAACTAACATTCAACAGTTTCTGGTCCCGGTTTTTGGCGTTGAGTGTAAAAGTTCTTTAATTGGCGTCTGGTCTATACACATATCCACGATTGTGATAACTGCTGTGTTACGTGGACATAATCATATTATCTAAAGTCTTTCATCAGTATTGACATTTCAGGGACAAATAAGTTTTAAAAACACATTTACATGTACTTTTATACTGTTGCTGAATATTAGAAAAACAGGATTTTCCCCCTAGATTTTAATGAGCTAATGTTACTTTTCACTAACACTCAGGTGAATGACAAATCATGTAGGTTTCTTCTTTAGGTGACATATTGTTATAAGTCTGAGTTTAACATGCTTTAACAATTAAAAATATTTAAGTTCTTAATAAACATCCTTCCAATTCTTTTCAAATTGTGTGTGAAGCATCTCTGGGACAGGGGGATCATAGATTGTAAATTCCAAGAAGTATGCACCCAGGGCCTTAGGGGGGTTAAAAACTGCAAGCAATTGACCAATTATTAAAACTATTTTTCACTACCACACATCTGTAAGATAAACTAAATGTATGGTCATGTAGAACAGAAAGACTTCTACCAAAATTGAAAATTTCATGACCTTCGGGGTAACGTTGCATGATTCCCGGGGAGAGGTTTTGACTCCAGAGCGGGGCGAAACATGACATATATTGTTTTGTGTAAAACATTTAAATAACATCTTCTCTAAGGATATTGATAATAAGTTAAAACTAAATGGATCTTTTGAAAGGGCGAATTTATCAATATTGTAAATTTCCTTATCTCAGGGGTATAGCTGGGTTTGATACCGGAATGGGGCAAACATAGTCATAGTTATTACATATCTCGATCATTTGAAATACTTCTTTAATTTTGTTAACACTGTATAAAAACCAAATGAATATTTGCGAAAAGGAGAACGGTTTGTACCAAAATTGTGATTTTTGCAACCCCATGATTCTGACTGTAGGGCAGATTTAAAATAGTCATATGGTGTTAATGGGAAATGTCTCATATTGTGTAAAGTCTTTCATCAGTATAAAAAATTGAGGACATTTTTGTTTTCTCAAAATAACACATCTTGTTTTATACTGCTGTTGATTGAAAGATGAAGATAACAAACAGTGATTAATCTCATATAACTCCTAAAATCAATACAAATTAGAGAGCTTGACAAACACAGACCCATGGACATATTTGAAATTAGCTTATACATGTACATTGTATATGTAGAACAAGAAAATTGTTATAGATTCCGTAGCCCTTGGGACTAATTGATACTCGGGTTATCGATAAAAGCATGCGATACCACATTGGCTACGGACTACTCCGTTTATCTGATCAAGATATTGGGCTCATGGCGGGTGTGACCAGTCGATTGGGGATGCTTAATCCTCCCAAGTACCTGATCACACCTATGCTTTGTCCAGGAGTCCGTTTTTGCCCAAACTCTCTATTTTGTATTGCTTACATCACTTTAGAGATTGATCACTTTGTTATCTTTACCTTTCATGGAATATAGTATCTTACATCTTCATAATATAGGCCTTAAAGGGTATTTAATAGACTTCATCAAGAATTGAGAAGTAATGCACATTTCAATGATCCCCTATGATGTAGATATTTAGACAATTTCGAACAAGAAATGGGTGTGCAACAAGGGAGTATTTTATAGGTTGCATTATTCAGTATAAAAATAAACAGTGTATAGAAGATGCTCTTAAAACGATTTTTATGGAAGTTTACATGTCGATGACTTTGTTCTGAATTATCAATCAAAAACGTTATTTCCATTGAGCAAATACTACATTTAGGTGTAAACAAAATCCAAATTTGGGCTGGTGTGAATGGTTTTAACATGCATTTCTGTTCTAAACGGAAACACCACGATTATCCTCAATTGCAATTAGAGGGATTTCCAATTAAAATTGTAAAAAGTTTAAGTTCTTAAGTGTCAATCTTTCTTTTATTTCTCATATTTGCTTGTAGGAGTTACGAGATTGATCACTGTTCGTTATCTTCACCTTTCATACCCCGGTAGCAATGCCCAAAGACAAATATACAAATACTCTTGATATACTTAAAGTTGTTGCAAACACAAAATAGGGAGCAGATTAAAATACTCCTTTACACCTGTATCGCTCTCTAGTATGGTCTAAACTAGACTACGGCTGCATAGTATATGGTGCTGCAAGAACACCCTACATTGTATATCAAAGCCATCGACGTAATTCACCTTCAAGGACTTCGACTGTGCACAGGAGCTTCCCCAGCTCTCCTGTAGATATTTTGTATGTTGAGGCCAATTGACCACCTCTCGATCTATATGAAATAAAACCTATCGTACAATAAATTGTTAAATTAAAAGCTAACATTGACACTCTTGCATTTAACTGCGTTTTCTATTCGCGGTTTGAACATTTATATGACAAAAACAAGATGTGTATAAAATCAATCGCTCTATGGATCAATATATACATGATTCTGACTTTCGTTTGGACATCGTAAATCCATTCTCGCGTTCTGAAATGCCACAATGAAAACGACTAAAACCCAAAGTAGACACAACACTAGTAGTAGACATCGGAATATAAAAAATCTGAAACAAATTCAATTATTTTAAAACAAAAAATATCCGAAATAAAACAATTCAAACATAGTACAATTGATATCTATATACAGTGGAGCCTCGGTAATCCGGACGCCATTAATCTGGACGCTTCACCTTCCGGACGATTTTTCTAGGGAACGGAATTTTTATACATTATTTTGTATCATTAATCCGGAAATTCGCGTTCCGGATCCGGACGGTCACTTTTTACTACAAAACGTTATAATGCATTGAAAATTGTACCGTTAATCCGGACGGTAATTTTGTGTAGGGAAGGTCTGTGTCGGACAATTTTAGCAAAGTGTAAATTATAAAGAAAACAAGCCAAACTGTCTAATTGAAGCGATTACCTGTACCCTGTCAACACCTCTCTCCAATTAGGTGGTGTGTGATGATAAGTCCGTTAGATAGCACGTGCCGATCGAGACATTGTATTGCCAATTTTCGCACATAAGATCTTTATTGCGTGTAGTGTTGAATTTTGTAAATAAATCTGTAGCATATTATTTTATAGTCTTGATCAATACCCTAATAGTATTAATAAATTAAACATCATGCCGTAATGATAATTGTTTTAACTGCTACACGTATCAGTTGTACTGATTCGTAAATTCATATCGGCTTATTCAAATCTAAAGAGTGTAGATTATACTTCTAGATTCTGGATTTTATTATGTTGATTGGCGTGAAATATACATGCCTTGTATGTTCATGCACATGTATATATAGTATGATTTTTTAACGTTTAGAATGTCGCTCATGTAGAAGGTACCTGTGTACGATTGATTCTTCTTACGATGTTGTAGAACTTTATTGCTTTCGAAATTTTAAACTCTGCGTAGAAGTGAGAAAATTACCATTTTAAGGAAAATGACAATTAAATTCTGTATGTACCTGTAATGTTAATTTCACCCGAGTTTTGTTCCGTTATTATCGCATCATGAAAATAATAGGTGCGCGTGACTAGATCAAAGCAGTAGTAGGTCTTGATATTACGAGCTTAAATGATTTTGTTCTCCTGATATTGTCTTGCATAATTATAGAATAAAAAATATAAAGTCTGGCAGATTGAATTTTGGTTAAAGAATGTTGTCAACTGACATGATAATCACGAAATTCTTATATCAAGTTTGGACGATGAAGATTGTTTTAACAGACCGCCGAACCCGTGAATCGTGACAGATAGAAATTACCGGCCTCTTTAAAAAGTAAAAGTGTGATGAAATGTTTGAAATGTAAATGATTGTTAGTTACTAATGATTTAATTACTTATAGTTACATAAAGTGCTTCATAATTTGTTTTAGTGCATACGATACACAGTTTTGTATATTTTTTTTAGGGTCATATGTATGTACAATGTAAGCACAGGCAAATACACTGAACACGTACAATAAATTTTAGTGCTTTGAAATACATGTAAATGTTAACATTATCATAATTTATTTACTAATGCAAATGGTTAAATCCAATGATAGAATGTGTTTCATTCACTATGCATCAATAAAGTAGGCACATATTGGCTACTTATGAAAAGCTAGTAAAATATGCGATTCAATTATCCGGACGCTTCATTTATCCGGACGATTTTGCTGGGAACCAAAGCGTCCGGATTAACGAGGCTCCACTGTAGATGGTTAAAAAGACCAAAATAAAGTCGCTGCTCGTGCAGTTATCACAAACGACATTTTCTCTGCTCGACTTCCAAACGAAGCAATGATTTATACCACCGAAGCAAAGCCTATCCAGCTTGTGTTTGATTACATTAAAAGTTTACTATATTCTCAGACTCCCTATGAAAGGCGAATATAACGAACATTGATTAATCTCATAACTCCTATAAGCAATGAAAAACAGAGAGTTGGGCACACCTGGCCCCCTGGCTATACCAGAGGTGGCACCAGATGCTAAGGAGAGTAAGCATCATGTCTATCAAATCTACAGTCAAAAATAGATAACATGAATATTGGCTTACAAAACCTTGCACAAGCGATTACAGTGGTGACATGAAAGGTGACGATACCAAACAGTGATCAATCTTATAACTCCTACAAGCAATACAAAATAGATAGTTGGGCAATCACGGACATCCAGCTCCTGGCAGGCGTCATCAACCAAACGTCTGTGTCGGTATCAAAGGATCTTGAACCACTGTCTGAAACCCAACAACTACGAACTCACCTTCTACTAGATGATTTTATAATACCCTTGGAATCTGTTTGGAAACAACTAAGAAATATAAAACCTAAAAAAGCTAATGCACCTGATAATCTACCAAACTGGATCCTAAAAGAACTGTCGGATATTATCGCTGAACCAATATGTCCCATCTTAACAGTTCACTGAGGGAAGGTATTGTTCCACAGTGTTGGAAAAAGACTGGCATTGTCCCAATTCCAATAACCATTCCAGTAAATAATTAAAAAACAAAAGAATTTGCGCCCAGTCTCGTTAACACCCGTGTTAGCCAAACTCTTAGAGAGTTATCCTGTACAACACCTGAGGAAAGTGTGTCCAAGGATTGACACCAATCAATTTGGTGCAATACAGGGGAGTTCAACAACACATGCTCTCTTGAAAATCATCCAACCAATCTACAAGGAGCTAGATGACAACAAATACTTTGCAAGACACCTACAAATTGATTTCAGCAAAGCGTTTGATCACATTCGCCATGGACAATTGCTGGCCAAATTACAAAGTAGTAATGCTGATCCCGTAATGGTTAAATGGTATCAAAGTTTTCTAACAACTCGTGTGAAGCGAGTAAAGATTGGAAAAAGAAAAATTGGATTGGGCAACTGTCAACGGAGGAATACCACAGGGAACTATCAGCGGGCCAGAGCTATTTATCCATATGGTGGGGGGTCTCCAAACGGATATACCGAATGTTAAATGTGTATTGATATTTTACGAAAAAGTGAAAATTCACAGATGACATACTTCATCAAATCAATATGGAATGGTCTGCTGTAAACCAACTGGGCATAAATACATTCAAAACCCAAGACATCATCTTTTGGCAAAGACCGTGAAGTGGAAAATATGTCTATGAAGGGAACAGAAATAGAACGAGTGTCTGAGAGTAAATCTGAAAAGGGATCGACAAGCTTATTTTACCTACGTCAACTCAAATATGCAGGATTATCTGAGAGTGACCTTATAAAGGTTTACAAATCGCTCATAAGACCAATTTGTAATATGCGTGCCCGGTGTGGTCAACAGGACTCACGACTTCCCAATGTAACCAAATAGAATCAATCCAAAAGAGGGCTTTAAGAATTGTACGACCATGTGACTCCTATAAAAATGCAATGGAAAATACCAATCCTGAAAATTTTGCTACCAGAAGGAAATATATGTCTAAAACTTTTTAGTGAAATGGAAATTCCATCCCATCGCCTCCACAATCTTCTCCCGAAACGCATCAAAATATGCGCTACCGAAATGCAGGACAAATCGCTATAAAAACAACTATGTGCCATGGTGTATTAGACAATTATTTTAAACCAACCTTTTTTAATTTTTGACACTTTTTAAATAAAAATATTTACATGTATGTCATAGTCAAAATTACTCTTGGTGACCCATATATAATTTTTTTTATAGCATTTAAAAATAATCTTAACTAAATTATTAAGGGGATATGATTGTGACGTGTTTGAGGTCACTGCACAACTCGAGGTAACGTACTTAGCTCATAATATTCGTTTTATACATTGATTATGACTTTGACTAAAGTTATATTTTCGAAATATAAAACCATAAATCATAACGGTTGGGCCCTTATTTTGATTAGATAATTTTGCATGAATGCTGTTATGGCGTGTTTTAGAAAATAATATTATAAGGTAACGACATAAGCGCGTGATTTTCGACGCCATGTTTAGAGTTATGAGATTGATCACTGTTCGTTATCTTCGCCTTTCATACAATATTTGCGCTTTTTACAGAAAAAATGAAAATTCTGTATAACTGTTTATATACAAGAATTGATTTTTTAACCTGTTTATGTATTTTTAACATGTATGTCCGTCGGATGAGACGTAAAAGAGTGTCCCTGGCAAGGATCACAACCCCCTTGGCACGCAAACGATCGTTTCCCTGATATTCCAAAACTCAGTAGGATCACTGTGGGCGGTCAGAAAACACAAACACTCACAACTAAACTAGTTAACCGTCGTAAAATGGCTGAAATAGTGACAAAACGGCGTAAATTATCAATCAATCAATCCATCGATGAGACTTTTAGGTATCTTGTTCAATATTACCAATTGTGGACTCAAATCACCAGGAATCTAAAAAAAATCTATTAAAGTAGCTGATGAGTAGTCAAATATAAATCTTTATTGAAAAATCAATACCAGTATGGCGATAACTCGAACCCTTGTTCTCTTTTTGCTATGACACTTCAGGTAGCATTTAAATTTTGTTTCAAAGATGTCTCATAGAACGATGAATGACTTATGCAAAAAGAAAACTTGATTTTCCTAAAAATTAATGTGACCAAAGGACAACAAAAATCCAAGAGAATTAGAAAACAAATGAGATATCTGAAGGGAATGTGTGACATCTAACATTCAATATTGGGATTTAATGTGTTTTGTGAAGGAAGCAGAGGTAGACAATGTGCAGCCTGTACTGTTCATGAAATTAATGAAAATCAGTACGAGAGTGGATTGCTCCAAGAAGGTGATTTGTCGTACAGACATACCAATATCAGGTTTTCATAAAATCATTCATATCTTCATTCACATTGTCTGCGTAATAATCTGTCCCTTCAAAATCAATTGGCACATGTACATGATGTCGATATCAAAATAGCAGGGGTGATTTTGATGGTTAATGGTTTTGAAAAAAGTGACATTTTTCCATTCTTTTGTTTGTAACTTAAATCTCTGTTTAGCAAATCGATCAAAGGGATTTGGTGTATTTCGTTTTTACATACAAGAACAGTTCTCCTGCTATACGTGTATCACCGAGGATTACAATTTTTTTTGCATTTGATCACCATGCATGTGACAGTGAAGCTCAATGTTAAACCAAACAGTGAATCTGTTTCGATGACAATGTGTGGATCTTCAAACTTAAATTTAGATCTACTTTCTTTATTCTCTTTCACAGTTACCAGTTCTTCCTAGCAGCATATGGATTAAACAAAAGATATACATCATATTTAGCATTAGAGTCTTTGTGACATTTTCTATCGTTCGTCACCTCGTTTTAGCACTTTATTATTCAATGCTTGGGTCATCGATCTATTTCATTGCTAAAAGATACTGAAAATTCGTTAAATATATATCGTATTATGCTTGCAAAATAATGAAAGAAAGACCAACTCTATCTGAAAATATAAGTTACGTTCCTAATATTTTCGATAGTCTTTTAGAAATACGAAGTTCGAATACACTTGTTGTATATCGTATATTCAAAAGGATAACTTTGTGTGACTTCGTGGTCAGCGAGGACCTGTTGAGTTATATACTAGTCCTTTCGAATCCTCTCGTCTATATTCTGTGTTTGTTTTTCTTTTTAGTCTGGATTTCCCCCCACATTCATGTGAAGTAAAAAGTAATATGGAGATATTGAAAATATTGGTTTTTAACTACTTGAAAATGAGATGTATAAATATATAATACTACTACAGTAAATTGATCAGAAGAGTCGGATTACGTCGAGTTGACCGGCGCGGATCATCAGATCACACGAGACGTGATCAAACTCTTCAGATGAAGTTACTGTAGTAATGATAGATTTATAATATACCCCCTTATGTATTTTTAAATCCACATTTATAAGATAATAAATGTAATATAAATTATCAAAAACACAAGCATACAGGAAAATTAGATTTCGTGTACGCAGTTTTATTTGTGATGCGGCGATATTTTCCACACAAAAAGTTGCGTTGATTCATTGTGATGTCATCAGTTTTAGAAGATACTGATACGGAATCAGAAAACCACAGTGTGGTGATCGGGATCACATTCTGTGAAATCAACAGTATCAAAAAACGAAACCTTGATGGGTATGTAATAAATGCATGTACATGTAGATATAAACTCAATTTAGTATAGATATCTGATGGATCTTTCCAAAGTTTTTATCAATTTCATTCTGTTTGAGACCATGATTTGAAATAAACACAACTATGGGTATGGTTGCTGTGTATGCCAAAAACAGCTTACAAGCCAGGTAAAACGGAACACATCTCATGCTTAAACATATTTGAGGGAACTTAGATATGCATTTATACTAGAAGAAAACATCCAAGTATGTCTCAAATGCAGAAAGGTACAGTGTGTCCCAAAAAATATCTCAGCATCTGCAGGAACATCAATCCAGAAAAACTGCATTGTATATTTTGTAATAAAAGCTAGGTGTTGTAATGTATTTTACCAAAAGCGGCCAGGAGAAATTCATTTATCACATGTACTAGCTGATACAACACGGTTTCTCTGTATGGCCCTATTTTAAAGCCACAACCATTTGCTACTATTTTTATCATTCATCATCTAGAACAGGTATTCGAGCTAAGCACGGATTTTCCTCATTTGAAGGCTTTTCTTTGCCTCATTTATAGTCCCCTCTCACCCATAGTTTTTGCAAAGTTGCGATATATGCGCAGCATGAATCACAAGTCAGAACATGTAGTAACGCTATTTCTTTAGTTATATATCATATGCTTGCACTAATATGTATTCTTCTTTATTACAGAAAGAGGTTAAAATGAAACTGCAATGCATTTGTACGTTTAATAAACGCGATCATATAAGAGCTTCGTTCACTTAACACGTGTGGTGCTATGGTTGTAAATAGTTTATGTTCATGTATACTCAATCGGAAGCACAAGTTGTAGGGAGACGTCTTGAAAATACAAGAATTAAAACTGTTTTAAAATCAAAAGAAGTAAAAGATTTACTGGAAGATATATGCACATGTGTGAGGACTTTGAGTTCCTGTTACAGATAAAACCTCGATAAAGTTTACAGATCTTTAATTGGGATTCCTTACTACAATTTTGATGACCTAGATGTAGTCTCACATGTACATGTAACATAAATGGGGAATACAAAAAATTGAACACTTCAAAATACAATAGGCAACCTTGTATTCAAATTGAAACTCGGTTTATCAAATGAATTGTTGTGCGGATTTCAATGTAGGCGATAAGAGACAAAAATCAATGAAAATGTTGGAATAGTTGTTGTGGATGATTTCGTACTAAAAGAAGTCATATTCTGGTGTGTCCAGGGGTCCTGGTGTGTCACACCTCTGGTGTGTCCAGGGGTCCGTGTTTGCCCAACTATCTATTTTGTATTGCTTATAGGAGTTATGAGATTGATCACTGTTCGTTATCTTCACCTTTATAGGAGTTATGAGATTGATCACTGTTCGTTATCTTCACCTTTATAGGAGTTATGAGATTGATCACTGTTCGTTATCTTCACCTTTATAGGAGTTATGAGATTGATCACTGTTCGTTATCTTCACCTTGCATCGGTCCTTAAACTTTAGTTTGCAAGCTATTTGAAAGATATTTATATCATTGTTTGTTGCCTTGGGAAGACGAGAATGAATATGTAATCAATTTCGTTGTACCATAAATAATATTAATTTTGATCCTTGAAAACGTTACAGTTTGGACTTCCGGCGAGTGAAAATAGAAAATTTTGGGATCTGGTTGCCTTATACATTCGCCTAGCCAAAAGGTTTGATATCATTGTCTTCGACACATTGAGGCGCTAAAATGAAGCAAGATACAATTAGATAGGATACTGAATATTTTCAAACCTGAAAAACTGCATTTGTTATGTAATTCATTGTGCAGGGAGAATATAAACTATTCATGTATATGAGTTCTTTATATTATTTTGTTAGTCTCATTGATTGATTGATTGATTGATATTTTCCGCCACACTCAACAATTTTTCAGGTATATGGTGGCGCCCAGTTTTTATTGGTGGAAGAGAGAACCCAGATACAATGTACCTAGAAAGAGAACACCCGACCTTCCGAAAGTAAAGTGGGGAACTTTCTCACTTACCGGCGCGAGCGGGATTCGAACCCGCGTCGACAGAGGTGAGAGGCAGTGTGATTATGAGCGCGATGCTCTAACCCCTCGGCCAAGGAGACGAGAAAGAATATGTAATCGGATTTATGATTTTTTTAAAAATTAAACTATTTTTAAGCAAGCAAAATGTGTTTATGAAACACAAATGCCCCCGATAATGGCTAATTCCAAAGATGACCAATGTCACAGGGACAAATATCTTTGTACCAGTAGAAAGATCTTGTCACAAGAAATGCTCAAGTGCAATATGAATGCTCTAATATTTACCATTTAGAAGTTATGATCAATGCCATTTTTTAAAAAATAGGTCAAACTCCAAGGTCAAGGTCACAGGGTAAATAATGTTGGTACCCACGGAAAGAACTTGTCACAAGGAATAATCATGTGAAATATCAAAGCTCTAGGAATTATTGTTCAAAAGTTATATGCAAGGTTAAAGTTTCAAAAAGTATGTCAAACCCCAAGGTCAAGGTCACAGGATAAAAAATGTTATTAGCAAGGATAAAGTTTCATACAGAATGAATTGTAGAATGACAGATAGGACAAAAACAATATGCAGCCCGATCTTCGATCTCGGGGGCATAAAAAGTATAGAAATAGATTAAAATGAAAATATTCAAAGTCAGGTTTTCTCAAAAACATAAAAAAAAAAAAAAAAAAAAAAAAAAAAAAAAAAAAAATGAAAGGGTTATATTTAAGGTACAAAATCTTTTGATTTGACCTAATACCTATAAATTGTCATGTTGTAAGAAATCGAAAGATATTTATGATATTTTGAACTATAACGACACTGAACCAATCTGTAAAACAAAATGGAACACTTTATTTGGAAAACAGTTCATAAGTTACCTTTATTAGCTGACCTGTTTCTATATTCATATGACGCAGAGTTTATTCAAAACTTCTATGTGAGAAGAGAAAATCTCTTACTGTCACCTTCAATTCGACATTTAGATATATCGACGTTTTGTCTATTAACAATAATAACTTTCAGTCATATGTCGATTCGATATATCCCGGTAAGCTCGAAATAAAAGACACCACAGAGTCGTCCACTTTTGCTTCATACTTAGATATTTTATTGAACGTAGACATTAACGGTAAACTGACAGCTCAACTGTATGACAAACGGGATGATTTCAGCTTCTCCGTCGTCAACTTCCCATATTTATATAGTAATATTCCATTATCACCTGCTTATGGTGTTTATCTCTCAACTGATTCAATATGCAAGAGCTTGTTTTGCGTATAGTCAGTTTTTAAATTCAGGCAAGTTAATGACAAACAAGTTGATGGTACAGGGGTTTCAACAGTCTCGATTGAAGTCAGCATTTCGCAAATTCTATGGTCGTTATAACGATCTAGTTCGTCAATACAACTTATCGTTAGGTCAAATGCTGTCTGACGTGTTTCATACCGATTGTTAGACACTGAATTTGACTACGGATAACTCCGTTTACCTGATCAGGATATAGAGCTCACGGCGGGTGTAACCGGTCGACAGGGGATGCTTACTCCCCCTAGGCACCTGATCCCACCGTTGATATATACTGGGGTCCGTGTTTGCCCAACTCTCTATTTTGTATTGCTTATAGGAGTTATGAGATTGATCACTGTTCGTTATCTTCGCCTTCCAATATAGACTTATTAATAGAATTTTCGCTACAAACACTTTCCTGTATAAAATTAAGAGGAGGATACAAAAAGCCGTACATTTTGTAAATTGGAAGAAGAAACATTGGAACATCTCTTCTGGGAATGTTCTGTCCTTTTTAGATACTTTGTAAACATGTGTTGTAAAAATACAAATCTACAGTTATCTAATACAAAAGAATGTTTTAATTAGGATTTCTTGATTCAAAGAAATATATTCAAAACACATTTTTTTCTGTGGTACTACATATATACAATGAGGTGTACAGAAAAGACATTAGATATAGTAGTACCGATATCTCATTTGAGAAAGAACTATGAAACCTTGAAATAACACCTATAAAAATGGTGAAAAACAAAATTTGATAGAATATGGAATGGATGGAACCTTTTATTCAATTGAAACAGCCTTTTGATATGTTTACTCTTTCTCTCTCTCTCTTTCCCCCCTCTCTCTCTCATAAAATCTTTTCTGTAAATTAAAGATTGATGTATATGTCACTTGTGTTAATATTACAGAACAAAAAAACCAGATTGGGAACAAAC
Organism: Ostrea edulis; assembly: GCF_947568905.1. Taxonomy (NCBI): domain Eukaryota; kingdom Metazoa; phylum Mollusca; class Bivalvia; order Ostreida; family Ostreidae; genus Ostrea; species Ostrea edulis. Next base: position 12,239,945 of record NC_079169.1, read on the forward strand.
ATACACCAACTTAGAGGAAAAAAATAATGTGAAAATGGATTATTCATTTTGAAACCAATAAATAAAGAAATGAATAAATATTAATGTTACTGTATGAAAATAAAAAAGTTCGTGCCGTGGTATTTTTGTTTGTTGATCGGATATTTCGAAATACTAGTAAACAAAATGTCCAATCATAAGATATACGAATAACTCTTAGTCAAAAATGAATTTGACATGTTTCGAAATGGTGAAAATGTTGGAAAACAAAAATCAATTAGGTGACTGTTGGAATTTCACCTGGTTTGTTGTATACAGTGATCGAGACACTAAGAGTTGCTAGAGTAATGGAGTACATATATTAGTCTACAGGATAATGGGCACGGAGTCCACACTATATTTCACCGTCTCAGGTGGCACTGCCTTGATATCCCTCTTTAAATTTTGGCAGGTGTCTTCAAAGCCTATTTAATGTACCTGTATCGAATGGAAACCTTTACGTGTGCCATCAATAAACATGATAAGTCACCCTGATATTAAAACAATGCGGGTATTCCCCATCTGGTTTAAAGGAAAAAAACCCCGCAAAATAAATCATTTAAATGAAAATAAAAACGAGGAATGATTTTCAAATTAAGATTCTTAATTAATATTTATTATCAACTTAAATGTGCATGTATCGATATATTCATTTTGGATTTATTTATTCTGAATATTCTATATGATAAAACTTTCAAATGGTTTAAGGCGCTATGCAGTTATCTAACCGTAATGCGCATTTGCATAGCTATGCGAGGTTTTGATTAAAGGTTACAAAAACACATGTAATTGTACTTAAAAGATTTATATAGCGCCCAATAAATATTAGTTCTCTAAAGCGCTTTACAAATATGAGAAAAAATGATAATATAAAATCGATGTGCCCATACATGTGAATAAAATATTCATAGTGTTAGAGGTAAAATGCATAATTATTATCATTAATATATAGCGCCTAATGCAATGATAGAATTACCATAATAACATATAAAACAATTTAAAACAACCGTTAGGAATAATTAAATACATGGAAAGTATACTAACAAACTACAGTTCAAATAACAACTGAAGTTCTTTTTGATAAATGCACAAACTGAATGCCTCTTTGAAATTACCTGCTCATTAAGTAATCGGAAAAAATCATAACATTTTTTAGTAAAAGGTGACAATGTTACATTGTATGTAATTAAAATTGGACCTAGCCGGAAATTCCGCAATTCGTTTTTTTTCTTCCAAAAGTGTGAAGTTGTTTTCTATTGATTACATTACATAAATGTAAATATCCCCATGTGGAATTTAAGGTACAATTGTATGCATTAATTTACTTCCATATGTTCATTTCAATTTAAAGTATTTAAAAAAATATTCATCAAATTGAATTTTCATTTCAGCAAGTAATATCTCTCTTTCCCGCAATATCTATGAATGAAATGTGAAGATACATGTAGTGAGCAGTGATCAATTTCATAAATCCCATAAGCAATACAAAATATATAGTTGGGCAAACACTGACCCCTGGACACACCAGAGGTGGGATCAGGGCACCTATTCACAAAATACCTTATGACTAATATCAAAATTTACAAACACTGTAATTTTCTTATTTTTCATCTCTTGTAGATTAATTAATATGTAAAGTACATTCATGGTTTATAAAACTTGAATACATAGTTTTGACCTTGTGATCGGTATTTGATTATCAGAAAGACTTATTATTTTCAGCTTAGTCGTAAGATATTTTGTGAATAAGGGCCCTTCTAGAAGGAATAATCATCCTCTGTCGACCGATCACACTCGCCGTAAGCCCCTATATCTTCATCAGGTATGAATAAAAAGTACCAAAAGTGCCTGAAATACAGAATTTTAAATCGACACCAAACCGTTCGTTCCTTTGTAGGACCAAACCGTTACGTTCTCGATGAGAACCGTTCGTTCCCAATCTCAAAGTGTTCCGTTTCCGATAAGAACCGTTCTGTTTTCACTGAGAAACGTTCCGTTCCAAATCTTGAGCGTTCGTTCCACAAACAAAACCGTTCGTTCCCAAACCGATTAGGTTTGCTTCACCGTTCCACTGCCGAAGTAATACTCTTCAATGCCTGCACCAATTATTAGGTCAAACTTTGCATAGTGATTCTGACTACAGATTACACCTTTTATCTGAATAAGATATAGGGTTCAAGGCGGGCGTCACCGGTCGACAGGAGATGTGTACTCCTCATCTGCACCTGATCCCACCTCTGGTGTGTATAGTGATCGGTGTTTGTACAACTCTTTACTTTGTATTCCTTATAGGAGTTCTAAGATTGATCACTATTCGTTAAATTAAACTTTTCATTATATGATTAATGTTGATTTTATCGATTTCCCAATTCGAAATCATCTATCAATGATGTCGGGTATGACATTTCACTGTTTATTAGGTAGCGTAAGCTTATTATCATGTTTATATACAATGAAATCGAATCACATTTATATTTGACAGGTTATGTATAACTACAAAAACTTGTGTTAACGCCTCTTCAGGAAGTGGTTTAAAGCAATGAGCCAGCATTAAAGGATATCTATTGATCTATTGATATGGGGTACAGTTCTTATCAACATTCAAGATGAATTCAAGATGAATTTCAGTTCTTATCGCTTCAAGGACACATCTCTCACAACCAAACATTAGATTCCTTTGAAACTTCCGGGAAGATTTCAAATCGGTAATGGTGATGATGAACCACATTATGAGTATCAGATACAAACGTTTTTATTCTATAGTCATTATTGAGAACGGGGGTCAACATCGTGGACTTTTATTTGAAAAATCAAAATCATCTAAAATTGCTGGGATAAATGTACATGCAAATGAAATATTGTAGTTTTAAATTTATACTTTCTTACTCTATTAAAAGAATCCTAATTTTTTTTTGGGGGGGGATTATTAAACTGATGGTGTTTGGCCGTTAATCTTCATCTATATGTTTGTTTCTTTGGGTGTTGTTTTAGTAAACCGTTAGGTGATGTGTCCAAAACCCCATGCCTTTCACTTCTATTGCCGGACGTCTGGCGAGGGAACAGTCTGCCGTTTTTGGTTTGACGCGGCATCGGTCTCGAGATTCGAACCGGACTCCCTGGTCATATGTATTTGAATTAGTTGTTCGATAAAGAACATTACATGTATAGTTGTATTTTACGTAACGGTTCAACTATTGAGAATCATAGTGCTAGAAAATTGCTCTGAACTTAATATAATTGGTTTTTTAAGTTGAAAAATTCACACTTTCTTTAACAATATTGGGGAAATTCGCTGCAATTGAAAATGAAATAAATGACTGCTGTAGGAGTCGCACACATTTCCGTAAATAATAAGCTTTTGTATAACATTTAGTCATGTATCTGCGCAATAAACATTTTTCAGAGGCATTTGTCACATGAGAAGACATTTTATTTAGAACCTGTTGTTTGCTGGTTATTATTTGGTCATGTCTTCTAAAACTATTTTTAAGGTTTTGGATGAAATGTTCCTGATTTTTATATATTGCAAGAACCACACTGATTGGTAATCCATGAATGTCGATAAAAATTGATTTTAATATTACACTAGGTTATCAGCGCATTCTCACCTCTTCCTGGTGCGTGTTCTTACCTACGGACATATTAACCTCATTGAGTATTATCTCAAACTTTAGTCCTGAAATGACAAATGTATTTTATCATCAAAATTGTAAACGTATTCAATTTAAAATTATTGACAGTATTAACGCATCACAAAACAATAATGTGGATGAGTGGAAAAAAATCAACAGAAAAAAAACCCCGAATTCAGTCATTAATCATAAAAGATATAAAAAAAATTAAATATGGCAATATATCATTACATTGTTAGAAGTGGACAATTGGTATTTGGAGAAACGGAAAAAGATGTGAGGTCTACTATAGAGAATATAGCTAAATTGAGAAGGTCAATGGATGTTAAAGGTCATCAAAATGTCACAATCTACAGAGTTATACATATTGACACAATGAGTGCATCTTTCAAACACAGGAGAACTGAATGGCTGCAGATTCAGGTGTTGCCATCTGCACTAATGTTAGTTCCCAGTTTTCCTGTTTTAAAAATCGTGGCCAGCACCAATATTTTTAATTTTCTTATTTTGTGAACTCAATTGTGGCAAAGTGGGAAGGGCAACAATATATTGTTTGGTCACAAGCAACTGTTGAGTCATATGAATTACCACTGTCCTATATTTACATGTCTTCAACCTGAAACATATTTTGTATTGCTTATAAGAGTTATGAGATTGACCAATGTCCGTTATCTGCACCTTTCATTGTATGAGATGTTTACAAGTTACCATGACTTTAGCTGATTTAAAGTTATCCCTTCTTATTACGCATTTCCTTGACATATTTAGATATATTGCCCACAGAAATATGCTTTCCCAATGACCTTGGCCCTGTAATCTTAATTCAGGATCATGACACAATATTTAATGATATTTTTTGTTTTTGTAATATTTCTATAATATTATATTATTCACAACCATGTGACATTTAATTCACAGCTTAGCTATGATTTCGCATTTTTGTATTATTTCGCATAGCACAAATGACGACGACCCAACAGAAGTGAATAACTCCGAATGGATGTAAAACAAAGAAACAAGAGCGTCTAATAGTTCTCCATTACAACGTATAACCCTAACTGAACTTACTATACAAAAATGGCAAATTCGTTTTCTTTGTTTGTTTGTTTGACGTACTTTCGATAATTTTTCACTCCAATTGATACGTCACCAGCTGTAAGTGAAGTACCACAAAAAGACATAATATATTTGTCTCTCAGGGCTGTAGCAATGAGGGATTTTTAACTTTTAAAATATATCGCCTGCCGTGATACGGATCCTCTATATTTTCTCCTAGTGATAAGCAAAACGTCATGCGTTCCCACTAATAATCGAAGGATAATACAACTGAGATTTGGATTTGATATGGAAAATAAGTTTCATATACATGTACCTTGTAATAAGAGTTGTCACTGAAGTTATTTGATGCATGAATAGTATGTTTCAACCAAACTTCTATGATTTCAATAATAGGACTATCTTCATGTTTACCTTGCTAGGATTCCATAATTATGAAAGACTTATCTGATTAATGACGTAACGTATTTCTTATCTGACTTGATTCCATTGGTCGGGTGTTTTCTCAATATCTCAGTATAGTTGATAAATAACATGTATTCTTGTGCAATCAATCAGAAGGCTTCGATCAGTGAGCACAGGTAATTTTGTTAGTTATTCATCTCATTTATTATTTAAATATCTAGAATGTTTGTATCAAATTAGCTGACATGTAACGCATTAAAAATTTCTCTCTCTCTCTCTCTCTCTCTCTCTCTCTCTCTCTCGTTAGAATTTTATTTACAATTGGCACATATGTGCACGTTTATATACATTTAACAATAAACCTAATCCCAAATGGGGTTTAACCGATTGAATAATATTCCAGATCAACATAACTATACATGTATGTATAAAGCTAGCTAAGAGTTGCTTCAAATGATGTTTTTATTTCCTTTTGGCAACTCTTCTAATTGGAAATCAATAAGAAAAACATAAAATTCATCTTGGTAATTAAATCCAGTTTTACATAAATACAATAATTTAGAAACAAATCGTTTCATGTCCTTCCCAGTTCATACTTTGTTAAGACTTCTATAGAAATTGTACTTCAGATGTACCTCAGCATTATAGTGCACTTATGGCTTTTTGAAAATATATATCAAACATGTTACAGTGTTTTGTAGGAAAGGTGAAAATATTTAAAGGAGGTAGTACGTATATATGTCTATTAATTGCATCGTCACATTATTATTTACTTTTACGGTTACAACAACACATCCCCATGGTTTCTTTGAATAATTATCTCAAAGCTCAAAATATGCTACAAGTTGAGGTCACGGGGAGGTTTCATTGTTCCTACTGAATTTTACAACTTAATTAGAGTGACTCTTTCTCTTATTTTTAATACAATGTATATTATTGTCGTTGAAGTATAAAATTGCGTTGCATTGAACTCCAATGATTCCTGCTTTGTTTATTTCTTTTCGAGTAGGTGGAGTGTTATGTGAATGATCCTTGAAATCACTGTCATACATATAGATAGTTCAGCTATTTCACTTCCTAACGCCACTGTTGCAAACATTAAACATTATAGGAGATTCTTCTGTTTTGGATATGATATGGTATATATGTAATTTTGTTCTCGGGAACATAAACTTTGTTTCGTTGAAGGCTTCAGTTCATATTTAATACACTGATTAAAGTAGTTTAGATATTTATACACACTACAATCTAAACCAAATACATTCTCCTTAATATTTATAGGGTTGCAATTATGTGTAAATGTTCCTGATGACATTTTTGACAATCGTTGTTCCATGCAACTCTCGTTGCTTATTGAACTGCACATGTAAAAAAAAAATGATCAAATCATATATATGAAAGGTGAAGATAACGAACAGTGATCAATCTCATAACTCTTATAAGCAATTTAGAACTTAAGAAGTTATTGATTGTGCAATATAGGATGAAAAATTCCATACCTAATTTCAATTGTATTATTAAGGTAGTGGTATGAATGATAGTGTATACGGATTAGCATGGGACATTGCATTCCTGTTGTGAGTTGTATACACGTGGACGTATTTCTGTACCCCAAATATGGAATCGCTATCCTTGTCGCCTTCATCAGTCTCGACTGAACAACAACCAGTCTCCTTAAACCAAACACATTTTGCTACTAATGAGGAAACTTGATCGACACTTTTTGAACTTGATGGAGTCACAACGAGTTATATAATATCAATGTTTCATAACTGTAAACAGATGATAAAATATGATATATGACACTCTTTCGGCAGTTAGTAGGTATAAATCTAACATAGTGACTACATTCCTCTAACGGATTCACTATGTGTTCCTTCTTGATCGAAACCAATTTGTTATTTTTCCTTAGGAAATTAGAGATGGCTCTTCACCTCAACGGAGAACTACACGTTTCTATGAATATACTTCTGGCCAAAATATTTAGAATTTCTTCTCATTCAACAAACTTCGTCAGATTGAGTGAAATTCTTCGGTCTGCATACGAGGTTATTGTCTCCTCACAGAAAATCCACGTAGTTACGATTGGTGAATATCAGCCATTATTCAAATTCATATTTATTGTAATTGAAACGACGAACCCGAAGAAATAAACAATTTCATGACCGATAATAGACATGTTCTCTCAGATAGTTTCCTGATTAAGCACAATATATAAAGTAACAAATGATCCTTGAAGTATCATTGAAAGTGGTTCAGGTAGTACGTAACAATAGGTACCATGTACTTAGAGAAGAGTACTAGATATCGGGATTGGTTATCCACATTGGAGAAATAAACGGCTTTCTTTGGTCAAAGTAAAAGGACATGTCCCACGTTCGTGAATTATTTAGAAACTGAATTACCTTTTAGCACAACACATATAAAATGATCTCCCAGTTTTTAAAGCAAAATTCCAGGTTAAATTTAACATTTCAATCGACTCAAATCGACTTCCTGATTTCGAAATCTCTACTAATGAAGATAGCGGGTCACCTGATGCCGTGACGTCATATGCGACAATCGCGATCAGCTTATTGTGAAGAAACCTGTTATTATGTAACTTCGTTTAGTACCAATGTGGTACCGGTAGATATTTTTTTTTTTACATCAATGACGAATTGTTTTATCAGATAGTATTCCTTTACATTAAAACTGTTAAACAAGAAAAAGACAAATGGAATTTATTGATATAGCCTACCGCATATCGTGCATACTGACATGCATGTACACGCATCTACATTATGTTAACATTTTGTATATTTGCATTATTTATAAATTACACAGTCTTTCAATTGATTACTCATGTTCTTCATTTAAATATTTAAAAAAAGATGAAAAAATTGCCTTGATGTGAATATTTTACTTATAATCCACGCGTCTATCGAACGAAGTAAACATGGCGAAATCAAAAAAAAAGTTACTAAAAATAATACGTGAATTAGGTAGAACTTTTTACATGTCTTATGAAATACGTGATAGGCCTATATATTTTTTAAATCATGAACTTAGTCAAAGGGACAATAGACACAACGACACCCCCACCCTTTGAATTATTTGCATAGCGATGTCGCTCAATCAAAGTACATGCACTTTTCCTGTCTGATGATGCGTTGAATAATGAATACCTGTTTAAATATTACATTTTATATATTGCAACACAGACAGTTCAATGAGAGTATACTTTATATATACGAAACACTAAACAGGAACCGGTAATTTGTCTGTAATAATGACTTAGTGGTCTATACTATAGCACCCCTAGTTACGAAACAACAACAAACACAAAACACCTCCCCCTCAAAAAAACCCCAAACAACAAGAACAACAACAAAAAACCGCTCACAGTAACTGGTAATTTTGTCTGTAGTGTAACAATAATAATAGTGGCATACCACTAGTTTTTACTTGAGGTGGTATGGTATAGATTAGTACTATTATTATTACAAAGATATTTACCGGTTCCTGTGTTTTTATTATTTATAGTATGGTATAGACCATTACAACCATTATACTGATAAAATTATCGATTCCTGTGTTTTCTCGTTCTCGTTCAAATTACATGTGATTTGAAGAAGCTATGAATAGTTTATACTTGAATTTACAACACCTGAATATTGACTGAACCCTATGATTATGGATGTTGCCATCACAGGTTCTTTAAACCAGCACGGGTCATGGATGATATTCCTCCCAAATAATGCCGCCATTTCCTTAAGCTCCAATTTACAAACAATGGAATAGATGCCGTCAACATAAGCAACATTCTTCGTCATAAAATGGTTCAGTCGTGTATTCCAACTGATTTCAAGTTCAAGTCTACACTCTGTATTTCCTACAGCTATAATTCTACTATTGCATCCAAACTTTTTAATTAGAAACAAATTTTGCAGTGCCTTGATATAGACCACACTATACGTAATCCACCAACGTGTTCTTCTTCTTCATCTTCTTTCAACTATACTCCAGTTGGACATGTCATTACTGGTGATGTTGATATAGTTTTGAAAATGAGGACCCCACATCACTTATTCTAAAAGGTCCTAAATACAGAGAACCTCGGACTTTTAATTGGCGACAGAACTTCATCTCTATTATTAATTCTGTCGAAGATTATGCCAGACGATGGGTTAGATATGAAAAAGAGGAACCTGATACATTGTCAGAATGGGTTAAAAGCATAAGAGGAATATTAAAATCCCGCATTAGACATATGAAAACAAAAGTACGTACCATCTATCATTCTATGTTTAGTAAACCAGAAGTGATAAAAGAATTATATAGGTTACATGTAGAATATGTTTTGGTTCCAGCTGACAAAGCTAGTAAAAACATTGTTTTTGTTTGTAAGGCTCATTATTACAACTGTATTTTCAACGAACTTGGCATAAATTCCACTTTTGGTAATCGTACTTATACTCCAACTGTCCTTTCAAGAGATGAAGCTCTTCAAAACCATGCTTCAGTTTTAGACACATTTAATATTCCAGTCAATGGGTCGAATGAATATGAGTTACCGTACCTATATTGGATTCCTAAACTACATAAAACCCTTACAAATAAAGATACCCTGCTGGATCCAGTAAGTGCTCGACCAAGGCCTTATGTTTGCTCCTCACGAAAATATCAACACCCTTGAAGTAGAAACCTCAAACTTACTGTGCGACTACATATGCCAGAAGTGGTGTTAATCAAATGTGGATTCTAAAACATTCTAAAGAACTTTTAGTAAACTTGAAATCACAGAATTTTCCCCAGATCAATAACATTAAAACCTATGACTTTTCAACACTATATACGACCATTCTTCACGATAAATTAAAGACTAGACTTTTTGGTATCATGGATAGTTGCTTCTTCAACAAAAATGGAAAACGGAAATATTCATTTCTAGTGATCAGTCATTCACAAACTTACTTTGTTAAACACCACTCTGATTCCACGCACAGGTACTCTGAAATTGAAATAAAAAATATCCTAGAGTTCCTCATTGACAATATTTTCGTGGTCTTTGGTGATCAGATCTTCAGACAGTCTGTTGGAATCCCCATGGGCACGATTTGTGCTTCTTTGTTAGCTGACCTGTTTTTATATTCATATGAAGCAGAATTTATTCAAAAACTACGTCGGAAGAAAATTTTTCTCGCTGTGGCCTTCAATTCCACATTTAGATATATCGATGACGTTTTGACTATTAACAATGATAACTTTGATTCAAACGTCGATTTGATATATCCCTGTGAGCTCGAAATAAAGGACACCCCAGAGTCGTCCACTTCTGCTTCATAGATATTTTATTGAAAGTAGACATTAACGGCAAACTGACAACTCAACTGTATGACAAACGGGATGATTTCTGCTTCTCCATCGTCAACTTCCCATATTTATGTAGCAATAATAAATTATCACTTGCATATGGTGTTTATATATCTCAACTGATTCGATATGCAAGAGTTTGTTCTACGTATAATCTGTTTTTAAATCGAGGTAAGCTACTGACAAACAAATTGATTGTACAGAGGTTTCAACAGTCTCGATTGAAGTCAACAATTCTAAACCTATGATTGGGTTAAATGCTGTCTGACGTGGTTCATACCGATTGTTAAGCCGTTCTTGGCACACTGATTTAACTCCGTTTACCTGAACGGGATAGAGGGCTCGCGGCGGGTGTGACCGTTCGACAGCGAATACTTACTCCTCATAGGCACCCGATTCCATCTCTGGTTTTTGAGAGGTCCGTGTTGGCCCAACTATCTATTTTGTATTGCTTTTAGGAGTTATGAGATTGATCAATGTTCGTTATCTTCACCTTTCATCAGACATGCATTGAAAACTGGGCATTTTCACAAAATCGTCACTTATTTAGAATCATCAACACCCAGTTTGAACTTGTCATGAGTGATATGAAAACAAGGACAAAGGCATATTGTAATATAAAAAAATATTTTCATCCATGACAATAAAAATTCCAGCACGTTTAAATAATATCAATAAAAAACAACAATTATAATATCATCAACAAGGGTTTTAGCGGTATTCATCTTCAAGTTCTTGGGTCCTCAACAGTCAAACAGATTGCCATGGGCTAACCTTGTCTCTCTTGCGGCAATTAGACTGAATGCAGATGAGTCATTCCATATTGAAATTAGCGAAGGAAGAGGTAAGAGGTCTCTAACCTATGCCTTTGCCGGCTTCCGTAGTAGCTGCTGGACATGATAGAAACTGAAGATGGTGTTCCACTAAGTTAATGCACAGAATCTCCACATAGTCTGCAAATATATATTGACAATTCTTTTTTAAAAAACATAAGTAATCAAAATTAATAGAATGTAAATACATGTTTGTATCATTATGCCATGGTTTGTATACAAAAGATAGGGGGATACTTGTTTATATTTGTCACAAATGAAACAGATATAACCCTTTTCAGTTTCTCTTTTATGATCATCACTTCTAATTCAAAATGTTACAGACATGTTACAAGTTATTATCATACACCGCAATGTTGTAAAATATAAAACTTCATTTCAAAAAAAGAAGAAGAAAAAAAGAAAAAGGAGGGGTCAACAAAAGAAGAAGATAATTTATTTAATTTCCAACTAAAAACAATTGACAAGCAAATATTATTAGATCTAGTCATCAAAATAATGTTGTTTTGTCTAATGTCTTATACCGCCAATATCAATTTTCAATAAAATATCAAAGTACGAAGCAGACATTTCGAGTTCACAGGGATATATCGAATCGACTTATAAATGAAAATGAGTATAGTCAATAGACACAATAGGTCTATAATTGTACCGCGGAAGAAATGTCATGATATGTTGTTTTTATATGTGTAAATCTGTTTGTCAGATGTTTTTTCACTTCTTTTTGATGATGTACAAGTGTCATGTTTTATATGCAAGGTGAAGATAACGAACAGTGATCAATCTCATTACTTCTACAAGCAATACAAAATAGATAGTTGGGCAAACACGGACCCCTGGACACACCAGAGGTGGGATCAGGTGCCTAGGAGGAGTAAGCATCCCCTGTTGACCGGTCACACCCGCCGTGAGCCCCATATCCTGATCAGGTAAACGGAGTTATCCGCAGTCAAATCAGTGTGCCAAGAACGGCTTAACAATCGGTATGAAACACGTCAGACAGCATTTGACCCAATGCGAGGTTGTATTGACGAACTAGATCGTTATCCCTGTACCATCAACTTGTTTGTCAGTAGCTTACTTCGATTTCAAAACTGACTATACGCAGAACAAGCTCTTGCATATCGAATCAGTTGAGATATATAAACACCAAATGCAGGTGATAATGGAATATTGCTACATAAATGTGGGAAGTTGACGATGGAGAAGCTGAAATCATCCCTTTTGTGCAATATAGTAAACGTAATATTGTATTATGACCTTAGAATTGACCCCGATGTGCATAGTCATTTAGAATATAAAAAGCCAATCATCTGTACATTGAGAGTTTTACATACTTTTTCAAGAAGCTACAGCTAGTCTATACTTGGATTTTTCAACTTCTGAATATAGACTGAACTTTATAATTATGGATGTTGCCAATTACAGGCTCTTTAAACACCACGGATCATTGATGATATTCCTTCCAAATCATGCCACCAGTTCCTTGAGCTCAATTTTACAAACAGAGGTATAGATGTTGTCAACATAAGCAACATTCCTCTTCATAAAAGAGTTCAGCCGTGTATTCCAATTCATTTCAAATTAAAGTATACACCCAGTACATGTATTTCTTACCAATATACTTCTATTATTGTATAGACATAATGGATTAAAATTATTATTGTTAATAGATAATACATCGTCGATATATCTAAATGTCGAATTGTAGGCCATAGTAAGAAATTACGTAGAATATTTCCGAGTTGTATATGTAGAGTTTCATATGATAATTCATATTTTCATTGATTGGCCTAATCATGTCAGTCTTTAAGATCAAGTAACACATGTATCAATATCAAATATTTGCACGGGTGATATGATTCATGGTTTTGAAGACAAAGACTATTTCCTATCTCTTGCTTATATCTTTAATATCTGTTTTACAAATCGGTGAAAATGATTGGTTGCATTTTTTTTTATACATACAAGAGCAGTTCAGCTGCTATATTTAACGTGGATTTAAACTTGTCTGTATTTGATCCTCATGCATGTAACAGTAAAATTAATCAAGACTGTAATTCTCTTTCACTGACAGTGTGTGGATTTTCAAATTTCTGCTTCCTGCTTTTTGTCACTTTCAAGTTACCAATTTTCCCCAACAGTGCTATACTCTTAATAATTTAAAAATAATCAAACCCCAGTATATAAAAAGAAACGCACATAGTCACCAAAATTTTAAAATGACGTCTTCATTCATCATGCATGATTTATGGCCCATTGAATCAGAGATTTGGGGGCATCTATATATTTTTTTGCCCGTCCGTCTGTCTGTCAAAATACTTTAACCTTGGTCATATCTTTTACATCATATGTAGTAGTTTATAATTAATATGTACATGCCTTGTGGCAAGGCCTTTCCATTGACACCACAATATTTGTCCTGTTGACCTTTACATTGAACTTGAACCTACTTTCAAAAATTCAAATAAGCCAAATGTTTTAAATCGTAAGAGATACTGTTTTATATCAAGAATGTTCATTTCCTGTGACAAAAACCTTTCTAACGATATTATATTTGTTGACCTCGTGACTTTGACATTGACCATTTACTTATTTTTAAAAAATTCAAAAAGACGTTAACCTTGATCTTGTCTTTTACAACATAAGATATACAGCTTTCATATTTGGCGTGAGTAGTTCTTCCGGTAAGATCTTTCTGTTGGTACCAAGATATTTGAACTGACGACTTTACATTGATATTTCACCTACGTTCAGAAAATTCGATAAGCCCTATATTTCAAATCGTGAAAGGTACTATTTTTATATTAAGTACGTGCATATTCTATGAAAAGATATTTCCAACGATACTAGATTTTTTGACTTTGTTATTTTAACATTGTCTTAGTTTTTGGAAATTTCCAACAAAACCCCCTAAACTTTGACCTTGGTCATGTTATTTACAGCATAAGAGGCACATCTTTCATTTTCATTGTATTTCTTGTGGCAAATACTTTATATTGGTACCAAAATCTTTGACCTCGTGATCTGTACATTGATTGATTGATTAAATATTGTTTAACGTCCCCCTCGAGAATATTTCACTCATGGAGACTGCCGATGAAGGGCTGCAAACTTAAGGCCTATGCTCGGTGCTTATGGCCTTTGAGCAGGGAGGGATCTTTATCGTGCCACACCTGCTGTGACTCGGGACCTCGGTTTTTGCGATCTCATCCGTAGGACCGCCCCATTTAGTTGCCTCTTACGAAAAGCAAGGGGTACTGAGGACCTATTCTACACATTGAACTTTGATATACTTTTAGAAAATTATAATATAAGCCATATATCTTTTAAACCGTAAGGCATTTATTTCTTATTCAGGATGGGCATTTTTTGTGAAAATACATTTCCAATGGTACCAAATGTTGACCTTGAAATTGATAACATTCCTACTTAAAAACTTATGCACTAAAATTTGTAATCCGGGGCATCGGTGTTTCACTAACGCATTATAAGAAAAGATGTTCAATCAAAACAATTCGCGGTAACTTTTCGGGAGATAGCGCCGACTCCACACTTCAGAGTTAGATCACAATATTGGATGCAGCAGAATACCTGGCTTGTCTTAGAGAGCTAAATACATGTACTATATCGAGTCTACAGCTGTAACGTTAGAGTACGCTTCTATAGTCTACACATCTGGTAAGGCATCTTAAATTCACACGTTATATATTCAACACCATATATAACATGTAGATTACTTAGATATTTTATTGAAAGTAGACATTAACGGCAAACTGACAACTCAACTGTATGACAAACGGGATGATTTCAGCTTCTCCATCGTCAACTTCCCCATATTTATGTAGCAATATTCCATGATCACCTGCATATGGTGTTTATATATCTCAACTGATTCGATATGCAAGAGCTTGTTCTGGGTATAGTCAGTTTTTAAATCGAAGTAAGCTACTGACAAACAAGTTGATGGTATAGGGATTTCAACAGTCTCGATTGAAGTCAGCATTTCGCAAATTCTATGGTCGTTATAACGATCTAGTTCGTCAATACAACCTCGCATTGGGTCAAATGCTGTCTGACGTGTTTCATACCGATTGTTAAGCCGTTCTTGGCACACTGACTTTAACTGCGGATAACTCCGTTTACCTGATCAGGATATGGGGCTCACGGCGGGTGTGACCGGTCAATAGGGGATGATTACTCCTCCTAGGCACCTGATCCCACCCCTGGTGTGTCCAGGGGTCCGTGTTCGCCCAACTATCTATTTTGTATTGCTTATAGGAGTTATGAGATTGATCACTGTTCGTTATCTTCACCTTGCATTTACAGCCTATACAGTTCAAGAATAGTTGAACAACAAAATACAACATAACACCGTATTATTGAACACATTTTCAATGAATTAGCGCGTATAACAAATTAGTTTTTATCCCCTTTTACTTGAAAATTATTAGCTTATTTAATTAATTTGATTTATTTAACGAAATGCGCTTACTGCAAACGTAGAAGCGGTTATGTTCATGAAAAATACGAAGATATACACGTTAAATTGTGATAAGATGTACAACATGTTCCTTCCCTTATCTGTCTTGTATCTCTACCGTGCTGAGATGAATGGTGACGATAATGAACAGTGATCGATCTCATAACTCATATTTCATATATCCAATATTCATATCTAAAACTTGTATTTTAAAACCGTGACAACAGACGTCATAATGTAATGAGAGGTGGAAATAACTTTTAAGTAGTCTATGATGTCGCATGTATATATGTAGGTACAAAATATCAAAAGGTAATATCATTAAAATATATCGAGGCCTCTGCTGGTGGAATGTTAGTCCCCGAGGGTCTCTACAGCCCAGTTGCTAAGTACTTCGTTACTAGCTTGAAAATACGGATGTATATTTAATTGCAAAAATTAAGTATTATCTCCCTCATGCATAGCTCTTATCCTTGGACGAATTTGGCTCCACTTGCTTGGCACGCTGTTTTTGGCTATATTTAGATCTAAAACTTCATAGTCATTTCGGATTTGAAACATTTCGGTTGAGCATCACTGAAGAGACATTATTTGTCGAAATGCGCATCTGGTGCATCAATATTGGTACCGTATAAGTTTTACATTAACTAAAGAAATATATCCGTTACCATATAACTTATATCTGCGCATCTGGTTGAATGTTTATAAAAATGAATTCTTAATGATTCATAAAAGATTGAAACAACATAAATAGCATTTGACCACGTTTTGCAAACTGAAATAGCATTGGTGTATCAAAATTGGTACCGTATAAGTTTTACATATAAACATAATGACTGTGTCTGGTCTGAACTCACACATCGATAAAAAAAACCCACAATGTTTCAGGCCAACTCTAGATCTATAAGCTTTGCAATATATTTCCTCGAACTTCAATTCTTATGTATTTTTTTGTATCATGTCGTTAGAAATGAAGCATCTTTCTTTTTAATTGAAAACGTAATTTCAACTACTGATATACATAAATACTGTAAACAAGTATATTTCAACCATATGTTTTGAAAGGTATGTATGTAGTAACAATATAAATCGTGTTGACGACGTTGCTCTGTATTTAGGGAATGAAACACGATACAAAAATTTGAACTAATTGTTATAATTTCATCACCCGGGAAAAGTCAAATGTTGATGACGTCATATCTTATGCATACGAACAAATTTATGATAATACCATTCTGTAAGAAATATACACACACCCATAATAATCCAAATATTCCAACCCACTGCTATTATTTTCACCATTGACAGTAACGTGTTCAGTACATTGAATTAGGTCTTCCCTCTTTCAGGGGGATGCATATTGTTTCCTGTACTTTCCATCCGTCTGTCTGTCACAAATTTTTGTGAACACTTCTGTTCATATATGGCTTATTGGATAGACGTGAAACTTTGTACAGTGCTTCATTGCCATTTGTAGATGCATATAGTATTGGGACGGAAGGATATCATTATTGTCCTAAACGTTATGGTAGATCTAAGAGGGGTGGGGGTGTAAAATAGCATGTAAACACTTCTCCTATATGACGTATCTGATAGATTGGAAATTTTATACAATGCTTCCTTGCCATTTGTAGATATGCATATTGTCAGGACAGGAGGATCCAATTATTTTATTAAACGCTATAGTGGATCTAAGAGGGTGGAAGATGTTTAAATAATTTGTGAATACTTCTCCTCTTATATGGCTTATTGGATACTCGTGAAACTTTGTAAAATACTTCAATCATGCAATTTGTAGATGTACATATTGTAGGGACAGAAGGATCCAAGGTGTCCTTAAAGTTATAGTGGATCTGAAGGGTGGAGGGTGTAAAATAGTTTGTGAACACTTCTCATACATGGCGTATCAAATTTCATAATGTCTATGTTCCCGCTCATGTTTTCTCCTCCACACCATGCAGTACATTAAGGGGAGGAGTATTCATGTGGATCACTTCCAATTTGGGGAGCCGTGGAGACATTTGGTTTTCATAAAAACAATCTCTAGTTTAGTTAACGCGTATACAATTCTCCGCATCCAATCCAATAGCGTTAAACATACGATTGACTTTACTTACATGTAATTATTCCGAATCAATTTGTATGCCTGGATTTGAACAAAATATATTTTGATGTAACTTATTTCAGATGCATTTGGTTGGAGATTGAACGAGAAAAATACTACTTATAAAGTCAACTGAAAAGATGACATTGTCTACTGTCTTGCCTGTGCTGCTGTGTGTTTGGACACTAGTACAGAACATAAATGGACAGCGAGTTTATTCAACACCTGCATCTAAATTAATAGCAAATGTTACTCGTAAGTCATATCATTGTTCAAAATTTAATCCATTTAAACTTTTGCCAGTAACTTCTTCAAGTTCAAGTTTATGTAATATTTTGTTCTAGTAATTTGTCATTCAAAATGTTACCTTTCAAAATACTGATATCATGTACATGTTAATTTTGTAAACTGAAAAAAAGTGGCTTAGATGTTTTAGAATGTTGTAATAAGAATAAATTTAAAAGAAGCACATAATTACATACATCTTATTGTTAATTTTTTAATAATATAAATATATGTTTATTATTTTTACTTTTAGTTTGTCCATTCATGCTACCCTCACCGAGTTTAATTGAAACAGATTTTGGGAAGAGAGCTGTGTTTACTGTGCTTGTAGAAGCAAAACTGGATCCTCCCCTTGACGCTCGATGGCAAAGAATTAAGAATGGCCGAAATGAAAGTATCAATATATTTGGTATAAAATATGACGAGTCTCAACATCTACCTTCTCCAAAACTGGTCATTAATGACGCAGATTTTAATGACGTCGGATATTATCAATTGCAAGTCAGGATTGTCGGAGGCTGGTGTACAAGTAGAAGAGTTGAGTTAAGGAAAGTCTGGGGAAGTAAGTCTCTCTCTCTCTCTCTCGATCTCGATCTCGATCAGTTTATTCTTGTAATTTGGTTGATGATAAAATTTGATGATGTATTCGTTTGTAAACAATGGAAGGTTATCAAATGAATAGTAATTACTTTTCGTGCAAAATTTCACGCATTTCTCTCTTATTTTCAGTTTTACAGTACAATGATAGATGTAATCTCAGCCGGGAATGTGATGAAAGAAGAAATAATTTACGATGCCTGATCAGTAAATGCCTGTGTCAGTCTTCCTATTATCACCAGAATCAAACGTGTTTTCCTAGTACGTAAATATTCTTCCAACAAAATGTACATTCTTATGTCATTATTCATAAAGTAGTTCTCTGGAAGTCACAGTAAAAGTATACATGGATATCAAGCGAATTCTTAGACATTGAAAACAATTATTGTAAATTCCTTATTTTGCGCGAGTACTTAATATCGCGAATGACTCGTAGGCGTCAAATCGCGTGAACAGGAATTTGCGAGTGATCTGTTAATCAAGATTTTTTTTTTTTATGAATGTTCCATGTAGCAATATAAGAATAAAAGCGAGTGATATTATTTTGCGAACGGTGCTTCTCGCAAAATTACGCGACAATAAATACCTTGCGTATATCTAGGGATCTGAAGTAATTTTGTACGCAATAATTTAGTTTATCTTGAGGTGTGTACTCTTTGACAGAAATAATAGGCACTAAACCTTCTAAGTTTGACTATTCAAATCATTGTACATGTGAATTGTTACTATATTAAAACACCGTATTCCATAAAAGTAAAAAAAAAATGGTTAAATATCTTTCTGACATTATTCTTTAATCATACATGTATTTTTAACGCACACTATTGTTGATTGTTTTTGAGCGATAGCAATAATGACACCCCGATGATTGCGTTTTTGTTTGTGCTTTTTAATTCATAACCGACCACACATGTATAACTATTCAATGTATTTCCATTACAGAGTCCAACCTCAGAGCCGTCTTTTTACACTCCAACATTACAACATCTGAGATAAATGTGAAGTGGAGACATCCAACCACGGACTCTGACCTGATACAGTCCTACACAGTCACTATTAGAGATTATGACGGATCCACCAGAGTCAGCATCTCTGTTGGAAGACAAACCAGCTACAGTTCTAAATCCAGCTTTGACCCTGGTCATTTGTACTACTTCAAAGTAACATCTACTATACAACTAACTGACCCAGAGGAAACTACTTACGTTAGTATAGAAAAACCGCTCGTTGTAGGTAGGTCGCTCTATTTTGTAATTAATGATCCTAAATTGATACACAAAAATTAACTTCAATATCCAACACGTTATAATATCTTTGTTGCAACCTTTAATGTAAAAATGATACCTAATGATTTTCATGCCCCGCCACAAAGTGGTCGGAGCATATAGTTTTATCTTTGTCCGTCCTTCCGTATTTTAGCCACACCAAGTCTTCCGAACTTTTTTCTAAACGCCTTGATATATTGAGTTGATTTTTTTGTATGGATGTGTATATTGATGAAAGGTGAAGATAACGGACAGTTATCAATCCCATAACTCCTATAAGCAATACAAAATATATAGTTGCGCAAACACGGACCCCTGGACACACCAGAGGTGGGAATAGGTGCCTAGGAGTAGTACGCATCCCCTGTCGACCGGTCACACCCGCCGTGAGCCCTATATCCTGATCAGGTAAACGGAGTTACCCGTAGTCAAAATTAGTGTACCAAGAACGGTCTAATAATGTGTTACAGATTTAGTTTGAGTTTTGTGCCAGTTCGTTGAATTTTTATGGAGTAGTACCCCTTTAACGTAGATGAATTATTGCTACTTTTTTTCTAAACGCCTTGGGGCATTGGACTGAGTTTTTGTATGCAGGTGTATATTGATGAGTTGCAGGTAGCATGTGAGTTTTGTTCCAGTTCGTTTGAGGTTTGAACTTTGATGGAATTGCGACCTTTTAACTTAGAAAAATAATGTCAAGACCAGTTTTCCGGACTTTTTTCTAAACCCCTTAAGATAGTTAACGGATTTTTGGTACACAGTTGCATATTGATTACAATGTAAAACTTATACAGTACCAATATTGATGCACCAGATGCGCATTTCAACAAATAATGTCTCTTCAGTGATGCTCAACCGAAATGTTTGAAATCCGAAATAACAATGACGTTTTAGAGCTATTTTAGGGAAAAGCAATGTGCCAAAAAAGTGGAGTCAAATTCGTCTAAGGATAAGAGCTATCCGTGAGGGAGATCAAAGAAATTAGGAAATGAAAGCACCAGTAAATACGGCTAATGGATTGCTAACTTTTACAAGTCAAAGATCTTGCTTTACAGTAACACGTCAAGGTTGTAACACGTTGAGGTTGTATGCAAAAGCTTTCTGTTTGAACAAGGTTGTATGGCTTGTAAAACCTTAATTTCGACTAGGAAAATTAATTTTACTAGTAAGTTACTTGTGGAGTAGTAGGAAACTCAATCACACCGATTAATAGGTGTTCACACATTGTAGGTGTATAAAGTTCATGGATGTTATTATTCTGATCATATGATGGCATTGATTCAGAAGAAATACCTTTATAAAGTATGCATTTATTCTATGGCTGTTAAGATACATACCAGGCCAGGAAAAGGATTGTTGTTGAGTTCTTCATTAATGCTATACTTCGATGGATGTCCTATGCATGTCCTATGCATTTGAATTTACTGCAGGCGGGAGCATTCGCGTCGTGCCGACACATCTAGCTTTTCATGAAATATTTTATGCGACTCCTATTTTAAAACTAAAAGAGTAAACTAATATTCTTCCGTTAAATCACCGGCACTTCTCAATATTAGTTTTACAAACTCTTATAGGAATTAAGCCTTACTTTTCTATAGAAGTGTGCTTTTGTACTTCCCAAAGCGAATTTCAAGTTTACCAGAATAAATACATCATTTTGAAAGTAGCAATCTGTAAATAAAATAAAATTTGACTTGAAAATTTAATTTTCTAGAAATAAAAACGAAATACTGCCTATTGAGAGCACGTTAATTTTTACTACACGGTTTCGAATCATGAAGTTGACGACACCCCCTTCTCATTTATCTTTGACAAACACAGATTTCATAATATTGGCATTTTCATTATACAGTACAGTCCACGAGTATTCCCCGAAAAACACGAGCCCCCGTGGACCAAAAATCCATGCTTCACAAAGTTGGTGCCTTTGAAGTTGCGGTTTTTGCGCCAGCCTTGAATCAGAGAGCCCTCCGCGTAACACGGGGTGTCCACGGAGTGTCACTGTGTTTTCACGGTGTTACACGGAGGATAAAATTTCGTTCATAATATATGCAGCATATTTTTCTTACAAAATACTAATAAAATATTAATTATTCAAATCAAAATCTATATACCATGGACGATTTCAAAGTGTCTAAATATTAATTTGATTTAAATGAAGATTTATACCTTGAAATTATCTATTTTGTAGATTTTTGAATAATTTGTTATTTGTGGAGTAATTCCTATTCATATTAATTATCGTTGTTATTGTTATAATTTGCTTATTTGATTGAGGGCATTGTATCAATACAGATGTTTGAAAGTTCTAAACTACCGAGAAATACTTTTCCTTTTTTTTTTTTTATCAATACCTACGTTTCTAAAGCTCCGAACTACCGATTAAAACGTTTTGGTTTTTATTGTACTGTGCCCTATGAAAAAGGCGCATACGTGATACTTACATTAACTAGAGTACTCGCACTATTGGACGGAAAGTGCGCTGCCTACTGTTATTGTGTTGTTGACGCTGCTAAGCTCTCATGATTACTGATATTTTTAATGTTGGTACTAATAAATCATGTTGATGCTGAGAAATGCTGATATTTACTGGTACATTTAAATGCTGCGATGTTCGTGTTTCTTTAATTCGTAAGTATCCATGTAGCTGTATCAAGTATGAAATTATTTCAATAAATAAATGCGGTACAAACTGTCGGTTCTGTGCAGTGCTGGCGGCCGTTTCACTAAACGATCGTAGATCGTAAACGTAGACTTAAATGTGAACGTAGCACGTAAGACCGTTTCACTAAAAGTTACGATTTGCGATTTACGATCAATATTGATCGTAACCCTGCGAGTGGTCTAGGGGTATCGAGAGTGCTCCTACATGAACGTAAATGAGGAATATGGCCGCCATGCTGGCCCGCCTGAGATCATTTTGTGGTAGTATTTAGCTGACTGAGTTTGTTTATACTTTGTAGGAAGAAAACAATCACAATGAATTGCAGTCTGCTTTTGCACAAAAATATTGTACAGTCCGAGCCCGAATCTTAAATCAATATTAGAGTTGTCCTTCTTTGTTACGCACAACCACAGAAATGACAGTCCCACAGGGGTCAAGCCCGTTTTGGGCCCGGGCTCTGTGATACCACAGATATAGTAAATTCATTGTATCACAGAGTTCGGGTCCAAAACGGGCCTAGCCCCTGTGACCAGTCTGCTGAAGTAAATGTAAAGGCAATGAGTTCATTAAAAAGTGAGGAGGGTGTGTGTGTGTGTGTGTGTGTGTGTGTGTGTGTAGTCCATATATCAAACTTTGCATGTAATGATAACACGAACAGTTGTTAGAAAAGTAATATGGGGAGGAGGGGGTGGGGGTTATTGCTACATGTGCCTGCATCACCGTTAGTGCATATGTATATTTAACATTAGGCAGAATTCAAGTAATTCTCATAGACATGTTCAGAAATTAAGTTTCTTTAGAAACAGTTCATTTAAATTCGAGACGTTGCGATTCGACGTACTCAGCTATTTTTTTTTTTTTTCGTCGGATCAATACCTTTGATGCAACTGAGTAACTGCATAATACATGCACATTCGAATGATAAACATTACAAATTTTAAGGAAAATATGATAATAACATGATTTGGTAATGGGAAAGGGGTTATAATCCCAATTTTGCAAGTGGAACGTTTCTGTAGTTTTATGAAGGTCGTTAGAAATTAAACATACAAACCTAGACCTATATGTATACACAGAAAAGGGATGGGTCATTATCGGATCCTTGGGGTTCCGACCCCTTGTTATAAAGTGCAATCCCGTGGGGATCCGGGTTAGAATAGGTCCTCAGTACCTCTTGCTTGTCGTAAGAGGCGACTAAATGGGGCGGTCCTTCGGATGAAACTACAAACACTGAGGTCCCGTGTCACAGCAGGTGTGGCACGATAAAGATTCCTCCCTGCTCAATGGCCGTAAGCGCCGAGTATAGGCCTAAATTTTGCAGCCCTTCAACGGCAGTGCAATATCAATAATTTTCAATAAATGATCTGGAATATACATCATCACGTAAAGATGGAAGTTAGCATATGCTTACATGCCTAAACGGAAAAAAATTATATAAAATACAAACACATGAGGAAAATAAATTTCGAGTCAATTAAGGAACAAATTGAGCCCATGATTTGTTTAAAACTTATATAAATAAGTGAATAGATATGTTATTAGTGTTATAACGTATTTTACAACAATGTTTAAACGCCGGAGTTCATGTATATATCCATAGTTTGATGCAGGATAAAATTTCCTATAGGCCTACTTGTGTGCAATTTGATTTTCATTTTCTTATTTGTTTTTCAATCCTTTGAACATAGCTTACTTGACATTAAAATTCAAAAATGTAAATCTTTTATGTCATTTCTTATATCATTTTTTCCAAACTTTTAATTACATTAAAGTCAATAACAATTATCCTATCAATTGTTTAAACATTCTAGGAATTTTCTTTACGTTACACTAGAGATCGGGCTCAAAATTTCCATTATTTTTGTTGACAACTTGCATGGGTTACTACAGACGATAAGGATATGTTTAAAACCATGAGAAAATAATGAATGGTTCCCATTCTTTCCATGGTAGGATTAATTTTTAATCTACCTCCAAACAGAAAAGAGTTCTAAAAAGTCAGACGTAAATCGCAATCGTAAGTGTTACGACTACGATAGATTTCGTAAAACGCTCGTATACGTGTGAGTCAAATGAACTTAAACGTAATCGTACGTTTACGATCTACGATCGCTTAGTGAAACGGCCGCCTGGTTTTTAGATGTGAACGCGGTTTGGATTGCTCTCTTTGCAGGAGGTGTGAAAATCGGTCTTGAGCAAAATAAACCAGTTTATTTAAGGTGGTGTTTAAGTTTTTTCCTAAGACTATTTTTCATGATATGCATATTGTTTTTCAGCTTATTGAGATAATTGCAACGGTACCAAACACTGTCTATGTTTCTGAGAAAACCTGGTTTTGAACATTTTCATTTTAATCGCCTTCCTTAATTTCTTCATTTAAAATAGTCTTAAATTCATTGTTTAATGATTCTAAAGAGTAGTGCAGGTAATTTGTGTTTGAAATGTGAATTAGTATTCTGTGAATGAAAAGCATCCACATTCTATATGTAATTACATATCCGTTATCTCTCTCTCTCTCTCTCTCTCTCTCTCTCTCTCTCTCTCTCTCTCTCTCTCTCTCTCTCTTTCTCTCTCTCTCTCAATTATTAATGTCTATGACTAACAAATAGGAATTGATTTATGACTGTCATTTATGGCATATATATCAATAGAAGTAAAAATACAAACCAAACCATCAAAAGATATTTTTAAAAAAATAACATGAAATACATTTGACCGACACTTTTACAGTTAAATACTTTGATAGAGATAATCATTGATAGTGTCTGGACAATGATTTGTGTATACCTTGTATATTCCATGCATATTCCACAATAGAACTAAGTTTTCCGTGTATTTGAAATTGTATCATGGCCGTGGTGTTTTTCCTGTTATAAAATAACTGGAGATACACTAGTGGGCGGAACCATCATTTGCATATTTTGTAAAACCGTGCTGTGTAAATAAATCATTGAACATCACCTGACAATTTCAACACATGGTGAAGTTCAAATTAGAATTCACTAGATCTAGTGTCGATATCCATTTTATCATCTCCCAGTTTAATTTCACGAAATGTGTGATCCTCACATGCTTGTGTGAAAATCCTCATGGTCACCATTGAATAAAAACTGTACACCCAAATCTTGTAAATCGCCAATGTTCATAGTTGAGGTGGTCTGATCAGACACATTCTGCACATCCGCTCTCACCATCTATCGGACGATAAGTGCGCGATGAGCATGCGATCACCTGACAAAAACTTTACTTTTCATTGGGGTAATTAAAAATTCATGCATTAACCACTGGTCACATGATATATATTACATTTCTAATTGGTCATGATACAAGTAAGTTATTGAATATTTATTTCGGTGTATCTTGATTTATTTGGACGAAGGGTGGAGACTCGTGCCTCGCACTCGTTACCTCCCTTCGTCCAAATAATTCAAGATACACCGAAATAAATATATGTAAAATAACTATTACTTAACAGAAGTGTTTGACTTCTTGCGGAAAGTGTGAAATTGGGTCGGCGCAAGATAAAATGTACCCGTGATCTAGTCCCGCCGACCCAATATATTTCACACATTTTGTTAGAAGTCAAACATCAAATATCCGCGACCCCCACTAGTTCTATCGTGGCGAAAAAAACCTTTGAATTTGCATGGAATATACAAGTTATATAAAGATCATTGTATTATCCATATTTTGTTTTATTTCCTACTCCTACTATTTTTTCTTCTCTTGTTTCATGATTATTTTCATTAGTATATATATATATATATATATATATATATATATATATATATATATATATTGCCCAACTATATACATATAACTGTCTGAAGAGGCATTAAAGCCGAAAGCGCTAACAGTGAAATGTTATTCGAGTTTTGTGTTTCTTGACTTTTATTATTGGATATAAATTCAATTTCCCGAAAATTTGACAATCAGGTTGTTCGTGTCGTTGGTCATTTTAGTGCTTTGTATATTTTTTTGTATTTGACCTGGTATCCATGTTATGGATCCGACACTTTTAGGTATCTGGTGTTGTTGGAATTTAATGCTTATATATATATATATATATATATATATATATATATATATATGTGTGTGTGTGTGTGTGTGTGTGTATCTCTTCTTTCTGTATATTTTATCTTCTTTACATTATATGACTACCTGTGTACATGTGTTTGATTCATTGTGACCTTGATGTATAGATCTAGAGGGTGCTGAAATGCTCTAAAATATGCTACGCCTGATCCCATTTACTTATTTGCGAATAAAATATTGTTAAATTAAATTATACAGTCCCAATAAACAATTTCTATTGAATGACGAAACATAATCAAACTGCAGATTGAACTTTTCAGAGGCTCATGCTAGCATTCTTATCTTTTCCAAAGTATGAGAGGTGGCATGTTGCATGTTGAACTATCCAAAATTAAAAATTAAAACAATAACACCAACAAAATTGTGCTTTGGTCCGAACTTCAAAACCCTAAATCGTGTATATGTGTGTGGGGTGGGTGGGGAGGGTTAACTCAACCTCCCCCCCCCCAACGGGTGATTTGAGAAGTGGTGGGTCACTACATGGATTGAATACGAAGCTTTCAAGTTTAAATATTATATCGTGTATTGTTCTCACACTCAATCACTGCTACTATAAAATAGGTGGAGGACCCCGTATTACATGAAAACCAAGTTATAGGGAAATAATTTATATTCAAATTATTTTATCTAAAATATTGTTGGGATGACAAATTTCAGTTTAATTTCAATGTACTAATAGAATATGTTGCTATAACCAAACCTCCAATTATTAGCATTGTTTTCATTGTCATTTATTGTTTTATGGAAAGGGTCAGGGTAATCCTGACTTTTAATCACACATCCTCAACATTATTTTCACACAGTTGGGCACACCACAAGCTTCGGAAAGGAGGATTTGTGAAATGTTTGAGCAAATTCTATTGTCGTTATAACGATCTAATTCGTCAATACAACCTATCATTAGGTCAAATGATGTCTGACGTGCTTCCTACAGATTGTTAGGTTGTTCTTGGCACACTGATTTTCACTACAGATAACTCCGTTTACCTGATCAGGATATAATGCTCACGGCGGGTGTGACCGGTCGACAGGGGATGCTTACTCCTAGGCACCTGATCCCACCTCTGGTGTGTCCAGGGGTCCGTGTTTGCCCAACTATCTATTTTGTATTGCTTATAGGAGTTATGAGATTGATCACTGTTCGTTATCTTCACTTTTCATAAAATACATGTATTTTAAGCCGTTCTTGGCAAACTGATTTTGACAACGGATTACTATGTTTACCTGATCAAGACATAGGGCTTACAGCGGGTGTGACCGGTTGATATGGGTTCTCCTAGGCACCCGATGCCACTTCTGTTATGTTCAGGCACCCGTGTTTGTGGGCCGTTTAACTATTCTAAGATAAATGAAGAAAATAAAAGACAAAAAATACTTGTGAATTATTTTTTCCACCAGACAACATAGTTTGAATTCAATTAAAGCAACTCTTGTGACACTACTGCTAAATTTACACTGGTTTAGGATTATATTTTGTTAAATTAGTAAAATACAATTTAATTTTTTTTATAGTTGTATCATAATAACTGGTAAATTCAGCATTTTGACAGTCTGTGCATTCTCAAATGCTGTTAAAAGTTTCCTTTCAATATGTACATGTACTTCGATTTTATCAAACCTAAAATGAAGAAATTCCATAAATGTGTCAGAATCATATTTTGTATCGGGTTTTTATCGATGCTTTACATTTCTGATAATAAATATAAACAAAAATAATCTTCACACAACGTTGCTTGCTAACAAGCCACCATTTTGGAACACTTGTCACTCCTACTCAAATGGGGAATGTGCTCGAGTAAGACGAGTGTCGAAAACTATACATTGTACATGTATTTACAACTCTAGTTACCCGTGTAACTCGTGTCGCTGAATCGAAATCACCCATATGTTCTTCTGAACTTTTTGTTCATTTGTCTAACGTTGGTCGTTATCCTTGGTGTTATCATTACACTTTTCACATTTTCAACATCTCAATTTTGTCATTATGAACAAAACTGTAATAACGCATATTTGAGTAAAGGGAATTCTTGTCTGTTTACATTAAAAGTCATGCCCCCTTCCAAAGAGATATAATTGGAAAAGAGCCCAGGCGCTTGGAAAATCTTTTCAATGACACATGTAGAATTGCTTAACATTCATTAAACAACATTCACCATTGTTTTTAGAACCACTCCCTCCTGGTGCTATAGATAGAAACACCAGTAACTTCCATCCTGAAAAACTTCATCTGAAATGGACAGCCCCAGAAAACAGAACACGTGTCGATCGATACCGAATAAACATTGGTGGATACAACTACTACTCAAGTTCAACTGAAACACCCATTTCACGAAGATTGGAACCTGGTAGAAATTATACGGTTACAATTGTAGCAGAAAGCTGGCACAGATATTCCTATAGAAGAAGTAGCAAGCCATACGTGGAGGAAATCAAAACACTGCGTGAGTGTGGATTTTAACAAAGTCGTGCTATTTACATTATATTAACTATTTGTTGTACGTCAAAAACAATTAAACTTACATGGTATTTCGTATTTGATAAGCATGTAGTACTTGTACGTCATATCCTGGTATGATTTTGACGTTATTGTTTTCTTCGTATTCTATTTCAAGGTACTCCAAAAGTCATTATTACCGGGGACAGTTACGTATATCCCCTATATCTGTCAACCCTGGAGATTAAAGCTTCTCCACAAAATTTTTCCGACTTTCCGCCGACGTTAGAGACACGATGGCAAAGGAATGGCGTAGACATCAACATAACAGACGTGAGATATAACGGCAGTTCTCTCGATCTGTTCAATCCTAAACTGGTCATCAATAGAGTGGATTTTGATCATGAATATAGAACATGGTATCGATGTACTGCGCGGAACTCAGAAGGATTGGGAACAAGCACATTTGAGACATGGGTGTATGTGAAAGGGAGTACGTAATTGGCAACACATTTTGTAAAATTACAAGTATAAAATGACACATAAAGGATACATCCCATGTTTTCAAAGTATACAAAATAACAAACATTTTGTCTTCCTGATGCGTATAGTAATTATTTTTTTATAATTCGTTCGCCGAAATATAAATACAGATTTAAATCTAACCCCCGATTTCAAAACGTCTAGTTAATTAGTTGGGTGGTCACGTGTTACAGTAATGTATCATGCGCCCTCTTCGATCAACTGATTGTGAAGTAGTGTGAGATATTATTAAAAATTCAGCTTTTAAGGGCCTAATTTATTCACCATGGACAACATTTTTCAATCGATATTGTCAAATTTCCTGAGTTTTATATGTTTTGGCCACCAGCGCATACAAATAGCGATGTAAATACCCATGCAAATATAATGAGGAAAGCAAGTATGAAATCGGCAATATTGCGAGTAAATAATGTTGATATGGGTCGCTGTCTACACACGATTAGGTAATCATCTGTAATTGACGCTTTTTTCTAAAATAAACAGTGCAATTATTATTTAGTTTTGGATTAGACAAATTATGATACGTTATATTGTTGACAACAAGGCCTAGCTACTGTCACGGATGCATTTCGGAAAGAAAGAAAAAAAAAAACGAGAAAAAACAAAAACAAAAAAACAAAAGTGAATAAAAGCAATCAAATTTAAGATGGAAATCACAATATTTTCTTTTAATAAAGCAATCTTATTATTTTTAAATATGTGGTCAGCACGTCTTTACTCGCGCACTCAGGATGTTACGAGTTCAATGAAAAATAATTTTATAATTCAATCTAAAGTTAGGGAATACAATGTTTTATTAATTATAATTAATGTTCAATTAGTTTGTATCTTTAGATTTTTTTTTGGGTAAATCTAGCAGTTGGTAGAAACTGGGAGCACAAATTAAATATGTTGTTACAAGGTGAAGGTCAGTTGATCCGGGTGTGTATGGAATTTGAAGACCAGAAGAAAATGTATATGCCGTAGGTCTAGCAATCCTTAGCTTCGATATATCCATTTTCTCGCACTTTATCTGGGTCTCTGTCCAAGTGTTTTTTTTTTTTAAATATGACTGGTTGTAGTTTAATGGTAAAGTTCTTGCTCCTACAAAAAATTGTATCCACGTCTTTTACTCATACCTTCCTTCGAAAAATTGAAAAATACGCAGTCTAAATCGTATCTACCGACAACTAGTACACCTTTACTCGGCACAAATCACCTTAATGCAATGTTATTTACAAGCCGTTAACGTGATAATTGGTGTTTTCTCGATTAAATCTAAACTGTTTATGAAATGGTTAATAGATGTTTTCAAACCCGAGGGTACATATGACGTCACACATAATGGCGCGTAAAATAGCGAAAGTAAATTTGCATATCGCAAGACTTGAATTTCATCGCTTTCAAATGCGAAAATTACGCAAAATATTTCATTAAAACATTTTTAAACTAGCTTTAGGCATGAAAAGAATTCATTTTGCTGAAAAAGAAAACGTTTAGAGACATGCGTTGCGTCCTTTAAGCAGCAATACACATGACAATCATACAATATCAAGACCCCAAAAGCTTTCGGATGAATATTTTAAGTATTTTAGCTTAATATTTTGTTTCCTTGTATGTCCGTTACGTTCCATTTTTAGACTGATGTACTTATAGAGACGTTACCAGCTGTAGGTAAAGCGCCACAAATTTTAATGCATATATAATGCTTGGAACAGGAGATGTAGCAATGAGAGTTCTTTATTGTCAGCAATGTATAACGTGAGCGGGGACCTCCGTTTTAAGGTCAGTTCCGAGAGACCCTTAACTTCTAACTGCTAATATTGGGACCTTTGCGAGGGAAACTTACTACGTATGTTAATCATCTTGAGTTTAAAGCGATACATGGATCTAGAATCGCACAGTTGTAAAGCGAGTACCTGGTACCCTAGACACTGCAGTACCAACCAGACCCAACCTGACAGAAAGTAGTCCCAGAACAGTCCCGGGGTAGTCCCCAACAGTCCCAGTAAACAAACCGAAAAGCAGTCCCAGCTGTCCCAGTAGGCGGGGTTAAAATAACTAGTGAGAGAAGCAGTGAGATTATCAATAAACATTGTTGATAATCAACGGAGCGCGTAAATACGGTAGTAGAAATCGAAGATAAATGACTCACACTGTAAATAAAGAGAAAAACAATACATTATACATGAAAACAGCACACATTTAAAAGACTTGTGTGACACTTTTTCATGAATTTATGAATACGAGTGAAAAAAAGATACTGTAGAGTTTATAAGTTGATAACCATTTTTGTTATTCTATTTCCATCCATTATTTTCTCAAGTTCTCTAGTGAAAGTGCGTCAGTAAGCGGTGAAAAAAGTTATTTGTGTATATTCTGAATACAAGGTGAACGGGGCTTTCTTGTCAATCATATCATCACGTGATTTATTCACGCGTGGCTGAACAAAGCAGTCCCAGGGCAGTCTCAGAGCAGTCCCACCTTTGACAGAGCAGTATTAGAGCAGTCACCGGGACTGCTTTCTGGGACAGCTTGGGTCTGGTTGGTAATGTAGGTTATCATGACTGCATTTATACGAGTATGTAGTATTCAAGGTGTACATCACGAAAAATCATGTTTTCAAACATGTGTACTGGTTTTGCATTTTAAAGATTTGACAGAACAATTGAAAAATGTGACTGAACATTTCTAATACGTTTAATGGACATCCATATTGATTTGCTCTCTTCTTTATAAATGAGGGTAAGTTTGAAGCCAACATTTTGCTTGCACAATAGCCATAATACAAACAAAGTAGATATTTTAAAACCAATTTAACCTCTTCATCAAAAACACACTCGTTACATTCTGACTGCTCCCTGAATATCTAAAAATAATGTATACATATCACTGCAACTCCATACCTTTGTATTGATTTATTCATTATTTGAACATCAGGTATTAAATTTCTTGAGCCGTGCAATAAGACCAGGGAATGCCTTGAAAATATCCGTTTGACCTGCCGTAACAACAAATGTCTGTGTGATTCCTCGTCTTACCACAGAAACAAAGTCTGTTATAGCAGTGAGTAAATTTTTATTAGACAGACAGTGTCCTATGAATTAGTATTATTCATGATTGAAAGATGTTACTTAAAAAAAGAGCTTACACTCTTTGAACACTACCGTAAAATGGTATTAATTAATATAATTGTTAATTTTTTAATATTACAACAGGAAATTATCTACAACCACAATCAGTTAATGTTCAAAGTTCTACATGTGACATGACGATCACATGGCAGCCTCCCTCTAAGGACCAGGATCTGGTGTCAGGGTACCAAGTCATTACGTCAGAGATGGTTTCTGTTGGAAATAAGACGGAGTACACGACACCTTGTAAACTTCAACCTGGACGGCTATATATAGTTTACATTCGATCTAAAATTCAATTAAGTGATCCTAAACAGGAAATAAGTGTGGATTCCGATTCCTCCTCTACAATTCTAGGTAACTTAATACTAATTTCAAATACTATGTAACTTAGCTCTTACTCAAGAATTCTCTATATAGCATATGGAATGTATTTTATTAATTAAGCTGAGAAAGATACACATAATGAAGATGATTGGGAGATAATGAGAAAAAGTAAAAAATGATAGGAGTGATAGCAAAATTCATATGAATGCGAAACTTGTATGATTCTTTTCCTCCATGTACATGTATGTAATATGCAATGAAGGTCATACTAGGGGTATCGATTGAAGTTTGTCATTGATTTTTGCTGGTCAGAGAGTTTGTTCTGACCAATAACAGAAACTTTGGGCTTTTTCGAGATCTAAACCCCGGAGCTCTCGCATCCAAAGCGAGAATCATATCCCGGACGATCCCCCCAATTATGTTATGGGTTAGAATACATCCTGTGAACAGCAAAAATGAATCACAAAAATATTCAAAGATTTTAAACATTTATAATACAATTATGAAAATTATACCAACTTATAATAGGTATTCTATATCATTGTCCGATGCTGGTTTAATGCCGGGGACAATTCCCACACGAGAATGTGAACAAATCGGATGTTCAATCGAAATCATTAGATCTTATAGAATGCTGAAGGATTGCTTGATTGATACCAAAAACATCTACAGTGTATTTATAGTAAGATGAAGTTTCAAGGGCTTTGATTTTTTTTTATGACTAAGACATATAGGATTACGGCAAAAAAGTCTTACGATATCTTCACATTAAAGTGACAAACATCGTTCAAAAATGAAAGGTCAGGTATGTAAATGAAGTACAAATGTGTTACACAACAGTACGCATATATACCTCCAATAGAAACAAAATCAGCACTTCACAAGATGTAGTGTATATACATATAGTACGTATTGAGGTATTACATAATAATAATGATAATAATAGGACCTCTGTTTATCCAGGATTACATATTTAGCGATAACGTTAGTTTTCAACATGATCCTGCATATAACATACATAGACACATATATTAGTAAAATAAACACAGATTAAAAGAAGTAGAGTACATATAATTTTCAATAATTATGAATTTAAGATAAATAGGAACAAAATGAAACTTAAAAAGTATGGTGATGATCTCTACGATAATTTCTCTTAAAGGGAAAGGCAACCCAAAATATTTTTACATGAAAAATGGTAGGATTAATTATATGATAAAGATTTGTCATACTATTCTGTTGATATACAACCTAGATAAGCTTCAGTACTAATTTGAAAACGTTAAAAATTGAAATTCCCACCATCTCTATTATAGAGGTTGCCATGATGTGTAACTCTTTTGTATTCAAGATCACAAAATCAATAAGTTTCACATCACACCGTTTGTTCTGGTTTTGATGAGATTTTAAGATCATCAAAGATGTGCATGTGGTAGATCTTACGAATAAATAGGTTGATGCCTTCCTGTCAAGCAGTTAATCACACTAATGCAAAGAGGAGATGTGAAAAAGTTTTTTTTTTCGAAATTCCCAACCAAACCAAGTCATTGGAAATGAAAAGACTACCTAAACTCTGGATCCATCATTTGCGTAATGGCAAGTTGAGGTTCAAGACATTTGTATCAAAAAACGTTTACCGTATGTCTGGTCTGTGACTCGACTGAACGCCTTCTTTTATCAATTTCTTCTTTCAAAAGAACGGGCTCAAATCTATACGGTTCAAAACTTAACTGTTCGTGACTTATGTTTATATTGATTTAATTGTTAAGCAAGGATTTTTTTTGTTAAAGAATGTCATTTACGATATCAGTATTTTAAAGTGATATTTTATTCATAAAAGCAACAATGTGGTTAGGGTTGCCTTCCCCTTTAAAACACACTAAACTTGTTGAGTTTCTTGTATCTTCACTCAAGGCATTCAACATTGTGCTCCCTGAAACACTGGAAGATCTTCAAAAATATTCAGTTTTTGCCCGGGTACATACACTATATTTGAATTAGAATTTCTAGTTTTCCTCTCACTGACTCCTGATACATATTTAAAAAACATTTGAATAATTTGGCATTAAACCATGTAAAACTGTATACACTTAAATGACAAGGTAATCTGATAGAGGCAATCAGTTAAGTTGTGTAAACATGGCATTAGATGATGTTTCGAAATTTCTAATGTTGAGAATTACCCTTGATGCAATATGAAAAGCTTTTTCACATTTTCAGCATTTCTTGGATTGATCCATATAGTGCAACAATATGTAAAATGTGAAAAAAATCATAGTATGAAAAATCTTCAACAGCACATCGTTTGACATAAAATATCTTATTCTTCTTAAAATGCTAATTCTCTGGGAAATCTTGTTCATAAGTGAATCTATATGACTTTTCCAGGACAAAATTTCACCAATAATAATACCAAGTATTTTTGACTCCTGAACACATTCTATGACATGGTTATTTACCACTAAATTTAATTGTTGATACTTTGATAATTTTTGTGCAGATCCAATAAGTATACGTTAGAAAGTTTAAGTTTAATTTATTTTCCTTAACCAGCATTATAATGCGCTGAAGCTCTTCACACATCTTCGACTCAATGTTTTCCACTGACTTATCTGTTTCCTCTTGTGAAGTATCATCTGCATACATATTTACATGAGAATGTTTCAGTGCTTGTGGATAGTCATTAATATACAGGATAAAAAACAATGGGCCTAAAATAGAGCCTTGCGGAACTCCAATGGTTACATTTTTTTAATACGATAAATTGCCTTTCCAAATAAGTCTCTGTGTACGATTTGTTACATATGATTTAAACCATTCATGCATAGTCATTGCATATGCCAAATGACTTGAGTTTGTGTAATAAAATCTTGTGATTAACAGTGTCAAATGCTTTCCGTAAGTCTATAAAAAGTACACCAGTAAGTTTACCATCATCAATATTTTTAAGCCATTTGTCAACTAGAGAAATAAGAGTACTTTCACATGAGTGTTTTGACCTAAAACCAGACTGACAATCTGTAATTAGAGAAATTACTGACAAATACTCATAAAATTAATTAAAAACATGCCTTTCTAAACTTTTGCTCAAACACAGGGTAAAATGGATACAGGCCGTTAATTATTAACTAAACATCCATCTCCTGATTTAAAAAGTGGTAAAACACGTGCTTTTTCCCAGTCATCTTCATAAGGACATGAATATTTAGAAAAGTTGAAAATATATACAAGAATATCACATACACATCCAGTATGGTTATCATTGGTGTGTTGTGTATGAAAATGATTTCTTTTGTTCTTTAACAGAGCCACTGAGACCTGGACCAATCTTACGACGTTTGAGTAATTTTTCCGCTGACAATCTGTATTTGAGATGGGAGGCATCTGGACAGAATAGCTTTGTTAGCCGCTACAGAGTCACGATAGGGGATCGTAGTCAGCAAACCATAGCCAGTGTTCCGGAGATCTACTGGAAAGAACTTCTGCTGCCCGTCACTCTGTATAACGTCACCATTACAGCTATCAGTTACGGATATATAACTAATTATCCTTCTTACGGATCAAGGGAGAGTCTTCCGTCTACATACTGGATAGAAACAAAGGAAAGTACGTATATTGTAATTGTATTTGAGGCGAATGTCCTAAGAAGCTCTGTCGTATAAATCATTTCAGCCAGAGTATCAGTATCTTCCTAAGACTTTAAAACTATGAATTATAATTTGATTTTCACAAAACGTGAAAAACTAAAGGTTGATTTGAAATATTTTAATTCCATTCACTGTTACAAATCTACAAAAAAGGCTGAACTTCACGTTGTTTGCATTTAAGCATTAAATATTGCATTTTGACATCTAAATGTAATTGCAGTTGGTGTGCAAACAAATTCAAGAAAAAATGGAAATTTGTTTGCGCACCACTGCAACTGTAAGTGGTTATTTGAAACACTTATATGTACAGGTATTGAACAGAATTATCATTGAATTGAGTAACCTATGGCTTCTTTCTTGATTGTTATTGGCTGCTGTTTTAAGTGGTGTTGGTTATGATTAGTTTGCGATTGTGACATCACTCTGATGTTTTCCTTCTAGATTATCATTCAGAATTTCTTATATTTCAAAGAAAAACACAGATGAATGTAAACATATCTTTATAAACACAAACTTTATTTCGTATTGCAGGGTGTTTTGTCTATATCTTGATTTACGCTCCGTATGAGAATGCTTCACACATGTAGACGCCATCAATGAAGTGCCCCAAGTTTCGATCTATGCATAGCGCTTACGGTTATAGCAGCGAGGGCTCTTCATCGTGCCGGCGCCAACTATAGTACTTTCTAAGGTCGTATCCGAAGGACATGTGGCGTTTGGTAAATAGGATTAATAACGATAGGGTGATGAGGATGATAAACTCATTAAAGCAAATAATATTTACATGATCTTCGAATTCGCTGTCTATGCAAATGTCCACTTACTTTAATGTATCTTTCACCTCATAAACCTCGGCACCCCCTCCGAAAACAATACTGCTATTCCTTGTGTAAAATTCCAAATCTTTCAGCAACACGTGTATTGTTTTGACTTTTTATCAATGTCTATGTCGTTGTGGCGATCTAGTTCGCCAATGCAACCTCGCATTGGGTTAAATGCTGTCTGACGTGTTTCATACCGATTGTTAAGCCGTTCTTGGCACACTGATTTTGACTGCGGATAACTCCGTTTACCTGATCAGGATATGGGGCTCACGGCGGGTGTGACCGGTCAACAGGGGATGCTTACTCCTCCTAGGCACCTGATCCCACCTCTGGTGTGTCGAGGGGTCCGTGTTTGCCCAACTATCTTTTTTGTATTGCTTGTAGGAGTTATGAGATTGATCACTGTTCGTTATCTTCACCTTGCATATGCTAGGTCAGTACACTGGAAAGGCGTATATGTCTTATGGAGGAAAGGATGGGGTTTTACAAGGAGATGACGTCACGAGTGGGCTCCTTAGATCCCCCACAACAGTTTACATCGGAGATGGATCTGATGGAGGATTCAATTCGGTTGTTGTAAGGATTTTTATATAGCTCTAACGGAATGGTTTGTGTCATTCGGATTATCCTTCGAGATATCAAACATTTGCCATATGTACGATCTTCAAATAGTCAGCTTTGGTACAGAAATGAAAATTCATATACGCAAATTGAATATTGCCATGTTCCATTAAGAACTGTTTTTCATGATTCCTTTTCATATATCATGTGCTCGATCTCAATATGTTCTGAAAATAATTGTAAAACTTGTGATATATGGGTCACTAGAAATTAATTTACTAGTAATCTCACCGGACGTAGTTTCTGTACCAAAACAGAATTTGACCTGTAAATCTTCTAGCGTTGTCTACGCAATTGAGTGTAACCTATGTTGCTTAATAACTAAAGGTTCACTTAAAAAAGAATATCGGAATACAAATTTCAAATAATTAATGGTGGTAACCAACTTCTCTATAAATAATTGCATTCCCCTCACCACTCCATCTAATTCTTGAGGGTAACAATTCTAGACAAAAATACCATATTACAAACAATCGAACTTTAAGTACCCATTTTCGTAGACAAAGAGATCACTGGATCAGGACTCTAATACTTCATTTCAATACGGATTGAATGATAATATATACATTGTAGGAAATTTGATTAATCCTTAAGGAAATATTGTGAATGTGATGGTACTTTTTCCAAATACACGAAGACGTAAACACAGCCATAGACATCACCAAGTATACACGATGTCAAGCTTGATTCTCTTTTACCTTACGTAAACCTATAATTAGGTCCACGTCATATTCGCAAAAACCTATAATAGCACTCTATTCCATTGAGAGGTTTGAATACGTTATTCAAAAAATGTCAAAACTAGTGCATATTTGGATTTTTCAACACCAGAATATAGAATGAACTCTATGATTATGGATGTTGTCTATCACTTGCTCTTTAAACCACTGCGGGTTATGGATAATATTCCATCCGAATCATGTCGCCAGTCCCTTAAACTTAAATTTACAAACAAAGGAATATGTACCGTCAACATAAGCAACATTCGTCTTCATAAATAAAGTACAGACTTGTATTCCAACATATTTCAGGTTCAGGTATACACCCTGTGTTTCCTACAAATACACTTCTACTCTTCAAACTTTTTAATTACGAACAAACTTTGCAGTGCCTAGATGTAGACCATCTTATATTTAATCCACCTACGTGTTCGTCTTCTTTCAAATATAGTCCAGGAGTACATGCCATTCTTGTGATGATGATATAGTTGTAAATAAGGACCAGGAAACATTTATTTTGAAAGGTCCTACATTCAGAGATCCTCAGTCTGTCAATAGGCGACAGAATTCCATCTTTATTATCAATTTTGTCGTCGATTATGCCAGTCGATTGGCTAAATATGAAAAAAAAAGAACTTGATACATTGTCAGAATGAATTACAAGTATAACAAGAGTATTAAAATCCCGTACTAGACACATCAAAACAATAGTACGTACATGTAACATCAAACCAGAGTTGATATTTTTTAAAAGACAGGATACATGTATAATATCGATTAATAGGGCGTTCTTGACACACTGATTTTGCCTACAGATAATTCCGTTTACCTGATCAAGATATACGGCCCATGGTGGGTATGACCGGTCGACAGGGGATGCTTATTTCTACTAGGCACCTGATCCCACCTCTGATATATTCAGGGGTCCGTATTTGCCCAACACTCCATGTTGTATTCCTTGTAGGAGTTATCAGATTGATCACTGTTCGCTATATTCACCTTTCATTCATAAAGAAGCACTGTAGTTTACTTGGTTGTTGGTTTTCTTTTTTTTTTTTAAAACATATTCCAAGTTTATAAAGCCGCAAGCGTCTTACCTTGAAGTAAAGTTGGGAATGTT
Source organism: Ostrea edulis (assembly GCF_947568905.1). Lineage (NCBI taxonomy): Eukaryota > Metazoa > Mollusca > Bivalvia > Ostreida > Ostreidae > Ostrea > Ostrea edulis. The sequence goes on from NC_079169.1 coordinate 12,280,086, forward strand.
CGATATTTAATGATTTTCATTAAAACGTTACTTTTTGACTCTCTTAAATCGTTTCTTATTGTAACATATTTTGATTGGGTGATTTGTATATTGAGTTTCGAAAATCTAATCTCATATTTCGAATGAGTCATCTGGGTTTTCTGACAAAAGAGGTTATTCGGAATATGCATATTCTATTGCAAAAATAGCTACTTTTAGGAAAAATTACAAAATTGATTATCTCTTGATTTTGCGTGTCACTTTGTTACATGTCATGCATTTGAAAAAAAAATTCAGTACTAACGCCCGTGTATTGCAAAAATTATGATCAACCGCGAAAAATTCATATTACATTAAAAAAAAACTTTTGGCATTGATATAATATGTTAGTACTTTAATTAAAAATTTACCACGTTTAGCGCATTTGTAAGTGGGCTAATTTATGATCAATGCTACAATAGAATATAGTATAATCACTAAAACAGAGCCAAATCATTAATGCACTGATTAATCCATAAATCCATTACGACCAATTACTGTAAATATCTAATAAGTAATGTATACTTTTACATTTTAGATTGGTTCTAATGGCGTTTTTGGACTTGGGGAAACGTTCAACAGCATCACAGTACATGAAATGGATTCTATCAAACTCAAAGAAAAGCGGATCATTTGTCCTTTTTGGACGGATCTGTCATCAGGCGACACTGGAAAAGTGTACTATAACACTTATAGAAGGTTAATCACATACAAAACATTTTTGCTTCAAAGTAAAGTATCGGAACAACTGAATAAATATAGTATACAGATGGAAAGTGAAGGCAAACAATAAAAAAAATTCAAAGTATTTTCCTGCGAGTCTTATGTCTTGAGTTATGGTACAGACAAAATGAAGTATGAAACATAATTCCATGAATTTTACAGAGGAATAGAGGGAGATAGTGAAGACTCGGTGTTCATGGAGAAAGCGGACAGTATTGTTAAGAAACATTTCAGGGATCTGAGAGGTTTCAAAGCAACATGGCTCGTGAAAGTTACGTGGGAAAACATGACTCTGTATGGAAACAAAAAACAGGTATTTTGTTTATCGAACAATTCATCTTTGAGAATTAAATCATTATACATTAAAGTTGACGCGAGATTTTACATGCCGTTCATCGGGGAACGTCTAAATCTGCCATTTTAATTTCGACCAGAGTTATTAAATCTATGAAAATATATACTCTATTCTATATTTAACACTTGACTGATTCGCTTGTTTTATCCTCGAAACATGCTTATCATCAACGATAAAAAATTGCATTACTACATCTACAATGTGACAATGTTGTTCGGATTCCAGCACTGTAGCTTCTAAATGTAGCAATGAGATAACTAAAATGAAGAATGTTTATGAACCAAGTTTATTTTACATGCATATTGAATGCACTTGAAGACATAAATATGCACCAACTTAGATGCACACTCCATGCACAATCAATATGAAAAGAATTTGTAGAAATTTACTGAATTCAGCAATGTATCTCTGTTTGTAACAGTTTTTGTGAAGATTTGGAATCCATTCATTCGTCCCATTGACTGGGATATTAAATGTGTTTAAAACTGGTGCGTGATTTTGAAGAATTGAAAGGGAACTTGGAGTATAAGTATAATACAATTTTCAATGTATTCAATTAACGTACAACTTAATATTTCCGAGATATCAATTTCGACCTAGTCAAAACTAGACACACGGATACTAGTAGTTACATTGTTGTAATAACTCTTTCGCCAAACACTCAACATTTAGGAAGTTGAAGGTTTTCGAGTAAGACTTTATAAACCGAGGTTCGTGCCACAGTACGAGTTGAAACGATAAATAATCTTGACTGCTACGTGCGTAAACACCATGCGGCACTTCGCCTAAAGTTGTTGACGTCTAGATATTAGTTAAGCATCCTTGAAGGCACATTCTCCCAGCTTATAAAATAGTATATACATTTGAGAAATCTACATTTCTCAGAAGGCGTGTTCTTTCCTTACTTTTGAAAATTAGAACCCTCCGTATGTATCTCAAAATGACTGTTTTAAATGGGTCATGAACCTGTTAAAATCCGCATCTATTTTTAACTGGGGCCCGTGCATGCCCAAATCTTAATTTTGTATTTTTTATAGGAGATATGTATGAGACCGATTACTGTTCGTTATCTTCATATTTTCTTTTCATACAAATAACATATGTGTCCATAAGACACCCCATGAAATTTCGAATGAAACTTATTCTAATTTCATTTTAGAAAGTCACATTCCAATGTTTCCTCATCACGGATGGAGAAAATACCTTTACAGTCATTAACTACATAGATGTCGATTTGAAACCAATACGCAATCGTAAAATTTCCATAGGATATCGTTACAAACAATTTGTCGCTAAGAACTCCTTCACGAACCAGAAAGGAGCATTTAGAATGAGTGTAGTTCCTGGAAATAGAGGTATTTATTTCATTTAAAAATAACTATTGGGAAATGACAAATAAAATTTGTTATGAGGAATATGTGGTATATCACAAGTAACGATATGTCATCTTAATACATCTTTCATCCTGAGACAATCGTATTCTTTCTACTTTTCTAAATTAAAGTGGTTACATTTTCGTTTTTTACCAGGGGAACGTGGTTTCTGGATTTACAAAATGACAGAGGGAGTGCAGTCGAAGAGAGATGAAAAAGAATGTTTGTTATGGTACTCTTTTAATATAGAAAATCAAATACACAAGACATTTTCACACATCTTTAATGACATTGAATGTCCATGTGATCCCCGTCTACTGAGGTTTGATCCACGTTACACCATCAACAGATTTGACCGTGTGAACAGAGTGTTGTGTTATGCTTCAATGACCCTAGGAACAAATGTGGTAAGCCTTTATTTTTTTCTTTGTTTTGAAGTTATGTTAAACTAAGCAATGAAATAATTTATGATTATCTCTGTATTAATTATGTGATATACACATTCAGAGGAAGTTTCTACTCCAAAAATAACAATGAGAGATTTTCAAAGTATATTTTGTAAAACTTCGAATATTGTTTGTTTAGAGAAGTCTATACTTCTATGAAGAAGTCTAAAATGGAATTTGAGAGATTCTTGCTTGTATTTGTCAGGAATGTTGCTTCAAGATGTACGCCGATACGGAACACTTAGGTCCCTTACAGCGTTATATACCGCTGGCGGGGACAGTCTTGCAGTATAACCCGTTCTTTGAAAGATATCAATACAATAACTATGACTCAAAGCCCAGGGATCAATGTTGTAGTACAGGTCACTGTGACTGGTATTACAAAGTCCGCCCAATTCCACGCTGTTATTGGAGATCACCTTTCCAACCTGGTAAATTAATATAATACTAGTATGTTTTAAAATACATTTTTGTATATATAGTTCATTGGGATTCTAAACTATTGATTTATAAGATATTAAAAGGTAAACACAATTATGGCCTATAAAACGTTGCGATATTTGATGTTTTTCATTTGTATTATAAGTTTTCATTTGTATTCTATAATTTTTCATTTGTACTCTGCAATTTTTCATTTGGTTCGTATATTTCCGATTAGTAGTCGATATTTTCAATTTGTTTTGTATATTTTTTCAATTGCATTAAATATTTTGTATTTGTCTTATATAATGTTTAATTATCTTGTGAAAAGGTTAATTGTCATTTGCATTGTATAATTTTGATTTATATTGATCTTAGGGATCATTTATCTTGTTTTTTAAAAGGGTTTTATTGGTTTAAACCATGACTCTATTATCAAGCCATAGACTATATCGTTTCATAACTACTGTTTAACTACATGTAAATTTTACTGACCTTTCCCTCGCTTTTCAACCTCATGTTTAAATAAAAGAAACATTGTATCTTGTGATTGAGCATCCAGAACATCTCGCTCGCTTTCAACACGATACAGATTAAAACTTGACCAATGAAATCCTTCTTAACAAATCTAAATATATAATCCCTCTGATATATGTATAATAGAAATTAAGAATTACAAATGAAAGTTTTTACATTACAAATAGAAAATATGCAACATAAATAATAATAAAAAAACCCACACAGTATAAATAGAAAATCTAAATTCCAAGAAGAATATATAGAATACAAATGAAAAAAGAAGATAACGAATAGTGACCAATCTCATAAATACAAAATTATTCAATACAAATGGAAAATATACAAAACAAATAATTGAAAAATATACACTACAAGTGGAAATGATTAAATGTTACCTTTGACATGCTATACACAACTATCAGAACGATGATAACGCTAACCGCAATTTTGAATTGTTTTGTTTTCCATGTCTCTTACTTTATTTTCTTACATATCAAACGAACATGTTTGGTTCTAGACGTAAAGAACTGAAGGTATTCCTCATTCGCGACTTCCGCATCACTAAATATCGTGAAGGGTTAGATAAATTATTGTTTTAAAATCAGGCGATTCTTGGTACCATATAAGGCAATGCATAAAAACAGGATAAGATATGATGTCAAGCAAATAGTTTTATAAGGTACTTTAAAGGACTCTCTGATACTTTTATTTACTGTCTATTTGACATACTTTGAACTTGCGTCTCAATATGTGCGAAAGATCTCCACGCGACGTTAAACACGGAATTAACAAATTTGACGAATTACAACTCTTTCTTACTTTAATAAATTAAATTTATCCTAACTCCCAGAAACAGATCATATAGTAAAATCTATATGTCCAATGTTTTTACCTTTGATTTCGTCACCAGTTGAAATGGTAGTCATTACGTCATAAATGAAAGGTGAAGATAACGAACAGTGAATAACATGCGCATGCATGTTGATAAAAATAGTACGACTATTTCAAAGGCTGGGAATATGCGGCAGAATAGAAAGTGAAATGAAACTATGAAAAATGTTTTTTTCGTATTTGAAAATAGATGAAGGTATGGACATTTCACGCAAAAATACTTGTCATGACTTGCTTACGCGCCCTCACGTGTTTTCAAAAAGGAAACTTACTTTTAACTATATGTTCCACGTTTTACATATACGAATGTACATTGTATTTGAAGTAATATGCTTTGAAACATTATTTTGACTTCACATTTTGAAACAAAAATCTTAGAGGGGTTGTCATGTATACAAGAACTATAGTTCACCACGAAAATTGAGCTATTATTTTATATAAGAATCCTGATATCACTCAGTAAATTAAAAATGACGTAAGGCCGTAATCATGGCATAAACACTACGTTTTACCCCAGTTTGTGGTATCTTGATATGAAATGGCTATTTTTCATGCAGTTGTTCAATTTAACTTGTTGAATTTCATAGGGACCCAGAAAGGACTCTACTATGGGCAGCGGAGAGGGCAAAAATACATTTTTACAAAATCAATGGTAATTAAATTCAACAATCCAAAAAAACAACAACTATATTTAATGGTCCTAAATGCAAAATCAACTGTCTTCTTTGCAATGTGAATATACATTAAATCAGCACAAAGTATCAATATATATAAATCAAACAAAAAAGTTACACCAGCAGACATAAATGCGAAACGAATTATCAAAAACGTAATCAACAGACATAAATACAAAACAAGCGGACAAACAAATAAACGCTAGGTGGCGTTTAAATTTGAGCATTCTGTAAACCTCGAATGATTCCCTACGAATCGATTTAATGACTCGTAAGGTATTCGGAACACATCTAAAGCATGTGCGCCGTTAACTGTGATCCAGACTAATAAAACGCCATATTCAAATTCGAAAAATTAATCATAATAAAATATTTTCTAATAGATATAAAATACCTTACATATCCAATTACATGACGAATTTTGCGAGGCACAATTGGATTGAATTTACACGGTATTTTGGTAAGCTATATCAGAGACATCTCTATATTATTTTTTCAATCTAGGGTTAATATTGACTAAATCAAATAATTTTTTCATTACAGTATGCAAGAAAGTTACAAGAAATTTGACTGAACTTCATTTTTGTTGCACATAGGAATCTTAAGAGCATCAGACACATAGCGTGTTTTTTTTCTGAAGGGAAAGGGGGAGGATAACTCGTTTAAAATTCTTGTCAATCAAACGAAAATAAAAAAGGGACCAAATATCCCTAAAAGATGTTCTCTATTCCAAGCTTCAACAGCAACATATAAGGAAGGGGGCAGCTTCGTTCTACAATGCAATGTAGGGAAGGGGGGGGGGTAGCCAGTATATATCTTAATTTGCAACCTAGAGGCTTGTCTAATGACATCAGAAGTGTTTCCCTCCGCTTTTTCCGTGGCCATTTTGGGATGTTGAACCGAGGATTTCGCGCTTTATTGTGTAGAACACAATATTCAATGACGCATAATCTTTCACAAAGAACGCCACCTGGCGTTTATCTTTGTGCGTCCGCTTGTTTTGTGTCGATGTCTGTTCGTTTTGCATTTATGTTTGTTGATTTTACTTTTTTCGTTTGATTTGTATATATATACTTTCGGTTGATTTTATGTATATCTATTTTGCAAAGAAGACTGTTGATTTTGCATTTAGGGTCATTTATGATAGTTTTTTGATTGGTGAATTTAAATTGCCATTATTTTTTTAATAAATATAATTTTTGCCCTTTCCGTTGCCCATACTCTACCATGAATCCATCTGTACTACTTCGAATTCTTTAAGCGCATGCTGTATTCTATTTTGATGAATGACTTGTAAATTAATCTTAAGATATGAAATCATTTTTATACGATAATATACAAGTCAAAAGTTGCTGCAATGCTTTCGTTTCATTACATTGAGTGTTTCTATGCTAAAGGGTCAATTAAAGTCAAATTACCAATTTATAAAAGCCATGTTCCATTTCTCTTTATTTGTAACAGTCATTTGAACTCATTGAAATTATCATGATAATTATCTTTTTACAGGAATTAATTTCGGAGATCCTCATATAACTACACTTGATGGTCTGGACTACACATTTAATGGATACGGAGAATACACCATGATCAGGATAAATACCAGTGCAACAACCTTTGAACTCCAGGCTCGGACAGACTTGGCAACCACAGAAAATGGAACTACCATTAATGCTACTATATTCAGTGCCTTTGCAGCGCAAGACCAAACGGGCTCTAAAGTACAGGTCGAAATGTCACGAAACAAAACGGGTATAAAGCAATGTAATGATACATATCTTTAAAACTGTTTTTGCTGGATACAGTTAGGATGAAAACTGCTAACGGACAGCCAAATCAATTGTAGACATGTAAAACCACTAAGTAGCTTATGAATATTTCCGTAAATGTAAAAGGAAACCATTTTCTCAAAAATCAAAATGAACTTTCAGTAAATCTATAATCACAAAACTTTTCTAAAGTCAACAGCATAAAACGCACGGCTTTTCAACATTTTACGCTACCATTCCTTACGATAAATGACAAACTAGGTGTCTTAGTATAGACATCTGCCTTTTCAATAAAATGGAACTCGGAAATATTCATATATTGCGATCAGTTAGAAAAAGAAAATCAAAAATTCTTATTCTGCGTTGAAATGATCTAACATTTATATCATGATCAATTTTTTCGTTGAACTTTGGTGATCAGGTACAAATTGTTCCCCTTTATTAGCAGCCTTGTTTTGTATTTTTTGGCAGTTTACGTAAAAAAAATATTTGTGTGGCCTTTAATTCGATACTTTCAACTCTGACAAACTCGATCATTTTAACGATCATAGACTTTGGGAAAGTCTGATTTTAAACGGGACTGTAACATCAACTTGTTTATCAGTAGATTGCCTCTATTTGGAAACCTATCATGAACAAAACATAAATCATAATACAACTCGAACACTGTTTACAGGAGTAAACCTTGCTATATTCAATAAGAATGTCTCCATGTGTAAACCGAGACCATATTCATTTGACATGTTTTGAAAAAAAAATGCAAGAAATGAATATTGGGATTAATGAATAAAATAGAGCGTATAGCATATGATCCGTAGCTGATTATGTGGAAAAAAACCATGAAGTCTAATTGTCTCTTTAAGTAAAGAAAAAATACTACGAATTGCGGAGTTCAGTTTACCGAACAGGTTTCAAAAGTAGATTATGTGGAAAAGAATTACTCATCAAAATCATGATTAAATATATGTACCTACTGCAGATGGTTTTAATAATATAATAAAAAATGATGGTGGTTTTGGATAGATATGATTAATTTATCACTTTCTTCTTTTGTACACCCGCTATTAATTCTTGTCATCTGTCCAATACCATGACATTTAACCATAACATATAATCGCCCGCCTCCTGGTATTCAGTGATAACGAAACTTTATAATGTATGTTATTTCTCTTAAGTTGTTACGGATTTTGTTTTTACCTTTATTTTCACTACTTGATTTTAAAAAAGGAGTGGATTCCCATATTTACGATTCAGCTATTGTGACGTGGTTGCATATGAAATAAGTATTTTCAGGTTATAATTATGTTAATATTATTCAAACTCTATAAGCATAATGCAGAAATGTATGCCTTTTTCAGGAATGATAATCCGAGTTAATGGAGCGGACCTGACAACTAAATTTAAAAATACCAACTATACATTCCGAACACCGAACGTGTCATTGCAGTGGGAAAACCAAACAATATCTGCAACATTTCTCAAACCATGTAAGTTCCTTGTACATTTAGAGTACACTTAATGTATTCTTCTGAAATAATTCGCTCTCTATTCTCCATAGTCATAACAGAAACTTAGTTCATTAATTTATGATATTTTCCAGTCATAACTATGAAAATCAGCCTTGGGAAACGATTCCTGATTTGCGAGACACTAGTCAACAAAAAATACAAAGGTCTAGTGTTAGGTTTGATGGGAAACTTTGACGGAAACAAAACGAACGATTTCATTCTCCCAAATGGCACTATCTTAACAGGAAATGCAAGTAAAACTGAGAGGGACATCTTTTACAAATTTGGACATCTTTGTAAGTATATTTATTTCCACATGATATCAAATCTTATATTTGTTATTGGTAATTATGTACCAGATGTGTGTTGTTGTTTCTATCAAGGGTCTGTCAGTGAAAAGTCTACTATATTCCACTATGATGACGGATTAACATACAAGAATTTTTCGCATCCTGAGTTTGTGCCACTATTCACTGATGAAGTGGATAAAAACCGCACTAAGGAAGCAAAAGAGAAATGCGGTTCCAACCCTTCTAAAGCTTGTATATCAGATTATCTTGCAACAGGAGACATTAAGTTGGCCGAATCTTCTGGACTTAAAGAGCAGGATTCAAAGTCAGATGTTGCAGTCATCGGTAATACATGCATGGAAAAATATTTCTTCTAGAAACTTTTTATCACCCTTCTTATTTCCTCACATTTCAATTTCATGTTTTCAAAGAATTTGGATATTTCATGTATCTTAACAAAGTAACCAGAATTATTCTTAACTTTCAAAATGTTAATATGGAATTAATTCTGGAGAAAATAATAATAATAAATATCTTGTTGTGGCATCCAATTCTACATTTATATACTCGACGACACATCATCAGGGGATGCTTACTCCTCCTAGGTACCTGATCCCACCTCTGGTGTGTCCTGGGGTCCGTATTTGCCCAACTATCTATTTTGTATTGCTTATGGAATTTATGAGATTGATCACCCATCGTTATCTTAACCTTTCATCTATGAACAATAATAACGTTCAGTCATATGTCGATACGATATATCCCTGTCGAAATAAGGGACACCACAGAGTCATTCAATTCTGCTTCATACTTAGATATTTTGTTCAAAAGAAATATTAACGGCAAACTAACAACTCAATTTTATGACAAACAGGATAGTTTCAGCTTCTCCATCGTCAACTTCTCATATCTATATAGCAACATTCCATTTAACCTCTGCAAATGGTGTTTTTCTTTCTCAACTGATTCGATACGCAAGAACTTGTTCTGCGTATAGTGAGTTTTCAAATCGAGGTAGGTTACTGAGAAACAAGTTGATAGTGCAGGACTTTCCACAATGTCGTTTAAAGTCAGCAATTCGCAAATTATATGGTCGTTATAACGATCTAGTTTGCCAATACAACATATCATTGGGTCAAATGCTGTTTGACGTGTTTCATACTGATTGTTTGACCGTTCTTGGCACACTGATTTTGACTACGGATAACTCCATTTACCTGATCAGGATATAGGACTCACAACGGGTATGACCGGTCAACAGGGAATCACTCCTGTTAGGGACCTGATCCCACCTCTGGTATGTTCAGGGGTCCGTGTTTGCCCAACTCTCTATTTCGTTTTGCTTATAGGAGTTTTGAGATTGATCACTGTTCGTTATATTCATCTTGCATAAGATTGGAACGATTTAAAAGTTTTTTTTTCCACAAATACTTAAAGATAAAAGTTTGTTCATCAATACATCATAATTAACGGTATCAAATGCTTTGCTTAAATCCATAAACAGTACACCTGTAAGTTTCCCTATATCAATGTTCTCAAGCCATTTGTCAATGGTATTATGGAATGCAGTTTTGCAAGAGTATTTTGGTCTGAAACCTGATTAATGCTCCGTTAAAAGATACTTTGCATTGAAATACTCGTAAATAGTGTTAAAACGTGTATTTTCATAACTGTGCGTACGATAGGTAAAACAGATACCGCTCTATAATTATTAACACGGAAATTATCCCTAGATGTGAAAAGCGGGGTAATTAAGTTTTTCCATTAATTTACAACGTCACCCTCCCGTATAGAGAAATTCATGATGAAACACATCATGTCAGCTACAACATCAATACCACTTTCATCAATTTTACAGAATCAATACTTGTAACTTTTGAACTTGGCATGCTTTTAATTTCTTTCTTCAAAAATTATATAACTACATTTGGAATTGTAAATGAGGCTTTTGACATTTTTGGGAACAAATAATCAAAATATGTCGTAAAATGACGTATTCTACAACATAAATCATTGAAGGCATTTGAAATTTTATAAGAGTCTGAAATAACTTGACCATCAATATCTGGGTAGAATGTTGATGCGCCTATAGATTTGGAGGGTAAAAATTACTTTAATTTTTTCCACATATCCATAGGTTTGTCACTACATTGATTTATCGCATTGTCAACAAATTACCTTTTAGCATCAAGGATTATTTTTACAACGCAGTTTCTTGCTGATTGATATAAGGCCCAGTCCAATTCATGGCGGAATCTGAAAGCCGCCCGATGGAGATGATCCCTTTGATGAATTTCAGATAGAACGTCGACGTTAATCGATTTTTGGAATCCTTCTTTCACATAAAATTCATTGCTTGAAGAACACTTCATTTTAATGACAAATTCTTAATATATAATTTGTTCTCTTAATAATTTTTAATTTAATGAATAGTATATAATAAGCTATCGATTATAATGATTGCATTTTCTACAGTTGTGTTAGGTCTGTTATTATTCTGTTTGTTCCTAGGCCTGCTCTGTAGATCTCGCTATTCATTTTGAGATTTCTATAACTATCCTTAAACTTTCTTTTTCACAGAAAATGAAAGTCCTCAGATATCTGGAAATACCACAGTATATGTTGTTGTCAATAAAGAAGTGGAGATTAGGTTCAATGCTTCAGATGATGGTAAAGAAAACCCAGCGTATAGAGTTTTAAAACAACCAGACAATTTCATTTTTGATAATGAAACAGGAATAGCAAGATGGACACCTAAAAATGCGAGCCTTTCTGAAATCAGGTAAAACTGTCAGTATTGAAACAAAAAGGGTATTTTGGATATATTATAGTATTTATGTTCCATTTTCCTTCTTTTCGTCAATCCATTGATAACATTACACTTCTCCTTTTCCTTAGTATTATTGCTGTTGACAACCAGGGTGCACAGTCCCCCTCCCTCGATGTCGCCATCATATTATGTACTGGTTGTAGTGATCGAGGGAAGTGTGATAAGGTCAATGTCATCCCTACAGATAATGACCTATTTCACACGGCAGCCTGCAGCTGTAACAATGGATATTCTGGTATATAATTATGTTTATGATTATTAGTTCCCCTATTTGATATATGACGTACATGAAGACTGATCAGATTAGAAAACTGACCGTGATGTTCAGTTGATAGTAAGGCTGGATATTCCGTCTACATGTAAAATCAAAATATTTTATTTGTGAAGATGGCCACTGTTTTTCATGTTTTTATTCTGTACAACAGGAGATGATTGTGAGTATGAGATAGATGCCTGTATACAGAGCCCCTGTCCTCTAGGTAGGAATTGTACTGACCTGTCCCCCGAGGAAGAGGTCAAACTGGGCCGCGGATACAATTGTTCAGAATGTCCCACTGGGTATAAAGATGTCGAAAATAAATGTCAAGGTCTGTATCATTAAAAGACCTCTTTGTATGGGCGCTCGAATTTCATATATCTACTATAAAATGGCAAGATGTTTAGAGAAGTTATTTTTATCTCACGTAAAGCTTCGTTAAGGTATATAAGGAATAGATTGTCAAAGAAGCATAACAATGTGATGAAGCTACAATAAAGCACTGAATTATGTATGGAAAATACTGAGATTTATTCTTTGTTATCTTTAAAGGAGTATTTTACAATTTCGTAAGAATTATCATGCATGAGTAAAGTATACGTATACTATCTAAACAACTGATGATATTCAGGGTATTGATTATCAAAATAATTTTAAATTAGATATTGATGAGTGTATATCGACTGGAAGTAATTCCTGTGATGTTACCAAAGAAACTTGTGAAAACACAGACGGCGGTTACATCTGCAACTGTTTAAAAGGATACAGAAAACTGGATGATACTTGCAATGGTATGTGTACTGCATGTGTAAGAAAATACCAAGTTTTGATACACATAATGACAAGTAGACTAATAGGTGAATTAGTAGATACGAATTAGTCCCCGTTTCAAACTTAAATTGATGAATAAAACAATAATTAATATTATTATACTTTTATGCAAAATACTCGAAACTGATTGGTCGAGAAGCATTTGAAAAAACATATTGTTACCCTCTGAGAACAGAAAGCACGCCCTCCAGGGTGATAGTACATGTATATACATGTAACAACATGTAACAGTACTTGACAACGGGTGATATTATAACAAATTATCACATGCGTCTTTATGTGCGCACTGTTCGCCGCAGATTGTTACACAACGTCGTTTGAGCGTTTGCAATAAACACGAATACCTGCATCGATATTCGAAATATCACATGATAGTGATTGATCAAATGTCGACAGACGCAAGTCTTTCTGCTTTGCTGTTTTTATAACATTCAGTATAATAAAACAAATATTGCATGTAGTTGAGGGTAACATTGAAAATTTTCACCCCTCGAGAAACCATCGTCAACCTCGGTTACGCGTCGGTTGACAATGGTTTTCTCGGGGTGAAAATTTGCAATGTTATACTCAACTACATGTAATATGTACATTGTATATATGAATATTTCTTTTTTTGAAATAAGGAGGAAAGATATTCAGAATCACATTTCACTTTTTCATAATTTTCTTTTGACTTTCTGACTTATTTTGTTTTGTTTTGGTAGAAATATTTTGCGTCTTTATCAACACACCTGATTTTACAGATATAAATGAGTGCATAGAAGGAACCTCAGGATGTCAACAAATTTGTAAAAATACTCCGGGGTCATTCAATTGTTTATGTCACCAAGGATTCAATCTGAATGAAGACAACTCTACTTGTAATAAAACAGGTATCACGGTATAGTAAATGGCCTTCTTTTCACATCAGTTCTACCGTCAAAGTAATACCTGTAGATCATATATGAAACAATGAATTACAGGTGACGATCACTGTAGAGATTTTGATAAGGAATGTGAGTATGCTTGCAGCACTATAGACAGAACCACCCAGTGTATATGTCCATCTGGGTACCAGCTCACAAATAATGGGATAAACTGCACAGGTCTGAATATAGTTTCTTTATTCCTACGTTATATATTGAACTAAATGTTTACACTTCATATACTAATGGCTTTTAAAACAAGAGTGTTTATAACAAGACACTTTTTTCAGATATTGATGAATGTTCACTGGATACTTCTCCTTGTGATCAGGAATGTGACAACATGAAAGGATCTTTTATATGTATTTGTCGTCCTGGTTATAGTCTGAACGCTGATAAAACTTCCTGTTCAGGTAAGCTACATACTATTGTATTCTAAACATTGATCTGCATTACACTTCAGTAGACGTTAGACTTATTTTCTCATTTCTAAAATCACAAGTGTATCGTGTTTAATTTTCAATAAATGTTAATAAAATCACATTCCTATATATGATGCAGTTGTATACCGGAATTTTTATATCGGTTGCATTGATTCGATCATTCATTTCATGATTGAGATTTCATGAATTCAATCCCCGATCGTACCTTAAACGCATCAAACATAGATTCTCTTAATATTTGGAATTGAGGAGTAGACTTTGTGTGTCTTCCGGATATGACCTTGAAAATCCGAGGTCCCTGATCACAGTAGGCGTTGACACGATAACGAATATCCAATGCTGAAGCTCCGAGTGCCATTCATAGGTCTAAATTTGTTGTACTTCCTCTTCCAACTTGTAACTTGTAACGTCTCAATATGAGTCAAATATAAACAAAAAAGGATTTAAAGATAATGAACAATAAATCGTTGACTACTACCTTCGATATTCATTTATGATTTTAAACCGAGAATTTACATTATTGCATGTATATATAACAGTGTAAGAACAATTATTTGGGTTGCAAACTGTTCATATTTTCTTAACAGTCTGTGACCTACCAAACTATGGTGAGAATTGCAGCCAGGTATGCGAATGTGGTCCAGGTGTAAAAAGGTGCGACCCTGTTAGTGGATGTATCTGTCTCCCGGGATGGACTGAGAAAAACTGCAGTGTGGACATTGATGAGTGTCAGCTAAACCCAAGTATATGTGGTAGCAATAAACTATGCCATAACACCGAAGGTTCCTACAAGTGTGATTGTTTACAAGGATTCAAATTAATCGACGACAAGTGTGAAGGTTTGCTCTTTTTAAATTTCATCTTTAAAAATGAATTTTGATTGTTGGCATTTTTGTTGGTGGTGGTGCTGCGTGCTATTTTTTTTTTTTAGGAATCTTATTTCTTTTATTTAAAGTATGTTTACTATACTTGATTTAAATCTACTCTTGTTTGGTTTTTGCTTTTGTTTTCCTTTACTTGTGGTGAGAGGTATCTTTTTTTTTATTTGCTTTATTTCTAGGTAGTAGTTTTTTTATTAATCTTAATCTGTATGTTCAAAATGAATGTACTATACATGATTTATATCCATCATATTTCTCCGTGTTTTAAAGATATTGATGAGTGTAACGATGCGTCACTGAATGACTGTCCGGTGGACACTACACAGTGCAGGAACACGTTCGGTAACTATAGCTGTGAATGTAAGGAAGGATATCAAAATAGAAACTCCGTCTGTGAAGGTAGTTATATTTTTGGAGTGCTAGTTGTTTGATGAAATATAAGATGTACCCTCCCCCCCCCCTTTTTAAAATTTCTTGTTATGATTCTTTTTTTTATTGAATGATGACTTGTTTCATAAACTTTCTTGTTTTCCGAAATCAAAAGTGAAACAGTTTCTATAAGTGTAGATTGACTGGCGAAAATATCATTTATTTAAGTATAATTCCTTTTCATCAGTTCTTTTGTCACTTTTGTCAACAGATATTGATGAATGCGAGACTCCTACTCACGGATGCTCCCAGAAATGTGAAAACGCCAATGGTGGATATAGCTGTTCTTGTGTCTTTGGATTTACTGTAAAGGATGATAGAAAAACCTGTGAAAAGGGTACCAAGTCATGGACATAGCATCCTTTAAATTGTGATGCTGTTGCAATTTTATTTTTAAGTTTGTTTTCCATAAACTTTCAATGTTTTGTAACACAGCATTAAAGCAGAAAATTATTCCTTGGTATAATACAATATGATAAAAAAAAAATACTTATAGAAAATGACGCTTCGAAATGCTCTTTTTTAAGCATGAACTTTCGCTATATAGTTCTTCGGTAAAAATCGTTAACAATGCTATAGATTCTAATGGTATTTTAATAAATTGCTAAACATTTTCCCTTGAGTGAAATTCAACTTACCAATTTTGTAGTCCCAGATCGAGATTCTTGTTCCCTTTTTCCGGAATTAAACTGTTCCTACGGTTGTAAACAACTAGCACATGACGATCACAATGGAGTATGTTTTTGTGAGACAGGATACGAACTTGCAGAGGACGGCAAAACATGCAAAGGTATCGTTTACGTAATAATGATATAAACATGAATACATATACACTAGCGCGTAAAAGAAACTAACACATTATAAACGCAACATCATTTAATGGAACTGTGTACCTATAATCTGATAAATGAAAGGTGAAAATAACAAGCAGTGATCAATCTCAACTCCTATAAGTAATACAAAATAGATAGTTTGAAAAACATGGACCCCTGGACATACAAGAGGTGGGATCAGGTGTCTAGGAGGAGTAAACATCCCCTGTCGACCGATCACACCTGCCGTAAGCCCTATATCATGATCAGGTAAAAGGAGTTATCCGTAGTCAAAATCAGTGTGCCAAGAACGGCGTAACAATCGGTATGAAACACGTCAGACAGCATTTGACCCATTAATAGGTTGTATTGACGAACTAGATCGTTATAACGACCATGGACTTTGCGAAACAAAATAATGAGTTCAGAAACATAGACTCTTAGATATACCAGAGGTGGGAGCAGGTGCCTAGAAGGAGTAAAGATCCCCTTCTCTGTGATTTTCCTAGATCTATTTACGTTCCAAATCACAAATCAAGATGTTGCGTTTCTTTGAGTATTAATGTGTAATTACATTGGCAATGTAAGGATTTGCTTCAATATGTACTTTGTTTTTGGAGAATTCAGGGGGCCAAATATGATACCAAGCTAACTTTGTTCTCTTGCATTTACTTCTTTATAACTGGTGATGATATTTTCATTTAGACATTGACGAGTGTGGTAAAGTCAGTGACACTTGCGAACAGAATTGTACAAATAAAAATGGATCTTTTACCTGCGGCTGCGCCATTGGTTACTCACTACAAAATGACGGGAAATCCTGCAAAGGTAGCACATCTTCCATTGGTGTTATTATTTTGTCATATATAGTTTTAGTTTAGGAATACATTTAAATGCAATATCATTTACAGTGGAATCGAGGTACGCCTCCAAAATCTAGGATGACGATATCCGTTTGCTCACTATATATTACAGAATGAAAATAAAAAACTTATATAACTACATCATACTAAATCTTTCTTACGTCTTGGCAAGATATATAATGATAAGTGTTGACTGTAGGGGACAGATACAATGTATTTTATACCATCACAGGGTGTATGTTATTTGATATGTATCGTAAAATGAAACTATTTCAGTGTGTAGTCAGTATTTCTACGGTGAGAACTGTGAGGCACCCTGTAAATGTGGACGAGGTGCCAGTGGTTGTCATCATGTGAATGGTTGTGTCTGTAAGCCCGGATGGACAGGTGAAACGTGTGAAGTGGATATCGACGAATGTAAAAAGAAACCATGTGCTGGGGATCACCTGATCTGTCTGAACACCCCAGGATCATTCCGGTGTCAATGTATTACAGGGTTCCAAAACGCCACTGGTGGAATCTGCGAAGGTATTTGAAGTAAAGGGCAAATCAATATTACATAGTTTATGATCTTGAAAGTTTGATTTTGATATTTGATACAATGATATAGACTATTAAATAATTTCTGGTGATTATGTTATTGCATGTTACAGATGTTGAAAGGACTGTCACGGATAACCGTGCTAGAATGTGATAAATGATAAAGTCACAAACAATTTACATATTTGTTTGGTATACAAATATTTAAGATTCTGGTCCCGGTTTTATGACGTTGAGCGTAAAGATCCTCAAAATGTTTCTGGCTTAAATATGGATCCACTACACTGATGACTGTTGTCATACGTGGACACATCACACATGTCGATGCTCCCCAAAGTGTTTGGTTTCAATACTGTGGTTACTTGGTACACGTGTACTTGGTACACACTACAAGGTAGCACCTACGACAATAAAGTCATACTATATAAACGTACACATACACACAGGTTTTCAGGTTGAAACCTTACTTTACATTATCCATGTATTTATGCATCATACACTGTTATACATATAAGTTACTTCATATCATAACAAGATACACAAAAACTCTAGCAATTCTATGCATATCAGTTACACAATGTTTCTTACAGCAAAACAATTATGGCCAGTACTACACGCCGTAACTTTGCAAACAGGACTATATAGTGAAGACGGTTTTGAAAAAGGAAACCGGTATTGAAACAAGCACAAAATACAAAG
Source organism: Ostrea edulis (assembly GCF_947568905.1). NCBI lineage: Eukaryota > Metazoa > Mollusca > Bivalvia > Ostreida > Ostreidae > Ostrea > Ostrea edulis. Next base: position 12,298,558 of record NC_079169.1, read on the forward strand.
TATGAATAAAGATACTTGGAAAGCTTTAGGACCTTTTAACAAACAAAATACTATATAAAATCGTTACATAAAACTCACCTCAGAACAAGCCGAACACAGGCAACATTTATAACAATGTCAAAGTGTCTGCAATAAAATTATTCTATAATTGGTGGCAATATTCTGGTTTAAGCGTGCTCATATCAATGCGTCCTTCTCGCTGGACAGCTCAGTTCCTACTGCGAGCACGGACTGGGGGTTTTATGCTCCAATAGATTGGGGTTCAATAAAGGGATATTTACAATTTAACAGAGGTCCCAAGTAGGATAAAGCTACGTTTGATTTGACAAAACAAAACTGAACTAAAATTAACATGCAAATATATTTTAATGTGACAAAAGGAAAGGACACAACTTGAACCAAACAAGTTCAAATTTTATTTTTCCATTTCTAATATACTACTCAAAATTTTATAAGGATCACAAGGTTATATGTGTATAATTTACCACTAACATAACAAAAGACATACATTTGACTCAGAAACGTGTTTACTCAGGTTATGAATGAAAATTCATGAACGGCTTGAACTTTTATCAATACGTAATGCTTTAAATCTGATAATAACATCAAAAGGCATTTCATTACAAAAAAGTTAACAGCAAACCAGATAAAAAATTACACAGTTTTGGGGGATAGTCTATCATTACACTTAGTCGATGAAGTGTCAATACCGGGTATGGCCTCCCCTTGCATCAATGACGGCTTGACAACGCCGAGCAATGCTGTCAATAAGCACCCGGATGTTTCCAATGGGAAGGTTGTTCCACTCTTCCACGAGGGCGTTTCCGAGCTCTGCCAAAGTCATGGGTTGTGCTCTACGGCGTGAAAGGGCAACATACAGCATGTTCCATACATGCTCAATCGGTTTCAAGTACGGCGAGCGCGCTGGACAGTCCATACGGACAATTGTCTCCTGCTGAAGGTACTGCTCCACCACCCTGGCGCGATGAGGACGGGCGTTATCATCCATCAGGATGAACTCAGGGCCAACAGCACCAGCGTAGGGTCTGACATAAACATTGAGGATTTCATCCCGGTACCGCATCCCGTCATTGTTCCTCTCTCCAGGACATGAAGATATGTTCTTCCATCCCTGCTGATTCCACCCCAGACCATGACGGAACCACCACCATAACAGTCATGTTCACTGATGTTGGCATCATGGAAACGTTCACATTGTCGTCGCTACACTCGGTGCCTCCTGTCTGTAAAGTCCAAACAATACCTGGACTCATCGGTGAACAAAACTTGAACATAATCGTTCTGTGTCCAAGTGACATGATCTTCAGCCCAGTCCAATCGCTCCCACCGGTGTCGAACAGTCAGAGGGACTCGAACACATGCCTTTCTCGAGTTGAGACCTGCATTGTGAAGCCAATTCCGTATCGTCTGAGTGGACAGATTCACCCCCGAGGCGTTCAGGAGGTCGTTACGTAGGCTGGTTGCTGTCCAGAAGGGATGGCGTCGTGTCTGAAGAGCCACAAAATGGTATTGGCGTTGGGTTGTCGACCTCTGACGACCTCCCCGATGTCAGTGTGCTGCTGTACCAAATGTTTGCTGTCAGTTCCAGGCCCTGTTTACAACGCTCTGGCTGACGTTTAGTGCATTTGCAAAGTCACATTGTGAATAGCCAGCGTCAAGCATTCCAATACATCTGCCCTGTTATTCTGTCGTCAGGCGACGCCTTACACGTTCAGGGGGTATTGTGTTGATAAACGTAGTGTAAACACTCAACTGAGTTTGAAATTTTAGAAAGAATCAGACACCGATGCTTGAGTGAAAATCGTGCAATGGTAGCAAAAGCATAAACTGTGATGAGAAACGCATTTCCCATGGCATGAAATGCACGTGCAAGTTTGTTGAGGACGTTTTTGATTTCACTTGGACATATTATTGCCCGCTATGCAGTTATTAATTTTTGAAACAAAAATATCTATGATCCTTATCAAATTTTGAGTAGTATATTTAGAATACTTAGAATATGTATTTCTAATGGTTAGCAAAAAATTGAATATTAGTTGTCAAGGTACATGAGAGATACATAGCTCACAGTTTTTTGTTATGTAAACAAGGCTCATGCCATAGTCTTGTTTACATTGCTAAAATATATTAGTAAAACTTTCATTTAAAGCAGATTTTTTTGAATTTATAAGGTAATTCTGAATACAATCAAATAGTTTCTAGTGCTTGGCACATCCCATTTTATTTTAAACATATTATTTTCTATTAAGCAATCTATATGTAAACTAAATATGGCACGAGCCTTATTTACATAACAAATAATTGCGAGTGTTTCATCTCGCTTGTAACTCAACAACTGATATTCAAAGTTCGGTTGATCATCAGAAATACTTTAGGTATGCATTGTAAACAATAAAAAAGGAAAATTAAGATTTGAAAATGTTCAGCTCTTTTTTTTTTTTTTACTTTTTAATCGCCTTGGATTCACAAAATGAGTGCTTATGTTTCATCAATTCTTATATTTATTCTACAGACATCGATGAATGTCAGGATCCTCTAGCTTGTCACCAGAAATGTACAAACTTTGACGGAAATTACACCTGCAGCTGTAAAGATGGATATGAACTTATAAATACGAAGGATTGTAAAGATATAGATGAATGTAAAACCGCCCAGTGTCACCAATGTTCCAATCGACCAGGGGGCTTCACATGTTCATGTTACGAAGGCTATCGACTGAATGCAACGACACAGGATAAATGTCATAGTTAGTAACAGTTTCGCCTAAGATAAAACTGACATGAATTAACTTATGATCTTAATCTCGTTGTTTACGACGTATTCCATCTATCAAAATGAGATTTGGATCAAAGTAAATTGATGTCGGGTAGTATTTTCGATCGATTTTATTTGTCCACATTTAGTTTTCCTGCTGATTGTAGGTCTTTCTAAGATGGCTCTTCACACCAACATTTTATTCAACTTCGATATTTAAAAAGAAAAGTAGTGATATTTCTGAAATTTTGTCATCTTTTTTCCAAAAATGTAAAAATTATATTTGTTTATCATCTATTTTTCCAAATCACATATTTCTTGAAGGCTTTTGCTGTGGATTTTAACAATAAAAACAATTTAGGATTATAATTTTCAAATTTTTTACCTAGCGAGATTTCTTATTTGTAAACAAAGCACCATGTTGTTTTCCAGAAAACTAAGAAATGAATAACATAAAAGTTGATAGATAGTATTACCCATGCGATGGTAAAATCATACTTCATATAAAGTGCTTTTTAACGATTCATTCAATACAATTCTTATTTAAAGGACAATCTTCAAGTAATATTTCATATCTTTAATTTCTCCGGAATTCCAAAACAAGTTATTTTATTGTAACAAAAGAAATTTAGATTTTACAAATAACTATGGAATTGGGGTTTCGGTATCATTAGATACATTTTTAAAAAAAATTCTCGAATGGGATGCAAAACTACGGAAACTGGTGGGTGCCAGGGTAATTATTGATTTAACTGGCGGTCGCCATTTGATTTGATTGACGGTGGCCACTTAACGTATCTTGCGATCGCCACTACATTTAACCGACAGCTACCACTTAATTTGAGCGGCAAGGCCTTTATATGACCGCCAATTATTCAACTGCTCTCTCTTTTCCAAAATCAAAATGTTGTAACTCCTGTAATATCCCTCTCCAATAATTATTGATATATGTATGTGTTATACAATCAAATAAGTTTGTTTATCGATTGTGTTGTTAATCTATAAAGATATGTAAATGTTCATAATGTCAAATGTCGACAGATAAGTGCGATAGAAAATCTTAATGCGTATTGAATATCCCCACGTATCAGGCACGCAGTATCAGTGAGCTGTCCCTTCACGTTTTAGACAAATTTCATTTTCCCTAATTTTTACTTCCAAACAAATAAGATATACTGGCGGGTTGTCCCCCACCCCATTCGTGTGATCAATTGCAGCTTTTTGTGCAAGATTTGTAAGGCTAATCAATTTATCATCAAATTTCCATTCGCTTTACTGGTATTGTGTTTGGTTATTTTTTATCAGATATTGATGAATGCGTGGAAAATATTGACAACTGTTCAAAAGATGCCCTCTGCACTGATACTGTTGGAAGTTTTAATTGTAGCTGTTTCAAGGGATTTAAGGGCGATGGATACCACTGCGCAGGTATATAACCATTATTGATTTCATGATTATGTATATGCAGATCAAACATTGTTTTAGAATAAACAGTGAAGTGATTGATGTGATACACATGTAACCAGTGAAAGAAATATACAATAAGATGTTTGCCATGACGTTGATTTTTTTGTTTTTCTTTATATCTAGTGCATAAGATATATGTTAATGGTGTTTGTATATATCAACTGATTCGATATGCAAGAGCTTGTTCTGTGTATGGTCAGTTTTTAAATCGAGGTAAGCTACTGACAAACAAGTTGATGGTACAGGGGTTTCAACGGTCTCGATTGAAGTCAGCATTTCGCAAATTCTATGATCATTATAACGATCTAGTTCGTCAATACAGCCTATCATTAGGTCAAATGCTGTCTGGCGTGTTTCATACCGATTGGTAAGCCCTGCTTGGCACACTGATTTTGACTGCGGATAACTCCGTTTACCTGAACAGGATATGGGGCTCGCGGCCGGCGTGACCGGTCAACAGGGGATGCTTACTCCTCCTAGGCACCTGATCCCACTTCTGGTGTGTCCAGGGGTCCATGTTTGCCCAACTATCTATTTTGTATTGCTTATAGGAGTTATGAGATTGATCACTGTTCGTTATCTTCACCTTACATGCAGTCGTATATCGTCCGCTAATAATTGAATAGCTTTCATCTCTGATACTACTAACCAGTTGACTTTAAATGTGATATGAGGCATGATAGGATGGGATTGGAATTATCGTAATAATTGTACCCATGGAACTCCAGGGGAGATGAAACCTCGCAAGAATTTTCCAAAACTTTCATTTTGACGAAAAACCGAATGCATGTTGAGAAACAGCATTACGCCTTCTACAAAAATTGTCTTCATGACCCACAGAGCAAGGGTTCGGAAATCCTTTGAAAATTGTTTTGACAAAATGTTCATTTAATAACCCTTTTCTAGGACATGGTATCCGCAAATCGGGTGGGGCCAAATGTTCTCATATAAATAAAAAGTACATTAACTAGCATCAGCTTCAATGGAAACTTAAAATCTATATAATTTCTAATGAATAAATTTCTCGCGAGTACAAAGCCTACAAAACAAGTGGCTTATGACAAATGTTCTGCGTCCTCCATGCAATAACTATTGAACATTTTAAACTTCGTACTGACACCTACCCTTCCAATTCTTTTCAAATGTGGTTTTAGGCATCTTTGGGATACGAAGGACATGCATTGTAAATAGGTTTTGTAGTCCTTGAGGCTAGTGAAGCCTTTAACTAATACTCAGGTGAGCAATAAAGTGTGTGGGTCTCTTGTTTCTATCCACCTTTGAAATTATATCATTTTTATTCAATATGTACGATAATTATTGTATGAATACTTTTTAGCGTATTTAAAATTTCACACAGTCGGAGCTGATTCTTTATTAGGCTTAATTTATGTATGATAAAGAATACATTGAAGTTGAAGTTAGGGAACAGTGATCAATCTCATAACTCCTATAAGCAATACAAAATAGAGGGTTGGACAAACATGGACCCCTGAATATACCAGAAATGGGATCAGGTGCATAGGAGGATTAAGCATCCCCTGTCGACCGTTCACACCTGCCATGAGCCCTATATCCTAATCAGGTAAATAGAGTTATCCGTAGTCGAAATCAGTGTGCCAAGAACGGTCTAACAATAGGTATGAAATACGTCAGACACTATTTGACCCAATGATAGGTTGTACTGGCAAACTAGGTCGTTATAACCATATAATTTGTTAAATGCTAATTTTAAATGCGTCTGTTGGAACCCCTGTATAATCAACTTGTTTGTCTGTAGCCTGCTTCGATTTAAAAACAGAATATACGCAGAAGAAGTTCTTAAGTATCGAATCAGTTGAGAAATATAAACACCAAATGCAGGTGATAATGGAATATTACTACATATATACGTGAAGTTGACGATGGGGAAGCTGAAATCATCCCGTTTATCATAAACTTGAGATGTTAGTTTGTTGTTAATATCTACTTTTAATAAAAAAAAATCTAAGTATGAAACAAAAGTGGACGGTCTGTTATGCCGTTTATTTCAAGTTCATTAGGATATATCGAATCGACAAATGAATGAAAATTATCATTGCTAATAGATAAAACGTCATTAATGTAGCTAAATGTCGAATTGATGGCCACAGCAAGATATTTGTTTTCTCACGTAGAATGTTTTCAATAATTCTGCTTCATTAGAATATAAAAACAGTTCCGCTAACGAAGGAGTACAATTCGTACACATGGAGATTCCAACAGACTTTTAGAAGATCTCATCACCAAAGACCACGAAGATATTGTCAATAAGTAATTCCAGCATATTTAATATTTCAACTTCAGAGTACTTGTCCGTGGAATCAGAGTGGCGTTTAACAAAGTAATATTTTGGATGACTGATCACTAGATAGGGATATTTGCGTTTTCCATTTTGGTTGAAGAAACAACTGTCTATAGTGTCAAAAAGTCTAGTCTTTAACTTTTCATGAGAAGTGAATGTGTAAAGTGTCGAAAAGTCATACATTTTGATGGTGTTGATTTGAGTAAAGATTTGCGATTCAAAGTTTACTAAAAGTTCTTTAAAAAGAATTAAAATCCACATTTGATTTTGACCACTTTTGGCATATATAGTGGCACAGTACGTTTGAAGTTTTCCTTCACAGCTGTTAATATTTTCGTGAGGAGCAAAGATAGGGACTTGTTAGAGCATTTACTCGATCCAGCAATGCATCTGTTTGTAAGGGTTTTTATGTAATTTAGGAATCCAGTATAGGTGCGGTAACTCATATTCAATCGACCCATTGAGTGGGACATTGAATGTGTCTAAAGCGGATGCATGGTTTTGAAGAATTTAATCATTTGAAAGGGCTGTTGGAGTATAAGTACGATTACCGGAAGTAGAATTAATGAAAATTTCGTTTAAAATACAGTTGTAATATGTAGCCTAATAAACAAACAATAGGTAATTTTATAGATTAGCACAACAGAAAATTAGCGCTCTTGATTCACCACGAAAGCCGCTAAAATTTGAATCTGGTTCAAAATAAGTACACATACAGTATATTTCACTGGTAGAAATGGAATAAAGTAAGTTGCTGTAAATTCCTAGATAAATGCGAGAAATTTATTATCACGTAATTTCGCAAGAAGAATCGCTCGCAAGATAAAATCATTCGCTTTTAATTTTGATATTGCTAAATCACATGTAAAGACTCTTGATCAACAGAGCACTCGCGAATTTATGTTCTTGGGATTTGACGTATACGAAAGGCGAGTAATTTCGCGATATTAAGTACTCACGTAAAATAAGGAATCTACAGTATTTCTTATTGCAGTCTCTGACGAGCCGTCGTAGTTTTCGGTATACACTTTCCGTTATCACTCTCTGTCCGTCTGTACTTTCTATGGCACGCGATACCTTGGAAAGATTTTCATTTGTTTTATTTGCCAAACTATCTATTTTGTATTGCTTATAGGAGTTATGAGATTGATCATTGTTCGTTATCTTCACCTTGCATATGCAATACTTAGATTAAGCAGAGGAAGAGTCTTTCTCAAATTTCATTTTTATCGCGGAACCCTTTCTGACTAGTCAGTTTTCTAATATGGACAAAATTATTTCAAGGTAGGAATTATTCTAGATATTTAAAATAAGAGTTGACTGAATACTTTTCTTTCCAGCCTGTAAAGACTTTACCTTTGGGGAACAGTGTTCTGACAGATGCACATGTGTTGTAAACAACACCAAAGAATGCGATGCTGTAACCGGTGAATGTCGATGTAAGACCGGGTGGAGGGGGAATAATTGCTCGGAGGATGTGGATGAGTGCAAGAAGAACACAACCAAGTGTGACACTAACTTATATCAGACATGCATTAATACACCAGGTTCCTCCCATTGTGAATGTCGTTATGGCGGTCTAAACCTTTCTGACTGTATTCGTAAGTATCACACCAACAATGAATTATCAAATGATTCGTCTTTAGATAATGAAGCCTTTACATAAATCAACATTTCTTTGTTGTAGGTCCAAAGTCGCCACGCAAACCAAGTAAGATTATACATGATGTCCGCTTCTTCCATAGTTATTTATACAAACACGGCTAATGTATGATAAAAATATCATTTTCCTTCAGTAATGAAATCCCTAACTAATTAATCATCTCAAAGCAATATACTGATATATTATTATGAATAGTTTGTCAACTTGAATTCGCAATTTATAGATAAAACAGACGTTAAAGTTCGGGCCGAAATAAGATTCGACTTTAACCTACCTAAGAAGGAATTTCTACAAGACAGTGAAAAGTGGCGTGTAGAATTCGAAAATTCGGTATGAACTTTTATTTAAAACATATTTACCAGATTCCAATATTTAAGAAAGAAATTTGTAATTGAATAGTTTTTTCTTTTAAACTATTAGCTGGAGAAATTCTACAAAAAGAGTGTTAGAAAATTTTCTGCGGTCGTTGTCCTGTCTATTCGGTGAGTGAATATGAAATAAGTATGTAAAGTACCACAGTTATTTTTACTTGTAAGACGCTGAAGGTTGATGCGTTGAATATGTTTTATGACCAGCAATCTTCACATCAGTGTGGGTGTAGAAACAGTGAACATATCTTATGTGTGATGCGGCGTTCCGATCCAGGGCACATTTTCACAAACTATCTTAAGACTAAAATATTTAAAAAATTATAAACACTGCAATTTAATTATTTTTCATTTTTTGTAGACTTTCTTAATTAATGTGTTAAGTACATCCATGGTTTATAAAACTTGTATACATACTTATGACCTTGTGATCGGTATTTGATCATGAAATAGAATTCTTTTCCCCCTTTGTGAAGAAGGACCTTGAATCGTACCCAGAACCTTCGTTCTGTAGAGAAAGCATCAACATTATTGAATTATTTTTCAATAATTATATCAACTGTATAAAATAATAGGTAACTGCAATATTTACAAAATCCACATATCAAATTATAAATATTTTTCATTCAATTTTCTCAGCTTTGGGAGTATTATTACTGATGTAGAAATTCATGGAACCAAAACCGATACGAACGATCTAGAAAAAGATGTGGCTATCAGCGTAACGAAAATGGTAACGGGAAAAGAAAACATTACTGTTTCTGGTCACCACATAAATGTACAAGAAGTAGTACCAAAATATGACAATGGAACATTGGGGACCCGTAAGTCGTATTACATTAGAATTTTTTTCTGAAACACAAAGTATTATTTTTTTATTTGAAGTATATACTTCGTTTACCTGATCAGGATATAGGGCTCACGGCGGGTGTGGCAGTCGACGGGGGATGTTTACTCCTCCTAGGTACCTGATCCCACCTCTGATGTGTCCAGGGATCCGGGTTTGCCCAACTATCTATTTGGTATTCCTTAAAGAAGTTATGATTGATTGATTGATGGTTTCCACCACACTCAACAATTTTTAAAGTTATCTGGTGGCGCCCAGATTTTATTGGTGGAAGAGAGAACCCAGATACAATGTACCTGGGAAAAGACCACCGACCTTCCGAAAGTAAACTGGGAAACTTTCTCACTTAACGGCGCGAGCGGAATTCGAACCCGCGCCGACAGAGGTGAGAGGCCGCGTGATTTTGAGCGCGATGCTCTAACCACTCGGCCCCTTCTTAAAGGAGTTATGAGATTTATCAATGTTCATTATCTTCACCTTTCATATACATGTATCACCCACATATTTACTCAGGTGGGGTTTGTAATAAGAAGCTTTCATTCGAGCGAACAATATATATATAGTTCATGCTAAATTCCTTTGCTTTTCTAGCTGTAACAACTGAGTCCTCACCATGTGCTTTGTTTGAAAGTCTTAATGTTTGTATATCTGGGGGAAAATGCCACTCTTCTGCGGGTACACCAAAATGTATGTAAGTAGATTCTGTTAATATAAATTATTTTTGGAAGTTATGAATTATCCTTTTTCATTATTCTTATATATTTATATTACTTTGAGTTGATCTTGTTTCAGAAAAGAGAAATCCCAATTGTCAGGTATACAGTTATATTCTATAAATCAATGTGTACTTAAAATCTGTCGACATTGAAAGTCTAAAGTAACAGATTACTTGTTAAATGTATTTAACTCGGGTTTATTTCTTTTAAATTTAACTCGGGTTCATTTTTTATATAAAAAAAAAAATAACTCGGGTTCATTTCCGTTTCAGACCTGTCGACACTAATTGTCGTCCTGGGAGTGAGCATACCTTTATTGATAACAGTCATCGTTCTGATCATTATATGCGGATGCTACCAACAGAGGCCCAAGAGGAAAGAAATAAAAAAGGAGTAAGTAACATGTCTTAATACAAGTAAGATATCGGTATGTCACTTTTCACGATATGAGTATTAATTCATCCGAATATCCGTCCTTACATTTCTGTATAATGATTAATAATCCTAATCATAATGATTTATTTGACAAACTGAATATGCAAATTGTATTATGCAATAACTCAGTGGTAGAACATTCACCTCCTAACTCGAAGGTCGTGAGTTCGAGGCCGCTTGTACTATGATCGCGGCAGACCTAAGGTGCAAACATAGATAGTGATTGCTCCTTCATAATGAAACGTCACAAACTGTAGGTGAAGCACCACTTTAGATTAAACTTTTTGGCATGGTGTTGTTGTAACAAAACCCACAGCATTAACCAGATATAAACACCGATGATCTGTAATTAAAGTCTTAACTGGACATGCGACAATCACTTGAAGCGGCCGAGTGACGATTGTTTGTAAACACAGAATTAAAAGCAAACAATTCTCGTTAAAACAGGTGAAACAATGTATGATATGTCATACAATTGCATAAATATATACGTGTGGTGATTTAACAGTGTTTTCCAAAGTTGAAAAATTGTCAAAATTCGGACGACACAACTCTGTTAACAGTCATCACCTGTTTTCCGCCATAGTACATGTAATGAGGTAGTTAGTAAATTTTACCTTGGTATGTACAGTAATGTTAAAAAAGAATATCGCTAATCTAGTTATGCAAGGGTGAACATAACAAACAATAATTAATATCTTAACTCCTATATGGAATATAAAAAAGAGTTGGGCAAACACGGTCCCTGGACATATCAGAGGTGGGATCAGGTGCCTAGGAGGAATAAGCATCCCTTGTAGACCAGTCACACCCACCGTGAGCCCTATATTTTGATCAGGTAAACAGAGCCATCTGTAGTCAAAATCAGTGTGCGAGGAACGGCTTAACAATCGGTATGAAACACGTCAGACACCATTTGACATGTTGCATTTGCAAACTACATGTAGATCGTTATATTGACCATAGAATTTGCGAAATTCTTACTTTAAATGAGACAGTTGAAACCCTATAACGTCAATGTATTTTTCAATAGGTTGCCTCGATTTAAAAATCCGTAGAACAAGAGTTTGCAAATCGAATTATTTGAGAGACATAAACACCATACGCAGGTGTTAATGAAATATTGCTACACATATATAGGAAGACGAAGATGAGAGAAGCTGAAATCATCCTGTTTGTCATAAAGTGGAATTGTTAGTTTGCCTACATAATTATAACGAATACAGCATACTGGCTCTCAATAATGTTTTATCTGATCTGTGGAGGTGGTTGAGAAATATAGATATATGAATACTGTAAAACCTTCCAATATTCGTATTAGATAATAGACTGAAGCTTGAAATGATGAAATTGAAAATGGTAACGTTTTCGCATAATAAAAAACAGCAATTGCTTTCTTGTTGATTTTAATCAGACTAGACAACACTGACATTAGACGGAGAATGGCTGGAGAGTTTAAGGGAAAGGACTCGCATTCACAGCACAATACGGAATATAACCAAAGAGAATACAAAGAATTGTGTGATGTTTCCTTTCCAAAGAAATCAGTAAATGGGAAAAGGGAGGAAGGTAATAAAAAATTGTATTTAAAATGGATAAAGCTTGACGACCAAATAAAGATTTGATGTAATATTTCAGGCTTTGCATTTATTCCTATATATCATGCAAATGTTCTTATGTAGTATCAGATGGATTTATAACTATCATAAAAAAGCGTCTTGAAAAGAAACTAAGATTCACATGATACGAAAACTTCTTAACGAAGTATACACTGTATAACCATTACTACTGATAGTGTTTTAGTAATGGTGGTGTCTTCATTTGTAGGTTGTAGTAATCCAAATTACACATGGGATTCCCTCTACGAGAAACTTCAACAAAACGAACAGGTAAGGTTATTCGTTATTATCAATTTGTTATTATCGGTTTACAATGTCAATCGTAATCGTTGATTTATGCTCCCATCATTAAATTTACATATAGAAGATGAGGACGAATATTTTATTAGTGTCTCATTGAGTGATTATTTTCATTTTGCAATTTCATTTCTAGTTTCACATCAAACGTCCAACTTTCAACACCAACACGACACACGTAAGTTGAATAAGAATATATTTAAAAATCACACTGACGAAAAGTAGTTATGCAGTTTATATTATCAATGTATGCACATGTTTCCAAAACGAGACAAAAGCACATTACAGTGCCTCGTTTAGGTAAATGATTTTGGTCTTTTATTGTGTAATGAAAAAAATATTGAAAGGATATTATTGAAATATTAAGTAAGTAATTTCTTTATTGCAGCAATATTGATTGGGAAGAAGAACAAAAGTGGAGATGTTTCATATTGATCGACGAAAAATGACATTTTTAACATTTGTGTGGTTTGCTTTTGTTGCTTTACTTTTATAGATACATGCCTTGTTTATCAAATATTTAATCAAGATACATTTGTCATTAGCAAAAAAACCTGATCTGCAAATAGAAAGGGGTGTTGTTCAACATATACCATAGTGTTTGCTGATAAATTATTTCAGTTACATGTACTTGGCAATTGAAAGCTATGTCCGACGACGAAAATTGCACGGGCTTATACTATGTAAGGTAAATATAATAAATTTAAGAAATAGCCAAAACATTTTGTTTAATATATTATTTACACAGACCCAGAAATGTTTTTAGAATCATTATTGTAACATATATGTCACTAGTAGCTACATTTTCCACTGATTTATCAATAAAATATTCATTATTTTCCTTTCATGTATTAAAATGTAACCTTATTTATACGACAAAGCACTGTGATTTGTTTATTAAACGTAGTTTGTTTTTAAATCAAAGAATAGTTTGAATCTTTACTTTACAAACCAGCGTTTTCGTTCCACTCCCCTCCCGAAACCCTTGGCAAAGTGCGAACAAATATTGTGGCCTGTAGTGGCACCACCTAGCGGGTGTTCTGAATTTTAACTTTATAATCTAGCCAATCGGGTGATGGCATTTGCAATGATGTTCTTGTGGATTTTGTGTAAGCAATAGAGAAAATGAAAGTTTGGCTACTCAGCACAGTTCAAATGAACGCCACGTCACAATTGGCATGCACAACCAGGCCTGCATACACAATACAGCGCTAACTGCCCCTCCGCTTCCATTCCCGGACTCGCAGGTTTCCCACTGGACTACTTTACTGCGTACCCCCGACTTCAAACTCACGGAAACACTAGGCCCCAAAATAGTTGCTGAATCCACCACGTGGTAAGTCCATGTACACTGCGGGCTCACGCGTTATGATTTCATAGACTTATAAACCCACGCCGAGCACATTCTGAACGCTGGGAGTACTTCCTGAAATGGCCCAATTATTTTCTTAAAACCCCTCTACACTGCATTAGCATTTACTTAACCTAAAACCTATACACAAAGCGAGTTGGTTAACAACAAAAAATGAAAACATGTTACAAGACAAAATTAACGAAACCTCAATATTTCACATCAAAATAGCTCACGGGTTGGAGGAATCTAATACCCACACAGTAAAATGCTTGTCTCCCTGGCTACCCATTAACCGGAATAACTTCTGGAATTGGCCAAGAAAAGACCCCTGCTGGACCACACGCTTGATAAACATCTCCTACTCTGACTGAACAAACTTATATGCTACAAATAGCCTTAACGACCAACACTCACACTACGGAAACACTTTACAGGCATAAACAAACTATTTACAGACAACACCACAAAGCTGACTAAATATGAACTTTAACTTCATCACAGCTTTCATAACACATTTGGTTGGTACGTTAATGTAACAAGTATGGTGGAAACAACGAAAGTAAAAGGTTGAAAGAAGATGAAAGAAAACAACTTGAGGCAAACGTCAAAGATACCAGGCCGCAGAAGATGAAATACTTTGTTAGATGGGGCCACACTGACGATCATCTTGTTAGGACGAAGAGTTAATTGTGAGGTTGTGCTTTAATTAAGATATATTAGGCAGAGGGATCACGATTTTAAAAAGCATATACATGTAGGGAAATATGTTTGTAAATTCCACTTGTTTTGGCCTCAACTTCTTCATCATTTCAAGACAACAATTACATTATCTTTCTCTCAAAATTTGTTCATTTCTTACTTCGATTACATAGCTTATTTTCATTTATTTATTTATTTTATTTTTTTGTATTTGTTACTTATTATCTTTTATAAATTATGCATGGTTAAAATAGAATCTCTCTGGGTACGAGTTAGCTTTACTATTTGTCAACGTAATTGGGTTAACTCGTTCCACTTGGGATTAATTAAGTTTATTGTTTTTCATTTCGGACATTTTGGATCAGCTCTTTGGACGAATAAGACATGTTCTAATTCGCTCCAGTTTTAACAATGATTGGCAAGCCTAAAGACCAAAAACATGTAGTCTGCGTTGTAAATACGTTTGTAGATTAGTGTAGTTGTAGTGCTAGATGTATTTATATGTAATTTTCGTTATTATTCTCTGTTGATATTGACCACATTATGTAATTCTTTTCGTTTGTCCTGAAGAAGGGACAGGTCGTCTCGAAAATTTGACAATCTCGTTGTTCGTGTCGTTGGTCATTTTAGTGCTTTGTATAATTTTTTGTATTTGACCTTGTATCCATGTTGTGGATCCGACACTCTGAAGTATCGGGTGTTGTTGGAACTTTAGTGCTGTTAATATATATATATATATATATATATATATATATATATATATATATATATATATAATCATTATTATTATTTATTCATTTATTAATGTTAGTATCACGAAAAACTTAAACCCCCAATTAAGTACATATAATGTTAATTCGGATATATTTGTTTTATATTGCTTAACGTCCCACTCGAGAATTTTTCACTCATATGGAGATGTATCCCGTCGGAATCCGGGTTAGCATAAGGTGAACATAACGAATAATGATAAATATAATAACTCCGATAAGGAATACATAACAAAGAGTAGAGCAAACAGGTACGGACCCCTGGGCATATAAGATATGGGATTAGGTGCTTAGGAGGAGTAAGCACCCCCTGTCGACTGACCAGTCACACACCCCGTGATACCTGTATCTTGATCAGATTAACAGCGTAATCCGTAGTCAAAATTAGAATCGGCCTTACAATCGGTGTTAAACACGTCAGAAAACATTTGACCCAATGATAGGTTTTATTGGCAAACTAGATCGTTATAACGTCCATAGAATTTGCAAAATGTTGACTTTAAATGACACTGTTGAAACCCCTGTAACATCAACTTGTTTGTTAGTGGTTTGCCCTGATTTAAAAACCGATCATACGTAGAACAAGCTCCTGCGTATCGAATCAGTTGAGAGATATTGACATCATATGCAATTGATGACGGAATATTGCTACATAAACATGGGAAGGTGACGATGGAAAAGCTGAAAATATCCCGTTTGTCATAGAGTTGAGTCGTCAGTTTGCCGTTAATCTCTACTTTCAGTAAGATATTTAAGTACGAAAAAGATGTCGATTACTTTGTGATGTCTTTAATTTCAAGTTGACAGGAAAATATAGAATCGACTTATGAATGAAAATTATTATAGTCAATAAATATAATAGGTCTATAGTTGTATCGTGGGAGAAATGGCATAATATGTTGTCTTTATGTGTGAACATCTGTTTGTCAGATGGATTTTGTCAGTTCTCTTTGATGATAATTCCTTTTCAGATCCCATGTAAGGTGAAGATAACGAACAGTGATCAATCTCATAACTCCTACAAGCAATACAAAATAGATAGTTGGGCAAACACGGACCCCTGGACACACCAGAGGTGGGATCAGGTGCCTAGGAGGAGTAAGCATCCCCTGTTGACCGGTCACACCCGCCTTGAGCTCCATATCCTGATCAGGTAAACGGAGTTATCCGCAGTCAAATCAGTGTGCCAAGAACGGCTTAACAATCGGTATGAAACACGTCAGACAGCATTGGACCCAATGCGAGGTTGTATTGACGAACCAGATCGTTATAACGACCATATGCATAGAATTTGCGAAATGCTTACTTCAATCTAGACTGTTGAAATCCCTGTACCATCAACTTTTTTGTCAGTAGCTTACCTCGATTTAAAAACTGACTATACCCAGAACAAGCTCTTGCATATCGAATCAGTTGAGATATATAAACACCATATGCAGGTGATAATGGAATATTTCTACATAAATGTGGGAAGTTGACGATGGAGAAGCTGAAATCATCCCGTTTGTCATACAGTTGAGTTGTCAGTTTGCCGTTAATGTCTACTTTCAATAAAATATCTAAGTATGAAGCAGAAGTGGACGACTCTGTGGTGTCCTTTATTTCGAGCTCACAGGGATATATCAAATCGACATATGAATGAAAGCTATCATTGTTAGTAAACAAAACGTCATCGATATATCTAAATGTCGAATTGAAGGTCACAGTGTGTTCAACTACAACATGTTCTGCAAAAAATTGCAAAACTTGTGATATACTGATCACAAGAAATTCATTTAGTAGTAATCTAACTGGGTGTAGTTTCTGTACCAAAATTTTTGATAATCTGACTTGTAAATCTTCTAACGTTGTCTACGCCACTGAGTGTAACCTGTGTGGCTTAATTTATGTGGGAGAATTCAAGGGTTCACTTAGGGTATTCAATGTATAATGACCATATTTCATATCTAATAAATGGATGGTGGAATATTTGTAATCATGGAATCATTTTGAAGGGTTCATTAAATAAAAATAATCCACCATAGGAATTTTCAAAATTTTGTTTACTGCCTGATTTATTTCACCTAGAATTTAACATTGAAGTATATGGGAAAAGCATGTTTTATTACAATATTTCAAAAACAAATTATGTTTTCATAATTATCTCTTGGTAAAAAGTTACATACACTTTCTTTTCATGAAAAAGTGAAATAAAATTAATCGTTGACCATTTTTAGAAAATTAGATTTTTCTTATTTTTACAAAGGGCAGACAACTCTTCCAAAAAGTCTTAAGTGCAAAAAGGTCAGCTTCTAATCATTTACCAGTCATGTGAATTTCATCTGCTTCACTTTCATCATTATTTAACAATAAACTTTTCTGTTGATCTAAATCCTTCAAAATTGTTCATTATCCTTTCATTATACATGGAATACCTTAATAAAAGAATATCGGGGCAAAGATTTCAAATTAATAATGGTGGTAACCAAGTTCTTTACAAGCATTTCACTGCACCGGACCACCCCCATCTTGTCCATGAGGGTAAGGATTTAAGAAAAAAATTACCATCACACAAACAATCCAACATTAAGCACCCCTTTTCGTAGCCAACGAGAAGATCACTGGATCAGGACCCTAGACACTGCATTTCCATATGGATGGAATGATAATGTATATGATGTGGGAAATTTGACTAATTCACAAGGAAATAACATTAATGTGATGGGACTCTTTCCCAATACCCAAAGACGAAAACGTAGTTATGGACATCATTCATATAAAAGAGCAAGTATAAATGATGTCACGTTTGATTAACTTTTGTCTTACGTCAACAGACAATTAGGTCCATATCATATTCGCACAAAACTTTACTCTATTCCATTGAGAGTTTTACACAGGTTATTTGAAGAATCTATGGCTAGTCTATACTTGGATTTTTCAACACCTGAATATAGACTGAACTCTATGATTATGGATGTTGCCTACGACAAGCTCTATAAACCAGCACGGACCATGGATGATATTCCTTCGAAATCATGATGCCAGTTCCTTAAGCTCAAATTTACAAACAAAGGAATAGATACCGTCAACATAAGCAACATTCTTCGACATAAAAGGGTTCAGTCTTGTATTCCAACTTATTTCAAGTTCAAGTCTACACCCAATATTTCCTACAAATAAACTTCTACTATTGCATCCAAACTTTTTAATTACAAACTGTGCAGAACCTAGATATAGACCATCGTATACTTAGTCCACCAACATTCCATTTAACTTGATGAATTTAATTAGATCAAAAGTCTTGTCTGGTTGTTATGAAGCTACAATTCTGATAAACCTTGGAATTTAACAACTGTTTATTAAGAAAACTCAAAAATATTACAATGAATACAGTATCTTTGTACAGGAGGGTCTTAACAATTGATTGTTAAGGAAGATCTTAGCAACTCATTTGCGCAACCTAGCGTTTCCGTGCAAAATTGTTTAACAACTGTTTGTTAAAGGTCATATCCTACCAATTGTTTGTTAAGGGGCATGCCTTTAACAACTGTTTGTTAAAGGACGTACCTTAACAACTCTTAAAGGACGTGCCTTAACAACTGTTTGTTAAGGGACATGTCTTAACAACTGTTTGTTAAGAGGCATCTTCAATACTACAGTTTTAACAACTGCTGTGAAGAAAAGAACTCCAAGAATGATTGATTAGATATTGTTTAACGTCCCTCTCGAGAATCTTTCACTTATATGGAGACGTCACCACTGCCGGTGAAGGGCTGCATAATTTAGGACTATGCTCGGCGCTTACGGCCTTTGAGCAGGGAGGGATCTTTATCGTGCCACTCCTGCTGTGACACGGGATCTTGGTTTATGCGGTCTCATCCGAAGCACGGCCCCATTTAGTCGCCTCTTACGATAAACAAGGGGTACCGATGACCTATTCTAACCCGGATCCCCACGGGATCTCGAAAAATGTATTTTTAAAAAGAACATGGTGCTTTTGTACTAGAAAAATCTTTTTTTTGACACATGCATCAATCTTTAATTTACAGAAAAGGTTGAGAGAGAGAGAGAGAGATAATAATTATATCAAAACGCTGTTTCAATTGAATAAAAGGTTCCATCCATTCCAGGTTGTGTCAAATTTTGTTTTTTCACCAATTTTATAGAAGGTGTATTTCAAGATATCATAGTTGTTTTCAACTGAGATATCGCTACTACTATATTTAATTTCTTTTCTGTACACCTCATTGTATACTTGTAGTACTTTAACCACAGGAAAAGGGTTTTGAACATATTTGATTGAATAAAGAAATCCTCGGTTAGTATTTTCGTCAACATATGTTTCCAAAGTATCTAAAAAGGATTGAGCATTTACACATTCCCAGAAGAGGTGTTCCAATGTGTCTTCTTCCAATGTACAAATTGTACAACTTGTTGTGACCTTCCTGTTAATTTTATACTGGTAACTTATAAATTGTTTTCCATTCACTTTCTTCAAGTCCAAATAGAGTGTTCCATTTTGTTTTACAGATTGATTCAGTGTCGTTATAGTTCAATATATCATAAATATGTTTCTATTTCTTACAACATGACAATTTATAGATATTAGGTAAAATCAAGGGATTTTGTACCTTGAATATAGCCCCCCCCTTTTTTTTTTGGTTTTCGTCCATGCTTTTACTGCCTGCACTATACCCATAAATTCTAAAATATTAATATGTACACGAGGATATAAATGGCTGAAAATGTATATAAAGTACCATCTTCATGTATGATATCATTTACATATTGTATGTTATACTCGAACAGATTTTTATTGAAAATGTGTTTTACCTATCATAATGTTTGGATTAAAAAAGGTGGTACATCACCGTTTGCCTCGTCTATAAGAAGGCTGTCTTTCTGAACTAAGTCTATCCAAGCATTAAAGACATCTATCCAAAAGACATTTTTGAGTGTTAAACTCATGTATATAATCTATTCCACATGTAGTTAATTGTGTCAAATAAAGCTTAGGAATGAAGAGTTCACACCATTTATCTGTAAAGATTAATTGTCTCGTCCAAAATTGTTTTTAAAGATGCAATAAAGACTTTTATATTAATGAAATGTGAAGATAACGAACAGTGATCAATCTCATTACTTCTACAATAAATACAAAATATATAGTTGGGCAAACACGGACCCCTGGACTCACCAGAGGTGGGATCAGGTGCCTTGGAGGAGTAAGCATCCCCTGTTGAACGGTCACACCCACCGTGAGTCCTATATCCTTATCAGGTAAACAAAGTTATCCGTAGTCAAAATCAGTGTACCAAGAACGGCCTAACAATCGGTATGAAACACGTCAGACAGCATTTGAGCCAATGATAGGTTGTATTGACGAACTAGATCGTTATAACGAGCATAGAATTTGCGAAATGCTGACTTCAATCTAGACTGTTGATATCCCTGTACCATCAGCTTGTTTGTCAGTAGCTTGTCTCGATTCAAAAACTGACTATATGCAGAACAAGCTCTTGCATATCGAATCAGTTGAGAGATATAAACACCATATGCAGGTGATAATGGAATATTTCTACATAAATATGAGAAGTTGACGATGGAGAAGCTGACATCATCCCGTTTGTCATGCAGTTGAGTTGTCAGTTTGCCGTTAATCATTCGTAAACCACCATTTTCAAATGTTTTTGTAATGATATCTTTCTTAATGCGGTGGCTAGGACCATTCCATACAAAGGAGTAGAAGAGTTTTTCCTAATTCCTTACAAAAAGCATCAGGAATAGACATCAGAATATGGTTTAGAATAGGCAGCACCAAAGTTTTAAGTACAGTTATCCTTCCTATTGGTGTTATATATCTTTTGCTCCACTGGCTGATAATTGCCTTCATCTGTATCAACTTTGGTTCATAACTTATTATTGGAATCTTTTGCAAGTCTACATCAAAGTGAATACCGAGTAAAGTAAATCTACTATTACCCCAAGAAAAATATAGAGTTGAATATAGAATTTCTTGACTAAACCTCTTAGCATCTATCCAGACTGCATGCGTTTTGGAGCATTTAATATATAAACTTGATAGTTCAGAAAACTTGTTCAGTGTCCTTACAGTTTCTTGGAGATATTCTCTATTACCGTCAGAAAAATCTTAACAACTGATAGTTAGGAAAATTTCAGAATTACAAGCTCCAAGATTGTCTTTGTAAAGCACATACCATGTGTGCATGTACGGGACTGTCTTAACAACTGCTTGTTAAAGGTCAACTGAAACGATTTTCAAAGTTCGTTTTTCAAATAAATTCCGTAAGACAATACCATTTCTTAAATGTTTTCGCATAAGAATATTTTTTGTTTCGATCATCCAGGTAGATACTACATCGTTAATTTCAACCCGGTAAATTTTATTGTATGAGTTATCTGCCCTTTAGGTGAACCTGATATTTCAATATGGCGGCACGGTATGAAAATGATTCGGAAGTTGTATTCCTGGAATAGATCTATAGCTTAGTGTTAATGTGCAGCCCTGCCAGTATGAACCAGTTGTACAGCGATACGCATCCCCACTAGTGGAACACGATAGTGATTCAGAAAACAGCGAGGATCAATCGGACGAATGCCCTTCACCTGTTCACCATCTGATATGCGAGGTCGATATCATATGCAATGGTTTCTTAATTTAGGCTATTTATTTATATGAGACTTTTAATGGAAACGAAACGATTACTCAAAGCTTAGAAGTACATCAGCATGTATTTCTAAGAATAGTTTACTATTATTCTAACAGGTGATCATATTATAGGCTAGTAATTTCATCGCAATGCCCTCAAGAAGGGAATCCAAATGTTGTCGTGCATAGGATTGAAGAGGTGGGCGTGTCCTGTATCACAGATCACGAAGGTTTTGTTGTGGCAAACTTTCTCAACAGATAGGTTATAGGAACAGCTTATTATGAGTGCATATAAAATATTGGTCCCTTGGAGGATGGGGAATTGATTCACAAGTATATATTTTGTTATGATTACTCAAAGTTGATATTGATGACGGGGGGGGGGGGGGGGGGGGGGCACTCGGTCTCCTGATTCACTATGAGCCATAGTCATGATGAACCTCTCCTATTCGAATATCTATTCCCACTGAATGGTTGACGCTTTTATGCACTTCCTTTCAAATAAACATAAAATGTAATTTTGTGGCTCTAATACAAATCTTGCAATCATTCCATATGTGGTTTGTGTAGTCATTTCATAAGTGTTTGTCGCATTCATGATTTAATTATTTTGAATAGCAGGATCATATGACATTGAATGGAATTGATTGTTTTTGTTGATTGTCTTGGAATTGGGGAGGTGGGGGAAGAATGATTCGGACATTGTCATCAACTTCTAACTCATATAAACTAATATAAACAAATGAATAAAACTAAATTTCTGTTATGAATGACTTGTGTGACTGCACAAGGGGAGGGGTGTAATAAAAATAAGCTTCAGTATGAAATAAGAATTGTGTGACGGGTGGGGGTAGGGGATAAATAAATCGTGTCATACTTTATTAATGTCAATAAAAATGCCAATATGATTGGCATCAAAACTTACGTTCTTTTCTCCAGAGCTCTGGACGTTTTGTTTATGAAAGGGAAAGTCCAAATCTGTTTTCCGTTTTCGGCCCTTTGTAGCTACGTGTAGCGGTTTGTAATCAAAGAAAATTGGGATTGGCTTTTTCTTTCATTGCATTCTTGAGTGTTCCATGCATAGACCATGCCATGGACGGCTTATTATGTAGACCTAACAGTCCTCAATAGAGTGCTTCGACGGCAAATAATTAATCCATTGTTTTTAATTTCCCCACTCAAACTCCGCAATTTTTTTTGGTGTGTAGGGAAACTACACATTGTTACTCTGTCTATACTAAACCTTGCAGTCAGGAACCGCACAAAACACCATATTTACGCGTTGTTTACCGGACCACACCTGCTGATTTAGCGTCTTTAGTTTCAATATGGCGGGTTCGTGTAAAGGGGCATAACTCCTGCAATAATTTCTGCTCTGACACAGGTGCGCTATCTTTATCCGCGCGTATCACGGATATATGACCAAAATGAACCGAACAAACCCGCACAATCATTTTATATGATCTAAAGGAAGCAAATACATACTTCATATGGAGAGAGTTATATTTTGTTTCAGTTGACCTTTAAGGGGCATCATAAACACTATTGTATTCACAAATGTTTGGTAAGAAAATCAAATTTATAAGGGGACTGTGTCCACTCTCAATGATCATGATATAAAGATTTTCTATAAACACACATGCAGGTAACTATGTACACATGCACGGGCGTCAGCAAAGGGGTTGCAATCGCCGCCCCAATAATTCTGAAAAAAACCCCAAATGATTAAAAACAAAAATGCAAAATTTGGAAAGGCGATATTTGCTAATTGGAGCGGCGAGTATAATGGCGATATGTGGTCAATAGAGCGGCAAAATGTGAAAGCTGTTGTTTACACTGATGCAAAAGGGGGTGTACATTTACATCTATATTCACATATACCTGGCAGGTCGTGTCAAATTTTGTGGGTTTTTTCACCATTTTATAGACGGTGTAGTCAAGGTATCATTTTTTTCAAATGAGACATCGCTACTACTATATTTAATGTCTTTTTGTACACCTCATTGTATATATGTAGTACTTTAACCACAGAAAAAAGAATGTTTTGAATATATTTGTGAAATCATAATAAAATGCTAATTTATTAACTTTGTAATAGATAATTGTAGATTTGTTTTTTCTTCAACATATGTATCCAAAGTATCTAAAAAGGATTGAACATTTACGCATTATGATGAGGTAACTACATGCATATCAAAATATCATAATTTTTAAAATCCACTCGATGATATTTCAAAAGGAAAGAAATCTTATTGTATTTAATGTATTGAAATCATCGGTTTATATACATCAGTTACACTAAACGCAATATTTGTGAAAATAATATATCTTTTAAATCTCAAGATTGTTTTTTTATTCAGGCAAAAGTTCTGGCTTATAAGCATAAAAAAAAAAAAAAAAAAAATAGCGCAAAGACTGGATCGGGCGCATGGTTATTTCAAACACTGGGTATATCCAGCCAATCGTATTTTTTCAAAAGCTGGATCTTTCATCCAAACACTATAATCATGTAGTTTAGTTTTAGAACTTTTGCTGCTTTTTATATTAATTTGTATACTTTCATTGTAATTAGCATTTTTATCCTCCCTTAGGAGATGAGTTGTACGGTGGTATCTTAAGGACACAGAATTTTTATTTTTTCAAAGATACTAGGCAAAAATTATCTCGTGTGCATGATATAATATATCGATGCTACCGTGTACCCCCGTGTGATAAAAGAAAGAAATAATTTCCGAAATGATTCACCCAAAAAAACTTTTCGCTTGGCCAGCATGCATGCCCCCACCCCATTGATTATTTAGAAATTGGCTATAAATCATTCAATTCTTGTAATTGTTGTTTAATGATACGTTGGTGTTTTCGGTACATATCCGTATGTAGATTTCCCTGCAGACGTTCACACCTTTTTATGAAACGCCCAAATTCTCGACATCCTGTATATAAACACCTGTGTTATTCCCACCACTCGTCGGTACATTGTTTCACGACACGTGCAGCACAATTTCACCAAATAAAAGAAGGGTCACGAACAAAGACAGTCACATGCCAGTAATTTCAATTTGATAAATAGTAGCTCAAAGAAATGTATACCGTAAGGACTTTCACAGTTAGATTAATAACCCGTTGATTTTTTTTAACATGTGGTATTTTTTTTTATTCAAGAAAGGGGCCTATCCCAAGAGACCTCCACCTTCTGGATCCAGCAATGATCATTGCTTATCTGGAAGTCGTCCGACTGAGGGGAGCTATTCCAATATAATTGCTAGTACCTTTCCCTCTGTGATTATCAATTTCATATTTTCGATTTCACCTACATAACCAGTCAGTTTCGATCTAATTTGGTACATGCAGTTTGTCCTCAGTAACTAAACATTAATACTTTCTTTATAACAGTATGCTAGTGCTCTTATGCAATTGCATGTTTACATACAGGTTTTCCCCATTCATTGTGTGTGTGTGTGTGTGTGTGTGAGAGAGAGAGAGAGAGAGAGAGAGAGAGAGAGAGAGAGTGTGTGTGTGTGTGTGTGTGTTAACAAATGCGCTGAATATTGTGTATATGAACAAGGTAATTATCCTTGTGTTGTATACTTTCAATTTATAATACGGTCACAAGAGGAAATTACATCATCGTTATGTGGAAACTTTACAGCCACATACAATTTAAGTAGAAACAGTGAGAAATGGCCAGTGACCCAGGAGCAGGATTGGCCAAGATTAGTTTATAAAAATCGATTACAAGTTATTGGTACTTATTGAAATCGTTTGAATTGGGTAAGCATTGTATATAACCTATAAAAACCTTCGTTGGAAATCCACGGACAGACTCGCACACGTGAGACAACACATTCAACTTTTCTCATTTTAATGAATTATCCACCAATAAGAAAGTGAAACTCGGTGTGAAAACGAAGATCATGTTATGAAATAAAGCAGTTGTTTAAGATAAATCCGTAAGAATTAACACGATTGGAGAAATTTCCTTCACAAAAATGTGTAGAAGCCAATCGGATTAGGGCATAAATTAATCATAAGAACAAGAAAACTTTAATGAGTTGGTCCACGGTCAGTAAGCATGTGCGAGACTGCCCTAAGGATAGCGGCAAGATGAAAATTTGCATCGCCTTTTATCTTTTCTTCAATTTGAAGCCCTATGACAACTTATTAATTTCACTTCCTTTCATATTTTTTTTTTATACTAGTATCTCTTGATATCGATAAAAATCTCATAAACATGTATGATATCAGTCTGCAATTATCCACAACGCACTATCTATCACTTAAACAATTTTATTGATACATTGGCTGATTAAATTCTATATCAGTACAACAACCTCCACAGTTTTTCTTTTAGTTTTCCATACAGTTCCCGGCCAGATGAAGCACAGTCTGGCATTTGCCAGCCATTTTCTTCCATCAGGATGCGACAAATACTATCGACATCCGGATCACTTGTATTTAAATTAGGGTGGTTAAAAGTACACTCATTTTTGCATGCATTTAAAAACCGATCATTAGACATCCACAGATAATCCCTGGTGCCGTGTACATTATAACTGAACGTCTATGGAGTACGTGCTCGTTTCTTGACCTTCGAATCCGATGCAAATTCCAAAGAAGCTGGATGTCGTTCAATTCCTTCTGATAAAAACACATAAGAATACACACTGTAATTGTAGTAATACACACTGTAATTGTAGTAATACACACTGTAATTGTAGTAATACACACTGTAATTGTAGTAATACACACTGTAATTGTAGTAATACACACTGTAATTGTAGTAATACACACTGTAATTGTAGTAATACACACTGTAATTGTAGTAATACACACTGTAATTGTAGTAATACACACTGTAATTGTAGTAATACACACTGTAATTGTAGTAATACACACTGTAATTGTAGTAATACACACTGTAATTGTAGTAATACACACTGTAATTGTAGTAATACACACTGTAATTGTAGTAATACACACTGTAATTGTAGTAATACACACTGTAATTGTAGTAATACACACTGTAATTGTAGTAATACACACTGTAATTGTAGTAATACACACTGTAATTGTAGTAATACACACTGTAATTGTAGTAATACACACTGTAATTGTAGTAATACACACTGTAATTGTAGTAATACACACTGTAATTGTAGTAATACACACTGTAATTGTAGTAATACACACTGTAATTGTAGTAATACACACTGTAATTGTAGTAATACACACTGTAATTGTAGTAATACACACTGTAATTGTAGTAATACACACTGTAATTGTAGTAATACACACTGTAATTGTAGTAATACACACTGTAATTGTAGTAATACACACTGTAATTGTAGTAATACACACTGTAATTGTAGTAATACACACTGTAATTGTAGTAATACACACTGTAATTGTAGTAATACACACTGTAATTGTAGTAATACACACTGTAATTGTAGTAATACACACTGTAATTGTAGTAATACACACTGTAATTGTAGTAATACACACTGTAATTGTAGTAATACACACTGTAATTGTAGTAATACACACTGTAATTGTAGTAATACACACTGTAATTGTAGTAATACACACTGTAATTGTAGTAATACACACTGTAATTGTAGTAATACACACTGTAATTGTAGTAATACACACTGTAATTGTAGTAATACACACTGTAATTGTAGTAATACACACTGTAATTGTAGTAATACACACTGTAATTGTAGTAATCATTTCAGTCAAATGTTCCCCGCATATTTGTTTTACGTTTAAGAATTGGAAGATGGGAAATCATTCTTCTGGAATTGTTTAATTTTCTATATGTAAATTACTAATACTCTTGTCACTCCTCAATGGTTAATATCTTGTACACTTTTCTATCTAGAAGAAATAGGATATGTATTAAATTCTTGATATGTATGTTTAAACATTTTCATTCCCAGCAATAAATAAATAAATACTAGCATTGTGCGAATTTAAGTCCATTTCGGATTATACATTGCTTTTTCCCCACCTTTTATTAAATTTCGGTGAAGGTTACCAGAACATAGGCCAAACCTAATCACAATATCTTGAACATAATTAGTTCAGCTAAAATTTGGATGATTCACAGTTATGCCCCTTTTCTAAAGTAATATACATCTAGGGATAACTTTATACTTCAATTTTTAATTCAAACTTTGGCAAATTTTTACATCATATATTTGTACGTGTTAGGTTCTTTTTACTAAAAAATTAGTTCGAGGATGGGCCTACAATTTTGCTATATTCACAAAGACCACAAAGGAACATTTCGACCATTATGCTTGAACGAAATTACTATGAAAATTTCATTAATTACATACTACCAAAGAACATTTTCAAATGGTCTTAAACTTGACACTCACTTGAATGATAGTTGTAAAGACGAAACGAATAAGTTCTTGTTCTAATATGTCTCCATTGAATAAACCAGATTGTCTAAACTCTTGGGAAAATGGCATCCAAAACTCCGTACACTGCCGTCGAAGAAAACACCACCAGTTTTCTATTCTCTGGTTTGCAGTACTACGTTCATATCTGAAGTGTTCAGCTGGTCTAACAGCATTTTTAGTCTCATGTAAAAAGGTTTGAAGTTGCTCGACAACGACGTTTTCTGTGCCCCTGTCTGCCCTGATAAATTCAGGAAATCCTCCAAGCTCTTCCACAGAAGATGTAAAATAACCCCTTATTACTTTTGGGTCACTAGCTGTGTAATTTGCCTTTAGTCATACGATATATCGAGAAAATCCATCAATACATCCGTTGATGGCTATCCCATACGGGCGGAGTTTATCATATGAGTCCATATGCCACATATAATTAGCTCCTTTAGAATAATATCTGCGACGAATAAGTCTCCTTCTGCTCCGTAAATCTACTCCCTTTGGATCAAGAATTTTCAATAGTTTCCTGACATCATGCATACTTACAGACATACTACTTAATGTACATCGTAGATGCATCAGCCTGTATCCGTGTAGCTGTCCTGAAGACTGTAGTTGTTGAGACACGAAAGATGCAACATCTATTATATCAGATTTTGTATTCCTTTTCCTGAGATTGTACATTCACAGAAGTCTTCTCAAATGGCGAATGGAAATTGTTATGCCATATTGCGTCCTGAGAATATTTTTAATTTCCCCCTGTTTAAACCAAAGTTGATAGCAATCCCTAATGATATCTTCCATATTTAATTAAGAATAGAGTCTTAAAACTCAATCAAAGTATTTAACGAAAGAATTAAAATCATATTATGTCGTGCGCACAAGATAATATGTCGTGCTCACGAGATATTATGTCGTGCGCACGAGATAATAAGTCGTGTACACGAGATAATAAGTCGTGCGCACGAGATATTACGTCGTGCGCACGAGATATTATGATATTATGTCGTGCGCACGAGATAATTTTTGTCTAGTATCTTTGAAATAAAAATTTCTGTGTCCTAAATATACCACCATAGAGTTGTCCCGCAAATTTGACAATTTGTGTTGTTTATGTCGTTTGGTCATTTTAATGATGTATATATTTGCTACAATTATAGCAACACAAATTGCTGAAACAATTAAATGATAAGACAATGCCTTCTTGCAGTAAAAGAACCAATTTAGCACTACTGCTAACACAAACTTTCTGTCAATGAACAGGGTGTATAATAAAATACATACCGGTAGAAGGCCAATCTCTAAAGCTCATAAAAGCGTGAACAATTACATAAATTGAAAGAGGGATGAGATATACAGGGAATCCGCACATTTCAGAGAAATTATCGCCACAAAAAAAAATTCAAAAAAGAGGGGAGGTGTAAATAGTAGCCATGCTTCAAATGCCGGTGGATGAATATTCTGCGTTTCTTTCATAATGGCAAGAATTTCGATTTCTAATAATTTTGTCACTTCAACCAATTCGGATCCCCCAGAATAGTTACAATTTACGTTACAAATTATTTAAGATTTCAAATATGAAAGGAAATTTAAAATAATAATATAAATGTAATGTATTTATAAGTTATAAAGGAACATCATTTCTTTCACCACCACCCCCAATAATTTTACTTATTCTCTTTTTATCAAGGGGGGGGGGTCACATTATCAAAGTTATCAATTTCTCTTAACGGTTTCACAACAGGCTGACAATTGAATTCATATCAATTTATTAAATCCATCATGAATATTCTTACAGGTTGCATATTATATATACATGGATATATACATATGTACATGTATGTACGTATCCATCTTGAAGAATCTTAGAACATATAGAGGTATTTAGGCTACTAATATCTGCAATAATGCAATTGTTAAACAGTATCGAAAGCATTTTCCGAGTTGCCCAATAGTTCTTTCCCTATGTGGAGCACTGATGCAAAACATACTATAATCCACACGCGGTGGGTACAAATGCTTATCGCTGCCTCCATATATTGCCTAAAGGCCGATTATCAGACATTATGCAACCACCCAAATTGGAGGGAAACACAATATTAGTAACTTTAATCAAGATTATTTGATACATATCAAATAGTCCACAATTAATTAAGATTGGCTAATACAGTTCGTACCGTTTACGAAATAAACCTGGTTCGAACTATCTTGCCTCTTACAATTCCGCCTAACGGGGAACGAGTTAACTTTTCATTCTGCTCAAACCTTAGATTCAACACATTGTGAAAAATGATTTTCTTAATGACAATCCATTGCCATCGAGCTAATTTATTAACATCGTGCAATCGTATACGCAGCCAAACAATCCTTTACCAGTGCAGCAACAGGATGAAGCCAAAAAAAAAGGGGGGGGGGACAGATAGAAGCAATACCGATCGATTGGTTTTTGATTTGTTTTGTCCATGGTGAAGATAACGAACTGTGACCTATCTAATTCCTATAAGCAATACAATAAAACATCTCTTCCAACAATGGAATCGTCACCACTGTCGGCGATGGGTTGCTAAACTTTGGCCTGAGTTAGGCGTTTTCTCGGCCACTTAGCGGGAAACCTCATCCTCAGCGATTTTTATCGTGCCACCTGTGACTCGGACCCGCGGTTTAATTTGACGACCTGTTACAACTGCGATGGGTGCTGTGGACCTTTCTATCCTGGATCCCCACGGGACTTGAGTCCGAGACTAGGAGGGCAAGGCAGTGAAGCACGGCAACGTTTTGGTCACCCCCCCCCCCCTCTTTTAAATGCAGGAGGTACCCATTCAGCCGGTGATGGAGGTTTAATCCCGGGCGAACGCTACTCGCCTTTCTCAAGGTCAACCTGAATAGAATCGTCACCACTGTCGGCGATGAGTTTCCAAATTTTGGCCTGTGCTCGGCCGCTTTGCGGGGAGCGATTTTTATCGTGCCACCACAAACATACCTCTCTAACCGGAATTTCCACGGGACTGGAGCTCGAGACAAGGACGGCATACCAGCCAGGCAGTGAAGCACGACAACGCTGGTCCTGAAGACAGGAGGTACCTATTCAGCCGGCGATAGTCGTCTAATCTCTGACGAAGTCTACCATCCCTTCTCAAGGTCAACATGGTGAGTCGCTGCATTTATTTGATATTCCTTAATATTCACTTAGTTCAAATTCTACCGGCTGTCGTAAAGCACTCGCACAACATAGCCCATAGGGCGATACCATACTTAGTTTCTGTATGTATCTTCTGGCAGCCGCCATATGTAAATTCATATCCTGGTCATGTCCTACACCACCTAATATACCTAGCATTGCCGGTGCTCTATTATTATGTATCCCAATGGCAAACCTATGACACAATTTTGATTGTATCTATTTGGCCAAAATGCCATTCATGATTCAAGGTACGTGGTTAACGTAGGTTTCATGACATTTCATAGGCATGGCTAGCGAGTCGGTCAAGCAAATGGCACCAGATAGTCAGATCATGCTACAAATTCCAAGGCTTGCTTTTAATTCGTCCCATTCTGTAATCAGTTCATTTTGTCGCGTTACTTGTATTTATTCAATTACATGTCATACACAGATGAACCTGGATAACGTTCAGGTATACCTGATTGTGCCATGTCGGCACTGAATAGACCAGGGGCTCGGACCTCAACCTACCACGAGGTTCAAATTGCAATGTGGCCAACCTCTACATTATCTCGCTAGGTTTACTTGCTAGGAATTATTGGGCCCAAGTTTCAGGGTAGGTATTGCTATTCACGGTCACAGGTATTCACGGGTTTTTACTACGCACGATCACAATTTTAGGTACCAAGGACCTCACCGGTCAATTTATGCAGAGTTATTAACTTCATAGTTTTTTTTTTTTTTTTTTTTTTTTTTTCAAGATGGCCACCGTGGTCAGATGTGTGTTAACACCTCTCCTAGTTTATCTGGCTTTTAAACAAATTTCTACCGTTTTATTCTTCCAAGAGTTAGAGGAGGATTTTACTTATACACCAGGATTTAGATGGCCTATTTTGAATTCAAAGTTATGTTGTTTTGGACGTGAAATTTTAACAAGAAGTTTATCTATGGAGCATTCAACGAAATCAAGAAGTTCTGTGAGGACTACTCACTATATAGGATTTTTATGTCTACTTTTATCAAACGATGTCCATTTAAACCCAGGACCAGAAGGAGCTCAACAGACCATAAATGCTCACTGTATTGGATGTAATCAGGTAGTGAAAACTACAACGCAAACCATGGAAATTCCTAATCAGGTAGAATGGCTGTGTGACTCTTGTATAAGTGAAATTTCAACTGGCTTTAATGTTGACCTATCTCTTGAGAAATTTTTGGAAACTGTACCTAAGGGAATTTTATATGCACACTTGAATGTGAGAGGAATTTTAAGTAAATTGGATCAAATCAAAATAATGCTACGTAAAGGTGCATTTGATGTTCTGGCCTTGACTGAAAGTAAATTGGACAACAAAATAGAAAATTCTGAAATATCAATGAATGGTTACAGAATTCTGAGGAGGGATAGAAACCGGAATGGGGGTGGAATATTAGTCTACATTAAAGAAATTTTACCATTACAAACATAAAAATCATGGATGATTTGGAAATGCTTGAATTTGTGATTTCTATTGGGCAGTCGACTAAGACATCCTGTGCTTTATCTTATCGACCTCCAGATTCCACAGTAGATTGGTTAGAGAAGTTTGAGGGGCGGATTGAACAACTAATAGCAGAACACAAAGATATTCTAATTATGGGCGATTTCAATGTGGATGAGTACAAAACAAAGCGTTCAAAGACTATCATGAAAAACATTGGATTTCAGCAACTGATAAAAAACCCTACACGTGAGACTAAAGACTCCAGTACTTTAATTGACCATATTTATGTAAATAGTCCGGACAAGTTTTCTTCATCAGGAGTATTCCCAATAGGATTAAGTGACCACAACTTGATTTACGCTGTAAATGGTAAAATTAGAGCCGGTGCAAACAGTCACGTTCATATTAAATATAGAAATTTTAAAAACTTAAATGAGAGCAGTTTTCAAGAAGAACTAAACACTATTGACTGGAATCCCATATATGAAATGGTGGATATTGATACTATGTGGCAATTCTTTTATTCTAAATTTTTTGAAGTGGTGGATAAACACATTCCTCTAAAAGAAAGAAGAATTAACTAACGTTCAGAAGAATGGATAAACGATGACATACTTACAGAAATGCACTGTCGTGAACACCTCTTTAAAAAGGCGACACAGAGTAATGATGATCACGCGTGGAACCTATACAGAGCATCAAGAAACAGGGTGACGAAAAAGATCAGGGAAGCAAAACATGCATTTGTTGAGGAAGCAATTTCCCAGGCAGAAAACAAGCCCAAGGACATGTGGGACAAACTTAGGCAATTCTTACCATCTAAGAAAACGAATACAAACTGTACATTTCTTAAGGACAATAACGTAATTTTTAAAGATACAAAGGATATTGCCGAATGTTTTAATAATTACTTTTGTAACATTGGTCATGAGCTAGGAAAACATTTTGATGACACTTTACCTACAGTTGAAGAACAAATGCCTAAAAATTCTTATACAATACCAGGTATAACTGCAGAATTTATTGAAAATGAGATAAAATGTATGTCTGCATCAAAGGCAACAGGTTTGGATGGTATCTCTGTCAAACTTCTAAAACTTTCATCAAACAGTGTATGTGATATTCTTGCATATATTTTCAACTATTCTATATCTTCATGTACTTGTGCAGATGACTGGAAAAAGGCACGAGTTGTACCACTTTTTAAATCAGGGGATGAATGTCTAGTTAATAATTATCGGCCTGTATCCATTTTACCTTGTGTGAGCAAAATTTTAGAAAGGCATGTTTTTAATTCATTTTATGAGTATTTGTCAGTAAATTCTCTAATTACAGATTGTCAGTCTGGTTTTAGGCCAAAACACTCATGTGAAAGTACTCTTATTTCTCTAGTAGATAGATGGCTTAAAAATATTGATGAAGGTAAACTTACTGGTGTAATTTTTATAGACTTACGGAAAGCATTTGACACTATAAATCACAAGGTTTTATTACACAAACTCAAGTCATTTGGCATATGCAATGATACTTTTGAATGGTTTAAATCATATCTAACAAATCGTACACAGAGAGTTATTTGGAAAGGCAATTTATCGGAGGAAAGAAATGTAACCATTGGAGTTCCGCAAGGCTCTATTTTAGGCCCATTGTTTTTTATCCTGTATATTAATGACTATCCACAAGCACTGAAACATTCTCATGTAAATATGTATGCAGATGATACTTCACAAGATGTAACAGATAAGTCAGTGGAAAATATTGAGTCAAAGATGTATGAAGATCTTCAGCGCAGTATAATGTGGATTAAGGAAAATAAATTAAGCTTAAACCTGTCTAAAACTCAATGTATGCTTATTGGATCGGCACAAAAATTATCAAAGTATCGAAAATTAAATTTAGTGATAAATAACCATGTCATAGAATGTGTTCAGGAGTCAAAATTACTTGGTATTATTATTGATGAAACTTTGTCCTGGAAAAGTCATATAGAATCACTTATGAACAAGATTTCCAAGAGAATTGGCATTTTAAGAAGAATAAGATATTTTATGTCAAACGATGCGCTGCTGAAGATTTTTAATACTATGATTTTTCCACATTTTACATATTGTTGTACTATATGGAGCAATCCAAGAAATGCTGAAAATGTGAATAAGCTTTTTATATTGCAAAAACGAGCTGCAAGGGTAATTCTTAACATCAGAAATTTTGAAACACCATCTAATGTCATGTTTACAGAACTTAACTGGTTGCCTCTATCAGATTACTTTGTCTATAGAAAAGTCATTTTAGTGTATAAAGTTTTACATGGTTTAATGCCAGATTATTTAAATGTTTTTAAATATGTATCAGAAGTCAGTCAGAGGCAAACTAGAAATTCTTATTCAAATATTTTGTATATACCCAGGGCAAAAACAGAATATTATAGAAGATCTTTCAGCATTTCAGGGAGCACAGTGTGGAATGCCTTGAGTCAAAACATAAGAAACTCAACGAGTGTTGCGTGTTTTAAGAGAAATTATCTTAGAGATTATCACCATACTTTTTAAGCTTCATTTTGTATTCTATTTATCTTACATTCATAATTATTTCTTAAGTTTATATGTATTCTACTTCTTTTAATCTGTGTTTATTTTACTAATATCTGTCTGTATGTATGTTATATGCAGGACCATATTGAAAACTAGCGTTATCGCTAAATATGTAATCCTGGTTAAATAAAGGTCTTATTATTATTATTATTATAGTACTTATCTATTATTAACATCCCTATGCAATTACGTGGTATTCTTGCTATTTCAGCAATTTGCCTCTTTTTATTTTATGTAGTTTACAGATGATTCCGAAAACGTACGTGATGTGGAGCGCTATATGCTATTTCGTACACACTTTTCAGGTTTGTACTAGAACCAGCATCACAGCGTACGAGTCGCAGTATATTCTCACCTTGTCGTTCTTTTAATATTTAGCAATTTCCATAGCGCAGAGACCCTAGTTCCATATCATTAGTTGCATTTAATTGCAGTTTTTGTTTCCGATAATTGTCCACAATCTCAATTTAAGTTCGGACTTGCAGATTGTTGATCGGTTCGTTGTTGTTTATTCTCAATGTCAAGCCTAACCAAAAGTTATTGTTTGGTTAACTTTAAGTCAATCACACTCCATTCCATTTTCATGTAAATAATTGACTGGTTTTGTCTCAGATGTATTCGGCGTTGAATTTTTCTTTCCATAATTCATTCAATAGGCATTTATTGGAGTTTGTATGGTTCCAGCAGTCGAGATACCACGTCAGGAAGTGTCATGTTCTGTTATCCAACTTTTTCAGAGGAGGCGTGGCTTTGAGAGTAGAGGCTTAGGGGTGTTAATGGGCTGGGTGATTTTCGAATTTTGGCTCAAGTAATCGGTCTTAATTTTAATTCTTAGCTGAGTTTGGGTTAATTCTCACTGGTTCTGGAACATTTGGATTAGTTTGACGAATTTATGAGGAATTTCCGGTCGAAAAAGTTTGATCCATTACAGTTTATTGTTTTATCTTAGGAATCGTCGAAAATGGTATTTAGCAATGTGCCATTCTGCTATCATTACCTTAGTTTTTACGGAAGTATTTGGGACTTGTAGTTAGATCTTTTTTGACGGAATTCAGACTTCAAAATTATTCTAGAATTTTCTGCTGAAACTCTTCAGAATCAATCGGAATCCTTTAGAGGTATGCCAGTTTGAGTTATGGAGCGTAATTTTCCTCCAGTAGGACTGGGAGATGGTTTGCTAAATTGGTGTTTGGAAATTTTGTCCAATTTTTGCTTTCCATCATAGGAGTTATTCAGAGCTGACAAGTCTTATAGTCCGCCTGAACTGCGACCACTTTGTTGTTAATCTTACGTCACCTTTGAGATTACACATTTTGAAATGGTCATTTCAGAATTCAGTCTAATTTTGGTCAGGAATCCTGAAGTTTTAGCTATTCCCTTGAAAAATCCAGGAAATTCAAATAATTTACAACTTTCATAATCACTATCAAAATGTGTCAATTTGGTGATACCAGTGACTTCTTGGTTAGTCACCATTACTTGAGAGTACGCAAGGGGGTTCGAAGGGGTAGCATAGAGATAAACGCTCTCCCATTGTGCCTCCAGGGGGCCTGGGTGACGGACGAGAGTGCACGTCGCCCACCCCGCAGAATTGAGATGACCTTGTTAATTCATTACCTTCGAGGTTACACTTTTTGCAATGATCAACTTCAGAATTCGATCTAATTACTGGTCGGAAATCCTGAAAGTTTTAAATATTCCCATGAAAATTACAGGATATGCAGGTAATCTTCAAGTTGAGAGCGATTACCGAAATGTGTCAGTTTTGGTGATAACTTGGTCTTAGTAACCATTGCTTGAGAGTGCACAGGGGGTTCGGAGAGGGGAACGTAGAGATAAATGCTCTCCCCTCGCGCCTGCGGGTCCTGAGCGACGACGAGGGTGCAAGTCGCCCACCCCACTGTTTAAATGCCTCCAATTTCAAGTATGCATGAAGAAAAAAGGAAACAAACATACAAATATCAATTTTTATGGGGGACATTGTTCCAATGTCTGTGGCGGACTGGGGAGTGCGTTGGGGTAGTTGATCACTAATTCTGCACCAAAACCGGCTCTCCTCCCACTTACTACTAAATCAGGGGACAGGTATTTCACGTGTACCCTCCAGACGACCATTAAACTAGGTCAAGGGTCAGTGGATATTCATAGAAAATACTAATTTCTTGCATAAGTTGCTAAAGTTTAATTCGTGGGGCTCTCAGCGATTTCATAGCTGGGGCCACATCCACCTCCTACTAAGGGAGGGGATGCTACAGGCGGGTGCATGTTGCGACAACTGTAGGAGGGTCTACAAGCTTGCTCCGCACTTGCTAATTAAACCAGGTAGCACGCAGGAGACCGGTGAGATGCGCAGAGATCTCTACCTCCCTTAGAACGTGGGGACTCGTTCAGGTTCGGGCACCTATGTCCACATAGGGCACCCTGTGTTGTCCCTACTTTGGTAGTCAAACTGGCACACTGGCCGCCTCCCCAGTTCCCCACAAAAAGTTTGCATGCGACCCTTTCCACCATATATGTAAATGTGCATCCTGTTTCTGATCCAATTAATAAATATTAAACTTGTATCATTCTTGTCATTACAACTGCTAAGCAGCCTATGAGGGATTACAGGGCAGCCAGTTAAGCTTCGACACACCTACTGGTCTATTCAGATATTAGGTTAAGGTCACTATTCAATTCGGGTAGTAGGTCAGATGTCTTGCGGCTGGTTGTGCTGTATATTAAGTTTATTTTAGCACAATGGCTTCTCTAGGTAAATTTAACATACCCTAGGTCAGGTCATGGCCATAAAGCCAATTCTTTTATTAATAGTATTTGATATTAAAATAGCTCAAACAAAAATTGATAATCACTATTTTTCTTTAATTAAAATATCACTTGTGCAGAGGAGGAAATGAAAAATAATTTCATATTTAATTTGATGGCCTTATTCAAACAAATATTGTACTTGATATGGTCAGTTTAATGTATACCAACGGCTGATATAAGTAAAATTTACACTTTCATTGCTTTTATCTGTATTTACATAGCTAGTCTATACATGTAGTATATGTCTACATCTTGTACCCACTCAAGCGTTCAACAGAACACTGAATGTACCTCCATCACAGAAGTGCTGATATCTCGGAAGTTGCGTATTGTATTTGGTTTCATGGTATAAATAGTACATGATTTACATGTATCTCAGAACTGATAATTCCACATGGAAACATACTGTAGATGTGTCATATTTCTTTTGACACAGTTACATGGATGTAAAGTTTTTTACACATTCCAAGACTTGTATAATTCTACTAGATCAAACGAATATTGTTACTTTTGTGTTTATACTATATTTGGTGCTCAACTTTGTGTTCCTTGTGGGAGTTATGAGATTGAACACTGTTTGCTATTTTCGACTTTCATTAATGACATTTTTTTTGATAAACAGTGTCTCCCTCACGCATAGCTCTTATCCTTAGACGAATTTGACTCCACTTTTTTGGAACACTGTTTTCCCCTATGATAGATCTAAAACTTCATTGTTATTTCGGATTTCAAACATTTCGGCTGAGCATCACTGAAGAGACTTTATTTGTCGAAATGTGCATCTGGTGCATCAAAATTGGTACCCTATAAATATTACATTATGACCCCTGGGTCGAGGCCTCTGCTGGTGGACTGTTAGTCCCCGAGGATCTCTACAGCCCAGTAGCCAAGTACTTCGTTACTACCTTGAAAATACGGATGTATATTTAATTGTTGTTATAAAATTTACAAATTCATTTCAAAATTAAGGATTATCTCCCTCACGCATAGCTCTTATCCTTAGACGAATTTGACTCCACTTTTTTGGAACACTGTTTTCCCCTATAATAGCTATTAAACTTCATTGTTATTTCGGATTTCAAACATTTCAGTTGAGCATCACTGAAGAGACTTTATTTGTCAAAATGCGCATCTGGTGCATCAAAATTGGTACCGTATAAATATTACATTATGACCCCTGGGTCGAGGCCTCTGCTAGTGGACTGTTAGTCCCCGAGGGTCTCTACAGACCAGTAGCTAAGTACTTCGTTGCTACCTTGAAAATACGAATGTATATTCAATTGCTGTTATTAAATTTACAAATTCATTTCAAAATTAAGGATTATCTCCCTCACGCATAGCTCTTATCCTTAGACGAATTTGACTCAACTTGTTTTTGGCACACTGTCTTTCCCTATAATAGCTAATAAACTTTATTGTTATTTCGGATTTCAAACATTTCGGTTGAGCATCACGGAAGAGACTTTATTTGTCGAAATGCGCATCTGGTGCATGAAAATTGGTACCGTATAAGTTTTACATTATGACCCCTGGGCCGTGGCCTCTGCAGGTGGACTGTTAGTCCCCGAGGGTCTATACAGACCAGTAGCTAAGTACTTCGTTACTACCTTGAAAATACGGATGTGTATTTAATTGCTGTTATAAAATTTACAAATTCATTTCAAAATTAAGGATTATCTCCCTCACGCATAGCTCTTATCCTTAGACGAATTCGACTCCAAATTTTTTTTTGGCACACTGTCTTTCCCTATAATAGCTCTAAAACTTCATTGTTATTTCAGATTTCAAACATTTCGGTTGGGCATCACTGAAGAGACTTTATTTGTCAAAATGCGCATCTGGTGCATCAAAATTGGTACCGTATAAGTTTTACATTATGACTCCTGGGTCGAGGCCTCTGCTGGTGGACTGTTAGTCCCCGAGGGTCTCTACAGCCCAGTAGCTAAGTACTTCGTTACTACCTTGAAAATACGGATGTATATTTAATTGCTGTTATAAAATTTAGAAATTCATTTCAAAATTAATCATCTCCCTCACGCATATTTCTATTTGTATACTCCTATACGTGTATTTCAGTTTTATAATTTATGATACACGTAGTTGAGACCTGTAACTAGCTGAATTGTTCTTGGCGTAATTTATTGATTTGGTTGATAAATTTTTCCAAACAAAACACCGATTCTAACAAAAAGTTTAGATTAATTTACTCGAAATTTTGTATCAAATTCAGTATTATCATCTATTGATTAAAAAATTTGGTCTCTAACTCCCACTTTTAAAGTCCCATTTTAACTTTCAAAACAAGACCTTGAAAATCATGTGAAATTTTAGAAATTGACATTACTCCTAATATGTTGTTTTAAACTCCCGAATTAGATATCTTAAATTTTTTCGTATATCAAGTGCATTTATTTCCATTACTAGCATGAAAGTTTTTTTCCCTCTGTAGTGTTAGAAGAGATGAGTATGTATCTATTTAATGTAATGATTGATTTGTGTTGCTGATGTTGTAGTAACACCAGCAGACATATACATTTTAATTGAATATATTTTAAGTGCAAAAAGGTCATGTTTTGATCACTGTAGCCTAATAACAAACATTGTGACACCACTTTTTAATTTGCTAATTCTGCTTCAAAGTAGAAATGAAAAGTACACTTCCCAAAAAATTGACATTACTCCAAATCTCAGCTGCGAACATCTTTAACGCCACTTCCTGGAGTGGTAAGAGTCAATCGGTCAGCGTAGTGATCTGTTTGTATGGCGTACAGTTTTTATCAAGTCATTCAAGATGAATTACAGTTCTGTTCTTGTAAATGTTTTCAAGGACACATGCAAACATTAGCTTCATTTTAATCTTCCGGGATATTTTCGAATCTATAAATTATGCGGGGATATTACATTCAAACGATTTTCAAAAGTTGTAGTAAGTGGAGATAACTAAGAACAATCAACATCATAAATATCATAAAGAAAAGAAATTGGGAGTAAGTATTCCACTCAAATCACATACGTGATGTATAAAGTACGGTATAAATTTCTACAAGTAGAGGAGGAATATCAAATCAGAATCAGTTATAAAGTCACGTGGTTTTATACTGGTAGATTACGGATAATGAAGGATCAGAAGAACAGACTTTTCGAAACAAACACACAAATCTTTTTCTTCAGAGAGTTTCATTGCAAGTTGACATTAATTTACTGGATTCAAAAGTATTTGGCAGAAGTCAGTATTGTTTACTCAAATGATGTTTTTGTGTATCTGAAAAGGTTTAACATTCTAACATACATGTATAATGATATTCAACGCAAAGTTTGTTACTTTTACAAATATTACAAATTCTTTGATCGGAGTAACGTTCCATCTAACAACTTTCACGGGGAGTCGGTAATATTTTAAAATTTGTATGTTTCTAAATTTCCTAAGCAAAGTATTTACATAATTTTCACATACGAATGCTGTTTTCATTAGTATTCATATCGCACGTTTGTATCAGTCCACTTTGGAATATACTGGTCTTTGAGACTTTGATTGACAATAGTCTTTGCGTATGCGATATTACGGAGTTTTTATCATTTCAAATGTTTGATAAACGAATTACACAAAAAATTTTAATGCAAGAAATCCAATTATCATTATTCTCCCAATAAGTACAGCTAATGTACATGTACAAGTACATGAATATAATTTTGAAATATTTTCTATCCGTAACATATTAGAAGTTTCATCCAAAAGAAAACAATTCTTGTATTTCACTGAGTATCCAGTCACTTGAAGTTTTTGCCATTATTTTCAAAATTAGCAGAATCACTGACCACCACAACCCCTCCTCCGCCCTTTTTAATGGTTTGTTTTATGATTTTAATGCTTAATTAGCATATACAAGCAGTATTATCGTATTTTATGCAATATTTTGCATTATGGCGCGATCTTGCCTATGTGTGCGCCACCTATTTTATATTATTAGTGGGCTTTTTAATATGTATATTGGATCAATTTGTGTAATTTACATGTTTATATGTTCATTTGCAAACTTTGTCATTGGCAAACGGTTGTTTGTATGAAGTTGTCCCAGATAATTAATTTTATTGCGTCGTTTTGTTTGAACTTGTTTCATTACGTCATTTGTTTGATTATGATAATAAATGACATGTTCACTTAAATTGTGTGTTTTTCATTAGACATTTCAATGATTATCCAGTAACAAAAGCTGAGCTACGGAATGCCAGAGTTTTTCCTCGTATATGGGTTTTCTGTTTCAACTTGCGGAATATGAATTCTTGTGTAAATATCGACACAAAGAAGGCAACGTCCATTATCTTCATGTACCTTAAAGTTCGAGGTGTTTCGTTTCAAATTTATGTTATGTTTTAAAAAATAGGTGAACACATTTAGTAATATCAATGTTTAAAAAAACATATTCCCCATGCGTTAAAAAAACTGATGGCACGATGTGAAGCAAATTTAACTGACAATTAAAAGGTGAGTTAAATATTCTAATATTTCACAATATATTACACAATACATTGTTTTTCTATTTCTGTTTGTGCAGATATGTCTTCTTACTTTACATAATGAACCAGATATTGAAACATGAACCCCTGCAAAAACGAAAGGTGGGATCAAGTCCCTCAGAGGAATAAGCACCCCATGTGACCGATCACACACGCCATATATCACGATCCGGTAAGCGGAGTAACCCGTAGTCAAAATCAATACAATGTATATTACGAACGACCTAACAATTGCTATGAAACACGTCCGGTAGCATTCAAACTTAGGTATCGACTAGATGCAAGGACTTCCGTGTATTTTGGTCTGACGTCATGGATTCCTGTGTAAATAAAATATAGTCAATGGTTAACACGAGTAATATTTCCGGGAGCCAATACTTCGATCACCATTTGACGATGTGAATGCTGTATAACACCATCAAATTATGCCAAGTTTTTAATCCATCTACAGTAAGAGTTTAAAACACTACAGCATATTGACATCACTTTAATAACAGGTACTTCATATTATTTTTAAATACACACACGTGTTTCTCTGATTATGAAACACCGATCCCGATATCTAACCAAAAAGAAAAAAATGTTTCCAATGAATTTTATAATATATAGGAGCTTAATCATGCAGACTGAGTTAATAATATTTACTATATGCATAATATATGATTTTAAAAAATAAGGAATAAAATCGACAAAGTAAAATAATTAGGTCAAGGAAAGTTAAATTATTTATTCATAATAATTTTCATTAACACATTAATTAATATTGGAATATTTCATATTATTGATATTAAATTTTAATGCACTTACATTCCGAAAGTAAAATAATTTTATTAATTTTGTGAACAATTTTTTAGGCATGAAATGAAGACCAGTGTATGTCTCATTTTTTAATAAGTCAATTTAACAATCAAATAATTTAATTGAATGTATATTATGAACACAGTGTTTTTAAAAGGTCAACTGTAATTATCAATCCTATCAACTCTATAAGGCATTGTATATTGTAGTTTTGATTAATGTCCCAGGTGCCCCCTTGCAAGAATGTGTATGTGAAGTGTAATATTCCTGATAAGATGAATTTTTCTAGGATTACTGAAAAATATACTCAAGATCTTATTAATAACATATTCAGTAAACATCTCTGCCATATTTATATTTTTCTACATGGAAATTATTTTGTTTTCAATATTAATTACATATTTTGTTTAAATTTATTGAATTACTTATAAACAGAAATGCAATAATTGATTTTCAAATCAATTATTAATCCATTCCTAAATAATTGAAGAAAGTAAGTACTTTTTATACAAATCTCCACCTTAAACTATAAGTATATATTCATATCTGGTCATATCACCTTTTAGCATTATTTTGTTTGTTTGTAAATTTATTCAATACATATGTATGCATGTACATGGACATAT
Source organism: Ostrea edulis (assembly GCF_947568905.1). Taxonomy (NCBI): domain Eukaryota; kingdom Metazoa; phylum Mollusca; class Bivalvia; order Ostreida; family Ostreidae; genus Ostrea; species Ostrea edulis. Next base: position 12,342,923 of record NC_079169.1, read on the forward strand.
TATTGAAGCAATATTATTTTTCAAGAAGTGAGATGTCAAATGTGTCTTTAAAAGAAGTTAATTAGCACAAAAAAGAAAAATGTTAATTATAAATACTGTGTTTAATGTTATTCTGTTATGTTTAAAATACTTAAAACATGTTATAATTTTCAATTCAGACATTCAGATGGATTCATATAGCGACTGGATTCCTCCATGTTTTCAAAGAACTAGTGTAACCGAGTTCCATATTTTGGGCTGTGTCAACAATGAATCTGACTTAAACACAGTTTTGGAGGCACACAAACGGTCATCACTATGTTCCTTTGTTACCTGGTAAAACTTGATTTAATGTTGGAATAGCATATTTCATTGATGAATTTTACTATTATTTTATGATATGATAATTTCATTTTATTGAGTAAATCAAGGTAAATTTTGTCTCTTCTTGAAAGCTTGTTTTCTCTATGAAAATGAATACCCAGTTGTTGTTTGAAGGTCAGATGATAAGAAGAAAAAGGAGAGGAAGACAAGAAGAATAGTCTGGCAGCACGAAGATGTAAACACAGGAGATAGTATATGTCCATTTACTGCTGACAGAAGTGTTGTTCTCACATGTCAATTTGGAAAAGGAAGGAAATCAAATGCAACTCTTCCTAGGGTAGATTCGCAGGTGAATATTATACAATTATTGCTGTTTGTGAGGTCAGTACAGTGATTCAGCCACCTGAGGAGTGCAATATTCACCAAGCCTGAAGGACGACGTGCATATATTGCACTTTGAAGATGGCTACAATTGTCGTACTGACTGTAAAAACAGCAATGATTGTTTTATTGTATTGATAATATAATATCTCATTTTTTATCTGTGTTCTTTGGCTATTTATTTCATTTATTATCAGTATAAAACAGCTAATTGAAATTTTTTCATAGGTAAAATTTTGAAATGTATATAAGGTTTTCATATTGTAGAATTCAGACCATGTCTATCAAAGAAGAAAAAAAGATTCTTAATACAGAACTAAAAAAAAGTTTGCTGTGATGCAAAACTTCATATCAGATACATAACCAGGTAAAATTTATCATGGACATTTCATATTAATTAATTCAGATGTCCAAAACTATACATCTTTTCATAAGGAATCTCATGCACAATGCATGGAATTTCATGTCAACTTATTTAGAAGGAACACGCAGTATTGCTTGAAATAGGATTCCTGACACAATGCATGGAATCTCATGTCAACTTATCCAGGAGGAGCATGCTGTATTGACTGATATGAGATTCCTTACACAATGCAAGAAATTTAATAGGATGATGTTATTTTCCTTTGCCCACTCAGTAAGTCTTATGGATATGTGACCCATGTGTCCATCATAAAGAACAAACACTGGAGACTTTTCATCATGATGAGGTAAGTATTTGAATAAATGATCCTTGATATAGGACGTAAAGATATACGTGTTGGACCATCCAGAATCACTCATGGTACCTGTTGTGCCCGGACTTGCACCATCAAGAAGACCATCTACAAATCGTTTTCCTGGAAAAAGAAAGTATGGTGGGACTTGTTGCCCAAGAGCATTCCCAGCACCAATGATGGTAATGGTCTGAGACTTCCCAGATGTAACAGCTTGTGTTTTGTATGATGACCCAGACACTATTTTAGGGGGTTTGTGGTCTGTAGACAAGCCTTTCTCATCAATGTTATAAATCACATGTGGTCTCTCTTTAAAGTTATGTTGTGACATGATGTTATCCAGTTCTTTGAAGTAATTATCTATAACATATCTTGTTGCACACTTTGCCCTGGTTGCTTCTAAACTCCTTGGTTTCCTAATCTTCAAATCTGGTCATCTCTGAAGAAAATTATATAACCATTTCAAGCTAAATGGCTTTTCTCTTTGGCGCAATCCAAGATGAATAGCATAATATGAAGCAAGATGTATGGTCTCCACTCTAGAGTAGCCATATCCCAGATCTGTCATTGCATTAAAGAAAAAGGCAACCATAACCACATAGTTGCTTTTATGAATAAAGTATTACTTACTGATATCGTAATTGACAATCTTTAACAACAAAAATCCTTGCTTAACAATTAAATCAATATTAATCTATCATGTATTTTAAATTACCCGCCGCTAAGAAAGTGGTCATTGAAGTTTAATTTATGACGTCACACCGTCTATTCCGATTTATATCAGCAGCAGCACTGTAAAAATGACAAGTCACGAACAGTTAAGTTTGGAGCCGTATATATTTGTGCCCGTTCTTTCGCAAGAAGAAATTGAGAAAAGAAGACGTTCAGTCGAGTCGCAGACAAGGCAGACGGTAAACGTTCTTTATACAAAGGTCTTGAACCTGAACTTGTCATTACGCAAATGATGGATCCACAGTCTTTTCAAATGTCTTGGATGAGTCTGGAATTTCGAAATAAAAAAAACAACCTTCTTTTCACATCTACCCTTCGCATTAGTGTAATTAACTGCTTGCCAGGAAGACATCAACCTATTTATTCAAAAGACCTACCACATGCACATCTTTGCTGATCTCACAGGTGTTTCGGTTCAGGACCCCCCCCCCTTCCGAATAAGCTACATGAGTTGAATTAATTAATTTTTTTGTTGAAAATATTTCTCATGCATGTCAGCAACGTCTTGCATACCCATAATTAAAGTCCAAAATACATGTAATTCAAAATAAGCCCTTTAACACAAATGCCCTCACTGGTTATTATAAGTTCTGTTATAATAACCAGTGAGGGTATTTTTTTTAAAAGGGCTTATTTTGAATTATTTTGGACTTTATGGGTATGCAAGACGTTGTTGACATGCATTAGAAATATTTTCAAGAAAAAAATAATCAAATCACCTCATGTAGCTTATTCGGAGGGGGGATCCTGAACCCAAGCACCTGTGGATGATCTTAGAATCTCATCAAAACCGGAGCAGACGGTGTGACGTCAAAATTATTGATTTTTGTGGTCTTGAATACAAAAGAGTTACACATCATGGCAGCCTCTATAGATCGCGGGAATTTCAATTTTTGATGTTTTCAAATTAGTACTGAAGCTTATCTAGGCGATATATCAACAGAATTGTACGACAAATCTTTATCATATGATTAATCCTATCATTTATCATGTAAAAATATTTTGAGTTGCCTTTCCCTTTAATATGCTGTGAAAGTAAAGCCTCTTGTTCCTGGGAATATAACGGAGAAGGTCCAGATTTCACGGTGTCGACATCAATGCGCCCTTTAATTCTGTCTTTAAGAGTAGTGATTGGAGCTCCATAGGATGTTGCTGCTCTTTGGACAGGTATCCCTTGTTCCAAAACTGCATTAAAAGCCTCATTTAAAACTTCTGGGTCATAATGAGACCGATAAGGCCCTTTCTTCTTTATTTGTGTCTATAATAAGCAAAAAAAAAAAAAAAAAAAAACATTTGGTTGCATAATACACAAAAATATTGTTATGGTAAAAACAGATAAAATCTGCAATATTTGTTTTAGAAGTCCCTTATCGACTTCCGTACCTTTTTTCTCGGGAAGCGTCATTGGAGACTCTTGTCACGTGATGTTTATAGCTTTTCGTAGTAAGATGTACAGACGGTAGTAAAACAATATTTTATTTAAATTTTTATATGCATTGCACATGCATGAAAATTAGGGAATGGTGGAAAGAGGAAATTTTTAACTAAAAAAAGACATGCAGATAATAAATCGAAGGTACTTACCGCACGGATCATCATTTTCACCCAAAACTCGATGTGACAACTCGAAACGTGTGTCTGCGTCAACACAAAACCTCGTGACCTCTGAACTCACGTGCACACCCGATTAAACTCGGAAATACTTAGACCGTCGAAATTAGGTAAGCGTCGAAAACTGGTGACGTCGGGATATGTAAAATTCGCATTTATTGAAATCCCTGTAACATCAATTATTTCTAAGTAGACCGTCTCAGTTTAAAAAATTGACCATATATGAAATTCATACTTTAGATATTAAACCCAGTTGTTTTATATTTTGATCATTAGTGGGAACGCATAACTTTGTGAGAAATCAAAATCTTTCAACAGTACTGAGATAAAAAGAAAATTATATAAAATATTAATATTGCCATATTAAATGCAATCCTTTCCTTTTCATCTAACTACAATAACAAAAATGATAGCGATATAAAGTTTGCCAATTATCAAATTGCTGGTCCAACTTTCAAGCGCTGATAATCAAAGTTAATCTTCATCTACGAGGTATATTGATGCACAGGTTTATATGTTGCTTCACGGTTAGGGAAAGTTTTGCAAATTTTGATCTATAGATGGAGCTTTCGGTCGTAGCAGTGCGAGTTCGTCACCATACATGTGCCAACACCTGCTGTGACGCAGGGCCTCCGTGTCCAAATAACCGTGACGTTCGCCTCCAATGCCAGGCGCTTGGCGAAGGAACAGTCTATACTTACATATATATGCTACCATTTTAGGTTTGACACGAACGGGACCTCCCGATCATTTGTATTTTTGAAACGGGAATTTGATATACATCATTAGATTTGTTTTTAACATGACGGTTCAACTATCGAATCGCAGTGTGAGGAAATAAATGTTCTGAAATTAACGTAAACGTTTACCAAAATGTACATGACTTAGTAGGATTTCCCCTGTAATTGAATCAAACTAATGACTGTTGTAAACGTCGTAAACTCATCGTAAATTTAAACAGAGACGTGCGTGTATTCCATTTAGTCGCGTACCTGCCCCAGAAACGTGTATGGGTTAGTTATTTCAAAGGCATTTGATTTTTGTTTTAAAAAATGGTCATATGAGAAAGAAAAATATTGAAAAAGAGTTCCCATATAGACATTTTATTTCGAACCTGTTATTGATCGGGTATTTTATGACCGCGTCTTTTAGGGGCAAGCTCAGATAATATAAATTTTAAGATTTGGATGGAACATGCTTGATTTTTATATGTTGTTAATCTTGTCGATAAAGATTTATGTTGATATTGCACCAGGTTATCAGCGCATTCTCACCGCTTCCTGGTGTGTGTTCTTACCTGCTGACTTCTTAACGCCATTAAATATTACCTCAAACTTAGTTCTGAAATGACAAATGTATTCTATCATCAAAATTATAAACGTATTGATTTGTTAGTACTTAGTACTAAAATACGTAATGTATTATACAATGTATGTAATCTAATCCACGTGTTTTACATTGCGACTCGGATGTGAGACAAATATTGAAACAAAGCTGGAATTTTGAATATATGTATAATGTGCATAATGTGCCTGTTAGTTTGTATAAAAAATGAAAGCGTTATTAGACAGTTAAACAAAATCTACAAAATAAAACGACTTTTGTTATTAACATAAAAAAGAATGAATTATGAGAAATTAAAAATCAAAACTGGCAATATATTAGTACATAGTTTGAGGTGGGCTATTTATTGGTACTTTGATGAACGATGTGGGGTACACAATGGTGAATAGTCCTAAAACAAGAGACCTATGAGTGTGAAAGGTCACCTGAATGTCACTCAACAAAACGTCAAGATATACATGTTTTGATACAAAGGGTGTATGTTTTTATTTTTCAAACTCCCCGCATGCGGAAGGCCGAGGTGCGACAGACATAAGTCATTTAAACATGTAGTGACAGTTTCATCGTCAAACGCTCGGCATCAGGTGTGAATTTCACGGGTCCTCGGAGATGACCTTAAAAACGGATGTTTCGTGTCACAGTAGGTGTGGCACTCTAAAGAACCCTCACTGCTCAATGACCGTAAGCGCCGAGTAAAGGTCTAAATTTGAAGCTCTTCACCGGTCTTGGTGACGTCTCCATATGAGTGAAAAAATTCTCGAGAGAGACGTTAAACAAGATACAATCAATCATTTAAACTCCGGGACACTAAGAGCCTCAGTGTGTACATCTAAATGACGTGAAAGGAAGTGATGTTAATTTCCTGTCTTCTCTTTTGAAACTCGTGCAAAGATATTCCATTTGTTTCAGTACATCGTGCATCGACATTGCGCACCCATGCAGAACTCCCGGTACTTTCCCTAACGTGAAGAGATAGCTATCGTTTTACCCGACAGTGCACGAATGCGTTTTTATGTATAAAATAATAATAATAAAAAAAAACCAACAACTGAAAACGAGAAATGCTACAAAAGAAGAAATATTTGAGAAATATAGTTTTAATTGGTATGAAAAAAAAATCGTTAAGCCTTTGACTATCTTCATGTTTACTTTGGTATGATTCCATAATTCTTCGGAACTGAAATACTTATCTCAATAATGACATAAGATATTTCTTATCTACTTTGACTTTATTGGTCGGGTGTTTTCTCAAGATCTCAGTATAGTTGATAAATAGCAGGTATCCTAGGACTGGCGCAATCAATCTGAAAGCTTCGATCAGTGAGGAAAGGTAATTTTACTAGTCACTTTTTAAAATTATAATTTTTTACGTTCACGATAATATACGCTATTTATTTATCTAGTTTATAAAACTCGTATTTAGAAATTGAATCTAATCATCTTACATGTAATTCATTAAAACGTTTGATTAACGATACAACATTACTTCAACCAGACACACCTTTCAGGCCGGCAACTTTTGAACCCCCCCCCCTCTCTCTCTCTCTCTCTCTCTCTCTCTCTCTCTCTCTCTCTCTGTATGTGTGCCTTTGTTATATTGAATACTACTGAAAGTAAAGCATCATGACAGTAAATTCACAACCACTTTATATAAACGATATAAGCTATAATACCACCTTCACACTCACGGATTTTTCTTACGAGTCCTTACGGATCTCCGACTCGTAGTCAATCGCAAACATTCGTAAATCACTCGTCGGTAACCGTTAATAACCCGTTACAACTCGCAAGGATCCGTGAAAGTAGGGGAACATTTTCACGATTGTCCACGGATTTCATTTTCCATAAATAACCCGTAAACAACTTGTAACAATCCGTAAGTATCGTAAACTGGTCGCAAGAACACGTAAACTGTTCGTAAGAATCCGTAAAACACTCGTAAAAAGTTTTTTTTTTGTTTTTGTTTTTGTTTTTTTGTTTTTTGTTTTGTTTTTTTTTATACGAATTTTTGTTATCAAGACATCAAAGAAGTTACACATCTTGCATACAATATACATACATGCTGTTACAAGTAATGTCAGTTGTCGAATGATGATACAAAGCCAATTGCGAACACTTTTGAGTCAAAAACGTAAACAATCGTAACTAACTCTTAACTATTCGTAACAGCACGTTATCAACACGGTAGCAGGTTGTGAATTACACGTAAAGCTAAATCGTACATTTCCGTAATATACTCGTAACAATCCCTAAAAAGCTCGTAAAATATCGTAAATTGCTCGTATTTATCCGTGTTCACTCGGAACAAATCGTAAATGTGTGCCGTAAATGCATCGCAAGAACTCGTAATAAACCGTAAATGGCTCGTAAATACTCTTAAAACGTTCTTTAAAGTGTCTAAATCGTAACAATCCGTGTACTTTTACGGATTTGTGGAATGCATAAGGATCCGTAAAAAATCCGTGAATGTGAAGGTACCATTACTGTATTTACATATGTAGTATACGGAAAGTAAAGCGTCTTAGAACATCTACATGTATATATGATAATCAACGAATTTTGAGGAATATCATTTCATTTGGACGCGGGGCTGAATTTGGCTCCACATTTACCATTATCATCGAGCCGATGCTTTATTTGACATAATCATGACTTAGCACATATTTTGTATTGAAAATCAATGAGAATAATTATGATTTGTTTTATTAACTAAAAGAATATCTGTTAACCAATAACTTATATTGAATACGGATAACTCCGTTTACCTGATCAAGATATTGGGCTCACGGCGAGTGTGACCGGTCGACAGGGGATGCTTACTCTTCCTAGGCACCTGACCCCCACGTCTGGTATATCCAGGGGTCTGTGTTTGCCCAACTCTCTATTTTGTATTGCTTATAGGAGTTATGAGATTGGTCACTGTTCCTTATCTTCGCCTTTCATGTGGTGATGTATTCTGTACAATTAGCAATTTATCGGATCAGTTGAATGTTCATAAAATGAATCTGAGAATCTAATGATTCACAAAATTTTAAAACAAAATGAAAAGCATTTTGACCAAAACTAAAATGTAGACATGTTGATTGTATGTAATTTGGACTTAACATTCTCATCCATCCAAAAAAACAAAAACAAAACAAAACAAAAAAAACACCACAACAAAAAAAAACCCAAAACAAAACACGCAGTTTCAAGCGAACTCTATATTTGCAATATTTTTTTCCGAACTTTTCAGCAGTTCTTTATGATAAACCCATGACTATTTCGGATACCTGTAAAATGCGAAACGAAATTGAAACGAAACTTAAACGAAATATACCTAAACGAAAGGAAATATACCGAAACGAAACCCACCGAAACCTTCCGAAACGAAATGAAATAGAAACGAAACGAAATCTAACGAAAGAAAAGGAAAAATATTATATAACCGTACTCATTTTGATAATTATGATAATTTTAGATAAAATGGTAGTCTGGGCTCTTGTGAAAGTTACCACTTATAAATGAAATTCGCCCCCCCCCCCCTTTTGATGTAGTCTATAGGATTAACGGATGTGCTCCATCGGTTAGCATTAATGTTTAAAGAAGCCGATGTTTGAGGGAAAGTAGAAAGCATGAGCACGTGCAAAGTATAAGTTTTAAACGTTGGAAGAAAAACAGGAACACAAAGTCAATATCCGAATTTGATTAAATTATACCATGTTCAATTAGTTTCGGATCCAGAAATTTCAGGGGTTTACAGGTCGGAAGTCTGCGGGAATGCACCAAACGAGGGGAGGGGGTGGGGTTCGCCGGCGTTAGATCCACCTTTGGACAAACATGCATGTTTCAACTTTACTTAATTATTACAAATCAATTTTGTATGCCTAGATATCTTGCAATATAGATTTTAAAGTAATTTATTTCAGATGTAATCGGTTTGAGATGGAACGATGAAAATGACGTCTGTAAAAGCAAATGTGCCTTTTGGTGAGAAGATGGCGGTGTCTACGGTCTTGCTTTTGTTGCTGTATGTTTGGACACTTGGGGTACAGAAAGTAAATGGTCAACGACTCTATTCAACTCCTACATCTATATCAACAGCAAATGTTGCCCGTAAGTTATATACTAGTGTAACGTGCCCGCTTAGTCACATAATTTTGCTTGGGTCTTGAGCCCCCGCAGCTACCTTTCTGAGGTATTTAATTGAAATTGAACTTAATATTAATTCAAAATATTCAAATATTCTTCAATATTAATCTTAATAATAAACGATCCCCATTCAAGCCTCGACCTCAACCATGGTCACTTCGAAGCATCCTCATAGAGTCCCGATGCATACCAAAGCTTGAAGTGACCAACACAAGCAGGCGCTGTCCTGTCACTGATCAGTGACAAGCGACCAGTTACTTCTATTTTACAGAACAACAATTATCTTTTAATGCACTATTCAGTAAACCACAGATCAATAGTGACTTAATATGAAAAGTGCTTGTCCTCATATTTTATATGTTGTATTCTTAATCTCAGCCTCTTGTCGTCGACTCGTCAACTCAATTGCTTTACTACCGGCGGCTGTTTATCTAGTATTTGAGTCACGTGATACACGTTCAACATTCACGGGAGTTTGCAACTTCGAATGTCTTGAAAGAACTCCTCAATATTTTCCATTAATTAACCATTGCCGTTACACTTGTTTCAAAATTATTCTATTTAACCTATGCTGTTGCAGAGTACTTTTTCATTTGAGATCGTATATTAGTGTCTGCTTTTGTCACATTTTGTTCAATATTCGTATAAAACATTGAAATGTTATTTTTAAGATACCGGTATCATCATATTCATGCAATTCTGTAATGCTGACAAAGAATGGCTTACTTGATGTACAGTTTTGTGATAAGAGGAAGTTTGAGAGAAACTTATATGCATCTTATATAAATATTTGTGTGTATTTTTATTTTAGGTTGTCCCGAAATGATACTTTCACCGAGCCTAATTGAAACAGATTTTGGGAAGAGAGCTGTGTTTACTGCGTTTTTAGAACCAAAACTGGATCCTCCCCTTGACGCTCGATGGCAAAGAATTAAGAATGACCGCAATGAAGATATTAATAGATATGATGTAAAATATGAGGAGACTCAACATCTTCCTTCTCCAAAACTTGCCATTAATGACGTCACCTTTGATGACGTTGGATATTATCAACTGCAAGTCAGGATTTCTGGAGGCTGGTGTACTAGTAGTAGTAGAGTTCACTTACGTAAAGTATGGGGAAGTAAGTCTCTCTCTTTCATTTTTCTCTCTCCCCTCTCTCTCTATCTTGATCAGTTTATTCTTTTAAACAGTTTAGTTTAGCTGTTGACAAACTTTAATGATGTATTTATTTCTAAACAATGGAAGTTCATCAAATGAATAGTAATTACTTTTAGTGCAGCATTTTACGTATTTCTTTCTTATTTTCAGTTTTACAGTATGGTGTGAAATGTAATTTTGATGGCGAATGTGATGAAAAACGAAAGAATTTACAATGCTCAAACAGCAAATGCCTGTGTCAGTCTTCCTATTATCACCAGAATCAGATGTGTTTTGCTAGTACGTAATATTCTTCTAACAAAAAGTACATTCTTCAAGTCATTATTCATCCAAGCAGCTATTAATTGCCTTAAAGTAGTACTCTGGAAGTTACAGTAAAAGTATACATAAATATCAAGCGAATTCTTATAAATTGAAAATAATTACTGTAAATGTTTTGCGCAAGTACCTAATATCGCGAATGACTCGTAGATTATGGGAGTGATCTGCTGCTCCAGAGTTTTTACATGAATGTTACATATAGCTATATAAGAATAAAAGCGAGTAATTTTATTTTGCGAATGGTGTTTCTCGCGAAATTACGCGACAATGAATTCCTTGAGTATATTTAGAGATCTAAAGTAATTTTTTACACAATAATTTAATTTATCTTGAACTGTACATGTGTACTTGTTGACAGAAATATTAGACACTGTACCTTCTAAGTTTAACTATTCAAATCACTGTACATGTGAAATGTTACTATATTAAAACACAGTATTCCATAAAAGTTGAAAAATAAGTATGTATATCATCGTTATTCTTAAAAATCATATATGTAATTTCTAACGCACAAATTGTTAATTGTTTTAGGGTGATGATAATGACACTCCGATGATTGCGTTTTTGTTTGTTATTTAAAACGCGTTGTTGAATATACAATTACATATAAAAATGCTTTTAACATCAATAACTGGTCACACATGTATAACTATTCAATGTATTTCCATTGCAGAATCCAACCTCAGAGCCGTCTTTGTAAACTACAACATTACAACATCTGAGATAAATGTGAAGTGGAGACATCCAACCACGCACTCTGACCTGATACAGTCCTACAGAGTCACTGTTAGAGATAATGGCGGATCCACCAGAGTCAACATCTCTGTTGGGAGACAAACCAGCTACAGCTCTGAACTCAAATTTGACCCTGGTCATTTGTACTACTTCAAAGTCACATCTACTGTACAACTAACTGACCCAGTGCAAACGTTTTACACCTCAAGAGAACAAAAGCTAGTTGTAGGTGGGTCGCTATATTTTGTAATTATATTTTGATTCTTCTTTATTATTCTATTACTTGTGTGGATATTTACTGATATTTTGGAATATATATATATATATGTGTGTAAAACATTTACATGAGGTCTTCTTTACTGGTATTGATACTATTTTGAAACTGAATGGATATACACGTACATGTATCGAAAGACCAAGTAGCCCTTTATCAAAATTATACATTTCATGATCCCAAGGATAGGGGTTTTGGTACCAGGATGTAGTCAAAATGATATGCTTGATATATACTTAGGAAAAGCAGAAAGGCGTGTACCAAACTTATTAATTTCGCAACCCAAGGGCTCTGACTCTAGGGTTGGTTCAATATAGTCAATATAGTGTTAATATAGCATATATTATGTGAAGTACTTACAATGTAATCAGAATATATACTTTTGGAGGCATTTGTATGTGAAAAGTGAAGGTGAGGAACAGTGATCAATCTTATCAATCTTATAATCAATACAAAATAGCGAGTTGGCGAACATGGACACCTGAATATACCAAAGGTGGGATCAGGTGCCCCGGAGATGTGAGCACCACCATTTGACAGGTCACATCCGCCATGACTCTATATCTTGATCAGGTAAACGGAGTAATCCGTTGTCAAAATCATTGTGCCAAGAACGGCCTATCAATCGGTATGAAACAAGTCAGACAGCAGTTGACCCAATGATAGGTTATATTGGCAAAGTAGAACATTATAACGACCATAGAATTTGCGAAATGTTAACTTTAAACAAGACTGTTGAAACCCCTGTAACATTACGTTGTTTGTCAATAGCCTGTCTTGATTTCAAAAACGTCATATGCAGGTGATAACGGAATATTGCTACATAAATATGGTAAGGTTACGATCATGGAAAAGCTGCAACACATGATAATCGTTTGACATAATGTTCTATACAGAATACAATACTGCTGCTGAATAGTAGGTGATAGCTTAGATATGCAGAACGGGAAAAGAATTCTATATTTCATAGCCTTTGGAGCTAGTGATACTTTAGGTATTGTTCCTCGCTCACCTTACTTTTGTCCGCTTGTATGTCCGTCTGTAGTCTTTTCACATGTTCGACTTCTTCTCCAGGACCTTCGGACTAATTTCAAGCAAAATTGGCAACAACCATCCTTAGACGAAGGGATTCAAGTTTGTACAAATTATGCCAACATCTTTCTTAAAGGGAGATAACAACGAAATAGCAAAAATACACTGAAATAAAAAAATCTTCTTTACAACAACCAAGGGTCATGTTTCCTTCAAAGGGGAGACAATAACGAAAATGCTAAAATATGGTGGGTCATTTAACAATCATCTTAAGGACCACTTGGCCATAAAAGTTGAAATTTATATGAACACTTTTTGACATAGTGCTAATTTAAGCTACTTAAAATCATGTCCCGCAGGGTTAAGAAAGGGCCATAATAGGAGGTAAAATTTTTACATACGAATACAGTACATGACTCGAGTTTTATATAGCCCTCCGTGGAAATACCACAGTGGAAAATCCACGGAGATCCACCTTACCCTCCGTGTTCCACGGTGTGTGTTATTTTATTCTAGGAGCTTTGTTGTGACCATGGGAGCCTTGCGGAAGGTGTGCAAATATTTTGTAGGCTACATAATCGTGATAAAGATGGAATTTTAAGAAAAGTAAAAATGCCAATACCCCCTCCCCCTGATAATCATATTTATATAATAATTGTTTTTCAGCATTTTGAGACACTTCCAACGATATCCAATACTATATATTGTTTGTGAGGAAAAACTGGTTTTGATTTCTTCCCTCTAGTCTTCCAATCCCTTTCTTCATTAAAATATTCTTAAATTCTATGTTTAATAATAATGCGTACTGCAGGCAATTTCTGTTTTGAATGCGAATTAGCGTCTTCAGTAAATGAAAAAACATACAACATGTAATGGGGATATTCAATAATTACCGATGCTCTCTCTCTCTCTCTCTCTCTCTCTCTCTCTCAAATGCGGTGTTTAAGGTACTGACAAACAAGTTGATGGTACAGGAGTTTCATCAATCTCGCTTGAAGTCAGCATTTCGCAAATTCTATGGTCGTTCTAACGATCTAGTTCATCAATACAACCTATCATTGGGTCAAATGCTGTCTGACGTGTTTGATACCGATTGTTAGACCGTTCTTGACACACTGATTTTGACTACGGATAACTCCGTTTACCTGATCAGGATACAGGGCTCACGGCGGTTGTTAACGGTTGACAGGGGATGCTTACTCCTCCTAGGCAACTGCTCCCACTTCTGGTGTGTCCATGGGACCGTGTTTGTCCAACTATCTATTTTGTATTGCTTATAGGAGTTATGAGATTGATCACTGTTCGTTATCTTCACCTTTCATGAAGCAATATTCCATTATCACCTGCATATGGTGTTCATATTTCTCAACTGATTTGATACGTGCTCTTGTTCTGCGTATGATCGGTATTTAAATCGAGGCAAGCTACTGACAAACATGTTGATAGTACAGGGGTTTCAACAATCTCAATTGAGGTCAGGATTTCGCAAATTCTATGGTTGTTATAACGATCTAGTTCGTCAATAACACCTATTATTGGGTCAGATGCTGTCTGACGTGTTTCCTATCATACCGATTGTTAGGTCGTTCTTGGTACAATGGATAATTCTGTTTACCTGATCAGTATGATCTTGTGACTTTGATCTGGAAGTTTGGCCATCTTTTAATGAAAATCTGACCTATTTAATATATCGTGGACTATCTAAGGTAGAGTTTCATATCTTGCCTAGACCTTTCATTTCACATCATATTCGTTGACTTTAAGACCTTCAACTCACACTTGTATCCACTTTTAATAAATCATAACCTATTAAGTATATCAGGAACTATTTTAGGTAGGATTTTCATAATTGGTATAGACCTCCTTTATGATAAGACCCTTTTGTACTTGGTTGAACAAAGACAGAGTTATGTTGGCTCAGGTGAGCAATATGGCCAATGAAGCTCTGGTATAGTTAGATTATTTCATGCGACACTTAAATGATTATATATGCCGTATCAAACATTATGTTTTAATGTTGGACGAATATGCTAATTTCAACAAATTATTTGTTGGTATTAAAGAAGTACTACATTTACCATTGTTTGTAGAACCATTCCCTCCTGGTGCTATAAATAGAAACGCCAGCAATTTCCATCCTGAAAAAGTTCATTTAAAATGGACAGCCCCAGGAAACAAAACACGTGTCGACCGATACCAAATCACAATTGGTCGTTACACCTACTACACAAGTTCAATTGAAAAGTCCATTTCACAAAGATTGGAACCCGGTTCAAATTATACAGTTACAATTATAGCAGAAAGCTCGTACGGATATTCCTATGGAAGAGAAAGCAAGCCATATGTGGAACAAATCAAAACACTACGTGAGTGTGAATTTTCGAAAAGTCGTGTTACTTATATTATATCAGCTATTTGTTGTATGTTGAAAACAATTAAACTTACATGGTATTTCGTATTTGATAAGCATGTAGTACTTGTACGTCATATCCTGGGATGTTTGTGATGTTATTGTTTTCTTCGTATTCTAAATCAAGGTATTCCAAAAGTCATTATCACCGGGAGCAGTTCCATTTATCCCCCATATCTGTCAACCCTGGAGATTAAAGCTTCTCTACAAAATTATTCCGACTTTCCGCCGACGTTAGAGACAAGATGGCAAAGGAATGGCGTAGACATCAACATAACAGACATGAGATATAGCGGCAGTTCTCTCGATCTGTTTAATCCTAAACTGGTCATCAATAGAGTGGATTTCGAGCATGAAGATAGTGCAAGATATCGATGTACAGCACATAATTCAGAAGGATGGGGAACAAGCGAAGCTTACAAACGGGTGTATGTGAAAGGGAGTACGTAATTTTTTTCCCAACAGATCTTGTAAAATTACCAGTATAAAATGGTATGTAAGTAGTGATCTATATTGAACTTGTACGGTATTGACATTTTAAAAAATCTAAATAGCCAACAGATGAATATTTTAAGTATAAAAGTACTTTTTGTTTGCTTGTATGTTGTTTTATGTTCTTTTTGAGAATTTTTCACTGATGTACTCGTAGTTGTAAAGACGTTACCAGCAATACAAACTGTGATCTATACACAACGCTGGGAACAGGACATGTGGCAGTCAGGGTCCTTTATCATGTACAATGTCTACCGTGACTCGGAACCCTCTTTTTGAGGTCATATCAAAACGGTATATAGGGGTCACGGTGGGTGTTACCGGTCGACAGGGGATGCTTCCTCCTCCGAGGCACCTGACCCCACCTCTGGTGTATCCAGGGGTCCATGTTTGCCCAACTCTTTATTTTGTATTGCTTATAGGAGTTATGAGATTGATCACTGTTCATTATCTTAGCCTTTCATTCATTACTTACGACAAGACCTTTAATGTGAACCAATTTCGTACGGTCTGTAACTTTCACTGCTAATGTCGGGAGCTTTGTGAAGAAAACTCGCCACGTACATGTATGTGAAAACACCTTAGGTTTAAAGCAATACCTGAATCAAGAATCGCGCAATTGTGAAGCCAGCGCTTTTTTAAACTACTAGGTTACTGTGATCGTATTTCATACTTGTATTATTAGGTGTATGGAAGGTGACGATACCACGATAATGATACATTTTGATACATGTATACTGATTTTGCATTTTAAAAAAAATACTGAACATTTCTAATATGTTTAATGAAAATACATAATTATTTGCTCTCTTAGTAATGAATCAGTCGAATTTTTAAGCCAGAACATTATTTTGTATGTACAATGGTCTTATTACAAACCATATCTCAATTTGCTCTCTTATTAATACATTTGTGTAATATTTAAAGAGGTTCGCACCTGGGATTTGGAGTAATGTCATTTTTTGGGAAGTCTATTTTTGATTTCTACATCGAAAGATTAGGAAATTAAAACAGAAAAACTGGGATCGCAATGTTTGTTATTGAGCCACAGTGTTTTAACCATGACCTTTTTGCACTTAAAACTGACTCAAGATTTATTCAATCAAATTTGATTTGTATATTGGGTTCAACACACCATAATCAACACAAACCAATCACTACATAAAATAGATACATGATCATGTCTTCTAACAATATATATATAAAATGTTTAATACAAGTAATGGAAATAAATAATGACCCTTTTGCGCTTGATATATGATACTAATTCATATCAAATTTGAGAATTTAACAAGACATGTTAGGAGTAATGTCAATTTCTAAAATTTCATATAATTGTTAAGGTATTCTTTGAAAATTTTAAATGGAATTATAAAGTGGAGGTTAGAGATTAAATGTTTTAATTATTCTTTAAGTCAGAACGTTTTTGCGCAATTGTCATATTACAAATTATATTCAAATGCTAGATATGTACCCTCTTCAATGAGCCACTCTCGACTGCTACATATACCTTTATGCCTAAACTGAATTATATCTCACGCTGCAACTCAATGTCTTTATATTGATTTATTCATTATTTGTACATCAGGTATTAAATTTCTTGAGCCGTGTAATAAGACCAGGGAATGCCTTGAAAGTAGAAGTTTGACCTGCCGTAACAACAAATGTCTGTGTGATTCCTGGTATTACCACAGAAACAAAGTTTGTTATAGCAGTAAGTATATATTCATCAGGCAGGTAATATTTTATATATTTAAGCGATTCATGATGGTAAGATGTTACTTTAGAATAGAGCTCACATTTTTTGAACGCTATCGTAAAATGATATTTAAAATCAATGTAGATGTTGAGTTTGTAATATTGCAACAGGAAGTGATCTACGGGCACAATCAGTTCGTGTTCAAAGTTCTACATGTGACATGACGATCACATGGCAGCCTCCCTCTAGGGACCAGGATCTGGTGTCAGGGTACCAAGTCATTACGTCAGAGTACCAAGTCATTACACCAGGCAATACGCAGTCAGAGACAGTTTCTGTTGGGAAAGAGACGGAGTACACGACACCTTGTAAACTACAACCTGGACGGCGATATAGAACCCACATCCGATCTAAAATTCAATTAAGCGATCCTAAACAGGAAATAAATGTAGATTCCATTTCCTACCATAGAATTCTAGGTAACTGAATACTAAATTTATATTCTATGTAACTTGTTTCTTACTCTTTTATTTCTTTATACATATATATGTATCGGTAACGTTTCAACTTTCATCTATTAACAATAATCAGTTTCATTCATATGTCGATTCGATATATCCCTGTGAAATCGAGATAGAAGACACCACCACAAAATCCTCCACATCTGCTTCGTACTTAGATATTGTAATGCGTGTTTCGATATACAAACTGACCATACACAGAACATGCTCTAGCATATCGAATCAGTTGAGAGATGAAAACACCATATGCAGGTGATAATGGAATATTGCTACATAAAATTGGAAGTTGACGATGGAGAAGTTGACATTATCCCGTTTGTCACAAAGCTGGGTTTTTAGTTTGCCGTTAATTTCCACTTTTAATAAAATATCTAAGCATGAAGCAGAAGTGAATGACTCTGTGGTGTCTTTTATTTCGAGTTCACCGGGATATATCGAATTGACATGTGAATGAAAATTATTATTGTTAATAGATTATACATCGTCGATATATCTAAAGGAGTTATGAGATTGATCACTGTTCGTTATCTTCACCTTTCTTATTTACCCTGCAAACTCAGACACATATAACAATGGAATATCCATACAATGAGGCGGATAAGCAGAGAGATGAAGGTGAAGATAACTAACAGTGATCAATCTCATAACTCCTATAATGTAAAACTTATGCGGTACCAATTTTGATGCACCAGATGCGCATTTCGACAAATTATGTCTCTTCAGTGATGCTCAACCGAAATGTTTGAAATCCGAAATAACAATGAAGTTTTAGAGCTATCATAGGCAAAAACAGTGTGCCAAAAAAGTGGAATCATATTCGTCTAAGGATAAGAGCTATGCATGAGGGAGATAACCCTTAATTTTGAATTGAAATTCTAAATTTTATAACAGCAATTAAATATACATCCGTATTTTCAAGGTAGTAACGAAGCTGATGGGCTGTATAGACCCTCGGGGACTAACAGTCCACCAGCAAAGGCCTCGACCCGGGGTCATAATGTAAAACTTATACGGTGCCAATTTTGATGCACCAGATGCGCATTTCGTCAAATTATGTCTCTTCAGTGATGCCCAACCGAAATGTTTGAAATCCGAAATAACAATGAAGTTTTAGAGCTATCATAGGCAAAAACAGTGTGCCAAAAAAGTGGAGTCAAATTCGTTTAAGGATAAGAGCTATGCGTGAGGGAGATAATCCTTAATTTTGAAATGAATTTCTAAATTTTATAACAGCAATTAAATATACATCCGTATTTTCAATTATTATTATAATTATATATTATTATTATGTATAAGTAATACAAAATAGATAGTTGGGCAAACACGGATCCCTGGACACACCAGAGGTCGGGCAACACATAGAAATGTACTATATTTATCAATTTACGTCAGCTTTGAAATATTGGAAAGGAGAATATTGTGAGATGATACCTCGTTACAGAATATTGTGAGATGATACCTCGTTGCAGGTGGTGACAGGAATCATACTGTGCTTATACTACCATGTGATTATATATATCAATTAATACAATAAAATCAATTTGTTTTAAGTATTAAAACTAAATACAAATTCACACTATCCATTAAGGTTGTCCTTGATGTATTGTGCATGTAATTGATTTGTTTGTTACATAACAGAGCCATTAAAACCTGGACCAATTTTACGAAGTTTGAGTAATTTTTCCGCTGACAATCTGTATTTGAGATGGGAGGCATCTGGACAGAATAGCTTTGTTAGCCGCTACAGAGTCACGATAGGCGATCGTAGTCAGCAAACCATAGCCAGTGTTCCGGAGATCGACTGGGAAGAACTCCTGCTACCCGTTACTATGTATAACGTCACCATTACAGCAATTAGTTATGGATATATAACTAACTATCCTTCTTATGGAACACGGGAGAGTTTACCATCAAATTACTGGATAGAGACAGCAGATAGTAAGTATTGCGTAATTGTATTTGAAACGAATTCCTAGAAGAGCTTTCTTCTATAAGCCATTTCTACCAGTCTATAAGTATCTTCCTAAGACTTTAAAACTAGAAATTTCACAACATGTGACAAACGTAAGGTTGACGTAGCATATTTAATTCCATTTACTGTTACAAACCTATAGTAAAGGCTGGATTTCATATTGCGTACCTCCATTGTTGTTTTTTGATATCTAAATGTAACTGCAAAAAAAAGCAAAAATATTGTTTGGATAACAGTAGTGCAACAGCAAATTATGATTTGAAACCTTTATGATTACATGTATTGAAAATAATTTTACAATATCATCAAAGTGACTTTCTGATAGTAAGATGTACGATGCACATGATAGCCAGGGCTTCTTTCTTTGGTTGTTTCTGTTTGATGTTTCTGTTTTATATCATCATTCAGTATTCCTTGTTCCAAAGAAAAACACAGTGTGATGTAAACATATCTCATTAGACGCAAATTTTACCTTGCACTGCAGGATATATACTAGTGGTATTTCTGGATGTTAAACCGGATGTGGGGATGTAAAATGATTTGGTTATATCTTGATTTACGCCTCATTCGAGAATTTTGCACGCGTGTACAGACATCATCAATGAAGTAACATAAGTTTTTATCTATGCATTACGCTTACGGTCATACTGACGCCTACTATAGTACTTTTAAGACATCAGAAATACCCGCGTGTTTTCATGCCGGGCAATTAGTGGATAGGAGTAAAATTAAGAACTTTATTGTTTGGTGTGTATGGGAATGATAAGCTCATTAGAGCAAATAAGCCTTACATGGACGGCTTATAATTAGCTGTTTATGCAAATGTCCACCTGCTTTTGTATATGTTTCACCTCATAAATTTCGACACTTCCCTTTGAAACTATATAGTTTTTCTTGAAATAAAACGCCGATGTTTGATGAACACGAATATTGTTTGTACTTCCTGTTTTGTGTATATGCCAGGTCAGTACACTGGAAAAGCCTACATGTCTTATGGAGATGGGGATTACGTCTTACGAGGAGATGACGTCACAACGGGTCCCCTTAGGTCGCCCACAACAGTTTACGTCGGAGATGGATCGGATGGAGGGTTTAATTCAGTTGTTGTATGTTTTATTTCATTTTATGAACGACGAGTAACTTTTTTTATAATTCCATTTTCAAGTTTTTCTTTGAGATAACCTATGAAGCTCCAATATGGCTTCTCTATATCAAAAACTGAATGTTGATTAATTTTCTCACTGGCATGCAAATGAACAACTTGTCATGACGTCATTTGGCGGAGACTATGGATATGTTCACGGTATGCCATATATATTTCGATTTCTATTGGCAATATTTTTATATATCGAATTTATTATTTCTTTTTATTTCAAATATGATTATAAGGAATCAAAGTATAGTTTTTTGGACAAATGATTAAGTGATTACATACGATGAATGGAAGTTATCACATTTTCCAGGGTGCTTAATTACCTTAAATATTAAGTGAAGATAACGAAGTTATAACACTCATAACTCCTAGAAAGAATATACAAAATAGAGAGTTGGGCAAACACGGACCCCTGGATATACCAGAGGTGGCGTCAGGTTCTTAGTAGGAATCTATATTAGATTTAACTAAAAGTACCAAGAAGAGCTGTATTTGACGAGTATATGAAGTCTCAAACCGTTTTATTTGATATAACGGTGGCAGTTTTACAGTTAGTGAATTTGATTAAAATATTATTTTATCTCTATTAAATCGTATCTTATTGTAAGTTGTATTTCAGATGGGTAGCTTAGATGCAGAGTTTTGAAATTCGAATCTCATATTTCGATCCCGTGGGGATCCGGGTTAGAATAGATCCTTAGTACCCCTTGCTTGTCGTAAGAGGCGACTAAATGGGGGCGGTCCTTCGGATTAGACCA
This sequence comes from Ostrea edulis, assembly GCF_947568905.1. Lineage (NCBI taxonomy): Eukaryota > Metazoa > Mollusca > Bivalvia > Ostreida > Ostreidae > Ostrea > Ostrea edulis. The sequence continues at coordinate 12,364,669 of NC_079169.1, forward strand.
TAAAAATCGAGGTCCCGTGTCACAGCAGGTGTGGCACGATAAAGATCGCTCCCTGCTCAAAAGCCGTAAGTGCCGAGCATAGGCTTACGTTTTACAGTCCTTCACCGGCAATGGTGACGTCTCCATATGAGTGAAATATTATCGAGAGGGACGTTAAACAATATACAACCAATCAATCATATTTCAAGGAAGCCTCTATGGGTTTCAAGAAAAGAGGTGATTTGGAATGTGCATATTCTATTGCTGAAATTGCTAATTCTTAGAAAAAAGTTCATTTCTTGATTTCGCATGTCACATGTAATGAACTTGGGGAAAACACAATATTAATGTAGGTCTACTGTAAAAGTAATGTTTGCTTCTCAACTGCGATAAATTCATATTGTATTTTTAGAAAATACATGAGTACATTAATTTACACTTTGTTCTCTTTTGTGCAATGGTAAGTGGGCTAATTTATGGTCAACGCTGCAATATGATATACATCTAGTATACTATCAAATAAATGACAAACTTAAATCATTAATGCAACGATTAATCCATTGCCATCAATTGCGACAGATATTTAATACGCGGTGTATACTTTTGCATTTTAGATTGGTTCTAATGGAGTTATTGGACTTGGAGAAATGTTCAACAGCATAAATGTATATGAAATGGATTCCATCAAAATGAAAGAAAAACGGATCATTTGTCCTTTTTGGACAGACCTGTCATCGGGCGACACTGCTGGGAAAGTGTACTATAACACTTATAGAAGGTTCGTAACATAAAAACATTTTTCGCTTCAAAATAAGTATCGGAACAAGTAATTACATATAGTATACAGGGTTAAAGTGAATCACTTCTAATGAAGACAAACAATAAAAATGTATTTTCCTGTGAGTTTTATTTCTTGATTTATGGTATAGACAAAATGAACTATTGTACATTTTCTATGGATTTTATAGAGGAATAAAGGGAGATAATGTAGACTCGGTGTTCATGGAGAAAGCGGACAGTATTGTCAAGCAACATTTCAAGGATCTGCAAGATTTCAAAGCCACGTGGCTCGTGAAAGTTACGTGGGAAAATATGACCCTGTATGGGAACAAACAACAGGTACATGCGTTGTGTTGATCGAACAATTCATTCTCAAGAATCCAGTTATTATTCATTAATGTTGAAATGAGTTTTTTACACCGTGCATCTGGTTTGAAAAAGAACGAAACGTCTAAATCTTGTCTGTCATTTTAGGATATCAGGAAAATATCTACTCTATAATTAAAGTAAAGCTTGGATAATTCGCTGGTTTTGTCCTCGAATATTGTCAACGATTAAATTAATGTACATCACCACATGTACAACGTGCTAATGTTGTACGGATAATGTAGCTTCACAATGTAGGAATGTGATAATTAGAATGAAGATATTTATGAGCAAACTTTAATGTACATGTATATTGAATGCATGGAAACACAAAAATATGTACCAAACCTAGACGTATACTCTATGTAAAACGGATATACTGGAAAGTAACCATCCAATCGCATACCGTGAAATGAAGATATCGAACAGTGATCAATCCCATAAATCTTACAACAAATACAAAATCAAGGGTACATATGGATCCCTGAACACATCAGTGCTTAGTAGTAAGTACCCACTGTTGACCGGTAACATCCGCCGTCAGCCCTAAAGGAAAGGTGAAGATAACGAACAGTTATCAATCTCAAAACTACTACATGTATAAGCAATACAAAATAGAAAGTTAAGCAAACGACGACCCCCGGATATACCAGAGGTGGGATCTGGCCCCAGGATCATGAAACATCTTAAGCTTAAGTCAAAATCTGAATATTGTGATAAAATGATTGAGAAGTTGATCATTCCAAAATAAAATTGCTATTCACTATTGTTTCATTGAATTTCTAGTGTCTGCAAATTAAGAGTTTCAGTTCATAAATAATGAATGTTTTACATGTGATTGAAATTTTGACTTAAGTCTGAGTTTGTTACATGATCCTGGGGCCAGGTGCCCAGGCGGAGTAGACATCCCCTGCTCGGTCCGTCTACGCGCCAAAAAACTCAGTCGTCACATTTTCCCATACAAAGTCTATAACCTATAAATATATCCCGAACATTCATGCAATAAATTGTTTATTATACCGAAACAAAGCAAAAGAAAAATGCATTTGAAATTGGAGTCCGCTCATCTATACAGTGTATATAGCCGAGATCGCCCTAACACCGCGCCGTACAACGTATTGGTACAAGCAACGAAATATAGTGATATGATAACCAGTTGTTGTATTTCCATTCTCTTTGAATGCTGATTTACTTGCTTGTTTTTGTATCAACCAAACCAAGGCGATTTTAAAACTGTATATCAGAGACCCGCATATTTTGTGCCTTACGAATTATGAAAGTAGAATGACTCGGACCTATTGTGACGTCATAATACACTTTGTCTACTTTGACGTTATATTTATGGAAAATGCACGAGACTGCCCAAGGGGCGAAATATTTATAGGTTATAGACTTTGTATGGGAAAATATGACGACCGAGTTTTTTGGCGCGTAGACGGACCGAGCTTGCGAGGTCCGTTCGCGACAAAAAACGAGGTCGTCATATTTCCCATACAAAGTGTATAACCTTTTTATTATATACTTTCAATTTCATTTAGAAACTAACAATAATTTTATTTTTAACAATAACTTTATCGGTTTAACTGAATAAAAGATAAAAAAACACGAAAAATTAAAAAATTAACGGCGTAGAAATTTGATTGTGACGTAATGTTTGCGGGCCGGAATGTTTCCGGGCATATATCGTGTGATATATGCCCGCAAACTTTTAAAGAAAAAAAGGAGAGATGAAATTGAAAGTATATAATAAGATAGGGAGATATGATGTTTGAGAGGGATATATGAAGTTTTGTCATCCCTGGCACGTGACTGTCTAGACCAATCAGATTACGCGTTGCATAGAATTTTCATACTGAGGTATAATGATAAGTTTTATTTGTAAAATAGTTCATTTTAAAGAGCATAGAATTTACGAAACTCTGACTTTAAACCAAACAGCAGAAACCCCTGTAACACCACCTTAAATGTCATTAGCCTGCTTTGATTTAAAAACTTATACCCAGAACATAGTCTTACATTTTGAATCAGTTGAGAGACACAACATCTTATGCAGGTGATATTAGTATTAATTTTGCAACTTTAACGTGAGAAGTTGACGATGGAGAAGCTTAATTTTCCTGCTTGTCATATAGTTGAGTTGTTAGTTTGCGAAAAACGTCTATGTTGACTAAGATATCAAGGTATGAAGCTGATGTGAGAGACTCTGTGTCGTCTTTTATTTGGAGTTGGGATATATTGAATCGACATATGAGTGAAAAAGAATATTATTGAAAGATAAAACGTCGTTGAAATATCTAAATATCCAGTTGAAGGAAACGGAAAGACATATTTTTTCTGATGTGGAAACTTTTGAATAAATTCTTCCTCAACCGAAAAAAGACGTAGGTAATAAGGGATCATAATTCGTGCCCATGGGAATTCCGAAATACTATTTGAAAACCTAATCACCAAAGATTAAGTAAACAATGTTAATGATACCCCAATATCTTTTTATATCAACTTCAAAGTAACTTTGCATAAAATCAGATATGTGTTAAACAAATTAATTTTTTATATGACTGAATACAGGGTATGAATAGTTTGTTTGTTCCATTCTTTGTGTTGAAGAAGCGGATGTATATTATGCCAAAAAAACATAATCCTTATGTTATTTGAAGAAATGGTCGAGTAAAGTGTTAAGAAGTCGTAACATTTGATGGTGTTTGTTTTTTTGAAAATCTTCGAGATTTTTTTTAAATCCACATTTGATTTACGCAACTCCTCGCATATGTTGTAGTCTAATACATGTAAAGTTTTTCCATCACAACAGTTAATGTTTGGTCAGGAGCAAAGATGGAGGCTTTGTAGAACATTTATTCGATCGAGCATTGTATCTCTGTTATTTTCGCCTTTCATCTCTGTCAGGGTTTTGTAAAAATTTAGAATCCATTATAGGAAAGATAACTCTTATTCATTCGTCCCATTGACTATGATGTTTAATGCGTTTTAAACTGTAGTGTGATCTTGAAGAATTTCATCTCTTGAAAGGGAAAATTGAATTTAAGTATTATAGTTAACTTACACTAAATATTTCCACGGTATTATTTTCTACCTCGTCCAACCTAGGAGTAAAATACTCATAGTTACTTTGTAGTGACAACTCCTTCGCCAAACGCTCGGCATTTAGAAATGACAATTGCAGGTATGCCAAAGAGACTTAAAAAACGTAGGTCTCATGTTACGATACGGGTTGACACGATGAAAATATCCCCCGCTAATCCGTAAGCACTAATTATAAATGCATGAAACAAGATTGCGGCACTTCACTTAAGTTTTCAACGTCTAGGTATTAATCAGAAGGGGCGTAAAACAAACGTTTACCCATCTTATAGAATAGTATATGAGAAACGTACATTAATCCGAAGGCATGTGCTTTCCTTACCGTTTTAAATTAGAATCCTGCGTAGGTATATTAAATTGGCTGTCTTATAGGTGTCATTATCCTGTTGAAATCCACATCTATTTGAGACACAAATAACGCATATGTGTCCCTATTAATAAGACTGATCATTGTTCGTTAGCACAGAAATAACATATACGTGCCCAAAAGAAAACCCGTGAAATTTCTCTTGAGAATCATCTTAATTCCATTTTCAGAAAGTCACATTCCAATGTTTCCTCATCACGGACGGGGAAAATACCTTTACAGTCATCAACTACATTGATGTCAATTTAAAACCAATACACAATCGTAAAATTTCCATAGGATATCGTTACAAACAATTTGTTACTAAGAACTCCTTCACGAACCAGAAAGGAGCATTCAGAATGAGTGTAGTCCCAGGAAACAGAGGTATTTATTTCATTTAAAGATAATTGTTAGGAAATGATGAGGACTATTTCTTAGAAATAAAGTGTGGTTTGACACAGATTATGATTGACCATATATATATATTTCCAATCCTGACATAATCCTATTTTTGTCTACCGTTTGAAAGAAATTATTTTTTCATTGTTCAACAGGAGAGCGTGGTTTCTGGATTTACAAAATGACAGAAGGAGTAGAATTGAAGAGAGATGAAAAAGAATGTTTGTTATGGTACTCTTATAATATAGAACATGAAATACATGATACATTGTCACCCATCTTAAATGACATTGAATGTCCTTGTGATCCTCGTCTACTGAGATTTGATCCACGTTACGTCATCAACAGATTTGACCGTGTGCACAGAGTGTTGTGTTATGCTTCAATGACCCTAGGAACAAATGTGGTAAGGCTTTATTTATTTCTTTCCTTTGAAGTTATGTTAAACTAAGCATTGGAATGATATATGACAATCTCTACAAATTAATTCTGTTATATACCCAATCAAGTGGAAGTTTCTATTCCAAGAATAGCAATGAAGGATCCTCGAATTTACATTTTCAGGACATTTAATTTTTGGTTTAGAGAAGTCTATAATTTTACTAATTAGTTTAAAAATGAATTGCAGTGATTATTGTTCGTATTTGTCAGGAATGTTGCTTCAAGATGTACGCCAATACGGAAGACTTAGGCCCTCTAGAGACTTCTCTACCACTAGCGGGAACAGTAATACGGTATAACCCGTTCTTTGAAAGATACCAATACAATAACTATGACTTAAAGCCCAGGGATCAATGTTGTAGTACAGGTCATTGTGACTGGTATTACGAAGTCCGCCCAACTCCACGTTGTTACTGGAGATCGCCTTTCCAACCTGGTAAAATGATATATTACTAGTATGTTTTAAAGCAAATCCTATTATATGTTCTCCATTGTTATTCTAAACTATAGATATATAATGTACAGAAGGTAAAGACAATTTTGGCATGTCAAACGTTGCAATATTTGCTCTTCACAATTTGTATTGTATAATTTGAATAGTAATAAAACCATTTGTATTGTATATTGTCCATTTGTATAACATATTTTTGCATTTGTTCTATACATGTACAGTATATATATATATATATATATATATATATATATATATATATATATATATATACCTTTTTATATCAATTTGAAATTATTCTATTGTCATATATTTTAATCTTTAAATTTTTGTTTCCTTCATTTTCATTTATATTGTATAATTTTTCAATTGGATTGTATCTGAGGGAATATTTATTTGGGTTTGTTAGAAGGGATTGTAATGTCTTAAATACTGTCTGATGCATTTCCTTCTTCGGTTGTTCTTTACATACTGATATCGATTACGGATTACTCCATTTACCTAATCAAGTTATTGGACTCTCGGCGGGTGTAACTGGTTGATAGGGGTATATACCCCCATAAGTATCTGATCCCACCTCTTGTATTCAGTGGTTCATGTTAGTTCAGCTCTTGATTTTCTATTCCTTGTGGGAGTTAGAAGATTGATCACTTCGTTATCTTCATATTTACATCTATTGACACACTGGCACACGTGGAACAATGATTTTGAATACGGATAACTTTGTTTACCTGATAAGGATATAAGGTTCACGGCGGGTGTGACCGGTCAACAGGGGGTGCGTACACCTCCTAGGTACCTGGTCCCACCTCTGGTGTGTCCGGGGGTCCGTGTTTGCCCAACTATTATCATTTATTGCTTATGGAGTTATGAGATTTGTCACTGTTTGTTATCTTCACCTTTCATTATCAGAAATTCTATTTCGAGTATAAAATATTGATGAATTGTCACATATATTGACGCTAAATTATCATCTCAGAATTGCAAATTAACGTTTTAAAACTTAATTGAAATATTAAAACTTAATTGAAATATGCTGACAACCTTTGCAAACTACATCAAGTGCATTTGGATAAAGTGTTAGGGGTCTAAAAGGACTTTCAATTCTTTTATCTTGATGAATGAGTTGTGAATGAATCCTACGATATGAAATCGTTTATATACGACAGTATGCAATATAAGGATTGATGCAATGTTTTACTTTCATTACATTGATTGTTTATATGCTTAAGGGGCAATTATAGTCAAAATCAAATCAACGATGACCAATTCATAAACGTCATGTTCACTCTCTCTTTATTTGTAACAGTCATTTGAAGTCATTGAAATTATCATGATAATTATCTTTTTACAGGAATTAATTTCGGAGATCCTCATATAACTACACTGGATGGTCTGGACTACACATTTAATGGATACGGAGAATACACCATGATCAGGATGAATACCAGTACAACGACCTTTGAACTCCAGGCTCGGACAGACTTGGCTACCACAGAAAATGGAACTACCATTAATGCTACTATATTTAGTGCCTTTGTGGCGAAAGACCAAACGGGCTCCAAAGTACAGGTCGAGATGTCACGAAACAAAACGGGTATAAAACAGTGTAACTGCTAACGGACAGCCAAATCAATTGTAGACATGTAAAACCACTAAGTATCTATCTGCAAATCGGGAAAGGGGTAGACAGAAAACTCCTAACGGACAGCCAGATAAAATGTACACAAATAAAGCCACAACGCATTATTTCTGTAAATGTGAAATAAAATATTTCAATCAACTTTTAGTATATTTGTGATTACAAAACTTCCAAAACCAGCAACATAAAAACGTGCGACTTTTCAAAATTTCACACTGTCATCCCTCACGATAAATTACACACTAGGTGTCATACTAGATATATATGCATTTCCAATAAAACAGAACTCAGAAATACCCATACATTGTGATTTGTTTTCTTTTGAGGCAGAATTCATTCGTAACATTTACTTCAGAAGAATCAATTTCTTTGTGGCTCATGATTCCTTGGCTGATTATTTGAAGGAAATCCATGACGTTTAAGTATCTCTTTCAGTAAGGAAATAGATAGTACGAGTTAATGAATTTCGTTCATCGATCCGATTCCAAAATTAAGAAATATTAGATTAGCGGAAAAAATCTCGCCTCATTCACCATAAAACATGTAACTAACTGAACTTAATGATATAAACAAATGATAATGATGGCTTTAGAGACATACACTGTGTGATTCAGTTTATTATCTTATCATATACGCCCGATGTTAATGACAGTCGTCTATCAGTTACCATAACATATGATCACGCTTCTCCCGGCGGCGGGTGATGATGAAGCGTATGGATATGCTACGTTATTTACGGATATTGTTCACCCTACTTTATTTTCACTACTTTATTTCAAACATATATGGATCCCCATATCTAAGATTCAGTTACTGTAACGTGGTTGCATTTGTGAATTTCAATGTGATCTCTTTGTAAAAAAAAATATTGAAACATTCTAAGCATAATGCAGAAATATATGATTTTTCAGGAATGATAATTCGAGTTAATGGAGTGGACCTGACAACTAAATTTAAAAATACTAACTATACATTCCGAACACCGAACGTGTCATTGCAGTGGGAAAATCGCACAATATCAGCAACGTTTCTCAAACCCTGTAAGTTCTTAGTGCATTTGAATTACACAGCATGTATAATACTGAAATAATTCGCTTTCGCTTTCTCATATTAGTCAGCAAGAAACTTGAAACATTGATTTTATTTTCCAGATATAACTATGAAAATCAGTCTCGGAAAACGATTCCTGATTTGTGAGACACTAGTCAACAAAAAATATAAAGGTCTAGTGTTAGGTTTGATGGGAAACTTTGATGGAAACAAAACGAACGACTTCATTCTCCCAAATGGCACGGTTTTAACGGATAATGCAACTAAAACTGAGAGGGACATCTTTTACAAATTTGGACATCTTTGTAAGTATATTTATTTCCACATGACATCAAATTTTTTGTTTGTTATTATTAATTGTGTATCAGATGTGTGTTGTTGTTTATATCAAGGGTCTGTCAGTGAAAAATCTACTCTATTCCACTATGATGACGGATTAACATACAAGAATTTTTCACACCCTGAATTTGTGCCACTGTTCACTGACGAAGTGGATAAAAACCGCATCAAGGAAGCAAAGGAGAAATGTGGGCCCAACCCCTCTAAAGCTTGTATCTCAGATTATCTTGCAACAGGAGACATTAAGTTGGCCGAATCTTCTGGACATAAAGAGCAGGATTCAAAGTCAGATGTCGCAGTCATCGGTATACATGCATGGAAAAATATTTCTTCTTGGAAAAAAATGCCACATTTATGTACCCATCTTAGTATATCACATTTTAATTTCGTGTTTTCAGATATTTGGATACTTAGTCTATTTTCACACAATAGCCAGAATGGTTATTAAATTTCAAATCATCATGAAATTGATGTTAACGGTTTTCACATAAAACATATTCCTTAAAGGAACGCATATTATGTTTTCAAATTCTTGATAAGCATTATCTATCTTCTTGATAATTTTGAATTTCATAAATAGTATGTAATCAGGTATCAATCATAACATTCTCATTTAACTCTACATCTATGTTAAGTCTGTTATTATGTCTCTTTTCCCATCAATTTCTACAGTTGTGTTAGGTATGTTATTATTTTGTTCCTTCCTACACCTGCTCTGTAGGTCTCATTATACATTAACTATCCTTAAACTTTCTTCGTAACAGAAAATGAAAGTCCTCAGATATATGGAAATACCACAGTATATGTTGTTGTCAACAAAGAAGTGGAAATGAGGTTCAATGCTTCAGATGATGGTAAAGAAAACCCAGTGTATAGAGTTTTAAAACAACCAGACAATTTCATTTTTGATAATGAAGCAGGAATAGCAAGATGGACACCTAAAAATGCTAGCCTTTCTGAAATCAGGTAAAACTATCTTAGAATTCGGAAACATTGTTTGTGTGTCATGTTCCTTCTCTTGTCCAGTCTATTTACATCATCATTACACCTACATTTCTTCTTTAGTATTATTGCTGTAGACAATCAGGGCGCACAGTCCCCCTCTCTCGATATTTCCATCAAATTGTGTACTGGTTGTAGTGACCACGGGATTTGTGATTACGTCAATGTTATTCCTACCAATGATGACCGATTTCACCTGGCAGCCTGCACCTGTAACATCGGATATTCCGGTATGCCTGTCAATAAGTTCACTTATCTAATATATGACGTACACGTAGACTAGTCATATAAAAAAGGTTGACTTGTATGTTTAGTGGATAGTCAGACGGAATAATCCATCTCTATATACAAAATTAAAATATTTCAAATGGGGAAATAAGCAACATATTAATGTTTTTATTCTGTTCTATAGGAGATGATTGCGAGATTGAGACAGACGCCTGTCAACAGAGTCCCTGTCCTCTGGGTAGGGACTGTACTGACCTGTCCCCTGAGGAAGAGGTCAGACTGGGCCGCGGATACAACTGTTCCGAATGCCCCAATGGATATAAAGATGTCGACAATAAATGTGAAGGTTTGTATTATGAAAACATATCTGCAAGGAGAATGTGTAGAGAAAATATTTTTGTCTTTTGTAAAGGTTTATTAAGATTTAGAAGTAGTTGATTATAAAAAAAATATAGATATTGGAGGAACGGTGTTATATTTACATCTGCTTTATCTGATTAAGATGTAGGGCTCACGATGGGTGGAACCGGTCGACAGGGGGTACTTACTCCTCCTAGGCACTTGATTTCAGCTATGGTATATCCATAAGGGGACAATTCTCAAGAAAGACGTTAAATAATATACAATCATTTAATTCAAGAGTCTGTGTTTTTCCAACTCTTAATTTTGCATTCCTTATAGGAGTTATGAGATTGATCACTGTTCGATATCTTTACTTTTTCAAGCATATTGAATTGTATATGAAAAATACCGAGAAATATTTTTGAATTCTTCATTCTCTTCAAAAGATTTTTACGTTTCGCAAGAATAGCCATGTACGTATATTATACTTGTACTAAACAAATGATATTGATGGATCAAAATAATTTTGAATTAGATATTGATGAGTGTATATCGACTAGAAGTAATCCTTGTGATGCTACCAAAGAAACTTGTGAAAACACAGACGGCAGTTACATTTGCAACTGTTTAAAAGGATACAGAAAACTGGATGATACTTGCAATGGTATGTGTACTGCATGTGTAAGAAAGTGCTTGGTTTCTTATATATAATATACAAACAGACCAATGTATAGATTGGTAAATACGAATTAGCTTCAGTTTCAAAATGAAAATGATGAAATGAAACAATAATTAATACGAAGATATCTTTAATGGAAATGAGAGGAACTTTTTTCACAATTTCTATTAACTTTCTGACTTATTGGTTTTGTTGTTTTTTTATCTTGAAATTTTGATTTTGCTTGTTTATGAACACACTTGATTTTACAGATATAAATGAGTGCATAGAAGGAACCTCAGGATGTCAACAAATTTGTAAAAATACTCCGGGGTCATTTAGTTGTTTGTGTCATCCAGGATTCAGTCTAAATGAAGATAAATCTACTTGTGATAAAACAGGTAATATGTTCATATTATGTTCTGTTATAGTAATGTGTCATTTTCACAGCAGGTATCTTGTCAAAATAATAGGTCATCTATGAAACCATGAATTTCAGGTGATGATCTCTGTAGAGATTTTGAGAAGGAATGTGAGTATGCTTGCAGCACTATAGACGGAACCACCCAGTGTATATGTCCATCTGGATACCAGCTCACAAATAATGAGATAAACTGCACATGTTTGAATATAGTCTACAATATACCTCTTCACTTTATCTTCTTTCAATATATATCTTCACAATGAATTAAAGACTGGACGTTATGACATCATACACATTTGCCTCATTAATAAAAATAAGGAAAGGAAATATCAGTCATTAAAAAAACTACTTTGTTAAACACTACTCAGATTCTACACACATGATTTCAAAGTTGATATCATATGTTGATTAATGGTTAGTGGTTGGTAGTAAGGTTTTCCTACAGTCTGTTGTCTTGAATTTTGCTCCTTATTATATGATTTGTTCAAAAGCTTCTACATGAGGGGAAATCACTTGCTTTGGCCTTCAACACGACATTTAGATATTATATTGACGTTTTATGTTATCACTGTTCGTTATCTTCACCTTGCATCAAGAATGCTAATTTTAAATCAAATGAAGATACGATATATCTCAGTGAACTCAAAATGAAATATCTTATTCATACTTGAATATTCATTGAACATTGACGTTAACAGCAAACTAACAACTCAAATTTAAGACAAACGTATTTACTTCAGCTCTCCATCGTCAAATTCCCATATTTATGTAGCAATATTCTAGTATCACCTACATAAGGTGTTTATGTCTCTCTGTTGATTTGATACATCAAAATTTACTCTGTGTATGATCAATGTTTTAATCGAGACAGGTTTCTGACAAATAAGTTGATATCATGGAGTTTTAACAGTTTCGTTTAACGTCAGCGGTTCTCATATTTTATGGTTGTTACAAAGATCAACTTTACCAATAGTGTCCAATACAACATGTCATTTAGTAAAATTCTGTCTGACAATATTCCATGTCAGACTGGTTTTTTTTTGACATTGCTTTTGACTACGGATCACTCCGTTAATCTGATCCAAGATATGTGGTTTACGACGGATGTAATTAGATTAAATTAAGATCCTATTATTAAATTAAGATCCTATTCTTAATTTTGTATCTTTTGTGGCAGTTATAAGTTCGTTATATTCACTTTGTCATATTCTATGCGTTTAAAAGAAGTGGATTTTTAACTTTCGCATTGTGTTTGTTTATTACAAGATACTTGTGAATGAATTTTATTCAGATATTGATGAATGTGCACTAGATACTTCTCCTTGCGATCAAGAATGCCTGAACATGAACGGGTCATTTCAATGTGCCTGCCGTCCTGGTTATAATCTAGGCGCTGATAAAACTTCCTGCTCGGGTATGTTACATTGTAGTCTAAACATCTTCAATGCACTTCATTAGACCGTAAAACCATTTTCTCATTTCTCAAAACTCCAGCTCATCGTAATTTTCAATAAATGTTATAAGATAATATTCCCAAACATACATGTTTACACAAATGTTTGTAGCGGTTGCAATGATTTGATCGTTTACATCGTAATTGAGATATCCTAGATTCAAGATTGAAGCTCCGCTCGTTCCTTAATCGCATCTATGTGAAAAATAGGTAGTGTTTGCTCCTTCGACAAATATTTTGAATGGAGATTTGTGGGTCTTCCAGATATGATATCGAAAAGCGAGGCCCCTGGTCACACACAGTAGACATTGACACGATAAAAAACGCGGAATGTTACCGCACTGTTCACCATTTATAAATCCATATATGTGGTACTTGTACCGCTGGTGAGGTCCTAACATCAGTGAAATATTTTCGAAAAAATGTAAAGAAAATATACGTCAAATGATTTCTAGCTACTATCTTCGACACTCACTCGTAAATTACCTTTTAAGCCAAGGATTTAAATTATTGCATAGGTAATGAGGCAGCCCACTGAAAAACAAGTTGATGGTGCAGGGGTTTTAATAGTCTCATTTAAAATCAGCATTTCGCAAATTCTATGGTCGTTATAACAATCTACTTTTCCAATACAAACTACCATTGGGTCACCACAGAGTCGTCCATTTCTGCTTCATACTTAAATATTTTATTGAAAATAGATATCAACGGCAAACTTACAACTCAACTTTGTGACAAAGGGGGTGTTTTCAGCTTCTCTATCGTGGACTTCCCATATTTATGTAGCAATGTTCCATTATCACCTTAATGTGGTGTTTATATCTCTCAACTGATTCGGTACACAAGATCTTGTTCTGCGTATAATCATTTTTAAATTAAGACATGCTACGGACAAACAAAATGGTGGTATAGGGAATTCAACAGTCTCGGTTAAACTCAGCATTTCACAAATTCTATGGTCGTTATAACGATCTAGTTTGCCAATAATATATATCATTGGATGAAATGCTATCTGACGTGTTTCATACTCATTGTTAGACATTCTTGGCACACTCATTTTGATTACCTGGTCAAGACATAAGGCGAACGGTGGATGTGATCGGTTGATAGGGGTTGCTTATTTCTCCTAGGCACCTGATCCCACCTTTGGTATATCCAAGGGTCCGTGTTTGCCTAATTTTCTATTTTGTATTGCTTATAGGAGTTATGAGATTTATCACTATTCGTCATCTTCACCTTTTATGAGATCGGTCACTGATCGTTATCTTCACCTTTCATAACAACAGTTTACGCGGGTACGTTAAGGCAAATTATGAAAATATTTGCTTTGAAAGAATCTGCGAAACAATGGCACGGCATAATGGAGATAAGTATATGTATCACTAAGTATATATATATTCAATCCGATTTTTCTAAATGTAAGTATTATTCTTGCATAAAATAAACCATGGAGCTAGTACGTCCCAAAGAAATACGAAAAGTTATACTGCTGTCGTTTAATTTGTGTCTGATCAATATGAAAGTAAACTGATGACGTCATAACTATACAGCAAGTGACGATGATACGTATAACGGATTTGTTACTATGCTATGTAAATATCGACGAAATATGTAGTATTTGAAATATATGCCATGTGATATATGGAATATATATATGAAACTATTAGATTTTATGGATATATTCTGAAGGTATGTTGATTTGATTCATTAACGAATTTGTTTAAAAACGGGGGGGGGGGGGGGGTCATTAAATCTAGCATATCGATCCGATTTTCCTCTGTCTCACACTGAAATAAAAATGCAAAAGTAACACTCTACCCCGCATACTTTTAGAGTCTTTTCATATACCGTGTTAATGGTAATAAACTAACGGCATTAATTGCCAGAATCGTCTATTATGAAAATTTTCAAAGAAAAATTTATAACATCAGTGTAAAATGTGAAACATGATTTAGACAGTTTCGTGTTTAGATGTTTCTTGCTGAAAGGAGTGGGATTCTAAAAACATTTTTGATAAATTATGGGTCTTTTAAACATTGATCTAATTGGTAATGATGACGGTAAAACATGGGTTAGTGTGATACTTTTTCATTTTCTATTAAGGTACATTCGTGATCTATTTATAACAGCCATGTAACGACGTCATACGGAAATGCATATTTGTCATGTTGCTATGATACAAAATCTTCTCATGTAAACACCCAAAAGTGTTTTAAAAAGCAAGTAGCCCTCTCCCTCTGTGTATGACATATTTCGAAGATTGCATTTTACGTGCTTAAATGGAGTATGACCTGTCTTGACATACTCGCGTAGGAACAATGATTCGGGTTGTTAATATTCGTCTTCTATAAACAGTGTGTGAGCTACCAAACTTCGGTGACAATTGTAACCAGGTGTGTGAGTGCGGTCCAGGTGTAGACAGATGTGACCCTGTTAAAGGATGTGTCTGTCTCCCGGGATGGACCGGGAAAAACTGCAGTGTGGACATTGATGAATGCCAACTAAAACCAACTATATGTGGTAGCAATAAACTCTGCAAGAACACTGATGGTTCTTACCGATGTGATTGTGATAAGGGTTTCCAGGTGAATGATGATATGTGTAAAGGTTCGTTCGTTTTAATTTAATTTAAATTCATTTTTGTATATTTAAAATGAGTTTATTATACGTGATTTCAATAATTCATATCCTTTCGTGTCAAACAGATATTAATGAGTGTGACGATGCATCACTGAACGACTGTCCGGTGGACACTACACAGTGTACGAACACGTTCGGTAACTATACCTGTGAATGTAAGGAAGGATATCAAAGAGGGAAATCTGTCTGTGAAGGTAGTTATATTTCTTTATGTTATGAATCTTTATAGGCTATGAAAATTTCCTCCAAATCAAGAAATTATAATTTCTTTCATAACATTTCTTGTTATTATACCTTTCGCAACGAAGTTGCGGAAGGTATAATGTTTTTTACCTATCCGTCAGTCTGTCAGTCCCTTTCTTGTTAGCGCAACTCCTCTGAGACCGCTCAACAGGAATTCATGAAACTTTGTAGTTAATAAGGACATAATGTGTAAATGTATATTGTCCCAGGAATTTTGATTCAATATTTTTATTGCCCCTTTTGAACCATCTGTCCAGTTCTTGCAGTAATGCATAGTTTTACCAATCATTATGTGAGGCATTGTCAAGCAATGGTGAAGTGTAGGGTATGTCAGCTTGCTCACTTTTGCTTTCTTTCATTTTGAAATAAAAGTAACACAATTTACATAAAAGGTGTATAAACGAATTTGTCAAAAATGGCATTCATGTAAATATCATTACTTTTCCAGATAATACTTTTCATCAAAATTCTTTTCTCAACAGACATTGATGAATGCAAGACTCCTATTCACGGATGCTCCCAGAAATGTGAAAACGCCGATGGTGGATACAGTTGCCTGTGCTTCTTCGGATTTACACTTAAGGATGACCGAAAAACGTGTGAAAAGAGTATGAACATATCTTTTAAAATTCTTATATCTCTTTGATTTTTCGGTGTTTTGTAACAAGGCATTGAAACAGAAAATTAGTCCTTGGTATAAGACAATATGGAAAAAAAAAGAATCATAGAAAATGACACTAAGCGAGGCTCTGTATTTCCAAAGAACTTTCGCCATATTGGGTCTTCAGTATAATCATAAACAGTGTTATATATCCTAGTGATATTTAAATGAATTGATGAACATCTTTCCTTTGATTGAAATTCAACTACTCTATTTTGTAGTGCCAGCTCGAGATTCTTGTTCCTTGTTTCCGGAATTAAACTGTTCCTACGGTTGTAAACAAGTCGCACATGACGATCAGGGTGGGATTTGTTTTTGTGAGACAGGATACAAACTTGCAGAGGACGGCAAAACATGCAAAGGTATATGGTGTTTACATCTCTCAACTGATTCGATACGAAAGAGTTTGTTCTGCATATGGTCAGTTTTTAAATCGAAACAGGCAAGTTGATGGTGCAGGAATTCCAAAAGTCTCGTTTAAAATCAGCATTTCGCAAATTTTATCGAATCAGCGATATAAACATAATATGCAGGTGATAATGGAATATGGGAAGATGACTATGGAGAAGCTGAAATCATCCCGTTTATGATATCACGTCTGTCTTTTCCTTATTTGTAAAACTCTAGTTTGACTCGTGACTATTTGAATGCTATTATGACAAGGGAAAACTTTTTCTGTCTTGCTGAAAAAAAAATGGTAGACATGTATAGCTGCAAAGATGGAACAACCACGGTTTCAACATACGTTGAATGACTCAATTTCTCTCGATGACCACAAAGAATTTTCCTTTATTTGTAAATGGCGTCCATATCGCAATGCCACACCACCATCGACGAAGCTATCACGTTCAATAATGATTCCAAATTATATAGAACGGTTTAAAGGCAGTCCAACTTCTACCTGGATCGGCCTTATTTCAGATTGGCATGATACTATCCATTGTTTTATTATGGATTATTCGTGCTGTTCTAAGTCTGTGTTTCAGTTTAAACAGTGCAATTGCTCCACTCTAGCAATATATACTAACTTTTTGTCTCTCGGTGTGGGTACAGTCGTAAGTAGAACCTGTAACTTGTAATCGTTTGTGCAGCCTTGAAATTGTGTTCCTATAGATATGCAGCGTTCTTGCAACTTAGTTTTAAGAACTTTCAGTTTGCAGTAATTTGTTTTCCGGAAGACGTGGTATCACCCAAGGACCTCAATCATAATGTTATTTGCGAAAATCACAAGATAGTATGCTCTTAATTTTACCACGTGTAATTTAGTGTTTGACAAAATGGTCAGAATTTTGATTTGCGTAGCTCGGAGAGCCAATCATCTATGGAAATATAGGTTGTGTGGTGGCTGAAATCATGGTACAATTTACGTTCAAAATCACAAAAACAAAATGTTACGTTTCTTGTGCGTATTGACTTGTAACCACTTTAGCAAAGTAAGGCATTGCTTCATTTTATACTTTGTTACTTGGACAATCTCTTATTATTCTATTATCATCATTATCATTTTTGTATATTCATATGTCCTTTATCTAATCAATACAATTGTCCTAAAACGCTTTAGATGTAAAACAATGAAAAGAAACAAGAACAAAGAACAATAAATGCGTAAAAAAGAGCATAAGGCAAAGCTGCACAAGTTTTTTTTTAACTGTATACATATGAGTAAATACCCAATTAAAGACTAAATGCAAGCTTAAAAAGATGGGCTTAAGTTTGTTTTTAAAAACAGCTAATGAACCCTCGAGACGAAGACCCATTTGGAGGCAGTTCAACAGAATGCACACATGATACCAAGCTAACTTAATTCGTTTGTATTTACTTCAACACTGATGGCATTTTTATTTAGACATTGACGAATGTGGTGAAGACAGTGGCACTTGCGAACATAATTGTACAAATGAAAATGGGTCCTTTACCTGTGGTTGCGCCATTGGTTACTCATTACAAAATGACGGGAGATCCTGTAAAGGTATCACATATTTCATTGTTGTTATTGCTTTGTCATGTTAATGTTTAGTTCAGAAGCATATTTCATTGTTGTTATTGCTTTGTCATGTTAATGTTTAGTTCAGAAGCATATTTCATTGTTGTTATTGCTTTGTCATGTTAATGTTTAGTTCAGAAGCATATTTCATTGTTGTTATTGCTTTGTCATGTTAATGTTTAGTTCAGAAGCATATTTCATTGTTGTTATTGCTTTGTCATGTTAATGTTTAGTTCAGAAGCATATTTCATTGTTGTTATTGCTTTGTCATGTTAATGTTTAGTTCAGAAGCATATTTCATTGCAATATAATTTACGATGGGACCGAGGTACGAGGTTTAAAATATATGATGGCCCTCTTTGCTCGCTCAAAATATATCATAGAATAAAAATTAAAAAAAAATACACAATGTTGAATATGTCTTATGTCTCGGCATTTTGTATGGGAAGTGTTGACTGCAATAAACAGATACAATGCATTTTATATCGTCAATGGATATTTGTTGTTTAATCTGTATCATAAAATGAAACTATTTTAGAGTGTAGTCAGTATTTCTACGGTGAGAACTGTGAGATACCGTGTAAATGTGGACGAGGTGCCAGTGGTTGTCATCATGTGAATGGTTGTGTCTGTAAGCCCGGATGGAGAGGTGAAACATGTGAAGTGGATATCGACGATTGTAAAAGTAACCCGTGTGATGGGGATCACTTGATCTGTCTAAACACCCCCGGATCATTCCGGTGTCAATGCATCACAGGGTTCCAGAATTCCACTGGCATCTGCCAAGGTAATTGAATTGAAGGGCAAATAAATATTCCATAGCTGATTAATTTATTGTCTGTAAAACATTTGATGCACCAGATGCGCATTTCAACAAATAATGTCTCTTCAGTGATGCTCAACCAAAATGTTTGAAATCCGAAATCACAATAAACTTGTAAGAGCTATTTTAGGGGAAAACAGAGTGACAAAAAGTGGAGTCAAATTCGTCTAAGGATAAGAGCAATGCATGAGGGAAATAATCCTTAATTTTGAACTGAATTTCTAAATTTTATCACAGCATTTCAACAAATAATGTCTCTTCAGTGATGCTCAACCAAAATGTTTGAAATCCGAAATCACAATAAACTTGTAAGAGCTATTTTAGGGGGAAACAGAGTGACAAAAAGTGGAGTCAAATTCGTCTAAGGATAAGAGCAATGCATGAGGGAAATAATCCTTAATTTTGAAATGAATTTCTAAATTTTATCACAGCAATTAAATATACATCCGTATTGAGCAATGGGGGTTCTTTAGCGCGCCACACCTACTGTGACACGGAACATCCGTTTTTAAGGTCATCTCAGGGGAACTGTGATATTCAAACCTGATGCCAAGTGTCTGGCTATGGACCTGGCACTACCTGTTAAAAGAAGTTAGGTCTGTCGCGACCGGGATTCAAACTCCGACCTTCCGCATGCGGGGCGCACGCTCTACCGGTAGACCACCAAGGCGGTTTCCATCGTTTAACTTGGATGTATAATTTTGATATTCAATATAGTGAGCAAATTCACAATGATATGCTATTGATTCATTAGTTCACATGTTCCAGAGTTTCTGTGAATAGTGTCTCAATATCGAAATTGACACAGGATTCGCTATCCTCATTTCCATTAAAGCAAATCAACTGGCTAATTTTAGCGACTCTGCTATTGCATGTAACTAATCGCAACATTCGAGGCAGATGTTAAGATAATGAATTTGACAACGAACTTTATCATGTAGGCCTTACGACGTGTTTAACAGGGATGTTTACTCATCCTCGCCACCCGCCCTTACCTCTTGTGCTTACAGGGGATCCTTGCTTGCCATACCCTCAATTTTGCATTATTCAAAGGATTTATTAGACAACAACTGCTCATTATCGTACCTTTTTAACGGAGTATAGGTGTAGTGAAACACGTTTAAACGAACTCATCAAACACCCCACTTTCTATATGTAATACAGACAAACAATATTCATAACATAAATACACTAAAGATGATATTCTCGATCTTGATTTGATGAAATATACATATGTAAAACTTATACGATGCACCAGATGCGCATTTCGACAAATAATGTCTCTTCAGTGATGCTTAACCGAAATCTTTGAAATCCGAAATAACTATGAAGTTTTAGAGCTAAATATAGCCAAAAACAGCGTGCCAAAAAGGTGGAGCCAAATTCGTCCAAGGATAAGAGCTATGCATGAGGGAGATACTCCTTAATTTTGAAATGAATTTCTAAATTTTGTAACAACAATTAAATATACATCCGTATTTTTAAGCTAAATATAGCCAAAAAAAGCGTGCCAAAAAGGTGGAGCCAAATTCGTCCAAGGATAAGAGCTATGCATGAGGGAGATACTCCTTAATTTTGAAATGAATTTCTAAATTTTGTAACAGCAATTAAATATACATCCGTATTTTTAAACTAGTAACGAAGTACTTAGCTACTGGGCTGTAGAGACCCTTGGGGACTAACAGTCCACCAGCAGAGGCCTCGACCCAGGGGTCATAATGTAAAACTTATACCGTACCAATTTTGATGCGCCAGATGCGCATTTCGACAAATAATGTATCTTCTCTCCTTAGATTTACAAAATGAGTGCCTATGTTTCATCAATTCTTTATATATTTTTCTACAGATATCGACGAATGTCAGGATCCTCTAGCTTGTCACCAGAAATGTACAAACTTCGACGGAAATTACACCTGCAGCTGTAAAGATGGATATGAACTTATAAATACGAAGGATTGTAGAGATATAGATGAATGTAAAACTGCAGAGTGTCACCAATGTTCCAATCGACCGGGAGGCTTTACATGTTCATGTTACGAAGGCTATCGACTGAACTCAACGACACAAGACAAGTGTTATAGTTAGTAACAGTTATAAGTAAGATGGAATTGATGTGAACTCATGATGTTAATCTCACCTATTACTAAGTATCTCATCTATGAAAATGAGATTTGGAAGTACACTTATCTCAGTTTTCTGATGTCTGATTGGTATAATTGTCCATTTTGAGTTTTCCTACTGATTGTAAATCTGTCTAAGATGGCTTTTAACACCAACATTTATCTCACTTATTTACTTTAAAAAGAAAAGTAGCGATATTCCTTAAATCCCCCCTTCGATTCCATTACTTTCTAAAAGATATTTGTCTAATATATCTTTTTATAAATGACATGTTTCTTGCAGGCTGTAGACGTAAATTTGAAAAATAACAATTCAGGATTATAATTTTCAAAGTCTTTATATTTTAAAAAGTCGAATGTCTACACGACTTGTCTTTGCTTGCTTTAATAAATATTTATATCAAATATATATTATATATAAATTTGGATTTTACAATCTCTTTTTGCAAACAAAGCGCCTTTTTGTTCTTTCAGAAAACAAGAAAGAAAAAAACACACACCATAAAACAGCTAGTATTATCCTTCTTATGGCAATATCATATTTTATAAATGGCACTATAATGAACTATAAAATAATATTCTTATGCAAAACCCACCATCAATTAATAATTCATATTTTTCATTTGTCCGGAAGCACAAACAAGCTATTTCATTATAACAAAGGAAACTTATTTAAGATTTTTCCGATATTTATGAAATCAGGGTTTCAGTACCATTAGATACTCAAATTTAAAAGATTTTGGAATGGGATGCAATACTACGGAAGCCGGTTGGTGCTACGGTATATAATTGATATCAATTTAACTAGCGGGTGCCACTTAATCTATATGACCGTCAGTTATTCAACTGCTCTCTCTCTCTCTCTTCCAAATTAAAAGGCTGCAACTCCTGTAATGCGCCTCTCCAATGGGTATTTAATAATATGTATTTGTTATACAATACACCGGTTTCGAAATACGTCCGAATTAATCCCCAATTGAAGAACCCTCGTATATAGTAAGGCACGAAAGAATTTGTTAACATGCAGGAGTGGAGCAAATATTCATAACTGCGATAGTGAATGTACTAAATAAGTTTCTCATACGCTGTTTGATCACCTGAATTCAACTGATATACAAAGTAAATAACTGATAAGTATTTAGGGAGTACTTAAAAATACATGGAATTCTTATTATATCACGTTATATCGTTGGTCGTAAGTACCATATCTAGGGTATTACTTGCAAATATGACATTGTTTTCATGTTTCCACTTTAGTAAAACATTTCTTTCGATAGTATTTTGTATTTACCACATTTACATATTTATAGAGAAGCCACTTTTAATACATTTTATCGTCTTCCTCAATGACTGTAGGCCCACTCTGTCCCACATAGGCATTCAATGTTTAACTAAATCCACCTCCTACACAGAAGAACTCGTATATCAAAGCTGGCGTGTCAAAAGCATTGTTGTTTGTCGATTGTGCTGTTAATTTACACAGTAATGTAAATGTCCATGATATCAATTGTCGACAGATTAAAGCGCAAGAAAATATTAATGCATACCTTTGAAAGGATATACCAACGTATTAGACACGTAGAAACAAGGAGTTGCTCCCCGTTTTAGACAACGTTTATTTTCCGTAAATTTTCATTTCATATTCAAATTAATAATACATTGGCGGATTGGTTACCATCCCATTCTTTTGGTAGAAGTAATGAATGGTAATGATGTAATCGTAAATGAAGTGATGAATTGAAGGACAAACTGAGCCCATGCCTCCAATTTAAGAGTATGAAGTTTGGGTAAAAGAGACATTATCCTGTCAACAACTCACCAGTACAAAGTAAATTGTTTTGAAATCCGTAGCTGACATGTATAAATTCAGTGGCAACCAACAGATAAATGAAGCGATGGACGGTCACCAGTTAATTTATACAGCTGCTGCCGGATAAGAATTGGTTCCCGCCGGATAATAAGTGTCGGATGCCAGTCAGATGAATACTAATCATAAAACCTAGAACCTACCAGCTTCCGCACAAAACAACGAACAGAGAAAGTTATTTTCGAAAAAAACACACCACAAAAACAAAATGGTTTCCCCTTCCCGTTAATTCGTGATTTGCTGTTGTAACCAATTATAGCTTTTGTTTTTAAGATTTCTTAAGCTAATCATATCATCAAATGTTATAGAGCAGAAGTGAAATAGCGCCGAAATTACTAATACTCACATTAACTTCGTGATAAAAATTCGTTTTATCAATATCACTTCACTGCGGTTTTGATTATTTTTATTAGATATTGATGAATGCGTGGAAAATATTGACAACTGTTCCCAAAATGCCAACTGCACTGATACTGTTGGAAGTTTTAATTGCAACTGTTTCAGGGGATTTAAGGGCGATGGATACGACTGTACAGGTATATGACCATTATTGATTTCATGATTATATATTTGCAGATCAAATATTGTTTTATAATACATGTAAATAGTGAAGGAATAACCAGTGAAGATAGACAATTAGATGTTTACCGTCAAGTTGATTTTGTATTTTTCTGTAATTCATTACATAAATTCTAACGACAAACTAACAACTCAACTTCATGACAAACGGGACGACTTCAACTTTTCGGTCTATAGTGTTGATGTCTCTCAAATGATTCTATACGCACTAGCATGTTTATGTATAATAAGTTTTCAAATCAAGGTAGGGTAATGGGAAATACGTTGATGTTATAGGGATTTCAACAGTCTCGTTTAAAGGTGACATTTCGCAAATTCGATGGTCGTTATAACAATGTACTTTACAAATAAAACCTGTATGCTGTATAGCGTGTTGTATACCAACTGTTAAGTTCGTCGTTACATACTGAGTTTAACTACGGATTACTCTGTTTGCCTGATCAAGATAAAGGACTCCAGGCAACAAGGGATGTTCATTTCTCCTTCGTACTTAATTCCACATCAGATGTCTCCAGAGGTCTGGAATCGCTCTACCCTTAGATTGTTATTATTTATCAGAATCATGGGATTGATCACTGTTTGTTATCATTTTTTAATTGATCAATATTCGTAATTTTAAATCATTCACAGTATAGAAGATATTCAGTGATCTGCTAAGGCAAATAAAATGAATATCAGGTTGTAACCTGTAGCGGTAAGTCATTCTTACCCTTGACATTAACGTTCTCTTCGTGACCGTAAAATCGCGCATCTGAATGATTTCTTATGTCCACTTTTTCAGATTTTAAATTCATTGCCCCGTAGTCAATGTCGGGCTGTATGGCAAAGTAATACAATATGAATTAATAGCAGATTCTGTTACACCAATATAATTAGAATAAAACTTTTGCATTCTACTCATTTACGATTCTCGCATAAAACTGTATCGAAGAGGGGTGCAATTTACAAGCCTTAATTTTGATTAGATTGATTTGGCACACAATATGGTGATATTAAGAGTTCATTTAATTTGAAGGAACTGTTCAGATTGCTAAGGTAAACAAGCTGTACGTCTGTCCGTCCGTCAGCAATTTCTATATCACGCGATGACGTAACTTGCCTTGGAAAGCTTTTCATATATTTTATATGCAATACTTGGATTAAGCAGAGGAAGACACCTTTCCCGAATGTCCGGTTTATCGCGGAGTTATTTCTGACTATTCAGTTTTCTGATGAGATGGGAATTATTCTTGATATTGAAAAGTAAGGATGATTCAATGCTTTTCTTTCCAGCTTGTAAAGACTTTACCTTTGGGGAACAGTGTTCTGACAGATGCACGTGTGATGTCAACAACACCGAAGAATGCGATGCTGTATCCGGTAAATGTCGATGTAAGATCGGATGGAGGGGGACTAATTGTTCGGAGGATGTGGATGAGTGCAAGAACACAACCAAGTGTAACACTAACTTACATCAGATATGTGTCAATACACCAGGTTCCTCCAATTGTGAATGTCGTTATGGCGGGCTAAACCTTTCTAACTGTGTTCGTAAGTATAACACCAATAATAGATAATCAAATGATTCGTCTTTAAATAATGATGGCTTTAGATAAATTAACATTGCTGTGTTGTAGGTCCAACGTCGCCACACAAACCAAGTAAGATTATACATGCTCTCCGCTTCTTCTATATTTACTTATACAAACCCGGCTAATGTATAAAATATATCATTTTCCTTCAGAAATGAAAACACTAACTTATTAACCATCTCAAAAGTAATATATTAATATATTGTTCTAAATGGTTAAGCAATTTGAATTCGTGATTCCTAGATAAAACTGACGTTAAAGTACGGATCGAAATCAGATTCGATTTTAACATACCTAAGAAGGAATTTCTACAAGACAGTGAAAAATGGCGTGCAGAATTCGAAAATTCGGTATGAACGTTTTCTTGAAGACATGAATAATTAAGAATATTGCTATGTTTACCAGATTTCAATATTTGAGAACGACATTTGTAATTGGAATTCTTCTTTCATACTATTAGCTGGCAAAATTCTACAAAAAGAGTGTTGGAAGATTTTCCGCAGTATTTGTCCTGTCTATTCGGTAAGTAAAAATGAATTTGGTGTGTGATGTATCACAACTTTTGACTTGTTTGGCGCTGAAGGTCGTATATGTTTTATGGCCGGTGACATAGTGTGGAAACAGTTTGAAGCCGCGTTCCCCGAATCTCCGTTTTGTAAAGCGAGCGCCAAAATTATTGAATTGTTTTTTCATTTGTTTTATTGCACTGTATAAAAGATATGTGATTGTAATATTTACAAAATCTGCATTGAAACTACAAAGATATTCCATTATCTTTTCTCAGCTTTGGGAGTATTATTACTGATGTAGAAATTCATGGAACCAAAACCGATACGAACGATCTACAAAAAGGTGTGGCTCTCAGTGGAACGAAAATGGTTATAGGTAAAACAAAACTTTCTGTTGGTGACCGCAACGTAAATGTACTAGAAATTGTACGAAAGCACGACAATGGAACATATGGGACACGTAAGTCACATTACATTACAAATTTTCTGACTCATTTAGTATTATTTTATATGAAGATAAATATCACCCAAATATTTACTCTCTGGTGGGGGTATTGAAATAAAAGAAGCTTTTCTTCTAGCGAAGAAGATAGCAGTAACAAATTATATATGGGGATATGAATACGATTGCTAAATAATTCATATATAATGCTAATTAAGATTTCTTTACATATCTAGCTGTAACAACTGAGTCCTCACCATGTGCTTTGTTTGAAATTTTAAATGCTTGTATGTCTGGGGAGAAATGCCACTCTTCTGCGGGCATACCAAAATGTGTGTAAGTAGATTCTGTTAATATAGATTGTTTGTGGAAGTTATAAGTTATCCTCGTTTATTCTTATTTATTCATATTACTTTGTGTTGATTTTGTTTCAGAAAAGAGAAATCCGAATTGTCAGGTATCCAGTTATATTTTATAAATCAATGTCTATTTAAAGTCTTTCAACATAGAAAGTCTAAAGTAGCAAATTAGTTATCAAATGTAGTTAAACTCGGGTTTATTTCTGTTTCAGATTGGTGGACATTAATTGTCGTCCTGGGAGTGAGCATACCTTTATTGATAACAGCCATCGTTCTGATCATTATATGCAGATGCTACCAACAGAGTCCCAAGAGGAAAGAAATTAAAAAGGAGTAAGTAACAGGTCTTAATATACATTTTAAGTAATATATTGGTATATCACTTTCATAATATGACTTCTATTAAGTCAACTAAATGTCCATCCTTACATTTCTGTATCATGATTAATAATCCCAATTGTGGTGAATAAGTCGACAAACTAAATATACTTATTGTATTGGGTAATAGCTCAGTGGTAGAACTTATGCTTCGTACATGTAACTGTGATGTCGTGATTCGACGCCCGCTCGTGTCATGGCCGCGGCAAATTTAAGGTGCAAACATAGATAGTAACTGCTCCTTTATATTAAGACATCACAAACTGTAGGTAAAGTGCCACAAATTTACATTAAACGTTTGGCATGGTATTATTGCAACAATAAACACAGTTTTACACAGATAAACAACCGATGATCTGAAATTAAAGTCTTAATTGGACACGTGACAGTCACTTGAAGTGGTCGATTGACGGTCGTTTGTAAACATAGATATAAAATCAAACAATTCTGGCTGACGCAGGTGAAATAATGTATGAGATTTCATACAACCGCAAAAATACAAACATGCAATGATTTAACGGCGTTTTTCAAGTTGGAAAAATTGTCAAAGTTGGGACGACACCACTGTAAACAATCATCACACGTTTTCCGACTTAGTAATGAGGTAGTTAATAAATTCTAAGTAATGTTAAAAATAATATAACTGACCTCTTTATGCAAGGGTGAATATAACGAACAATAATCAATCTCATAGCTCCTTTTAAAGAATGCATATATAGGGTAGAGAAATATCATTCAGTATGAATACAGAAAACCGTTCAAAGATCTGAATTCTTAAATTAGAATAACAGATCTAGAGCCAGGATTGAAATTGAAAATGGGAACGCTTTCGCAAAATAAAAGATTGCTTTCTTGGTGATTTTCATTAGACTAGACAACGCTGACATTAGACAGCGAATGGCTGGAGAGTTTAAGGGAAAGGACTCGTATTCACAGCACACTACGAAATATAACCAAAGAGAATACCAAGAATTGCGTGATGTTTCCTTTCCAAAGAAATCAGTAAATGGGAAAAGGGAGGAAGGTAATAAAGAATTGTATTTAAAATGGATAAAGATTGGCGACCAAATGAAGTGTCGATATATCATTCCAGGCTTTTCTTTTATCCTTATATATCATGCAATTGTCATTACATAGCATCAGAATGTTGCATATCTGTAGAACCTAGAAACATCGTCTATGATTAAGCAATGAATTCTTATGTTTTGAAAGATGTATTCTCATAACTGCAATAGTGTGTACATACAAACACACACCGTTGCAGTTATGAGACTACATCTTTCAAAAAATGATTTCTTACATTTTCAAAACCTTTTTATGCGTGCATTTTCCATATATATCTCAAATTGCCCGCGTAATTATTTGGGTAAGAAGTGATTAACGGAACAGCCGTGGAAAGCAAACTGTGATGTCATAACGTAAAAGCAAGAGTGCGCAATTCCGAAAAAAAAAATTGATAGTCCGATACTTGAATTGATTTTCAATAGATATCATGAAAATGAATTATCAACAAAGTTAGCAATCTGAATTGGATGTAAGCAGTTCAAATCTATCTAATTGTAAACAGCGTAGATATTGTTGCCACTTCTAAAAATTGAAACCGCCGCGGTGGCCTAGAGGTTAGAGCGTTCACCCCACATGCGGAAGGCCGGGGTTCGAATCCCGGTCGCGACAGACCAAAGTCGTTAAAACAGGTAGTGACAGTTCCATCACTAAACGCTCGGCATCAGGTGTGAATGTCATGGGTCATGGGTCTTCGGAGGTGACCTTAAAACGGATGACCCGTGTCACAGTAGGTGTGACACGCTAAAGAAACCTCACTGTTCAATGGCCATAAGCGCCGAGCATAGACCTAAATTTTAAGCCCTTGGTGACCTCTCCATATGAGCGAAAAAATCTCGAATGATACGTTAAGCAAGATACAATCAATCAATCGAGAAATTAAAAGTACAATTATTGAAAGAAGTATTGTTGAATTAATTTCTTGTGTTTGTTCGGTGATATTAACCACATTTGAGAAGTAAGATTAACTTATCTAGCATCGAAAGAGACGGAAATGGACAACAAAGCTTTGTTTTCATTTAGCACATGTGTTGCCGAGCATAGGAACTAAATGGTGATTTTTTCTGTAATAATAATAGCAGGGGTCTTATACTATACTATCCCCTAGTGAGGGATAATTAGTAAGTTGTATGATATAAAATCCTTAATATTATTTTTACAAAATCACCGGTTGACGCGTTCCTGTGGGCTCAGATACATATGACAATTGTCATGCTCGACAGTGTCCATACGCCTAACAGATTTATAGCGGATTGATCTTTACAGCTATCGGGCAAATATCATTCAAAATTTTCTACTGCATTTCATCACCGGATTAAAAAATAAACGTAAACATATGAATCTAAAAATTACACGATACGAAAACTTCCAAACGAAGTACACACTGTATAGCCATTACTACTGACAGTGTTTTAGTAATGGTTGTGTCTTCATTTGTAGGTTGTAGTAATCCGAATTACACATGGGATTCCCTCCACGAGAAACTTCAACAAAACGAACAGGTAATTGTCAATTTGTCTTTTTAAAACGATTTACCTACTTAAATCGTAATCAATTATTTATGCTCTCATCATTAAGTTTATTCTAAGTGATTATTTTTATTTTGCAACTTCATTTCTAGTTTAACATCAAACGCCCCACATTCAACCCCAACACAAAACACGTAAGTTGAACCAGAATCTTTTTAAAAATCGCTCTGGTGAGAAGTAGTTACGCATTCTATATCATTAATTTATTCATGTGTTTGAACAATGTTTAAGATAAATGATTGTGGTCTTCTATTGTGTAATGAAGAAAATATCTAGAATTTTTGAAATTTAACATAATTAATTTCTTTATTGCAGCAATATTGATTGGACAGAAGATCAAATGTGAAGATGTCGGATACTGAGTGACGAAAAATGACATTTATAACATGTATGATTTGCCTTTGTTGTTTAACTTTTATAGATGCAGGTATGTTTTATTCAGCATGTAAGCAAGATGCATAATGTCTTGCATTGCCTGTTAAAAAAATTGCAAAATAATAATAATATTAATTAATGATATATTTAACATTGCTGATGAATGCTTTTAGTTGCTTGAGAAATGAACATTCATTATGTCAATCAAAATTCAGTGGCATATATAGATTGCTGATAAGTTTATAAGTCAATTTAAGTAATGAAATTTTTTAAAAAATAACCGAGGTGTTTTTGTTTTATATTTCATCGTAATTCATTTACACAGACATGTATCTAGAGGGTTTTCTATAATCATTATAGTAGCATATCATATGCAATATTGGTTACATTTTTCTCATTTATTATCAAAATATTCATAATTTTCTTTTGATTTATTAGAACGAATCTTTATTTAAATGACGAAGCGATATAATTTGCTCATTAAAAGTCTTTTGAAATCAAAAAAGAGTTTGAATTTGTATTTACTTAAAAAGATGATGTCACAAAAGTGTCTCTAGTTTTCCCCAACATTTGAATTGATAACGTTGTGTCCTTAAAGGACACATCTCATGTTTTCAAACTATACAAAATTACATGCATTTTGTCTTCCTTATGCTTATAGTAATTAATTCTAATAGTTCGTTCGCCGAAATTTTGCGACAATTAACCACAATACAGACTTAAATCTAAGCCCCGATTTCAAAAAGTCAAGTTAATTAGGTGGGTAGTCACGTGGTACAGTGACGTCACAAGTGCCCTTCGGATTGTGAAAGTACTTGGAGATATTATTAAAAACTCAACTTTTAGGGGCCTAACCTATTTACCATGGGCAACATTTAAATCGATGTTGACAAATTGTCCGAGTTTAATATGTGTTCGCCACCAGTATACACATATAACGATGTAAATACCCAAATATAGCGAGTAAAGCGTGTATGAAATCGGCAATATTGTGAGTAAATAATGTTTATATGGGTCACTGTCTACAAACTGTTTGGGGATGTTATTCCTTTATACATCTGTAATTGGCGCCGTTTTTCTAAAATAAACAGTGCAATCATTATTTATTTTTGGATTAGACAAATTATGATACGTTAAATTGTTGACAACTAGGCGCTATGCCAAGCTATTGTCACGCGTGCATTTCGGAAAGAAAGAAAAAGACAACACACACACACACACATCAATAAAAATATTCAAATTTAAAGTGGTAATCACATTATTTTATTTTGATAAAGCAATCTTATTACTATTTTTGAATTGTAATCTGCACGTCTTTAGGAAATACTAAGTGGGAGCACGGCGTTATAGCCTACTGACGCACTCAAGATGCTACAAGTTCAATAAGGAAATAATTTTATAATTCAATTTAATGTTAGGAAATACAATATTCTATTATTTGTATAATTAAAAGTTCAATTATTTTGTATCTTTAATTTTTTGTTGTTGTTATAAATCTACCAGTTGGTAGAAGTTACATTGTATCGTCTATATATGTTGCTACAAGGTGAAGGTCAGTTGATCCGAGTGTGTATTTGAAGAGCAAAACAGAATGTATGCTTTAGGCCTACCAGTGCTTATAACTTCGATATATCCATTTTCTCGCAGTTTATCAGGGTCTCTGTCCAAGCGGTGTTTGAAAAGGTGACTGGGTGTGTTTTTTAAGGTAAAGTTCTTGCTCCAACAAAGAAATTATCAAAGTCTTTTTTCTCGTACCTTCCTTCGAAAAATACTGTCTAAATTCTTTCTACCGACAACTAGTACATCCGAACACGACACAAAACATATTAATGCATTATTATTTACATGCCGTTAACGTGACAATTGGTTTTTTGTCGATTAAATCTAATATGTTTATGAAATGGCTAATAGATGTTTTCAAACCCGAGGGCGCATATGACGTCACACATAATGGCGCGTAAACTAGCAAAAGAAAATATGCATATCGCAAGATTTGAATTTCATCGCTTTCAAACTCGAAAACTACGCAAAATATTTTATTTAAAACATATTTAAAGTAGTTTTAGGCATAAAAAGAGTTAATTTTGCTGAAAAAATGAAAAAGTTTAGAAACATGTGTTGTCCTTTAAGTATACGATGACGCACAATATATTGCTAATAAAGAGTGAAGATAACGAACAGTTATCAATCTTTTAAAATATAAGCTAATACAGAATACGAAATTAAGTGTAGGGCAAACACGGAACCCTGGACACGCCAGAGGTGGGATCAGGTGGCTAGGAGGAGTAAGAATCCCGTGATCATCGTTTACATCCACCGTGAGTCCTATAACTTGATCAGGTAAACGGAGGAATCCGTAGACAATATCAGTTCACTATAACGACCACAGAATGGGAGAAATTCTTCACAATGCTGCATCATTCAATCACCAGAGGGCGTGTTACGCAAGCTTCACTTACACCTCTGTCAACGCTTGGAATCACGTGACAATATAATATCATGATATAAACAATCATTCTCGTTTTCTTTCCCTTTAAAAGTTCTAGAAACAGGTGATACACCAGGCTCTTTTCATAGTCCACTGGCACTTTGTTAAGTACAGTTTTACCATTCAGCAGCTTGTCTCTTATTTCACAAGTTTTATCGTATTTTTCTTTACAGTCTTTCTTGTTTTTGATTCCATGTTTACATTTAAATCTCCACCACGTGAATGTCCTGCATTCATAGGCATTTACAAAGTAGTCCAAATTTAGGATCAATTTCATTCCACAAAAAGCATTTCGTAATATGACTGAATATTTAGTTCAAAACATAAATGTTGGATATTAGAAATGTTCAGAAGATTTCTGTAAAAATCCGTTGACAGAGGTGTAGTGGTGCGAGTAAGGACTCTGCGTAGAGAATGAATGTTACAAGAGTTATGCTCCTGAATAAGGGTGTGCAGTCCATTGCTCTTCTCCATTGATAATGTCATGTAAGGAATATATATATATATATATATATATATATATATATATAAAGCACTAAATAATCACAACTAGGTACTGAAAATTTTCGCCCCAACCCGGGGTCGAACCAGCGACGTACGGCACCCACCGCCTAGCAAGATTGTAAAACCAGTGCGTAATTCCACTCGGCCACAACTACTTCCTTTAGTCGACTTCTTTTAGTCGTTGTGGCCGAGTGGACTTACTGATTGCATCAATGTTTATAAGTAGCCCACTCTCCTTATAAAATATCTTAAACACTGAATGACACAGCGACTGTGTGAGATTGCATCAGCGTGTATAAGTAGCGCTTTAGGAGCATAACAAAACTTCCTTTTTTTAGGGAAGTCGTTGTGGCCGAGTGGACTTACGCACTGGTTTTACAATCTTGCTAGGCGGTGAGTGCCGTACGTCGCTGGTTCGACCCCGGGCTTGGGCGAAAATTTTCAGTACCTAGTTGTGATTATTTAGTGCTTTATATATTACATGTAATATATATATATATATATATATATATATATTAATTAATTGATTATCACATGTATCGTTTAGATCCTAGGGGTAAACGTAAGGTTGGGTGTTATAATTGTTTGTTTGTGCTTTATATATATTATATATATATATATATATATATATTGCACAAAATTTCCATGGTATAGGTAATAAGTAGAAAAAATATATCCAACGATGACAGTACACATGATCCACATTTGATTAATTACACATAAGGCAACAAGATAAACAACTGTCTTTTCAACTTTTGTATTCACCTGAGGATGGATGTTAAAATCCAGAAAGCGCTAGTGATTTAAATATATTTTGGAACTCAATATTTTCCTGCTTTTTTATTGAATCATATATATATATATATATATATATATATATAACAGGGGATGCTTACTCCTCCTAGGCACCTGATCCCGCCTCTGGTGTGTCCAGGGGTCCGTGTTTGCCCAACTATCTATTTTGTATTGCTTGTAGGAGTTATGAGATTGATCACTGTTCGTTATCTTCACCTTGCATATATACATACACACATGCATATATATATATATATATATATATATATATATATAGGGTGAGAAAATATGACGTCATATCTGTGTTGACGTACGTCATAATAGCTTCTGTGACAGAGGCTAGGAGTTCGTTTTATGCAAAAAATTGAAGCAATGTAAACAAACGGTGTTTTAGTAAATGAATAAAAATATAAGAAATGAACATCACTTTTGCGTTTTGATGTTTTTGAAAGGTTTTGTGATTTCTAATTTATAATTGGAGATTCTTACAATTTACGTTTGATTTACACCACTTCCCGCATCTATTGTGGTACAATACATCAATGTTTTTCAGTCAAAACAGTTAACATTTTTAAGTGGAGCAAAGATAGGGTTTTTGCAGAACATTCACTGAATCCAGCAATGTATCGTTCTTTTGTTGGTAAGAAGTTCTGTGAAATTTTGGAATTCAGTA
Source organism: Ostrea edulis (assembly GCF_947568905.1). Classification (NCBI taxonomy): domain Eukaryota; kingdom Metazoa; phylum Mollusca; class Bivalvia; order Ostreida; family Ostreidae; genus Ostrea; species Ostrea edulis. Next base: position 12,399,273 of record NC_079169.1, read on the forward strand.
AAAGTACATATGTATTATAGCTGGTAATAATCAAATTTCAAGAGAGAGAGAGAGAGAGAGAGAGAGAGAGAGAGAGAGAGAGAGAGAGAGAGAGAGAGAGAGATGAATTTACTCTCGGTGCTATCTATCTTAAGTATAAACAGACAACGGTTTTGCCGAGAGTTTTAAATATCTAACATTTTCTCATCGGCAATATATAGAAATTATCGCTTCCAGAAGACAATTATCAAGCAGGGTTGTATTTTAAATCCATGCTGCTGTGTCACGCCTTTGCATATGCCCTTGTGCGCGGTCGTGTGCACTGAAAATAACACCCGTCACCGCATGATAAAGTCACGGTCAGTCGTTTCTTGTTTAAATATAATAGCCGGCTGACTACATAGGATAGAGTCGGCGTCGCAAACTACTTACGTGTGGTTGATAACTAGCAGATATTCTGGTAATATCAGGAAGTTTCAATTAGCGAGGAAAGGTAATTATTCTCCTGTAAATTTTTCTTTTTCTATCTTTATTTTTTTTTATGTTTTAATTTCTTTCTTTTTTCCCTTCATTTTTTATTTTAAAACAGAAATTTTTATTGATTTTCAAATTGCATGATTTGGTTTGCACTGTTATTCGAGTTTTGTGTTTCTTGACTTATACAATGTGTATATATAAATGATGGTACGATTAATGCTTTTTTTAACGTTAGTTAATTTAGTTTCCATTTCTAAATAAAATATTTCGTATTACAGTTTCTGTGTGTTTCTTTGGAAACGGTTTTACAAAATTAGAATTTTGTAGTGTGGTTTGATGCTTTCATTTGGAGTTTTTTAAATATATATTTTACACACGTACAGGATTTCATAGGTCGCAGGTCGTAGGGAAAATAAAAACTTCTAAAACATTTGTTTAAGCATGCAAGTTGATGAAATTCAAAAGTCGTAAAATACATATTTTTAACAACAAGGACCGCAGGTAATAATGTAACATTCATGATTATTTAATTTGAGCTTGAGAAATAGGTTTGTACATATTTATAAACTGTTTCTCTTACTTGCGATATTTTCTATCGACTACAGACACTCGTCTGACACTACCCCTATGAAATAATACACTGCAAGGAGAAGTGAGAATTAAACATTATATTAAGTCAGCTATTGAAGAATACCCCCTCCAAAGATTCAATATAAGTGAAAGTCTCTACGGGACGTAAAACAATTACCCCACCCCCCCACCCCTCTCCGAATTAGGATTTTGAGGTTTGGGCTGAAGTACGATTAACGTTTGTTTTGTAATAGTTCTATCATTTTCATATATTTTTGCATGTCAAGATCCTTACAACCCCCGTCCCAGTTTTCAAAAGGATGCTATGACATGCATGGACGAAAATGTTATTGCTGTTTTAATCTAGTGATCTATTCTTTCTGTTTTCGATTTTGCATTCTTTACAGGATTTATTACATTGATAACTAGTTTTTATCTTCACCTCCGGTTTAAGGGGAGAACTACCTCAAATTCCAAACTGTAAACTAATAAGGGATCCGCAGGCCTAATCGATCGCCTATGTACTAGTTAAAACTATCACTAGTACCAAGGGTTATGACTCCTCCTAGGCACCTGATCCCACCTCTGGTGTGTCCAGGGGTCCGTGTTTGTCCAACTATCTATTTTGTATTGCTTGTAGGAGTTATGAGATTGATCACTGTTCGTTATCTTCACCTTGCATCTAATAAAAAGTATTGTTCTGAATATCTAAACTAAATTCAAAACTTCAACAGAAGTATAAAACAAGATGTGTTCTTAAAACTTAAAGCTATATACAAATGTATGCCGTATTCTTTGGATAAAATCATGTATTGTATATCAAGTTATGTAAGTTATACACTTTCTGCAAATTATACAATTTAACTCAACTGGATTCAAAAGTAATCAGGCTAATTTCGTATTTAATTATGTATTTTCCGAATCGGATAATGAACGCCCCATTTCGAAATATTTATGACGTTGCACGCGGAATTTTGAAAGTAAACAACTACAAGGCACTGTAAAAGCGTGTAGGGCCTGCAGGCTGTTGACGGGCCACATTTAGCGATACTATGAAGGCATATTTCTGCCTCCTGTATGTAAGTTATGTTTCTATAATTTATATCTACATGCAAGATAAATATGTCGACATGTAGGGTAATTATCTCAACATGCAATATAACTATGTTGACATGCAAGAAAGTGCAATCGGATACGAATTTGTAAAATATTACAAAATTATCACATACGCCCACATGTGATTTCCAACATGTTAGATAAAACCTAATTATGCTGACATACAACTTGATTATGTTGACATGCGAGATAATTGTGCAGGCATGCAACGTATTTATGTCGACATGCAACTTATTTATGTCAACATGCAGCTTATCCATGTCTACATGCAACTTATTTATGTTGACAGGGAAATGAAATTGCCTTTCAGTACGACTATATATACCGTAGCTCCCATTATGTCTCTAATAATATTTTTCTCGTGCGCTTGCGTCACTTCTTCATAAATATAAACCAGAAAATCACCATTTTCTCCATACATTCAGTTAACCAGTACTCCTTTAATACCCCTATATAATTTGTCGAAATTGTCAAATCGTATTAGTCCCGTGGGGATCCGGGTTAGAATAGGTCCTCAATACTCCCTTGCTTGTCGTAAGAGGCGACGAAATGGGGCGGTCCTTCGGATGAGACCTCAAAACCGAGGTCCCATGTCGCAGCAGGTGTGGTACGATAAAGATCCATACCTGTTCAATGGCCGTATGCGCCGAGCATAGGCCCAAATTTTGCAGCCCTTCACCGGCAGTGGTGACGTCTCCATATGAGTGAAATATTCTCGAGAGGGACGTTAAACACTATTTAATCAATCAATCAAATCGTATTATTTTTCATTTGGCCTAGTTTTTAACGTAAAACAAAATACCGTTTAATACGGCACATATACCTTTAAATGTCCTCAAAAGTGCCTATACTGATGAAAGGCTTTTCATGATACAATACTGTATATGTAACTTTAACACTGAATTTGAACCCGTCCTACAGTCAAAACCAGGGCTTGCGAAATTCACAATTGGGGCAGCTCCTTTTCCTATGTAATGGTGTATCAAAAACCTTAAAGAAGTCTTAAAATCATTATTATAATTTTAGCTCACTCTGGAACCACCCCCTTACTACAAAGTGTCAGGGAACTTACAATTTGGTTAAGGGCTAACTGCTCCTTCTAAATATTCATTTAGTTTCAATTTATCTTCAGTAGCATTAAATAATTTTTTGAAATTTTTTACACATATATATTGTATACCAAGTTTGGCACAGCCCTGGAGTCAGAAGCTCTTCCTCGGGGATTATGAAATTTATGATTTTGATAGAAGTCTTCCTGCTCTACATAACTAAGCATTTGGGTTTTCTTACACTTGGGTGGTTGTATAGAAGAATCGAGTTTTGGTAGTTTTTCCCCGCCCATTAGGCCCAAGTGGTGAGGGAGTACTCAAGCCCCCCCCCCCCCCCCCCCCCCCCCCCCCCTCAAGATGCTGCATACGAAATTTGAAAATAATTGGAATTGTAGTTATCACGAAGTTAAAAATGTTCATTTTTTTATGTACAGCGGACAGCGCACAACACAGACTACTTACAATAGGTCACATGAGTTTACTTGCGTAATCTAGAGCAGACACGTGTACAAATACGTACTCTGATTTAAAATGTGTTTCTTTTTTAAAAACCTCATAACAAGTATTATCTGCCATCAGCTACATTTGTGGTGAATCAACAAGTCACAGATGCATAATGGCAATTCAAATTCTTCTTAAGAACAAGACAAAAACTGGATCATGCAAATTTTTAAACTATTTAAAAATTGCACTGTTTTACATACCATAAAGCTTGCTTAGATATGTGACAAAGATAAAAAATGCGATTTTTCTCTATTAGGAACATGCATTGTGTGTATGTACATATATAATCATTTTATACAAAATGGGTCCTTGAACAAACTTTACATCTCGGATGAAAAATTATTTCTATGCTCATATGAAAATTTCCCAAAGCGTTCTAGCGTTGAATAACAAGTGGCCCATGGGCCACATCGCTCATCAGAGCAGCAGTTTCTAACTATATATAAGCTTGAGCAAAACTATCATCCTACAAGCAGCTTGGTTCAGAAAAAAAAAAAAAACACTTCAAAGATAATGACTAAAAAGTCACTAATTATCATATACCTTGTAGATGGATATGACTTTGTATATCAACAGATTTCACCGAAGGATGCCTCGTGTCATGTTTCGCTCCCTATACATTCACATGTAAAGATTTCATCCCCTTCTGTGGTCCTACCCTAACCCAAGGGTACATGATTTCTACAAACATGATTCTCCATTTTCTATGTCTGATTGAAAATGGCCCATTGGTTCAGATCATGGTCCCAGAGGGCAGGGTTGGGTCACATGATGGAATCAAAGTTTTACTTGAAAATTTTCCCACATACCAGCATGTTAAACTTTGATCCCATTTTCCCCATATATCAGCATGCACAACTTTGATCCCATAATGTGGCCCAACCCTACCATCTGGGACCGTAATCTGAACAAACTTGAATCTATTCTATATCAGGATGCTTTCACTTAAATCTCCACTCTTATGATCCAGTGGTTCTTTACAAGAAATTGTTTAATGAATTCATCTATATATTCGCATGTACAATTTTGAACCCCTAATGTGATCCATCCCTAAACCCAGGGGTCATGGTTTTAACAAAATTGAATCTCCACTACATATATGTCAGGAAGCGTTCATGTAAATTCCAGCTTCCCTGGATCAGTGATTCTTGAGAAGATTTTTAAATGACCCCACCATACTATTGCCTTTTTGTGATTATCTCCCCTTTGAATAGGTTGTGGCCCTTCATTTGAACAAACTTGAATCCCCTTCACCAAGAATTAATTGTTCTGAGTTTGGTCCAGTGGTTCTGGAGAAGACAATTTTCTTTATATTTGCATGTATTTGATCCCCTAATATGGCCCTACCCTACCCCGGGGTACTAATCTGAATCTACTCTATATCAGAACGCCATCAGGTAAATACCCACTCTTCTGGCCCAATGGTTCTTGAGAAGAATATTTTAAAAGATTTCGTTTTTTATATTTGAATGTATAATTTGATCCCCTACTGTGGCCCTAACATACCTCGGCGGTCATCATTTTAACACTCTTTAAACTCCAATGTCAGGAAGCGTCCATGTAAATTTTAGCTTTTCTGACCCAGTGGTTCTTGAGAAGACTATTTTTAAATGGTCCCAACCTATATCTTGCATTTTTCTGATTATCTCCACTTTGAAGGGGCCATGGTCCTTCATGTGGACAAACTTGAATCCCCTTCACCTAAGAATACTCGGTGCTGAGTTTGAAATTGGCCTAGTAGTTCTGGAGAAGATGAAAATGTGAAAACGTTTACGTCGACGACACCGACAGAAAACGGACAAATTTTAATCAGCCTTTGCCTTGGGTGAGCTAAAATGGCTGGTATGTTTGTATCAAGTTAGAAATTCACAATGGATTACTGAAACAAGTATGGCTTTTTTAAACACTTCCCATCTTCACGACTTATCTTTTAAAGAAATGTTCAAGATTTGAAATAGATGCACGCATACAGGAGAAGTTAATCCAGATGTAGCGCAATGTACTTTTCTGTTACACACATCCATACAATTTGCATTACCTTCCAGTATATGTGCGTGAATGAATTGTTTTTAGGTAGCGAGTTTTTCATGTGTGGAAATTATCACCCAGAGTATGAGACATGTTGTTCAAAGGACAAGGTTTAATTTATGAACATTTAGTACGAAAGATCATTTTGACCTTAACATTCATACAACCGAGCTATAAATTGGAAAGGAGGTGATATACTAGTTTTAATTTTACATGGACATGCCAAAATTTGTAAATAAATGTTTGAAATTTAGAAATACTCTCAAAATTTTAAAGATCTTTTAATGTGATTAAATAAGCGCACTTATCCGGTATTTCCTGCAAGCTCGGGAAATGCGCCTCGAGATTTTCAGCCTGCGGGAAAATACAAGAATGCAATTCTACACGAGATTGCTTTACGTTTCCTCATTCTTTTGAAGATTTGAAAGCTTGTAAACTTGTGAAGTTTTACGTAAATCAAATCAGCACTATATTATACCCCTTGCAAAGAACAGCATTTCAACCAATAAAAATAATGTAAATTTTCACATTATGTGTATCACTATTGAGATGAAATACAGAGCCCGGAGACAGAAGGAAATTTTAGCTATATGTACATACAAATGTATAGTCTTCCTCGGAAGGCGGTTATTATTGTAAGGTTATATGGCTTTTTCGCAATGCCTTCCATTTCCGATGTTATTTTTGGAAAAACCACGTTATAGTCTCGGAGCAGCGTGAGAAGAATACGATCCGAATTTGTTACTAAGGTTTTCACACATGCCGCAGTGTGTACGATAGAAGAATTCGGTAAAAAAAAGTTACTTGTTGTATTTCATATTTCATGTTCATCTCAGATATAGTGGTTGGTCTGTTGGGTGTTTTGATATATTTATTTAGCAATTTCAACACTGAGCGTAATAAGGGCCCCAAATCACACGGCCTTTCACCTCTGGTCGGCGCGGGTTCGAATCCCGCTCGCGGCGGTAAGTGAGAAAGTTTCCCAGTTTACTTTCGGAAGGTCCGTTCTCGGTGGTCTCTTCCAAGGTACATTGATTGCATTTGGATTTTCTCTTCTAGAAACCAATAAAAACTGGTCGCCACCAGATAACTGAACAATTGGAAAACATATTCAAATCATTCAACTTGGCATGGAGGGGCCACTAATAGTGGATGGAAACTCAAGTATTCAAAGGAAACCCCGGTGTTTGAGCGGGCGACAACCATACCCTCTAACATACAACCACCGCCGATTGCTCTCGCTTTTTGATTAAGCGCTGCTCCGACATTAGGCTCCTCCGCTATTATTAGTTTTCCGGACTTTTTCTCCCTGCTTGTAATTTTCTTAACATCAACTGGTGACTTACAACATCGAGTTCCATGTCATTTAAGCTATTTCAATCTTATACAGTTACTGTAATTTGAAATTTCGTTTACTGGACTTTTTAGACGGTGGCTATTCATAGCTGCCACTGCAGTGGGCATGGGGATCCTATCGGCGGGAATCTACAGGCAGAAAAACAAGAAATTTGAGTTGGTTTTATTATCTAAATTAAATGTCTATGATTGTAAACAGTTTTTGAATCCTTTTTAATAACATTTTGTGCTACTGTAAGAGTGAAGTATGACGATTTCTTAATGTAATCAAGAAAGGTCTCTAGAGCTGAGGATACATGTCTCTGCAGGTACACTTGAGTACTTATTCATATTTAGATAAATATGGGTCACATGCATTTCCCTAATACACGGGACACCGTGGACCAAACGTCCAAGCGGAGGCCTGCATAATAGTCGGCGCATTTGAAGTTACCGATCCTGCGTCGGCCTTTGAAAGCCCTCCGTGTTACGCAGAGTATAAAAATGTATTTTCTGCATATAACGTACTGTACATTTTCTTGCAAAATACTATTAAAATATTGATTATCTAAGTTATAAAGATCTATTTTTCATGGGCAATTTTAAATTGTTTGAATGAAGTGATTTCGTGTTCAACTTAATTTTCAAGTTCTTGGTAATAGGAGTAATTCATGTTGATATTAATGTCCGTTCGTTTTTGTACGATAGTTATAATTTGTTTATTTATCAAAGTGAGAGTATCTATGATGCATGTAGCTCAAATCTATGTGGCATATTCTATCAATTATCCCCTCATCTCGCGAATTTCGGTATCTTTGAATTTAACATTGTAAACATTACACAAAGCGATGAGTTTCCTTCAGCAAAAGATAAAGCATGAACTGTTCAAATCAAAAGGGAATCAATCGGTCAACGATGTTAAGGTCGCTACTGATAGCTAGCCCTAGCAAAACACGCATGGAATTTTTCAATTTTATTGATCATAATATTTGGATTTTATCACAAAACATACAAAAAAGCAACATAAGTAATCAGGTTAATTTTCGAGGAAAGTGAAATCTCCCATCTTTTGCAGCTCCCTAAGACAAAAAAAAAAAAAAAAAAAAAAAAAAAAACTAATAAAAAAAAATAAATTCTAACACATTGATTAAAGTTATAAAATTGGTATCCTATCACGTGCCTATTTTTACTAATATATCTAAGAAGGAATAATGAAAGTGAAATTTCTTTAACATTTAAGTAATGTTATCTTCTTTCAAAAGGCACGTACATATAATACAAGAGTACATGTACATCCTTTCCTTTAAATTCACAATTTAGTTTAAAGTATGTTGTACAATATCCACTGCCCTAGGTTCATAAGTACATTAATAAAATTTTATGTCTCATAAAATGTTTTATATGCAAGCTTTTACATTGTAATTCCATGATAATTTAAAAATTTGCAATTATCATTATTTGTTGTATTAAGATCGGGTTCAACTCAGATCAAGATCGAATTCGAAATAATGAAAATCCGGTGTAACACGAAGTATTGCTTAATTTAATTTGCTATAAAGTTGTAAGCTTTGTTTAATGAAAAGTTGTGAATATAAATGTTTCTCACCTTAGTCCAAAATTTTGCAGTAGCTCTTTAATCAAACATTTTAAAATTTGTAAAGTAAAATATCAAATATTCCTCTTTTTCTCAATATATATTCATTTAACAAGTATTTCATTTATGATGACACATCCCGAAGACCTTAAGATATTTGACATACTCAGAACTGTGTTTACAAATGCAAGGTGAAGATAACGAACAGTGATCAATCTCATAACTCCTATAAGCAATACAAAATAGTTAGTTGGGCAAACACGGACCCCTGGACACACTAGAGGTGGGCCCAGGTGCCTAGAAGGAGTAAGCATCCCCTGTTGACCGGTCACACCCGCCGTGAGCCCTATATCCTGATTAGGTAAACGGAGTTATCCGCAGTCAAAATCAGAGTGCCAAGAACGGCTTAACAATCGGTATGAAACACGTCAGACAGCATTTGACCCAATGCGAGGTTGTACTCACGAACTAGATCGTTATAACGACCATAGAATTTGCGAAATGCTGACTTCAGTCGAGACTGTTGAAACCCCTGCACCATTAACTTGTTTGTCAGTAGCTTACCTCCATTTAAAAACTGACTATACGCAGAACAAGGTCTTGCATATCGAATCAGTTGAGATATATAAACACCAAATGCAGGTGTTATCTGGTGTTAAAATGAAAAACATTATCTTAAGGAAATATTGTACCTTTTTACTAATTGCTGTTGAACTTGTTGACTCGAAACCCATTCCAACTTGCACTGGTCCTATCCAACCTGCACCGGCCCAAAGGCTGTTACTTAGAAAAAAAGATCATTATAATTACAGGTAGGCCTATTATTACCATCTTCCTTGGAAGACGGTATACAGAGTTGAAGTGTTTTACAGTCTTCGGACTTTGCACTTCCTCTCTTTTTTCATTGGTAGAAAATGCATGAAGTGAACATTTTCAATTATTTCATTGGTTGAAATGCTCTTCAAGGCAAGGGAGATAATTTTCTGGTGTTCTAATTTTCGTACGACTTAACAATTTTTCAAGATTTTCAATCTTTAAAAAATCGACAAAACGAACAAATGAAAAATGCAATTCATGAAATTGACACATTACTTTTTTAAAAGCAACGAATACAAAGCATTTCTATGGTTACTTCATATACAGCAATGTTTTCATTTTTGCATACAAACAGAAAAACTCGCCGTTTGGGAATTGTCTATTCGGTAGGGCTAATCCTTACAAAACAGTTTTAATGATACCTTAAGCTAAGAATTACATAAGAATAAGGCTTGACTTCAAAACGAGGATCACTGGTTTTTTTAAAGCATGCAAAAGAATAATCCACCCACCTGTTATTACAATTTAGGTAAACGAGTCTAATTTATGCATTTTCAGGGACTTACAGAAGTATAGTTAATTATGTGTGATTGTTTCATATTTTTTCTTACATATCATAGAGTGACGTTTTTACATGATTTAAATCAGAGACACAATGGTATTTATGTCTGTGAAGTAACGTTGAATCACAAGAATTTTTATTCAATTTAACTTAGAATTTTGATGAATTCACTCTTGATTGCTGATATTAGCCTCGTACAAGTTTCGCGCCTTTTGTCACCCACGTTTTAGGACACAGCTTTGTAGGCATGATGTCCGTGAGATTATTTATTTTAGCTCAATTCAATAATGAAGACAAGGGACATAATTCAACTCCGCTCTATAGAGTTGCTGTTAAAGACGGCAAGCTTTTTTAAAAAGCTTCACTTGTATCATCGAGTAATCAGACTGTGTCAGACAATGTCAATTTTAAAATTGTGACTCTCAACACATACTCAGTGAAAAGTTAGATACTAATGTTTTGAATTATATATTGCATTATATCATGACATTTACAGTATAGGTTTTCATAAACTGCCATAGACTCATCATATCTGATTTCGTTACAAAATGTATTATACATGTACATATCTTACTTATGTAAAACTTATACGGTACCAATTTTGATGCACCAGATTCGCATTTCGATAAATAATGTCTCTTCAGTGATGCTCACCCGAAACGTCTGAAATCCGAAATGCATACAATACAAGTCATACATTTCTTATGAGGGAGCACATCCAGACTTGTGATTAATTTAAATCATTTAAAAAAAAACTTTTTGTCAGTCTACATGCTTGTGTGAAATACGGAACCCACGGTTTGATATTTTTCTTAGGTCGCTGAAATTTCCAGACCTTATAAGTAATAGTGTGTATACTATAGATAATTTTAGTGCAACAGATCCCCCATTCCACTTTCTATCCGGTTCCTCTATACCCCTTCATAGTACAGAGATATTTGTGTTTTTTTTTATTACTTTGATACATGTAGTTTAAAGTATGTTATTTTCATAATGACATTTTCATAATAAAAGAGAAAATTTGTGAGAACCCATGTTTACAATTGTGGTCTACATTTTCACGACATCTGTTTACAATCACCAGATGGGAGTTATAGGAATACATAAAAAATAATACATGTCGTGTGCTCAAACTTACAGATGTTCTTATAAAAAATAATACATGTACTGTATGTCGTGTACTCAAACTTACAGATGTTCTTATAAAAAATAATACATGTACTGTATGTCGTGTGCTCAAACTTACAGATGTTCTTATAAAAAATAATACATGTACTGTATGTCGTGTGCTCAAACTTACAGATGTTCTTATAAAAAATAATACATGTACTGTATGTCGTGTGCTCAAACTTACAGATGTTCTTATAAAAAATAATACATGTACTGTATGTCGTGTGCTCAAACTTACAGATGTTCTTATAAATCGCCCTGTGAAATAGGAGAGGAAATGTGAGTTGAACTGTTGAATACAAAATTATGGTATTTTTTCACTAACCAAACGAAACTATAATTTCGTTGTCCATGTTGAATGCATTAACCAAATTCCTTCTCGGATGAAACTTTGCTTAGCCTCTCAATGACTGCATAAACGGAGTTTAATCTCGTAGTACTCGCTTGGCTCGGACGATACGATGCATCAATCAACAACTTTGTTTACGTAGCGCAGTTATGCATGGGTGGTTTACACTTCATTTGACAAAAAGTACCACACGGACGAAACACATGATCTACCATTATTACGTATAATATTCCTAATGAAAAGTGAAGACAACGAACAACGATCAATATCGTAACTCCTACAAGCAATACAAAATAGAGAGTTGGGCAAACAAGGACCCCTGGACACACCAGAGGTGGAATCAGGTGCCTAGAAGGAGTACGCATCCCCTGTCGACCGGTCACACCCGTTGTGAGCCCTAATCTAATCTATGGCTGGTTTTCTCTAGCTACCGTCGTCGAGTCAGTCACAGCCACAATATGATACTTTCAGAACCCCCTATTAGTTTTTCAACTATTCTATGACGGAGTAAGGGATTCCGGAAAATAAATTCACGTGAAAACACACAATTTCTATTGATCATGTGGTTGCTATCCACCGTTACCTTGATACATTTGCTTTGTGCTAGCATCAAATTACAGGTGGTTGCCACATATGAAGTTTCTTTTTCTTAAATCTATTCATAGAAATCCCCAAAGATTCACTTTATTTGATTTCAACGGGAGGGGAATTCCACTCATTTATAAGAGCTGGTATACACACGAATGTTTATAGTTTTGACGTTTACATATATGTATTTTGTATTCAATGCGTTTCTTGTGTTCTACTTTTACCAGAAACAATGTCTTAAAGATAGTTTGGAATCTAATTCTTGTTAACTTAATTCAGTGTTTTTATTCGTGTTGTTTTTCGCCTAATATCTTGTTTCCAAATAAATATATTCTCTTGATGCTAAAATGTTCATTATGTATCTATTCTTCTTGCAATTAGGAAATTTTCCGTTCTAATTTTGATTTTGACATCTTCCTTGATCGAGGCAACTAACTTCGACATTCTATTAGTTTGAGAAATAGTGATTGAGAAATCCAAGACTTCGGAAAATTATTGCATAACGCAGTATATGAAAGTAGTTTAAACACAGGTTTAAAATTTTGATTAAAAAAATTTAAAATCACATAACTGTATACTATTTAAAGAGTCATGTAAGAATAACAAATGATTTAGAAATGAATGAAAACAAGATAAAAAAAGCAAGATTGATTGATTGATTGATGTTTTCCGCCACACTCAACAATATTTTCAGTTTATGGTGGCGCCCAGTTTTTATTGGTGGAAGAGAGAACCCAGATACAATGTACCTGGGAAGAGACCACCGACCTTCCGAAAGTAAAAATGCAAAAGTCAGTCCTCTTGAACATACACAACTAAAATATACAATATACTTTGAGACGCAATATCTTGAGCACGTAAACATTCCATTACCTTTATATTCAAAATTGTTTATTTTTTAGCAGGTTTAAGAGAATTTAACAATAAACGTTATTGAAAACAACTAAAAACATGAAAAACAGTCGAACACATGCGAACTATTTACAAATTTATGGGCATGAGAAACATTTTAAGATTAGAATAGAAAGAAATCATTTTAAATTTTGAGAGTTTAATAAATCTTTATTGAGATTACATGACTGAAATGTTAGATGACTGAGACGTTGACATGTAAGATTTTATGACTAGGAATTGTGATACATGTACCTCAGCAATTAAAGAATAGAAAAGTTTTTTTTTATTATATGAGATTCATAATCGAGAACGATTTCAAACATATGAGGCATATTTGAGATAGCTTTTGAGAACTTCACCAATCTATTATACATACAATTCATATTGAAAGATGACAGAGAACAATTTCAAGATTAAAAATTCATATGTGAATATTCTAAGCACATGCTGAAAACTCATTTCAAATGTTTTTAGAAAAACGGTTTATAAATGTGATATTCCTTTGTCCAATTTATACATATCGGTACACAATAATATCCTACTTATCAGGTAATCATACCATGCATTAATAAAGTGCACCGCCACGGCACATGATACGCCCGTCACATATTGTTAACAGTATAGATTGTACCCATTAAACATTTTTTTTTATATCACCTTAATTAAATGTCACAGTGACCTTAAAGTAGGATGCGACACACCTTCTACCTAAGATGCATTAGTTGACCAATTTTGGTAATTCTAGGTCTAATAGTTTTCAAGTTATGAGCCGGACAAGTTTTTGCCATATATGGCCATATCTTCTTAATGAAAAGTCACAGTGACTTGGTTTTAATGTGCGACACACCTTCTACCCAAGATGTATCTACAGACAAAGTTTGATGATTCTAGGCCTTGTAGTATTTAAGTTACGGGTCGGACACGAAAAAGCTAACAGACGGACGGACAGACGGATATCTTCTTAATGAAATGTCACAGTGACCTGGTTTTAATGTGAGACACACTTTCTACCCAAGATGTATCTACAGACAAAGTTTGATGATTCTAAGCCTTGTAGTATTCAAGTTACGGGTCGGACACGAAAAAGCTAACAGACGGACGGACAGACAGACAGACGGACGGACATGAACTCCATACCATAATACGTCCCGTCTTAAGACGGGCGTATAAAAAGTTCATTATCTTGAGCTGTAATAAGAAAAATAACATCCATGTATCTTCTAAGTTTAATATTCATCCTTTATTTCATTGACACAGCATGTTAGAATTATATGGGTATTTCAACACAGATAGGTCATATACTTTAATGAAAAGGTGAAGATAACACACATTGATCAATCTCCTAACTCCTATAAGATATACAAATTAAGAGTTGGACAAATACACACCCCTGGATATACCAGATGTTGGACCAGATGCCCTGGATGAGTAAGCAATGTCGACCGGTCACAACTCCCATGGGCCCTATATCTTGGTCAGATAAACAAGAGTTATCCGTAGTCAAAACCAGTGTGATTTGAACGTTCTAACTATTCTCAGTCCAAAATCAATGTGCAAAGAACAATTGGTATAAATTACATCAGACACCATTTGTCCCATTGACAGGTTGTATAATATACCATTCTCCATTTTGTTATAATATCGTGGGAATTAGAATAGATCCCCAGTACCCTTTACTTGTCGTAGGGGGACCTAAATAGGTCGGTCCTTAGGGTGAGGCTGATAAAAACAAGGCCCCGAGTCACAGCAGATGTGGCACGATAAAGATATCTCCCTGCTCAATGGCTGTAAACGACGAACATAGACCAAACATAATGTGCAGCCTTTCGCCGGCAATGAAGACTTGATATGAGTGAAAATATATACATCTAACTACAACCATTTTACAAGGTGGTCGTTCTCAAAGTTTTGAAATATATTCCTATAAGATGAAGAGGAAAACAGTGTATGGATATGGGTGTCATGTTGCTTGTATTCTCTCATGAGAGAAACCAATTGCTCATTTGGAATGCTTGGTCTGAATTCAATTTTGGGAACTGCATTTTTAAACTATATGTACCGGTGCATGCTTCTTCATAATGGATTTAATAAACTCTCTATGAGCTCGTGAATATAGTTTTACTTAATTATTTTTACGGAATGAACCACCATTAATGATTATTCATTCAGACAGTTACTGTTTTAAGATCACCTTAGCTAAGCTTTCACCGTCTATCAGTACTACCCGTACTTTGTTTCGCTGCGTCTGTAGAATGACTGATTGAATATTATTTTACGCCCCTCTCGAGAATATTTCACTCATATGGAAACGTCACCGTTACCGGTGAAGGGCTGCAAAAGGTAGGCCTATGCTCGGCACTTATGGCCATTGAGCAGGGAGGGATCTTTATCGTACCACACCTGCTGTGACACGGTATCTCAGCTTTTGGGGTCTCACCCGCAGGACCGCACCATTTAGTCGCCTCTTATGACAAGGGGTACTGAGGACCTATTCTAACCCGGATCTCCACGGGATCTGCGTCTGCAAATAATTGGCTGATTTCATGGAGCGCAAAATAAACATGAACGCAAAGAAATGCAGACATTAGTAATTAGTTTAAACTATATTCACTTCGAAAATAAGAATTCATATGACTTTACATCTATTATTTGAATTGTTGAGATTAGAACACAAGTGCATACGCACGTATATTAGTTGGTAATTACGTTTTGACAAGAAAGAAAATTGAGCCAAAAAGTTTTTGTTTAACTGGAATAATTAGGATTGTGGGTTGTAATTTGGACCACAAAGTTCAAACAGTAAAGCAAAATGTTAGGTAATGAAATATGAAACTGCTTGAATCATTTTTAAAAGTAGAATGCGCACGTAGACAAACAGCAGATGGAAAGATATAAACACAAAGCAAATATCAAATATACAAGGTGAATAAATTACATGTAGACAACAGGCAAAGTTTTAGTATGCATATAGGCATAAAGAACATACCAAATGAAGAAAAATATGAAGTAAAGGAGCAAACACAGAATGAAGACAACATTATACACAACATGAGGTCAGCGTAATTATGGGACAGCCATTTTCGGTGTTAATTAAAGCGTGTTCTGCGCATTTCGGAGTATTATTTCGTTTTCGTTATGGTTTAAGCTTTCATTATCAAACAGAAGTGCAGTTGTGTTCAATGGAAAATTAAGAGTTTAGATATATTTATTTCTCATGCGCGTAAATTTATGACAACGAGATGGGCAATATACATTTATTCTATTGCTCCACACGATCAATAGGCATCGGGTTCAAAATTACAAAGAAATATTTCATTTCAAATTCATTTTTAAAACTAGGCCATAGCTGGTGGTTTGTGGTTCGAATCGTTTAAGTGTGTAAAGAACTTGGGCTGGTCTAGTATCTTTAAGATGATGTTTAGGGATGACATTTTTAGGAGACGCTAGACATAATAATAGTATTAGCCTCTTTGATAATGTTTAGGGGGTTATTCGAAAGGCTTAAGTAAAGGATGGAATAAGTTGTTCTTATACATGTACTTGAATAATGGTGTAAATTTCTAGTACTTTAATTACGTACATATGTGTACGTCTTGATTTTGTTAGAGGATAATAGATTTAAAGTATTCCGGTGTCATTTCATTTATTATTTTATACATCTGTAATAAATTATTTTGTCGTCGCTTTTCTAAAAATTTTGATCCCGTTTCATTGTAAAATTGAATATAGACTGCAATATCTTCTTGCGTCTGTTATTATGCGACTTGCACAGAGAACTGGTTTTTCTAATTTTTTTTCTTTTGTCTTCGTAACAGATTGCGCAGTTGTCCAATGTAATTTCCGTATATTTAACGAGTGTTGTGACGAAAGAATGGTGCATAGTTTGGAGCGTTTGTTTGTATATTGCATTAATTCTAAGTACCATGGTTTATTTGCCCTTACGGAGGAGTAAACTGGGGTTTTATAATACCTCGCGAGAATGAGAGCTGACTTGCGGGTTTGAATGTGAAACAGCTATTCTTTCGGGGTATGCTACTCATGCGTGCGTGTTCGTTTTCCAAAATATTAATTATAGAAAGCGTTTGCTGACTTTGAGCACTTTTAAAATATGTTGGGTTTTTTTCTGAAAGGAACATATAGTATTAGGTTTGGCCTTTTTTCTTCTTTTAAAAAAGAATGAGGTAAATTTCACTCAAAACAATATACCTCATATGAGGAAAAAGTTCCTTATCCCATATCAATTAAATTACAGGGTTTCAGACAAACGTCACTCAAGGTCATTTTGTCAAGGTCACTAAAACATATCCTATACCTTTACAAAACTTTCATTTTAAAAGTCATTTATTGTTTAGACCAATTTTATGAAGGTCTAGGTCACTCAGAACATATACCTTTTATGATATATACATGTATGACACAAATAAGTAAAAGGCTGAGAAAACCTTTAGACAAAGGTCACCCAAGGTCATTTGGTCACTGTCACTCAGAACATATATTACATGAAAAAAAAAATCATTTCAACAGGCATTTATTTGTTGGACCAATGTCTCTTAAGGTCTTTTATCAAAGGTCAGGGTCACTCCAGATATACCTTACATATGATGAAAACCTTCTTATTACAACGGTTTTGAACAGGTATTGATCATATATCACAAACATAAGTAATAGGCAAATGACTTTCAGACAAAGGTCACTCAGGATCGTTTTATAAAGGTCAAGGTCATTAAAACCACATACCTTAAAATGTGTGTGAAATTTAACACCTTCAACAAGTTTTCCAACAGTTATCGATTTTTCGGACCATAGTCTCTCAGGGTCATTTTACAAAGGTCAAGATCACTAAACAAATAACAAATCTGACCAAAACATCTCCTTATTTCAAACTTTTTGAACAGGTAAATATATTGCATCACTAAAGGTCATTTTGTAAAGATCAACGTCACTCAACATATACCTTATGAAAGGTGATGAAAACGAACGGGGATCAATTTAATAACTCCTATAAGCAATACAAAATAGATAGTTTGCCAAATACGGACCCCTGGATATACCAGAGGTGAATAAAACTTCATTTCAGTGATATTTCAAGAATTGAAGATCATTGTGAAAGGTGAAGATAACGAACAATGATCAATCTTATAACTCCTATAAGCAATACAAAATAGAGGGTCAGTCAGCAAGGATCCTGGACACACCAGAGGCGGGACCAAGCGCCCAGGGGGAGTAATTATTGATTGAGGTTGTACGCCGTTTTGGCAATATTTCAGTGCTTGAGTTTCCCTGTTTGCCCTCAGTGAGCCTACTCTTTTTCGAACATCAGGGAAACGATCTTTGTCGTGTCAAGGTTGCTGTGATCCTTGACACGGGACACCCTTTAACATCCCATCCGACGGACATAAAAGTTAGAAATATATAAACAGGTTTAAAAAAAAACAACCCACAATTCATGTACATAAACAGTTGTATCATAAAAGTTTTCGAATTTTTCTGTAAAAGTTGCATTCTTGTAAATATTATATAATATAATGATTGTCCATATTTGTAAAAAGGAGTAAGCATCCCCTGCAATAATGTAACCCCATCCTATTTTTGTTTATTCAGACGTTTTCGGGATAGGGCTATGATTCCATAGAATCTCAGTAATGATGCAAAATAATTAAATGGATAACAGATAATAAGCTGCGTGTATTAGTCGCAAATGTTGTTTACACCAAAAGGAGTACCAACCTTGTGGTCGGGCATGCCTAATAAAGGTGTTATTCATTAAATATCATGTACAGTACGTATTGTCGTCTGCTCCGCCGTGCTTGTTATTGCGAGATCTCGTAGGTGGATCAACTGAAAAATCTAAACATTGACAATCAGCGCGAGAATGTAGTTACTTGAGCCATTTGGACAAAGAAGAGAAAATCATATATGGCTGCAGAAAGAATAATTTACACTCTGTTGTTCGTTTTTCTTTAACTTGGTATCTTTAAACCTTTTCAATACCGACGAAATAGCTTTGACCTCCGTACTCGCCAATTGATGTAAATACTCTCTTATATGGCATATGCAAATAACTTGACAATCGGAAGTTCAAACTTCAGTACATCATACATGGCGCTCAAATATGAATCGAGAAATTGTGATGTATCGAAATTGTGAAAAACGATAGAGTAGAACCTCACAAATTATAAGTTGCAGGATGTAAATTTATATATGACTAAGAATCATATACTATCAATTTATTTACGTTAAGAAAATCAGTAAATGTTTAGACTGATCGAAAATATTGCAGGAGTGAATAACTCCCGCATTTGCACCATTACGGATATCCTAAGGGGTTGTAGCTGCAGAACTGTAGCTCTCTGAAAATAAATATTTTGACATAACAGAGAGCTACAGATCCACCCCTTATAAAAACCTTCGATTTACGGCGCACAAAAAGCTGAGCACAGTTGAGGCCTTATATTATTGTATTCTTATATATGAGCTGTCTCATAAATTTTATATAAACAATTCTTAGCGTGATGTTACAGGGGTTTCAACAGTCTCGTGTAGGGTGAGCATTTCGTAAATTCTATGGTCGTTACATGACCTAGTTTGCCGGTACAACCTATCGTTGGGTCAAATGCTGTTTCGTTCCGATTGTTGGGCCGTTCTTGGCACACTGATTTTTGGTGCGGATAACGATGGAGAAGCTGAAATCATCTCGTTTGTCATAAAGTTGACGCCAATATCTACTTGTAATAAAATATCTAAGTATGAAGCAGAAGTGGAAAACTCCGTGGTGTCTCCCATTTCGAGCTAAAATCCAACCAGTGGATATGTTTACAATTCTATTAACTTTTTGATGGATGTGTTCTGTCCATGGAACGCTTACACTGGATGAGGTATTATGAAGCGAAATTCCAAAGTTATAACAAACGATTAAATATTGTGTCATACCACCGGCTTCTTCCTAACTTGAATGAAGGAGTTTAAAAAAAGAATATATACACACGATACATTCGCATGTTTTGTGCATGATCAATTTTTATGCAGAATATATATGATGGTTACGATGATATTATCACGATGATGTTATTTGCAACAAGGGGCCCAAGGACCACATCGCTCACCTTGATGAGTTACCTTGGTCCATATCTGAATACTTTCCATGTTATTTGCATGAAAAACCTTAGTCCGTATTGTGGCCCCAACCTACCCCCGGGGGCCATCATTTAAACAAACTTAAATCTGCACTATATCAGGAAGCTTTCATGAAAATTTCAGCTCCTCTGGCCCAGTGGTTCCTTAGAAGAAGATTTTTAAATGACCCCACCCTATGTTTGCATTTTTGTGATTATCTCCCCTTTGAAGGGGGTATGACCCTTTATTTGAACAAACTTGAAAGCCTTTTACCCAAGGATGCTTTTTTGCTAATTTTGGTTATAATTGGCCCAACCTTCAGCTCAGGTAAATTGATTAGAAACTGTCAGTAGGTGAGATCTTGTCTGTTAAATATTATTTTAACTACAGATTACTCCGTTTACCTGATCAATGTAGAGGGTGCAGGGCAGGTGTGACGGGACAACATGATGTGTCCCTAGGAACCTAATCCCACCTCTGGTATATCCAGGGGTCCATGTTTGTCTTACTCCAAACTATGTATTCTTTATAGGATTTTTGAGTGATCACCGTTTGAAATCTTTACCAATAACCTTCGTCCATAATGAGTGTTGCTTGGCCGATATATTTCCACTAATTACTCTTAACGAACTATGTACATGTAATCATTCATATATTACGATGTGAAATTGACTATATATATTTCAGATGCTATTTCATTGACACAGAAGGGAGCCATTTTTATGAAAATATGCCAATGCCTATAGTCTATTTCGTTCTGCTGTGTGCATGGATACTAGAGGTACACAACGTAAATTGCCAACAACTTAATCCAACCCCACAAGCAACAGTAACAGCGAATGTACAACGTGAGTTACTACACTGAATCATATCAATTTTTCCTCTATGAATATTTCAAAATGAGGCCCATGGGCCGTACTAGTTACCTTACTTTTACACAAAAGCTGCATGTTAAATACATCATGTAAAATCAGAGAACAGAACATCATTTGTTTTTGCGATCAAAATGATGTTGATACCCTTAAATTGATTTGATTGTTTAACGTCCCTCTTGAGACTTTTTCCACTTATATCCATACTGACGTCACCATTACCTGTGAAGGGCTACATAATTTTAGCCTTTGCTTGGCGCTTATAGCCTTTGAGCAGGGAGGGTATTTTTATCATGCCACACCACCTGCTGTGACACGGTGCCTCGGTTTCGATCTTATCTGAAGGATCGCCCCATTTAGTCGCCTCTTACGACAAGCATTGTTCAACAAAATACACGACTTTTATTTTAGAGACATGGATAATGGTTTATTTGTTATCTGCTCACGAACATGTGCATGCATAAAACTGTAGTATTTGGCAAGGGTGCGAAAATTCAAGAATGTTGATTTATTCTTTTAGTTTGCCCTTTCATGTTGCTGACACCGAGTTTATCGGAAACGTATTATGGGAAGAGAGTTGTGTTTACAGCTTTTGTAGAAGCAAAATTAGATCCTCCACTGGAGGCTGGATGGCAAAGCATCACAAGTAGTCAAATTGAAGATATTGATAGATATAATGTAAAATATATCGATACGCAACTTTTACCTTCTCCAAAACTTGTCATCAATAACGTCACCATTGATGACGTAGGAGAATATCAGCTTCAAATCAGGATTTCCGGAGGCTGGTGTACAAGTAGAAGAGTTGAGTTAAGGAAAGTCTGGGGAAGTAAGTCCTCTCTCTCGCTCTCTCTCTCTCTCTCTCTCTCTCTCTCTCTCTCAAATTCAATATTCCAGCAATTAGCCATTCAGTTTTGCAGGTATTTGTTTTTGTAATATGATCAATGACGAATATAGAGATTTGCATAGAAAGTAGAACTGCGCAATCTAATTAAAATCAGACTTCTTAGACCCGCACAACATACTCTGCGGATCTAAGAAGTCTGATTTTAACCAGATTGTAGAATTTTAATATCATTTGCCAAATAGAACAAACCGTTGTGTTTGTTATTATATTTTCAGTTTTACAGTATAATGAAACATGTAATTTCGTATGGGAATGTGATGAAAGAAGAAAGAAGTTGCAATGTTCGAACGGGGCATGTCTTTGTCAGTCTTCCTATTATCACAAGAATCAGCAGTGCTTTAATAGTACGTACGCGTTCTTATTACTATAAATATACCTTCGCAATAATCACGTAGTGTATTTAACATGAAATTGTACTTTTAGACCAATTGAGTAAACTCAGGTGACCTATTGCAATCTTCGTCCGCCGTTGTGTGTTAATGATCGAATACATAGATCTAACTTCTTTTTAATAACTACATGTACCATTCCAATATTTTTCCAATTTTGTTTGAAGACTTTTTGGACAAGGGTGACCCCAATTGTAAATTTACACGATTCATGCACCCCTGTTGCCTTAAGGGCAGGGCAAATAAAAGTCAAAATTTGACTTTTTTTCAAAAATCGATCATAGTTTGTAAAACTACCTAATATATGTTTGCACCGGCAATGAATATGAAGAAGCAATGCATTTTCTGTCGTTTTCGAACCGTAGGAACTTTCCTCAATCACCGAAAATAGAAAACGCGTTCTTATTGGTCAATTCAATTGTACACAAGACCCGAGCTCAAAGGCCTTTCGGTCACCTGAGTATTTAATATATCCCATACAAAGACCATGTATTAATTTTTTCTTACACATGCTTTAGAACAGATAATATTTTTAAAGATTATTTCTTAATAAAAAAAATTCCCTGTGTTTACAACACCGGCTATCAAAACATCATGCTCCGATAATACAGCAGAAGAGCGAATTGAATTGACCAATGAGGACGCATCTTCTATTTTGGGTGATTGAGGAAAAGTTCCCGTGGTTAAAAAACGACAGAAAATGCATTGGTTCTTCATATTTATTGCCGGTGCAAACAGATATTAGGTAATTTTACAAACTATGATCTTTTCTCAATCGATCGAGACCGGGCTTATTAGATTTTTAAACGTCCTTGATTGAATGATTGATGTTTTCCGCCACATTCAACAATTTTTCAGTTATCTGGTGGCGCCCAGTGTTTATTGGCGGAAGAGAGAACCCCGATACAAGGTACCTTGGAAGAGACACCGACCTTCCGAAAGTAAACTGGGAAACTTTTTCACTTACCGGCGCGAGCGGAATTCGCACCCGCACTGATTTTGAGTGTAATGTTCTAACCACTCGGCCACGGAGGCCCTCACTAACGTCCTTGAAATATAAAAATGAGACGAAGGAAAATTTGAAGTAGCAATTTTTTTGGGGGGGGGGGATTCCGGATTCCTTCCTTGTGTAAATATAGAATAGAGAAAGTCAATACGTGACGAGCCTCTGTGATGCAGCAGGGTGAGATCGCGGTATTTGTATCCATGTACACCATAATAAGATGCAGTGATTTCATTGGATGTTTTATTTATAGTGAATTGCCTAATGGTCTAATGAGCCCAACGTTTATATATCGACTAATGTCAAGTGTTAGTGCGAGGTAACCCATCAATAACCATTGACTTTTGAAGATGATTTAAAGTCAGCATTTCCCAATTTCTATGGTCGTTATAACGATTTAGTATGTCAATACAACCTATCATTGGGTCAAATGCTGTTGGACGTGTTTCATAGCGATTGTTTGGCCGTTCTTGGTCCACTGATTTTGACTACGGATAACTCCGTTTACTTAATCAAAGTAGAGGGCTCAGGGGTGTGTGATCGGTCGATGAGGGATGCATCCTCCTCCAAAAGCACCCGATCCCACCTGTGGTGTGTCCATGGATCCGTGTTTGCTAAATTCACTATGTTGTCTTGCTTGTAGGAGTTATGAAATTGATCACTGTTCGTTATCTTCGCCTTTCACATCGTTTTCATGTTACATATAAAATGTTATATAAACCTTTTTATCAGTATAGGCACTTTCGAGGGCACACCATGTTTTATATTGACTTTACCTTCAATATTCAGAACATAATTTTTGTCTAGATTTCGTAGCCATTTGGGACTAGTGGTACTAATGATGTTGGCCTCTAGTCGCATAAATGTTCAGCTTTATTATCCCTTTAGGTCCAACCCGAGATCCGTCTTCATAGACTCTAACATTACAACACCTGAGATAAATGTACCATGGAAAGATCCGATGCGGTCCCACCTAATAGATATTAGTAATTATTTGTGTATAAGTATTCAGTGTATTTTCATTGCAGACTCCTACCTCAGAGCCGTCTTTGTGGACTGGAACATTACAACCTCTGAGATAACTGTACAGTGGAGAGATCCAGACAAACACTCTGACCTGATACAGTCCTACAGTGTCACTGTTAAAGAGAGTGGCGGATCTACCAGAGTCAACATCTCTATTGGGAGAAACACCAGTTATACCTCTGAACTCAACTTTGACCCTGGACATTTGTACTATTTTGAAATCACATCTGTTGTACAGCTAAGCGACCCACTGGAAACAATACATGTGGAAACAAAAACAGAAGTAGTCGTTGGTGGGTTGAGGTTTTATTGTTTTATAAAATGCACAGGTAACACGGTTGTATTTGTTATAAATCTGTGAATTCATAGAGCCGTTAGCTTTATACCTAGATGCGTATTATCTATTCACTCTTTAACAAATACCCAATGTACAATGTATTATGAATAGGTTACTATGTTGAAATTCTTTCTGCTACTGAATACGTCCTGGAATTCTTTGATCGGGATTGTAGGACAAAAACATCAAAATGTGCTAACATTACAGGCACAAACGGAACAGAAAATATGTTGAATGACTGACAGTTCTCAAACAGTTTATTCCATCTTAAAAATACCAGAAGATGAATACTTCTAAGATGCTTATTTTGTTCTTCTATAAATCACCTTTCATATAAGAATATCGAGCATTTATATTTGACTTTTGTAGAACCATTCCCTCCTGGTCCTATCGATAAAAACGCAAGTAACTTCCATCCTGAGAATCTTCACCTAAAGTGGACTGCTCCAGGAAACAGAACATATGTCGATCGATACAGTATAATAGTTGATGGTCACACCTACAGATCGTCTTCAGATGAAAAGTCCATTTCACGAAGATTGAAACCTGGTAGAAATTATACGGTTACAATGGTTGCAAAGAGTTGGTTTTCACATCCCTTTGGCAGAACAAGCAAGCCATATGTGGAGGAAATAACGACATTGCGCAAGTGTTGACATTCTTTATATTTTCATCAATGTACCTGATGTAATTGAAAATTGAAAGTATGCGATACATTATCCTGATAACAGTTTAATTTAAATGATGTTTCATAGTTTCAAGGTATTCTAAAGATTTTCTAGCAAAAATTGATTTTAAATAATTTTTTCTATTATATTCTCATTGAAGGTACTCCTGAAGTAATTATAACTGGGGGCAGTTCAATTGCGGTCCCATATCTATCAACTCTGGAGATTCAAGCTGTTGTACACAATTATTCCGACTTTCCGCTGACGTTAGAGACAAGATGGCAAAAATATGGCGTAGACATCAACATAACAGATATGAGATATAACGACAGTTCTCTCGATCTGTTCAATCCGAAGTTGGTCATCAATAGAGTGGATTTTGAGCATGAACATGAAGCATGGTATCGATGCACTGCACGGAACTCAGCCGGATGGGGAACAAGCACATATGACAAATATGTGTATGTTGAAGGAAGTAAGTGATGTATATTTCACTACTACCTTTGCTACGGCAGAAGTCAAAAGTGTAGCATATTAACATTTATTCGCAATTAATATCTGTACACATAATCTATTAGCTATTTGTGTTTTAGGTCTTAACTTTCTTGAGCCTTGTAACAAGTCCATAGAATGTCTACCAAGGAGAGATTTTATCTGCAGCAGCAGCGGGAAGTGTTTATGTAATTCTTCTTATTATCATAAGAACGAAAACTGCTACCACAGTAAGTAGACTTAATTATGTTTTGGTGAAACGAACATGAATATATTCACAAAATCAAAGATGGAAAGAATTACATTTCACAATGTGTGTGTGTGTGTGTGTGTGTGTGTGTGTGTGTGTGTGTGTGTGTGTGTGTGTTATTTCCATTTCAGATCATAAAGCGATATTTACGATGTTTATTTATATTTTGTAATATCTTAATACAACTTCAGGAAGGTATCTACGAGCACAATCAATTCGTATTCAGAGTTCCACATGTGACATAACGGCTACATGGGACCCTCCCCCAAAGGACCAAGATCTTGTGGTAGGGTACCAAATCGTTTTATCGAAGTACCAAGTCGTTCCCTCAGAGTACCAAGTCATTTCATCAGAAACATGTTCAGTTGGAAATCAAATCAAATGCAGGACACCATGTAAACTGCAACCTGGGCTGCGATATACAATTTCCATCCGCTCTAAAATTCAATTAAGCGATCCCAAAGAAGAAATGGATGTGGATTCGGATTACCACTATACAATTCTAGGTAAATATATCGACTATAAGTACTAAGAATGTGATTGTGTAGGTATGGTCATAGTTTGAGTATTACTGACTGTAGAGTACTTCTTACTTGGATCATATACTAATATATGAACAAATGAAAAAAACTAATAGGAAAATCTAGGAGTGATAATAAAGTTGGTGCTTTAGAACACCAGCATCACTATAATTTATCGCTTCATGAAAACTTATCTAAGTGTCCAATTGTGAACATTGTTTCACTTTGAAAAAAGTATTGAATTATTCTACGAGCGTCACCCAATAGATATGGAAAGCATTAAAATACCCACGGCCAAATTATGGAAACGGTGAATGTAACGAACATTATCAATCTCATAAATCATAAAAGAATACAGAATTAAGAGAAGGTTAAATGGGGACTCCTGGACATACTAGAGGTGAGACTAGGTGCCCAAGAGGAGTAAAAATCCCTGCTTACCGGTCACATCCGTCTGAGCCCTCTATCTTCACCTGATAAACCGTAATCTGTAGACCGAATCAGTACGTAAAACAGTCTTAACATTTTGTATTATTGTAGCATTCAGGTTAACAATAGTTTGTATTTGCAATTAAGGATGTTCTCTCCTGGTTTGATTTTTCTCAGAAGTACTTTTTGGATATACTATTTTTTATACATCTTGATCAGAAAGACATTTAACACATAAAAAAGAGGATGTTAGTGTGGACATTAAAGAATTACGGTCTCTCAAAGTTGCCCCTTTGCTGAAACTAAATTTTTCATGAAAATCACAAATTTTCACTTGATACACACTATAAAACAAATATTAAGGACATATTAATCTTGACTATCTTTTATTTTATGACAAGTAATAATAATGGATGATGTCTTTAACTTTTACATGAAATATATCACCAATTCTACAAATAATCAAAGATCAATTAACATTATTTGATAAAAATATGACACAAATTTGAAGACCTATTTCGTTAAAAAATTCTAAAGTAGATTTGAATCATATGTTGGCTTAATTCAAATACAAAAACGTGGGGCAGCGTACATTGTAACAAAGATTTGATCTATTTCGTGTCCCCACCCCCACTCCTTCTTACACTGGCACACATTCTAAACAATAACAATCTATGATTTGTTATAAAATGTATATTCTTCAATTTATATTTGTAAATTTCATATATTTATTTCATCATATGATAAATAGTCAGAAAACATAGATAATGTATACATATATATATACATTACTACTTCATTTATTTAAAAAAAAATATCTTGCATATTGAAAAACTTACATTCTCTACTATAGCAGCAGCCTCTGATTCGGATAATATATTTCTAACACTCTTCCAATCTCACCTCAGGTAGTCGATCGTCTGACACTATGTACAGTACACCATGTGTGTGACTGTGCCTGCCTTTCTGTATTTTTCTTTGTCTGTCATTCACTTGTGAGAATATCGAATGCAGCCAAATTTACAACTACCCTTTTACTTCTAACGAATTGCCCATTTATGTTTCTGGACTGCTTTAGAATGCTATATCGTACAGTGCGCGTATCCTAGAGCTCACGTTTGTTTACAGTCGTAACGGCATCATGAATATCGTAAAATGAGAGAAAAAGTAAAAAAAAAATGCCATGTTTTGAATATATTTTATTTTGTTCATACAAAATAAAACACACCCATTTCCATATTTATGACTTTAAAAAATATGGAGACTTACTCGCTATAAAATTACCACGAGGGTACATCCTTAAGATCATAATGACAACCATATAATTTGCGAAATTCTGATTTCAACGCAGACTGTTGTAACCCCTGTAACAGCAACTGTTTTGTCAGTAGCTTGCCTCGGTTTTAGAATTGATCATACGCAGAATATGCACTCACGTATTGAATCAGTTGAGATACATAAACACCAGATACAGGTGATAATGGAATATTACTAAATATACTAGCGGAAAAAAAGAAACTGTATATTTAAAAGTCAAATAAAAACATGAACAGTTTTCTTTAAGCGTTCTTTATCCTTAGAGGTATAATTCAATATACTAAATGCGTATACTGGGTACTCAATTCGTTAAATATCGTGTTATATTCGCCTTGATAGCCACAACACGTTTTGTTCTGGAGTTTCGAATTTTATCGACACCCAGTTAGTAATCTCAGGCATTCAATGTCAGTAGTCGATGTATTGAAAAAAAAAAACCACACAACCAAAACCGTTGGTTTGGGAATATGATTTTGATTGAGAGATGCCTTGCATGATTGAAAATGATTGTTTATGTGCTATTGGGAAGCTGGAATGTCTCAAAGCAAGGTAGTTTGGAGTTCAAGTCAACAGGCGTAGGACGCTCGTGTGTGATGTCACTTCAGCAAGATAGGTTTATACGGACGTTACATTTGCATAATTAAATTCCAATTGGCTTCTCTGACCGCTAGATGCATCCGGATACATCAACGGATAAGTCCTCGTACACAAAGGAACATATTGCAAGAGTTCAACATCCATCCTCGACGTCCAGCTATTCGTCCCGTTCTGCTCTGGTGGCACCGTGTTACTAGGTTAGCGTCGTGTAGGATGCATCGCCGTTGGTTACAGAGATTGGAAGAAAGGTATATTTACAGACGATTCGAGATTTCATCTTGACAGCAGTGACGGTCGTGTTCGAGCTTACCGTCGTGCAGGATAACGTTACATTTACGCCTGTGTTATTCAGAGCGTTATGGTAAAACCTGTACGGTACCAATTTTGATGCACCAGATGCGCATTTCCCCCTGCTACGGAGGACGCTTTGTATCGTTCTTTAGTGTACATTTGGCGGAACATTCCCCAGGTATTCTGCATAACCCCATTTATTCAATGCGTCGTAGGAGTGAAGAATGCATCGCTGCAAATGACAATCATATACGCAATTAAACTTGTAAAACATTTTACACCCACCATTGTTCTCAGTGGAGTAATCCATAGCCAAATTCAGTGTGTCACGAACGCCCTAACAGTTAGTATGAAACACGTCAAACAACATTTGACCCAATACGTTATATTGGCAAACCAGATCACTATAAAGACCATAGAAGTTTGAGAAATGTTGATTTTAGACTTGACTTGAAACCCTTGTAGTATCAACTTGTTTGTCAGTAGCCCGTCGCTATTTAAAACTGATCAGAACAAGCTCTTGTGTATCCAATCAGGTGTTAAACATAATACGATATTTAGGTGATATTGGAATATTCCTGCATAAATATGGGGAGTTGACGATGAAGAAACTGAAATCATCCCGTTTTTCATAGAGTTGAGTTGCTAGTTTACCGTCAATTATTTTAAACAATAATATCTAAGTAAGAAGCAGATGTGGTTGAGTCTTTGGTGCCTTTTATTTTGAGTTCACAGGGATATGTGGAATTGACATATGAATGAAAATGATTATTGCTAATGAATAAAATATCGATATTATTAAACGTCGTCGAGTTGAAGTCCACAGCAAGCTATATTTTCTATGTAGACATTTTTAATGGAATAGATGTTACGTACTTTTGTTTTGATGTGTTTAATACATGATTTTGATGTTCTTCTGTATAGCTTTCATTCTTATGTCGATTTGATATATCCCTGTGAGCTCGAAATAAAGGACACCACAGAGGCGTCCACTTCTGCATCATACTTAGATATTTTATTGAAAGTAGACATTAACGGCAAACTGACAACTCAACTGTATGACAAACGGGATGATTTCAGCTTCTCCATCGTCAACTTCCCACATTTATGTAGCAATATTCCATTATCACCTGCATATGGTGTTTATATATCTCAACTGATTCGATATGCAAGAGCTTGTTCTGGGTATAGTCAGTTTTTAAATGGAGGTAAGCTACTGACAAACAAGTTGATGGTACAGGGATTTCAACAGTCTCGATTGAAGTCAGCATTTCGCAAATTCTATGGTCGTTATAACGATCTAGTTCGTGAATACAACCTCGCATTGGGTCAAATGCTGTCTGACGTGTTTCATACCGATTGTTAAGCCGTTCTTGGCACACTGATTTGACTGCGGATAACTCCGTTTACCTGATCAGGATATGGGGCTCACGGCGGGTGTGACCGGCCAACAGGGGATGCTTACTCCTCCTAGGCACCTGATCCCACCTCTGGTGTGTCCAGGGGTCCGTGTTTGCCCAACTATCTATTTTGTATTGCTTGTAGGAGTTATGAGATTGATCACTGTTCGTTATCTTCACCTTGTAATCCATTCCGACATGGAGGTCAGTTCTATTTCATATTTTACCTCATCGTTTGACAGACTCTTCGACGAAATTCATAGAGATCAAGTTCTGTCGCAAATTGAAAGACCAAGGTTCACAGAATTTAGAACATATGACACAGATATGGAGGACTCTGTTGGTTCTTTCATTTTGAGTTCACTGAGATATATCGAATGAGTCTATGAATAAAAATGAACATTGTTAGTAAACAAAATTTCAATATCTTTAATAATCTTTAATCTTAAATGTGGCATTCAAGATCCAGCAAGAGATTTTTTTTTCTCATGTAAAAGCTTTTGGATCTTTTCTGCGTCATAAGAATATGACAATTTTTGTATTATCTTTAACTAAAATTCCCATCCTCAGTACCCCTTGCTTGTCATTAGAGGCGACTAAATGAGGGTGGTGATTTCGATGAGACCGTAAATTCGAGGCCACGTGACACAGCTGGTGTTGTACGATAAAGATATCTCCCTGCTCAAAGGCCATAAGCGTCGATCATGGGACTAGCTTTCGCAGCCCCTCACCAGCAATGTTGACGTCTCCATAAGAATGAAATATCGTTTATTATTCCTGATTTTCCCAAGAAGTTTGATTAATATTTATGTATCTTTCCATTCATTCTGACATATTTGACATTGTATATCATTATATTATCTAGTGATATATTTCCCTGTTCTTTAACAGAGCCACTAAGACCTGGTCCAATATTACGAAGTTTGAGTAATTTTTCCGCTGACAATATGTATTTGAGGTGGGAGGCATCTGGACAGAATAGCTTCGTTAATCGCTACAGAGTCACGATAGGGGGTCGTAGTCAGCAAACAATAGCCAGTGTTCCGGAGATCTACTGGGAGGAACTTCTGCTGCCCGTCACTCTGTATAACGTCACCATTACAGCTATCAGTTACGGATATATAACTAACTATCCTTCTTACGGAACAAGGGAGAGTCTTTCGTCTACATACTGGATAGAAACAACGGAAAGTACGTATGGTTTATAGCAATTGTAATTCCAATAGCAAGCATAGTTGTTACAAACTCTTTTAGTCACCACATTATGATTGTCTTTCTCTTCTTGGAGGTTGGAAATACACATGTCATTACGTGTATAATAAAACACGTTGAGTTGAAATACATTTAGATGAACTTGACTTCATTTCCATCACAATATCTGCAGTTGTGCAATAAATGTTATGGTAATTTTTAAATGCCAATTGCAGGTCTTGTGCTGGTGAATTGATGATGAGCGTTTGTACAATGGGATAATTTATTTGCTTACGTAAACATTTAAAACGCTTATATCGTAAGTGAAGTGGGAGACTTATATATAAGATGTATTAAGCAATAAAATGCGTTCTTTGTTGTTTCATCGAGTAATGAATGTAGCTAGGATTCCAGGGAACATTCATAACCCGCGCATTTTTTCTGCAATGTTTGCTACCTTCATCACCCGATGAAATAACACAATTTATTTCTATGCAGTGTTTTAATATATAAGCTATATTTAAGTGTTAAAATGTCATATGGTTGACCCATTTCTTACGTTGACGGCACAGCAAATGTACCCTTTGACCTTGATTACGCTCCATATTTGGTAATGATTACGCAGGCAGGTGGTACTGAAAAACCAGACCGAACTAATCGGTAACAAACATAAAGTCGCTGTCGAAGATGAAAGCAATGTCAATATAAAAAGTTCAGTGAATGCAATTATTGTAATATGCATTAAAATAAGATTTGTTTGATGCATATTGGAATGTGTTAATGGTAGGTGCTTTATTTCATTACCCGGTGGTTAACAGCTACAGTATTATAAAAGAAAACACAGTCCAAAGTTTGAAGCTTTTTATATAAAATCCCAGATTAAACCCGTTTTGCATTCAGCGGTCAAAATCAATACCGGTTGAAGTAGCTGCATCCAGTTTGATATCCCTTTTTATATTCAAAGATTTATAAATCTTGGATGGCAACCAGAGGTGGGATCAGGTGCCTAGAAGGAGTAAACATTCCCTTGTCGACCGGCCACACTCGCCGTGAGCTCATATCTTAATATTAATGATATAGCAAACTGAAACATCGGTTCATGTGAAATGAATCAAGAACTTTTTTTACTAGGTTTTATAAACTTAGTGTAATACGGAGAAAAGTTAATTATCGCCGATAATTGATAATAAAGTACAAAGGACTTGTTTAATGTTGTAACGGATTATAGAAGTCATTGCCCCGATGTTTTAAGATAAACATGAGAATGGCAAATAAAACTTCAAATTACTCGCCCTTGATTACAGGTGGCGCACGATCCGTTAACGTCCAAGGCGTTTCTAACCTCAAATTTAAGAGAGCGTCGGAAGGACATGTTTAGATTAGAAAGTTGTTGAACATTTAGTAACGATGGCGGATTACGGTTCGTAGGACCTCACTGCGCTTAGAGACGAACTTAGAAAACGCATTGCAAGACTCTCTGGGCGGAAAGGAAAGCACGTTGAGAGCTTTGGCTGTAACCGAATTTTCTCTGTCACATCGATTAAATAAAGACATTCAATACACATTGAACGTTTTTCATTATAAACTACTTCGTGGTGAAGTTTACATGCTTAAACAGTAGTTTAGGTTGAATATATAATATACAATACATCATAATTCTTTATAAGTTGTTGAATTGCATATGTTTAAAACAATAAGATGCGGACCCCCAATCCCCCCCCCCTCTCTCTCTCGATCGAGGATTAAGAATATCAATTATTAAATATATCCATATAGATCTGTAATTCTATTATTAAGCTGTTAAAATGTGTAGTAATAGTGAATGTATATGTATAACTTCTCTTTATGAAATAAAAATTCACAATAGAGAAAGCACATGTATACAGAGTACATGATATATCATACCACATTAAACAGTTTATTTGCGTGTTTTAACTTATATCACTTACGTGATGACGTCACGATAGGTAAAGAGTTTGCGATTAACTTTTTATTAGTCCATAGGGCAAGCGAGAGCATAAAAATTGGCAGGTCAAATAAATTTTACTACCCCATATGCTAGCTGTACAATAATGATTCAAAATTTCGAGTTTCTACATTTTAATTGAATATTACAATTTGGATTGCAAGTTTAAGACGGAAGTTCAAGCTTTTTTTCAACTTCTAAATTCATGTGTCCACCCATATACTATGATTGATATACTATGAGTTGGTTGTACTCTGCGTGAAAAGCACGACTGTATCCTGCGTATAGGAATGGTTGTATCCAAATGACGTTTGTCCCTGGTGTTGCAGGAAACTGATGTAGGCCTACATAATTTGACCCGTGTTTACTTTCATGTATAATGATTTATCATGTTTATATGCACCATGACAGTTCATGATTTAATACTAAAATACATCACTTAATAAATGTAGTACACTTTTCAATTTGAAGGTCAATTTGAATGTTCATACTTCAGATTGAAATCGAAGTTACAAGTGAATTTTGAAAAACGTAATGCAATGATTTTTTAAAATAAAAACCACAATGAACAATAGGCCTATGTGTGGCTTTTATTATAAACACAACATTGTATATATGATAGTGAAATTTGTAATTTACTTCACTTGGATAAATTTATAGCTTTATGAATTTGCATTTAATTTTGATAAAAGTAGATATGATTCAAATTTTATTTCTAAAAAATTCAGAAATATCTTAATCTCTTGAGATGCATTTTTCTTCTGGTTTGCGTCAACAGTTAAAATAGGTTAGGACTGGTATTCGTTTCTTTGACGTATTGGACTGTACCTCCGTGGGTCAGTTGATAAACATGATATAACTATGATAATGCAAACTTTGATAAGTTATGAAATTTTGACAATTTCATCTCAAATTTTGATTAATTTCATACGTATTGACTATTGAAGAATCCAGACTCGTTTTCCCTGAAATTCAAACAATATTTTACAACACTTTTTGAATTATAACAAAATTAACATTGAAAGTAAAGTGTTGAAATTAATTTACAATCCAGTCATCAAAAACGAAAACAAGACCTAAGAATATTCACTGCCTTACAGTTACAGTCTGATTATAGCCACTCCTCCATTACAGTCGTGTCGTCGTACCGAGTGACGGCGGAAGGGGGGAGGGGTGCTGTTAGCAATCGCGTTCATTCATATTTTGACGACCTTGGTTAACTCTAAAATTAATTTTTAAATGACATCTGAAATGTATTTTTGTACCATACTTGGTATATATATTGAGGACTCAAATTTCCCCTGTTCGATTATAGATCTAGTCTAGAAAGGGGGGGGGATCATAGAATTATATGATCATTGATGACTGTATCACTAAGGATAGATAAAATTTCAGCATAAAACATTCATGCAGAATATTACGATCTACAGAGCAAATGTTTAATCCCCCGTAAATACTTTCTGCAACAAAGTCGTCATCTGATATCTGTGAAGTCGGACTGAACTGAAGACTGAAGTTTATAGCGCACGACGCTGAGTGGAACTTAAAACGATCGTTGTCGCTGTCACATTTGATGACAATGAACCAATTGAATTTTTTAAAAGCTTCATATCTCGGAAATTCTACCCCCGCTCCCTATTTGCACAACAAAAACTCTCTTATAAATCTTATGTACACCGGAAGTCAATAAGGACGTAAACGAGTCTTGCGCCACCTATGTTTGAAATAGGGGAAACAACTGACAAATATTCGCAATTAAACAAAAAATGAGGTATATATTATATATTAGTCAGTTGTGAAAGACATGCTGATTATCTGTTATATATTAAACATACATCAATAATCAAAGACAAAATGGTTTGCTAGCTAATTATTACGTCACACTATAGTTTGTTTACCTGTGACATTCCTTAGAGTTTAGTTTATATATTTTAATTTAGGAAACGGGTTCAAAGATACAAAGATACGCATCTGGTGCATCAAAATTGGTACCGTATAAGTTTTACATTATGAACCCTGGGTCGAGGCCTCTGCTGGTGGACTGTTAGTCCCCGAGGGTCTCTACAGCCCAGTAGCTAAGTACTTCGTTACTAGCTTGAAAATACGGATGTATATTTTTAAAATTGCTGTTATAAAATTTAGAAATTCATTTCAAAATTAAGGATTATCTCCATCATGCATAGCTCTTATCCTTGGACGAATTTGACTTCACTTTTTTGGAACGCTGTTTTTGGCTATATTTAGCTCTAAAACTTCATAGTTATTTCGGATTTCGGTTGAGCATCACTGAAGAGACATTATTTGTCGAAATGTGCATCTGGTGCATCAAAATTGGTACCGTATAAGTTTTACATGTAGATATCTATGAAAACAATAAACATTCACTTGCTTCAATATATCTATCATATCATATTACCCCTCTTAGAAAATTATATGATTATTATATAGAAGTCGGTGTTTGTAAATTTTGCCTTTTGTAAATTCTAGATCACTACACTGGGAAGGCATGCATGTCTTATGGAGATGAGGATTACGTCTTACAAGGAGATGACGTCACGAGTGGTCCCCTTAAATCCCCCACAACAGTTTACGTTGGAGATGGATCTGATGGAGGGTTCAATTCGGTTGTTGTAAGGGTTATTCTTATAATACAATCAATATGCAAAAAAAAAATCATTGAAGAAAAATCCAAAACTTTGATTCATTGAAACATGATGTTAAGAAACAAGTGAATGCATCTTTGAAACCTAATGTACAGGTGGTTATGCAAGATAAACCCCGGTGCTCCTTGCGAGGACACACATCCATTGGACAACTCACATTACTATCTTTGGATGCATTTGATTGCACATACATAGTAAATTAAAGATTTTTCGAAACGACAATGAATTTTTTTTAGATTCAAATTGGGGGCATTTTCAATTCTGTTAGACTGACATCTACAAAAGAAATAAAACAATCAGAAGATATATAACGATAAAGTCGACATATCTATTACCACTTTCATTCATATACTGATTGATTCATAATCAATATAAAGAATACAAAATTGAAATGATGGTAAATACTGATCCCTGGATACACCAGAGGTGGGAACAGGTGCTTAGGAGGAATAATCATCCCTTGTGAATCGGTTACATTCGCCGTGAGCCATATATCTTGATAAGGTAAACGGAGCTCTGTAATCTGTAATCAAAATCAGAATATGAAAATAACCTAACAATTTGTATGAAGTTCGTCAGACAGCATTAAACCCAGTAAAACATATCTTTGTAAATTAGACCGTTAGAACATACAGGAACCAATTGTTAAACCGTTCTTTACATACTGATTTTGACTACGGACTATTCCGTTTACCTGATTAAGAAAGATGGCTTACGGCTTGTATCGCCTGTCAACAGAGGATGCTTACTTTTCATAGAAACTTGACCTCACCAGGTATATCCAGGGGTGTAGGTTTACCCCTTTCTCAATCTCATACGGAATTACCTCAGCGTGTCATCAACTCCCCATATTCATTTTGCAATATTCCATTATCACCTTCATATTGCTTTGATGTCTCCCAACTGATTCAATAGGCGAGATCATGTTCTGCGTTTGAGATATTTTATTTTTAAAAACAGAGGCAGACTACTGAAAAATGAATGGGTTTGAACAGTCTTGTATAGAACAGCAATTCGCAAATTCTGAAATAGCTATTAATATTGACCTTGTTTGGAAATAGTGCTTGCCGTGAGGTCGACTGTTGTTTAATGCGTTTCATTCCCATTTTGGGCTGTTTCTTTATATTAACTCCACTTTTTTGGCACACTGTTCCCCCCTATAATAGCTCTAAAACTTCATTGTTATTTCGGATTTCAAACATTTTGGTTGAGCATCACTGAAGAGACATTATTTGTCGAAATGCGCATCAGGTGCAACAAAATTGGTACCATATAAGTTTTACATTGCTTTACTAACATTTACATACTAAGTTTGATTACAAATTGCTCCGTTTACATGATCAAGATGGAGAGTTCACCGCGGGTGTAGCAGGTCAATAAGGAGTATTTTAAAGACACCTAATCCCAACTCCATTGTTTCCAGAAATCCTTAAATGACCTGTTCTCGATTTTGTATACTTTGCGGCATTCATAAGTTTACATTATCAAGATATAGGGCCCAAGACGGTGTAACCGGTGAACAGGGAATGCTTACTCCTCCTAGGCACTTGATCCCACCTCTGCTATATCAAGGGGTTTGTGTTGTTCTACTCTCTATTTCCCATTCCTTGTAGAAGTTTTGAGTTTGATCGCTGGTCGTTATATTCACCTTTCCAATTCTATAATAAAAAGTAAAGGAAACGAACAGTAATCAATCTCATAATTTGTAATATTACCGTAGTCAAAATCAGTGTGCCAAAAACGATAGAGTGAAATCGTCACAACACCAATCTGTAAACTAACACCAATTGTGACTAATTTCGTTTACGTTCAACTATCTGCACTGTTATAATTTAGATTGGTTCTAATGGAGTTATAGGACTTGGCCATTTTGACGAAACGTTCAAAAGCACAACAGTCTATGAAATGGATTCTTCTGAAATGAAAGACAAACGGATTATTTGTCCTTTTTGGACAGATCTGTCATCAGCCGATACAGCTGGGAAAGTGTACTATAACACATATAGAAGGTTCATCACGTGCATCACATTACTGGTTTCAAGTAATGCATCACACCTTAAAATAGTTTGAAACACTTTCCTTTCAATAAAACATTTCTAACAAATACAAATACCAACATATGATAACATTAACTATGGATTTGAAAACGAAAAATCAATTTATGGTACAGACAAAATGATGCATCCTGCATTTTCCATGGAGTTTTATACATTTAATTCTTCACAGAGGAAAAGAAGGAGATAATGTAGACTCGATGTTCATGGAGAAAGCGGACAGTATTGTCAAGAACCATTTCAGGGATCTGAGAGATTTCAAAGCCACATGGCTCGTGAAAGTTACGTGGGAAAACATGACTCTGTTTGGGAACAAAGAACAGGTATTGTGTTTGTCGAACAATTCAGGATATTCATGTTATATTAAGTGGAATTGCTTTGATGTAAATACAAGTACGGTATCGTCTGATTCAAGCCTATATTTGTAAAATAGTCAGTTTCTAATTTCTTTCTTTCTCTAGATTATAGCGCAGATACTCAGGCATGGGTATGATACTGTATATCTAGAATCAATGTCTGATTCACATTTATTACGATAACAAACAATAAATTGATCATTTGATGTGGTTGTACAGGTACATGTACACCACTAAGTGGTGCACCTTGTTGGTTTGATACAATTTTCACAGTGTTTAACTAATTTACTATATTTATGATATTTCACCTTCTCTCTTCTTGGACTTTAAGATATACATGTACACGTACACGAGTTTGTAGAGACAAATACGATATTTCTGACCATGAAAAATCTATGAAATTTCCAAACAGAACTCACTCTTTTCATTTTTAGAGAGTGACATTCCAGTGTTTCCTCATCACGGATGGCGATAATACCTTTACAGTCATTAACTACATAGATGTCGATTTAATACCAATACGCAATCGTAACATTTCCATAGGATATCGTTACAAACAATTTGTCACTAAGAACTCCTTCACGAACCAGAAAGGAGCATTCAAAATGAGTGTAGTCCCAGGAAACAGAGGTATTTATTTCATTTAAAGATAGTGATCAGGAAATTAAAGATGTACCTTGATTTTAGGAGTATTGTGTATATATTCACAAACTGTCATATATCATTTGCATTGATTTCATACAAGACAAAAAATATTTCTAATGTCTAAAAGTGGTTACTTTTCTATTGGTCAACAGGAGAACAAGGTTTCTGGATTTACAAAATGACAGAAGGAGTACAATTGAAGAGAGATGAAAAGGAATGTTTCCTATGGTACTCTTATAACGTAGAAAATCGTATACATGATACACTGTCACCCGTCTTAGATGACATTGAATGTCCTTGTGACCATCGTCTGCTGCGATTTGATCCACGTTACACCATCAACAGATTTGACCGTGTGCATAGAGTGTTGTGTTATGCTTCAATGACCCTAGGCACAAACGTGGTAAATTTGAATTTGTTTCCTTGAAATCAAAAGATTTTATGGTTTGTATTTTTTTGCAATTCAGAATACACATTTAAAAATCATATGCTACAGCTGTATCAACAGAAAACTAAAGTCGTGTCCATATGAATATCCAACACTTCTCCCCCTGATAACTACCTCAGCGTAGTGCTATATTTTAAGAATTAATGTAAAGTTTCTGTAGTATTTTATGTTTAACAAAAGAAAAAATGGCATGGACAGAGGCCTACAGCTTGCTAGAAAAAGATTGGTTTTCAACGCAAAATGGTTATATGAGGGTATTCAGCTAAGTTTTGGAACAATTAACTGCTATATCTCCAAATCGAAATAATACGCTGTTGTGCAATGCTAAGGTCATTATATGTAATATCTTACCATTTTAGATAAAGTTTGGACTTGACGAACAATCATAGCGGATCTCTCAATAATATTCTTTTCGGCCTTAATGTTTAGGTCAACTGAATTACTCAGGTCTATTGTAAATTGCCAGGGTGTTTTAACACGTGCAGACTTTTAGCTTCCTCTTAATAACTACCGTACCAATTCTATTTAAATTTAGTATTAAGCAGCTTTGAGACTAGGGTGACTTCAGTTGTAAATGTCAGGACTGCTGCACCCCTGATGCTTTAGGACAGGACGAAAACTGCCAAAAACTGACATATTTTCAAAACTCTTTTCTACAACCCCATATCTATCAGAAAACTAAATACATAGTGATGTAAAACTGGAAGACCTCCACCAAAATTGTAGGTTTCTTGATCCCCAGTGTAGTGTTCGGACTCCAAGGCGGTGCCAAACTTGGTATTTAGTGTTTATATGTAAAACATTTTAATATCATCTTCTTTAGGGCTATTGAAACTAAATTGAAATTGAAATATGATAAGGAAGGGCAGGAATTAGGAATTTTGCAACCCCAGTCACATCGTAGTAATGTCATATATGTAAGCACTTTTGAGGATATTGAGATTTTATGGACACATCTTGTTTTAAAGTGTGGCTGAATATTAAAATTTAACTTAGATATATGCATCGTCGCTAGCCACATTTTGTTTAGTCCAGTAGTACCTACCCTACCTACAATCGTGGTTACATGATCAGCGAAACACTTGATTTTCATGAATATTTATAAAATGACACAAG
This sequence comes from Ostrea edulis, assembly GCF_947568905.1. Classification (NCBI taxonomy): domain Eukaryota; kingdom Metazoa; phylum Mollusca; class Bivalvia; order Ostreida; family Ostreidae; genus Ostrea; species Ostrea edulis. The sequence goes on from NC_079169.1 coordinate 12,440,355, forward strand.
CTTTTCGACCAAACACAGTCACAATAACAGATTCCCGATATTTTAATAGCTGCGTCCATCAATAAAACGTACAGTATTTGGTTACAAGTAATCACGAAAAAAGCTCCAGATCCCTGTTTCCAGAAGCAAGAAAAGTTTATAAGTATTTATTAAATGAAATGCGCATTAACAGCAGTGGTTACGTTTGTAAATTCTGTGTTAATGAAGTCACTCGTATTCTAAAAACTTGTTGAGGAAATTTGGGGTAAAGTGAATACAATGTGAAGATAACGAACAGTGATCAATCTCATGTGTTGAAATCTGAAAGGTTAGAGTTGATTGGACAATTATTTTAAGAGAGCGGTGTGATTACGCCTACTACTTGGTAAATTTATTACACCGGTGAAATCTACAGAGAAACGTCCATTGGTTACAACATCTAGAAAGTATCCAATTTGTTCTCAATCGGCAATCCTCGGATTATTCCCCTACGAGCAAGCAATGACCTCCATAGGATTTTCTTTCCACCAAAAAAAAAAATACCATGGACGCTCACTAATTGGTTGACTAACGAAGATAAAATTTATGAAGTCGAGGAGTTTGTTAATCATGCTGCCACGATATTTGACGTAGGGGAAACGGCAACAATAAACGTGACTTTCGACGATGAGATATATGAATGACAGGAAAAACGTTTCTAGATTGCAAAGCCTTAGTGCTAGTGATAGTTTTAACTAATAATATGGTGGCCTTTAAGGCCTGTGGGCATCTTGTTTGTTTTGATGCCATATCATTAGAAAACTCGATATTTGTTTTTGTATGAATTAGTGTAAAATGAAATGGTAGTTATTCGTGCTTGTATTTGTCAGGAATGTTGCTTCAAAATGTTAGCCAATACGGAAGATTTAGGCCCTTTACAGCGTTCTCTACCGCTAGCCGGGACAGTGTTGCAGTATAACCCGTTCTTTGATAGATGTCAATACAATAACAACGATTCAAAGCCCAGGGACCAATGTTGTGGTACAGGTCATTGTGACTTGTATTACAAAGTCCGTCCAATTCCACGTTGTTATCAGAGGTCGCCTTTCCAACCTGGTAAAGTATTACGATACCTATATTTAATCAAAGTTGGGGAAAGCTGAGCTAAGATAACCTTAAAACAATAATTTTATGAATGAGCAATCCTTAATGGTGATTCATTTTGTAATAATAATTCAGTAATGGTAAAGCAAGATAAACAAGTTCATAGAGAGTTTATTAAATCCAAAAGACGAAACATGTATATATAGTTCACAAAATTCAATTAAGATCGTGACTTGTAAATGAGAAATTTGTATTCACATTAGGGAATAAAAAGAACATAAAACTCGTATCCATCCTCTTGATCTTATAGGAATATATTTCAGAACTTTGCGAACAATCACCTTGTATAGTGGAAAATAGTATATTATACAATTTGTCAATGGGTCAAATGTTGCCTGCGTATTTCATAACAATTTTTACACCGTTATTTACACACAAATTTTGACTATGGGTTACTCCGTTTACCTGATCAAGATATAGGGCTCACTCCAGGTTTTTATTAGGAAATGTCGCACGATTCGCGAGAACCTCAACGTCACAAATATTTCTTGTCGCGAACAACTTCGTGAATGTCTATCATAGGCTCTTAAGGGCTCGCAAAAATTATTCGCCGCGGATCAGTATACCACAGGTGAATCGTAAAAAAAAAGAAGACGCGAATAAAACTTGGTTTACATTATACTGTAATGACGCAATCATAAAGGAACAATCCTACATATACTAGCGGAAAAAAGAAACTGTGCATTATTTAATATATGAAATAATAATAATAATAATAAAAAAAATAATAATGAACAAATTTTATTTTTTTTGTAATACAAATGTATTCGTTACAACATTTCATAATCCATTAATGTTGAATAACGTCAATTTTAGTACACTTGAAAGACACTAGTATTGGAACTTGAATTAACAAAGTTGATAACGCGTGTGACCACCATTTGCATTCAAGCATGCTTGACAACGGCGCCTCATTGATGCCACTAAAGTGTTCAGAAATCCTTGAGGAATGTTGTTCAAGATGTTGGTTAAAGCCTGGCTTAAATCAGCCAATGTCACTGGCTGATATGGTAAACGGCGTAGACGTCGTTCTATTTCATCCAATACTTGCTCGATCGGCGATAAATCGGGGGAAACAGCTGGCTAAGGAAAGACATCGACATTCTGTTAAACAAAAAAGTCCCTGACCACACGTGCAACATATGGTCTTGCGTTGTCTTGCTGCAGAGTGATGTGATTTTGCTGTCTCTGTATGAAGGGTATCACATGGCGCTGAATTATTTCGTCTCGATAGCGTACGCCGGTAAGATTTTCATTGACAATTTCTAGAGGGGTCCGTCCACGTCCTGTTATGCCACCCCATATCATAACGCTACCTCCGCCGAATTGTCGACGTTGCACAACATAAGCGTCCTGGTACCGCTCCCCAACGCGACGATACACTCTATAACGGTCGTCACTGCTATCCAAACGACATCTGGATTCATCAGTGAAGAGAATATTGGCCCAGTCCTGTATTCTGAATTGCAGATGTCGTCTGCACCACGCCAGTCTAGCGATACGATGACGTTGAAGCAGTATTGGGCGCACCGCTGGACGTCTTGTTCAGATATTGTGAACGTGCAGACGATTACGCAGTTATTGGACTGATTGATCGACGTCCAGGAATGCTACGAACAGTCAAATGTGCTGTCTGGAAACGATTTCTCAGGTGCACAAGTCTAGTGTGGTTGTCCTGTCGATGCAACGTCACACGAGGACGCCCAGAACGTGGTTAATCCCGAGTGTTGCCAGATTTCTGGAAACGTCTCGATAATGACTAAATGGTCTTCTGATTAACTCCAAAGTGTCTTACTACTATATTGTGTGTCATTCCAGCTTGAAGCATTCCAATATCACGATTACGTTCGTTTTCGCTGAGTCGTGGCATGACAGAAGAGTAAATTTTGTCAAAAATAAAGTGCTTTCCTTAACGAACAGTGTCCAAACAAACCTTTTACACTTCTTACTCCAAACAGTATTGGCCAGTAAAACTCGTGCGTACGAGCACTTCAATAAACAACATGTGTTCGCTTACCATGAAACAGTCCGTGCATCTGAGTCGGGTACTATCCGATATTGATAAAAAACAATACCTTTATCGATTGTATACATTTTATAAAAATAAACAATAAATATAGAAAAATTATGGTAAATTTTATAATGCAATTTCTTTTTTCCGCTAGTATATATTGTCAGTCAGTTGATGTGATACGTATAGTTAGTATGCTTCTAAAGGATAAACTTATTTCAATTCTTGATACAGGAATTACTTTTGGAGATCCTCATATCACTACACTTGATGGTCTGGACTTCACATTTAATGGATACGGGGAATACACCATGATCAGGATAAATACCAGTACAACAGCCTTTGAACTCCAGGCTCGGACAGAGTTGGCTACCACAAAAAATGGAACTACAATTAATGCTACCATATTTAGTGCCTTTGTGGCGAAAGACCAAACGGGGTCCAAAGTACAGGTCGAGATGTCACGAAACAAAACGGGTATTGATTGATTGTTTTACGTCCCATCGAGACTTTTTCACTCATATTAAGGCATCACGAGCTGCAAGATAAGTACGACAAACTTAGATCTATGCTTAGCGCTCAGGGTTGTAGCAGTGATAGTTTTTTTTTAACGTGACAACGCCTGTCGCGACACGGGAATTATGTTTTCCAGGTCATATCCGGAATCACGTTCAATTGCTGAGCGTTTGGTGAAGGAAAAGTCACCATCTATTTTTACGTCTTACGCAATCCGGGCATGAGCGGGTCTCGAACTAACAACCTCCCAGTCACGAATCGAACGCTCAACCACTGAGCTACCGCGACCGGTAACAGAACCAGGTAAAATCAGATTACGATGGAAAAAGACTAGGTTTGACAACGGTCATCTCTTTCCCTGAAATCTAAATTTTCCATGTTCAAAATATAAAAAAAGATTTCTGCCAAAGATGATTTCAATATAAAATATGACGTTACTAATTCGATGAGTTTTAGTATTTACGCTTTTCGGGAAACATTTTTAAAATGCCGACGTTTCACGCAATTTTTCGAACAAAAATCGTTTCTGGAGCAAGGATGGATTTCAATTATTTTCTATATTGATTACAAACGAAATGCGGTTTACTCTTTTTTGATATCAAAGAGCATTGAAACAGGTTCCTGTTCATTTGGAAGCAACCTGTCTGAAATGGATATCTTTGTCTTTCTGACGTTTATGATTCATGATTACATTTATCATTAGTTTGGTAAATTCAACCTATTTAACAGCAATACTGAGTACAATTATGCAATTATCCAGTTTTAATGACCGGGACGTAATTATTGTCAAGTTAAGTTATATCAGTAACCTAAAAAGGAATCTCTCATACAAGTTGCTCACTAGTACTTACTAATACTTTTGGTTCAGCTATTCAGGAGAATATTTTGATTTCACATTTCAATGCTTCATTTCAATAAGATGCAAGTTCATATATTTTACCTTTTCTGGACTGTACTACAATATATGTGAATTTTAATGCATAGATTATGCCACAACAGGGTTGTTTGAAATCGAGTTGATCAAACATGCCAATATAATTAAGAGTTAACATATTGCAGAAGTATATGCCTGTTTCAGGAATGATAATTCGAGTTAATGGAGTGGATCTGACAACTAAATTTAAGAATGACAGCTATACATTCCGAACACCAAATGTGTCATTGCAGTGGGAAAATCACACAATATCAGCAACATTTCTTAAACCTTGTAAGTAAATTTGGAATGCAAATAATGTATTATGCTTCTATTTCCCATATACGCAGTCCACTCCACTGATATTGAAATCGCAATAACGTTATTTATATAGTTCAACATCGGTTATATTGAATTTTGCATATAATTAACAATTGAGGTCAGTCCCATGCAAATAAAAAAGATCCTGGGTAATCAAGAAAGAAACTTGAGACATTCACTTGTTATTTTTGTTTTCAGATATTAACATGAAAATCACTCTTGGAAAACGATCCCTAATTTGCGAGACACTGGTCAATGCAAAATATAAGGGTCTAGTGTTAGGTTTGATGGGAAACTTTGATGGAAACAAAACGAACGACTTCATTCTCTCAAATGGCACCGTGTTAACAGAAAATGCAACTAAAACCGAGAGGGGCATCTATTACAATTTCGGACAGTTTTGTAAGCATATACATTTGCACATGACATCAAATCTTATTTTTGTTGTTGTTAATTGTGTATGGCATACATTACATTATTTCCATTTAGGGTCTGTCAGTGAAAAGTCTACTTTATTCCACTATGATGACGGATTAACATACAATGATTTTTCACATCCTGAATTTGTGCCACTATTTACTGACGAAGTGGACGAAAATCGCATCAACGAAGCAAAAGGGAAATGTGGATCCAACCCGTCAAAAGCTTGTATATCAGATTATCTTGCAACGGGGGATATTGAATTGGCAATGTCTTCTGGAAACGCTGAGTGGAACTCAAAATTAGATACATCGATTATTGGTAATACACATGTAAATGCATAAATAAAATACCCTTTTTAGTACCCTTCTTGAATTGGAACATCATTGTTTTAACATTTCTCTAAGTTGCACAAAATAACCTGTGTGAAATGATGATTATGACAATGGTTATAGTCTGATCGACTTATACCGCTTTGTAAAGCTGTATTTTTCAATTGTTCTCACGTTTGCGCTGTTGGGACGCACCATTGCATTCGCGGTGTTAAACTTTCTTTTGCAACAGAAAATGAAAGTCCTGAGATATCCGGGAATACCACAGTATATGTTGTTGTCAACAAGGAAGTGGAAATGAGGTTCAATGTTTCTGATGATGGAGAAACACATCCAGCATACATAATTTTAAAACAACCAGATAATTTTCTGCTTGACGATGAAACAGGAGTAGCCAGATGGACACCTCAAAACGCTAGTGTTTCTGAAATCAGGTAAAATTGTGTTTAGAAAAGTATTGAAGTTCAGAAAACATTATTTGTGTTTCATTTTCTCTATTTGTGTTCAATCCATTTATAACATTATTACACTTATCCTTTTTCGTTAGTATTATTGCTGTTGACAGCCAAGGTGCACAGTCCCCCTCCCTCGATGTTTCCGTCATATTGTGTACTGGTTGTAGTGACCGCGGGGATTGCGATTACGTCAATGTTATCCCTTCTGATAATGACCGATTTCACACGGCAGCCTGCAGCTGTAACATTGGATATTCTGGTATATATGCTTCTAAGTACACCTATTTCATTTACAGCATACCTATACAATCTTTGAGTTTTAAGACTGACTGGATTATTTAATGGAGAGTAAGATTGAATAGTTTATCGTAGTATATGCAAGGTGAAGATAACGAACAGTGATGAATCTCATAATTCCTATAAGCAATACAAAATAGTAGTTGGGCAAACACGGACCCGTGGACACACCAGAGGTGGGATCAGGTGCATAGGAGGAGTAAACATCCCTTGTTGACCGGTCACACCCGCCGTGAGCCCTATATCTTGATCAGGTAAACGGTGTTATCCGCAGTCAAAACCAGTGTGCCAAGAACGGCTTAACAATCGGTATGAAACACGTCAGACAGCATTTGACCCAATGGGAGGTTGCATTGACGAAATGTCTGTCATTGGTACCCCTTGCTTAATTTATCTGGCGGCTGCCACATGATCTAACTGGCTGTCGCCACTAAACCCATATGGTGGTCATCACTTAATCCAATTAACAATGGCGACTTACCAATTGCCAATCGCTTTGTAGACTAACTAGCTGTCGCCATTAAAGTTATCTCCTGATCACCACTTAATTTATATGACGGCCGCCACTTAATCTATGCACGGTGGCTGTCAACCAACTACTGAGTTATTTTAAGATGATAGAATCGTACGCTGATATGTAACAACGTTTTTTAAGTGATGGAAGTTGGAGGAGAAATTGTAGTTTAGAATTGTTGACAAGCAGAAAAGGAATCTAAAATTTCTCTTTTGCCCAAACTTCACATCCTAAATTGAGGGAAGGGGGCTTCGTTTGTCTTTCAATTCATCAGCTAATTCAAGTTTATATCCATCTTTGCCACTTGTTACTACTACCAAACAAAAATGGGATGGGGGCAAATCCGTCACCATATCTTATTTTGCATGTGAAATGTACAAATAATGGAAAATGAACGTTGTTAAAATACCCATTGGTTGTACGTGTCTTGTACGTTGATATATTGAGTAAATACTTGTATGTTCTCGTGCGCGAATCTGTCTATCAATATTTGATATCATGAACATTCATATAACTTTAGAAATTAACAGCACAATTGACAGACGATAATGATCGTCATTGTATAACACGATAATTGTACATATTATTAATTGTTGGAAAGAGGATTACAGGAGTTTCATTTTGGATTGATTGATGTTATATTGATTAACATTCCTCTCAAGATTTTTTTTTTTCAAAAAGAAAGAAACAGCAGTTAAATAAATGGTACTCGTCTAATAGATAAAGTGACGGCCGTCAGATGAATTAATGTTCATTCTATATACTCTGGCATTTACCGAATTCTGCACGTAGGGGCTATAGCAAAATGACCAATGTCTTTCATGTATCTATTCTATCTAATAGGAGATAATTGTGAGAATGAGACAGACGCCTGTCTACAGAGCCCCTGTCCTCTGGGTAGGGATTGTACTGACCTGTCCCCCGAGGAAGAGGCCAGACTGGGACGAGGATACAACTGCTCAGAATGTCCCACTGGGTATAAAGATGTCAACAATAAATGTGAAGGCTTGTATCACTAAAACATTAAACAGGAATATTTTCTTATTACTATATTCTACATAGCTGGAAAGGTTTCGTAAAGGTTTTTGAAAGGTACATTACATGTAGATAATTATTGCGGCATAATAAATGGAAATATCAATGGGTACTCTATTTGAGCGCTAAGTATATACAAAAATATTAAAACATATAATATTTGAAGATTTATTTGACTAATTAGAATTTTGTAAGACATGGGTCACATGTGTATCATGCAAGGAAGTGATTAGTATGCAAATACGATATTGATTGACCAACTTCATTTTAAAATTAGATATTAATGAGTGTATATCGGCTGAAAGTAACTGTAATGTTACCAAAGAAACGTGTGAAAACACAGACGGCAGTTACATCTGCAACTGTTTAAAAGGATACAGAAAGTCGGATGACACTTGTAATGGTATGTACATTGTATGTTCAAGAAAATATTTCATTTACTTATATGTACATATAACACACAGCCATGAAGGTAGATAAATTTGGAATGTAAATGTGTAAGTCGTCAAATCAATAACTGGTATAAGGATTTCTCTCTGAAACTAACTAAAGGACGAATTAAAGTCGCACTCCCAATTTTGTTCTTCATGTTTTCTTAACGAAGTATTGGGTTGGAAATGTATTCAACATATTTACAATCACATTTTATATAACAGATATAAACGAGTGCATGGAGGGAACGTCTGGGTGTCAACAACTTTGTAGTAACACCCCGGGATCATTTAGGTGCGTGTGTTACCCAGGATTCAGTCTGAATGAGGATCAATCTACTTGCGATAAAACAGGTACCATGTCACGGTAGAGTAAAATCTTACGTGTATCTTTGCAGAAGTTTTATGTTTGCATTTTTGCTGAGGTACAGGTGAATGAAGATAAATGTACCTGAGATAAAACAGGTAAACAGTTAATGTCTTGTTTTCGCAGCAATTTTATTTTTGTAGTTAATCTGTAGCATATTTTCATGAAATTAAAAATTCATTGAAATTATATGAACATAGCCTTTACTAGTGGAGTAAATCGGTGAGAATTTTACACATTTGGTTATAAGTACGTCATATATAAAAATACATTAAATTACAGGTGACGATCTCTGTACAAATTTTGAGAAGGCGTGTGAGTATGCTTGTAGTACAATAAACGGAACTAACCAGTGTATATGTCCATCTGGGTACCAACTCACAGATAATGGTATACACTGCAGAGGTATCAATACAGGTTTTATCACACCTACTTTGTCTTTTAATATAGACATTTGAACTAACTGACGGTTTTTAAAAGAAATGAATTTGAAACAGTGTTATTGTGTATGTTTATTACAAGATAATTGAAATTTTATTTAGATATTGATGAATGTGCACTGGATACTTCACCATGTGATCAAGAATGCCTCAACCTGAACGGGTCATTCCAGTGTGCCTGCCGTCCTGGTTACAATCTGAACGCAGATAAAACTTCCTGTTCAAGTAATTTACATAATAATGTACCTGTAGTTATTTAGCAAAGATATATGTGGAATCACAAACGATTGCAATTGGTTGTCGTCCGTCATCGTCCGTCGTGCTTCGTCCGTCGTGCGTTAACAATGGAACATTTCTAACTTCGTCTTAATACCTACCTGTCCAATTCTTTTCAAATTCGATATGAATCATTATTGCGACAAGGGGGCGTCAATTGTAAATTTCAGGACTCCAACATCCCTGGGGCCTTAGAGGCGGCCCAAAATTGACCAATTTTCAAAAGTCTTCTTCTCAAGAACCACACACTGATTTTGACTGCGGATAACTCCGTTTACCTGATCAGGATATAGGGCTCACGGCGGGTGTGACCGGTCAACAGGAGATGCTTACTCCCCCTAGGCCCCTGATCGCACCTCTGGTGCGTCCAGGGGTCCGTGTTTGCCCAACTATCTATTTTGTATTGCTTATAAGAGTTATGAGATTTATCGCTGTCCCTTATCCTCACTTTTCATACAGTACCTGCAACGGTATTCTTGACATGATAAACGATAGAACATGATACACGCACGATACAATAGGATACACGCACGATACGATAGGATACACGCACGATACGATAGGATAGGATACACGCACGATAGGATAGGATACACGGTAAATACCACAATGCAAAATAGATAGTACACGACTTGACTCCTACATGTGGTACAACCTGGTCTTTGAAAATAAGAAAATCATGAAAGTTTTCAATTTGGATGACCCTCGAAATAAATGAAACTTCAGACTTTTTGGGGGGAAAAGTGTCAAATTTTGTTGAGATGGCCTCATTGTGGCTAGTTGATGGACTCAAGGTTAGGGTTAGGGTTAAAGTTTTACTTTTAATTTACTTAAAGTTTTAAGTATACCATATGCACAATTCTTTTTGCTTCAGTTATTTATTGATACATTTTAGCATGATTCTTGATTTTGTCCATTATGTGGAAATGTTTCAAACAGAACCTGTAAACAAGACCAGCGACTTAAGACAGACTTTGGGAAACTCAGATAGTGATGTCTGGATAATTATTGACACATGTGCCCAGGGCATGAGAGTGGTCATTCAGGGATTTTATTCGCTTGTATCGACCTCCACAAATAACAGAAGACATCCGCCAAGGAATAATCTTTTTGGAAGGGATGGCATTTCATCCTTGCAAAATTGCTACAAAATTCATACAATGTACGCGACATTAATTTTGATGTAAAATTGAAAAGTGTCAATCATGATACCAGATGCAGACTACTTTTCATCATAATGTCAACGTTGGAATACTCTAAACTAGATAAAATTCAAGAGCAAATGGATTGTTGATTAGTTGTTTGTTTGTTTTACAAACATATCCAAAATGTGTTGACTGCTTATTGTTTTCGGTTCTTTCTTATTTACATGCAGATGTACGGGTATTGTTCACATTAGTGGACCCCCTTCCAGGTATCTGGCTAGCTGCACACAAGGCAGATCTAACCTCAGATTACCATTTTTTCCGGTTATATGGGTCGGCAGGAGGGAGTGTCTATTCTCTTCGATCTTTCTCTGTCAGCGTTCTCCATGATATCATTGGCCGCAAAAACTTTCAAAAAATTGAATCCCATAGGGATAATGAAGTAGAGTCAGATTCTGATGCAAAACATTTAGGAAAGTTCGAATCCAATGAATTTGGAAATGACTTTCCCATGTACTGTCTCAAAGAAGTAGATAACATTGATAAGAGCTATCCCTGTACACGTCCATGTTATGCAGTAACTCTACATGCAGACAATTCCTTATTTGTTTTCATATCTGTTAAAAAAAGCTATAATCTTTTAAGATATATTTATGAGATATAAACATCATGGCATACAGTTATTATGTGAATGTAAAAAGTATTTTATTTACATGGTTGATTGTCAGAGCAGTACTTGATCTCTAAGGATGTAGATACTGTAAAAATAAACATGACGCAGATCTATATAGTTTTTCACATGTCCCTTGATACTTCTCGCATTCAAGAGGTTTCTGTACTAATACATGGTGCAAGAAATACATCCATTTCCTGTGTCGTAGGTCAGTTTGTGGACAGTGGTAGCCTAAAATACAAATTAAATTATCCTATTATTGTTTTTACAGTAGAGATATTTAATATATTATACAATTGAATACAGTTTTTCTTTGATGTATTCCACATTTGATATTTTTATTAGACACATAAATAAATACAGTAAACATAATAATGACAAAGTTCATTTGTCACCATTATGAATGAAAATGACCTTGAACAATGAAAGAATAAAAGAAGAAGTAGAAAAAATATTAAATTCAACCTCCAATTCATTCTTTTGTTTGAGTGCTACATTACTTTTCTGGAATGGAAAATATCAGTTAACTAATTAATGATGTTCTGATGAGGTCAATTTTATCATCTTTATGTACAAACTCCCTCTAATACCCCTCTGTCACTATATAGCTTTTAGAAGTGATGAATTTCAAATTTAAATCCAAAGGCATTGATAGAATACAAACTAAAGGCCTTTCACATGGTAGCCATACGCTCTATCTACTGAGGTTGATGGAAATTGTTGAATAAAGAACTCAGAATGGAAAAATTCTATACTAGTAATGTGTTTGCTATATTTGATTGCAACTTTACATTTAAAAAAAAAATCTTGAGCTAATGAAAGGTGAAGATAACGAACAGTGATACATCCCATAACTCCTATAAGCATACAAAATAGATACATGTATTGCTTGTAGGAGTTATGAGATTGATCACTGTTTGTTATCTTCACCTCTTATACATGTAGTTGGGCAAACACGGAACCCCGAACACACCAGAAGTGGGATTAGGTGCCTAGGAGGAGTAAGCATCTCCTGTTGACCGGTCACACACCCCGTGAACCATAAATCCTGATCAGATAAACGGAGCTATCCCCGTAGTCAAAATCTATGTGCCAAGAACGGCCTAACAATCTGTATGAAACATGTCAGACAGCATTTTACCCAATGATAGGTTGTATTGATGAAGTAAATCGTTACAACGACTATAGACTTTGCGAAATGCTGACTTCAATTGAAACTGTTGAAACCCCTGTATCATCAACTTGTCAGTAGATTGCCTCGATTTAAAAACTGACCATACGCAGAACAAGCTCTTGCGTATCGTATCAATATAAAAAAATTGCAGTTAAAATCAAGAGGGGGGTGGTAAGTAGTTCGAAATCCTTGTACCTCCCCATTACTTTTATAAGGATTATTTCAGACTATCCACACATATTAATCGGGTATACATTTAGTGACACATTCAGAAATCCTCTATAAAGCACTGGTTTTATTATACGCCCTGTCTTTCGTTGGAGCAATTTTTTTGATATTGTGTTCTTCATTTGTTGAACGGTTTCTTTTGTTTTATCCTCATTACAATTAAACAGTCCAAAAGTGTACTGAGATCAAGAATGGTAATCAACAACATTATCCAGCCATATGTCTCCAAGGAAGGGAGTTACAGTACATGCTTTGAAAACCTATAAAAGTTGGGGGTGCAGAAAACTTTACTTTATATTTTAGATGATAGTAGATAATTGGAGGGCAAAGTGGTTTTCTCCTGCCAACACCAACTGAGTGTCATGCATAAGCACTATGAAAATACAACTGCTAGAAAGTGGGACTCTCATGACCCCCTTGATAGATCTTTTACTGACCAGTATCCATTACCATTTGATACAATGTTGCTGAATAGAAATCGGAAAAACTCTTTGTTCAAATTAATAACAATGATATAGATATATCCAAATTATTTTTTTCTACTTAGTACATGTAGTTTCAAGATACGATAAATTGTTTTGATAATGGGAAATACCTGTCACTCCTAATCATTTAAGAGTGAAAATGAGTTTACTATCACCAAGAAATTCATTATTGTACGTATATCTATGAAAACATGCAACTGTAACCTTGACATCAAATGCAGGTGCTTAACTTGATTAACATGAAGACGTCATCATTGTTGGCGAAAGACTACACAATTAAGGCCTATGATTGGCGCTTATGGCCTTGAAGAGGGAGAAATATCTATCGTGACACACCTGTTGTGACATGGGGCCTCGATTTTTGCGGTCTGATCCGAAGGACCGCCCCATTTAGTCACCTCACTCCCTTGGAAAAATATCTAAGTCCTCTCATCTACATGGAGCTACACTAGTTAGGGGTACATGTAGCTCTGTCAATTTCTATATGAAACGTATATCCATTTGTAGATATGCTTATAGTCAGTTAAACCACCCATGTTTATTGTGAAATATTTTCATTTTTCTTCAGGTGTAAAATATCACTGCATGTCATGATCATAAATTCAAAATAACAACAAATTGAAACCTGACATTATCTATACACCACTATGCAATTATGACAAGTAAAGGAAAAGTGACATGGATACACAACTTTATATAATGGTATGATAAACTAAGGATAACCAATTTTAAAAACTGAAGTTAACTTTTTTCTAATAGGGAAATATATTCAACAGAAGTTTAATAGGTTACTTACTGACCATAATTTGATGATTAACTTATGCAATATTTAGTTTACAGAATTCATAACATATACATATAGGTGTTATTTTTATTCCATTGTTTAATATGTCTAAACAAGATTATAAATGACCAAAAGATGACCAACCTCTAGTGATGGCAGACTGGCAGTTGTCGTTTTTCCTTTGAAGCTGAGGTTGATCCAGTATTTATAACTTGGATCTCCTTCTGCTTTCTTCACACTATGATACCGTTATCAGGTTTTTTCCGCGTCATGTTGTTTCCTCGAATCAGAACCTAAAACAGCTTCTCTGAATCCATTTCTGACGATTGCGGGTTTTGTTTGCATGTAATCATAGAGCTTTGTCCGCCATTTCGCTCTAAAAGGCCTCATCCGGGTGAGAGATAGACCGACCTTCACCTCGTCAATTTCGGAAGACGAACTCAGCTGATCACACACCTGTGCTGCGTACCAGTTTCAAAAACAATTTTGCATTTTTGTTTACACTCAAGTATATTGTAAATATGTACAATTTGTCGGTATAGTAACGTAAATCACTGTTCGTTAGCTGTAATGGTACTAATGCAAAATATTTATCGATAATTATTTTCAGTTTACATATACGAGTAGCTTAAATATAATTATACATTGATGGAAGCAACGAATGTGGTTCTTTTAATTAGCTTGTCATTTATTAAATAAACACCGAGCCTTACATAGTTGTTATGTGGCGCTTGTCGGATTTTGGGGGAAACAATATACACTAAACACAGAACTATCACCACACCATTACACGTATGCTATATAACTCTATCATATAAACAAACATTTGTAACAAATTTACGCGGATTTATTTTCCACGATACGAAAATGGTCGTGAAAAAAGCGGAAATTAGATACACGCGGAAAAAACCTGATATACGGTATGTCACATATTTCCCTTCTATATTTTATTACTTCTTACCGAAACATTTTACACACGCGTGAAGTGTATAGCTGATTCGTCTGTCATTTTCATTATGAACAATTTCTTGATCAGAACGTTTCCCTAGCCATTCGTCTCTTTCACATAACAAGAAAACCCACGAAGACAGTATACGTTAACCCAGAATACATCCTCGAAACCCGTGACTATCTGGTGTTATCAGCGAAACTGTGCGCGCAGGTATATTGTTTATTATTTGCTCGGATTTATCGGGACGCTTTAGAAAAAAGTATGTTGTTCCGAGAGATTGAGACGACACCGAAAATTTTCTAGGCGACGCTCTAATTAAATAACATCATAGGTCATGCTGAAGTGAACCCTAAAGCGGAGATGTTAGATCCTATATGTAGCGATAGTAGATGAGCGGATCATAGGATCTAATTTTAATTAGATTGGGTTCTTCACCTACAGTTCGTGGCGTCTCAATATGAGTGAAATCGGGATTAGCATTACTATCATTGTGCATTTATATAGCGCCTTACATAATCAACACATTCACCCAAAGCGCGTTGCATGTAAAACAAACAATGGATATATTAAAAAGGACATGTAATAACATTCAAGTGATATTAGCATATAACTAAGTCTAGCCAAAACTATGAAATATTATAAAAGACATTCTAAACGTTTATAAGAATGGGGGGGTTATTTAAATTTGTATGTAAAACAAATAAATAAACAACAAACTGGCATATAAGTTGATGTAACCGGGTACTCAGCATTCCCATTTTATGTTAATACATGTTTTTCACAAATGCTATGTACGTTGTAATGATCTAATTCGCGCAACACGAACTACGATTCTGTAGTTGTTTATTTTGCATCAACAGAATGTGAACTACCAAACTACGGTGAGAATTGCAGACAGGTGTGTGCATGTGGTCCAGGTGTGGACATATGTGACCCTGTTAGTGGATGTGTCTGTCTCCCGGGATGGACCGGGAGAAACTGCAGTGTAGACATTGATGAGTGTCAGCTAAACCCAAGTATATGTGGTAGCAATAAACTCTGCCATAACACTGAAGGTTTTTACCAGTGTGATTGTTTACAAGGATTCAAATTAATCGAAGACAAGTGCGAAGGTTGGATTTTTGTTTTATTCTATCAATTTCAAATTGAATTTGATTAGGTTTTTGGGAAGGTATGTGTTCAATATAGGAATAAAATTTTATGTATCGATGTAATTTTATATCCGTCACATTGTTTCTTGTTTTTAAAGATATCGATGAGTGTGACGATGCATCATTGAATGACTGTCCAGTGGACACGACACAGTGCATGAACACGTTCGGTAACTATACCTGTGAATGTAAAGAAGGATATCAGAAGGAGAACTCCGTTTGTGAAGGTAATAATTTACTTTCAGGTATTGTTTTACAAATAAAATAGAAAAAATGCGTCGCTTTGAGTACGCTTGTGATCATGAAGTTTCTTTCACAAAAGTTCTTGATATCCAAAATTAATAATGAAACCATGTATTTCCAATAAACCCAGCTACAAGTGTAAAAACACGTTAATAAAATATTATAAAAACGTTCTCTTAAAAGACTGAAAACATTTTTCTGAAATGTTTTAAAAACGCAAAAATGTATGGTCACGTAGATGTTATAATAATGTTTTGTAAACACTTTGAATGGAATGTTAAGATAGAGGTTTGATAATATATTTTGTAAGGTTTCCAGTTTACTGATGTTTGAATGTGTTATAGAACATTTTTAGGCATACATTTGTTACTGTTTTTATACTGTGATTATATTTTTTTTTTATTATGTATTCTGATAATATGATGAAAATAAATAATTATAATATAATCCATATAATTTATTTAATACATCGCAAGTCATTGGTTGTAAACCAAAGTGGAAGTAATGCAAGGTGAAGATAACGAACAGTGATCAATCTCATAACTCCTACAAGCTCCATGTCGGAGATCCTTTATAAATCAAAGTCCTTTGGCTTCTTCAATGATGCCCTTACATAAACGGGTAGATCTGGGTGTCCATTGTCTTTCAATATTTTGAAAAAAGGCTGTCAATTGCATTTACTCATATTTCATGAGTATTAATTCAGTTTTTAAGCGATTCTCTTAATAGATCGGAGTCATAATTACATGTACTGTCATCATCAGAATCCGATAAAGATGTGTCAAAATTAACAATAGCATCGGTATTTTCAGTGTGGTCAGACTCAGAGTCAATATGTTGAACATTTAAGTTTTGAATATAAGGATTGTGTATAACTTGCTCTGTTTCTTCGTATTTATTTTCTTCCTCCAAATGGTCATCAACGTGATGTGATGTGATGTCTCACCGTCATTTTCTAACACAATTATTGATCTCATAACATCTGATTTTAATTATTTTAAGTAGTTCCAGTATCATTCTCATGATATCAAATAACGTTTCTAATTCCATTTTGTTTTCCTTTGCTTTACACACATTTTTTCTGACGTTTAGACGATATCCATTTCTTGTTATATGCCCTTCTTTCCTCAAATTTATTTCTATCATCAACTGTCTATTAAACAAAAAGCATACACAATACTTAAAACTAAGATATTACCGTTTTGCATATTAAAATGTTCCGTACAGCTGTTTCAATGAGTGGGTATACAATATTGCTAAAATAAATTGCTTTATTAAACCATAAAAAGTACGGTGAAAATACAAATACTTATTATTTTATTTCATAGCTTTGTACAGTCCCTGCATATAACTAGCAAATATATTTACTTAGATCTTCTTGGACAGAGTATCAAACCTTTTCAAATCATGATGTTATTCTTCTTGATACGTATGTAAGATAATACCACCACTGATAAAGATTTTTTCTGAGCCAGTCAGAAGCAGCATTTGGCACACCACTAACACTTACAATTCCCTCCTGTTTCCATGGAGATATTCCATGGAGACGGATCAGTGAATTGTAAATCAAACATGTGTAACAAATTAACAAGACTAGCAAAGCATGTTATGTAATTCTTCTGTTGGATCAACTTTGATTTTGATATAATGATGTAGGTCAATGAATAAGGAAATTGTCATTTTTATGATTATAACCTTTAAATTCCTACAGGATATCAATGTTACATATCTACAAAATATACATGGTTTTTTCTACATTTTGCTAATTTTGCTGACATTTTGCAAGTAGTTTCAGTTTAATTGGTCACTGAGAGCTATAGTCGCCCATTTATAGATTTCGTGCATCATTTTACTATACATCCTACTTAATATGAACATGGACATTAATGCAGACCAAAACAATTATGATATTCCTCTCCTTGTGATCATCGCCAGAATTATATACCCATTTTCTGTCTTAGTAAACGGTTTACATGGTTTATTTCATATTTCAGCAAACCTTCAATAAACTAAATAAAGAATATATTTCAAAATGTTTCACCCGAATATTACTCAAAAGGAGTAAAAGCATTCACAAAACTTTGATACAAAATGTTTTATAAAATGTTTTTGAAAGAGTATTCAAAAAAATATATTAAAATGTTGCTATAACATCTTTGAAACTATTTCTTGAACACTTTAGAAAAAAGTTATTAAAACATATTTGGAAATATTTTCAAACTGCTTCAAAGGAATATCATGTAAATATTGTTATAAAACATTTCTGGTAACATCTTAAAAACAACGTTATAACATATCAAAATGACGTTTTTACGAGAGACTGAAAACCTGTTACTATGAAATGTTTTTATAACATTTTAATAACATTTCGATAAACAGTTCAGGAAACTATTTTTCAACATACACTCTGTAGAAGTGAAAAACTTAAAACGTTTTTTAAAACATTTCAAAATGTTTTATCATAATCCTAATAAACCATATGCAAAACTTATAGGGTACCAATTTTGATGCACCAGATGCGCATTTCGACAAATAATGTCTCTTCAGTGATGCTCAACCGATATGTTTGAAATCCGAAATATAAAGTGATTTGAAAATGGTTCTTCTTAGCCGGGAAGGAGTTCAGAAACTTAATGTCAAAATATCAAGTACATGATCATCGTATTTCCAGACAAAACAATCTATCGTGTATTTTTCTCAAACAGATATTGATGAATGCAAGACTCCTATTCACGGATGCTCCCAGAAATGTGAAAACGCCGATGGTGGATATAGTTGTCTGTGCTTCTTCGGATTCACACTTCAGGATGATCGGAAAACGTGTGAAAAGAGTATGAAATTATTGGCATATCTGTGTGTATTCAAATTACCTTTCCAAATTTTGTAACCTTTCAATGTTTTGTGTCAGAAAGCAAAACCTATTTACGAGTTTGCACATAGTTTTATTAGAGTTTATAAAGAATGCAGGACTAACCCCGAAGTCTTCCATTTCCTTGAAATCGGAATTTTGCTGCTATTAAAAATGAAGAATAAAAGACAATGCATTTTCTTTAAACTTTATAATATCTAATTATATTTTGTTTCTTGAAATCACAAACATTTCCTCTGTGATTGATATCTAACATACTTATTTTACAGTCCCAGCTCGAGATTCGTGTTCCTTGTTTCCGGAATTAAACTGTTCCTACGGTTGTAAGCAAGTCGCACATGCTGATCACAGTGGGATTTGTTTTTGTGAGACAGGATACGAACTTGCAGCGGACAGCAAAACATGCATTGGTATCGTATACATAGCACCGATATACAATGTAAATACGAATGCTGAAAACTTGGATATTTTCGCGTATTTCTTTTACAAACCATAAAGGTAGTGTTTTATTACGCGATTTCAGAATCTTTACTTAATGGAATAGTACGATTTCCGATAATTTACAGAAACATCTCGTAATTGCGTATTAAGTGTAAATAATTCACATGGGTAAATGTCCATAATACAATTTCTTTTATCGAAGTAATAGTTTTCAAAAAACTTTAAACACTTTTTTGAAATATTTTTACCGTCTTTGTAGTTGTATTTATTTATATAGGATTCATACAAACAACTGACAAATACTGATATATATATATATATATATATATATATATATATATATATATATATATATATTGGGATATTTGTTTCGCTGATGAGCATTTCAAATTTTCATATTTTTTTTTCATTTAGACATTGACGAGTGTAAAGATGTTATGACCTGCTCGCAGACTTGTACAAATACAAACGGATCGTATAGCTGCGACTGTTTCCTTGGTTACTCGCTACAAAATGATTACAGAACCTGTAAAGGTATCACACATGGAAGACTTCCATGAAGTTTAGTAGTCATGCAACTGTTACTTTTGTTTACTTACATGTAAGGTGAAGATAACGAACAGTGATCATGTACTATTTATCGGAAAAGGAAAGCTTTAATCTGACAGTAAAATAAGACACTGATACTAGTATCTCTTGGGTGTTGGTTTTGAAATTTGAAAAGCATTAACCAAATCACATAGGTTTATATACGTCGTTTCATTTGAGTAATGAAACTATTTTTAGAGTGTAGTCAGTACTTCTACGGTGAGAACTGTGATACACCGTGTAAATGTGGACGGGGTGCCAGTGGTTGTCATCATGTGAATGGCTGTGTCTGTAAGCCCGGATGGACTGGTGAAACGTGTGAAGTGGATATCGACGAATGTCAAAATAAACCATGTACTGGGGATCACGTGATCTGTCTGAACACCCCCGGATCATTCCGATGTCAATGTATCACAGGATTTCAAAACTCCACTGGTGGTGTCTGCGAAGGTATTGGAATAAATAAACAAAGCTGACAAATAAACATTGTAACATTACAGACCCTAAAGCGTACTAATGCAAGATTTGAACCGTTCCGTTCCCCATAACAACCGTTCCGTTCCAACATCAAACCGTTGTGTTAAAACTGTTCAGAGTTCCATTCCCAGCCGAAAGCGTTCTATTCCCAGAATAAAGCGTTCCGTTCTCATCTAAAACTGTTCGATCCCTGAAACCGTTCGTTCCCGTATGGGCGTTAATGTAGGTCAACATGGCGCTTGGTCGAGACGGAAGGCTATCGCTCTTGATGCGACACAATATCTTAAAGTTGTTCAAAGGTGGAGAGTTCTACAGTTCAAATCCGTAAACGTTTACAGACAAATTACCCGAGATAACAGAGCCTTTTTTATTTTAGGGTAAAAGGTAAATTTCCTTTCATCAAGATTGTTAACGGACATCAACTTACTGAAGACGAAAATATGTGGCAATGGATTATTCATTTTGAATTCAATAAATAAATCTTTGAGTAAGGATGTTACTGTTGATGAAAAGAAAAAGTTTGTGAAATGTGGATTTTTTTTGTAGATAGGGGCTTTTAAAACAAACAAACAATGTGTGAAATTATAAAATCTACTTCAAGTACGCATAATTGTTAGAGTAACATAAATTTGACATGTTTCAAAATAGTCAAAATATTGGAAAATGAAAATGAATTACTTGTTGAAATTTCAATTGTTGTGGTGTCATCTTCAAATGAAGGTATGAAATAATCGAGTTTCTAGAGTAACGGTGTACGTGTACTAGTTTATGGAAAAGTCTGCACTATAGGTTCCCGTCGCAGATATTAGATTTTTGCCGGTGTCCTAAAAAGCCCTTTCAATGTGCATCGTACGTGTATTGAATGCATACATTTACGTATACCAACATGATCAGTCACATTATAATGAAAGTATGCAGGCATTCCCTTATCGGTGTTAAAACGCAAAATAAACATTTCTTATTCAAAATGATAATTATTAGCGGTTTTCAAATTCTTTGTCGATTATTTGATAGCTTTCGGTGAACAATTTTCGGTTATCCGAACCTTTTAACCAGTTAAGGTGATATTCCTTTATACAACGTATACTTTTTGCTTATGTTCCATGCTTACGGCCTTTGAGCAAGGAGTGATCTTTATTGTGCTACACTTGATCTGAAAGGGAGCCTCATTTTTATGGTCTCATCTGAAGGATCATCTCATTTAGTCGCTTCTAGCAACAAGCAAGGGGTACTGTGTGTATGTCACAGCATGAACAGTAAGTGAGGTGTAAATTCCCACCGATTAGTGTTCAGATAACCGTAGAAGTCATGTTAGCTTGGCCCGATTGTAAATATTCATTATGGCAATTAATCAAGACAACATCCATGACACTCTATTCATTTCAACATAAATGCAAATTTGTGACATTTTGAATACCCTCACCCTTGGATCACATATGCATTTAGAAAGGCGTAATTATCAAATGTGCTTTTGGTACACATTCCGAGGTTTTCTTCAATAAAAAGTTATTTTATCCTCTGCAGACGATTGCATAGTCTTCATACAAGTAAACCTCCAGACAAAATATTTTAATGACTATTCTAAAACAAAAAATACCCGAACGTCGATAGTACCCAATAATATTGGAGTAGTCATCATTATTTGTTATTAGATCACATATATCGATCTATTAATTTTGGATAGATTTATTCTGAATATGCATATGATAAACTTTCAAACAGTTTAACACACTATATACACTATAATATACATTTGTATAAGTATATGAGCCCTTTATTAAAGGTTACAAAATACCTGCAATGCATGTACGAACTGAATTCTTTTTAAAATTATTTGTACATTAAGTAATCGAAAAAAATGACCACATTTTTGAGTAAAGGGTAACAATGTTACATTGTACAATATTGAAATCGGACTTAGCCTGACATGAATTTGATTTTTACGTTTTTTTAAAAGTTAAGTTTTTTTTTCTATTGATAGATGTAAATATCCCCATATCTAATTTAAGGCGCGTACACATATGATTCTAAGTATCAATTTACTTTCATCCCCCTTCCATTTTGAAATATTTATATTATTTATCATAGTATAATCGTATTTTGGCAATGTTTGTGTATGAATAAGAAATGCTCAAAGTATCCGAAATACAGAATTCGAAATGGAGGCCAAATCGTTCGTTCACATCTTGGACAAAAGCGTTCCTTTCTCGATGAAAGCCATTCTTTCCAAAATTAAAAGCGTTCCGTTCCCAATTAGAGTCATTCTCGTCTCACTGAGAACCATTCCGTTCAAGCCGTAAAACATTCGCTCCCCAAACAAACATGTTCGTTACCAAACCACTCAGCATTAGGTCACCGTTACACTTTTTCAGTAGAACACTTCAGGGTCTGTGACAGTTTGAAGATGCATGTGTAATATTCATAAAATTTAATAGCTGATTTGTTATATATCCTATGTACTATCAAATCATTGGTTCATATACTAGACTTTTTTTTAATCCGTGATTTTGTCGGTTCCAAACATCGGGATAAATCTTTAAGGTATTTTAACTCCGATGTGACGTCAAAAGATTATGCCGTCAATGATTTGATAAGATTATGCATGGCAGGAACATAGGTTTTGTTGGAGTCTTTTTCAATAGTTATTGTAAAAAGTCTTGTTAACCATAAAATATCTAAAAAATCTACGTTATATATGGATGATCAATATATGTTTCAAAATATTGAATCTAAGGGCAATAACTGTTTTTATTAAATCATTTATCAAGTCCATTATGCGATATATTTTCTTTATTTTTCACAAACATTTTGTATATTTTTTTTTTTACAAAACAGGTTCATGAAGTTGTTATGATTGCTATTACATTGTTACAACCAGTTTTTGTGAAATATTGATAATGCTGTTTAAGGAAAATTGCAAAGTTTTGACGTTGATAACAGGTATATGGTGCTAATTGATAACATTCTTATTATGATGAATTGTATCACATATTCTTTATATTTTTCTACAGATATCGACGAATGTCAGGATCCTCTAGCTTGCCACCAGAAATGTACAAACTTTGACGGAAATTACACCTGCAGCTGTAAAGATGGATATGAACTTATAAATACGAAGGATTGTAAAGATGTAGATGAATGTAAACGTGCCCAGTGTCACCAATGTTCCAACCGACCGGGAGGCTTCACATGTTCATGTTACGAAGGCTACCGACTAAACGCAACGACACAGGACAAGTGTTATAGTTAGTAACTGTTTTATTTGGTCACCAAAGGTAAACTGAAGTTTACTAGCTTGCACATCTCTCTGTCTCTCACCCCCCCCCCCCCCTCTCTCTCTCGATTGAAATCGGTATAGGAAAATCTACAAGTAGCAGTATATTAAAAATAATCACAAAGCCAATAGAGTATACTCGACTAGTTTGATCAATTCTGAATTCAGGAATATACAAATATTGTATGTTCCAAGCATCGGGATAAAACGTAAATGTCCTAACACTATAATCGAACATTCGTTTTCTTATATTCATTCGGAATTCGGATATATAAAAGCTATACAACTACAACAAGGGTGCATTGCATTGGTCATTGGTCAAACCAGTCAAAAATTAAAAAAAAAAAAATACAGAAAAAACTCTAAACACTTTGTTGAAATATTTTGACCGTGTTACCGGTCTTTTTAAGTCTTGTTTATCTCTCATAATAACTGATTATAACAATATTGATGTAATTACGATTAACTACTTACTGTAATATTTCTTGTTTGTATTCACTTAGGCCAGTAGTTGACTGCTTTGTGAACAAACATTTCTAAAATTCTGTTTCATTACTAATACCAAATATTTAATTGTACGCATAGTTATATTTTAGGATGTGTCCACGAGGTCGGGTGAGTATTCTTCATTTTATTATTACGACTCTTACCTTTCTCAAATAATTTTCGCGCAATATCAACTTTGAGGTTTATAATACTTACTGTGACGTCATAGTGCTTTCGTGTATGTAGTCATGCGTTACGTTGCTATGAGAGATAAACACGACTGAAGAAGACCGGTAACACCGTCGAAATATTTCAACAAAGTGTTTAAAGTTTCTTCTATATATATATATATATATATATATATATATATATATATCGGTGTATATTATTTAAAACTCGCCGTACGAAGATTTTTCGTTTTTCCCAAGGCGTGTTTCGCATCCTGGTAAGAACAGTTTAACAGTTTAAGAGAAAGAAAGCTATATAAAGATTGTACACAATTCAAATCTGACACTTTGATACTTGAAGCAAATACGCCTTCAAAGCAAACAGAAACTAGATGCTGTCCAAATAATACAAGAAAATAGAAAGGCTACTTTTCTTTTTGTTAAGTAAAGCAGTTTCTATGAGTTTGGTCACTGTATGTAGTTTAATGACGAAATAATCAAAGCATCCTGTAATGAAGTTCGTTTTGGATTTTATGTAGACAATAGAGAAAATGATAAATCGTAGAATAAATAAAAACAAAAATTTATTTAGCAATAAGATAAGAAATATAAAGATGTTTGAAAAACAAAGAAATCACACTTTCACATACACACCCCCATACTCTCTCACCGAGAAAGAAAATTTAAATTGGTATAATAAACTTGACAATATTGACAATCAATATAACGTATAACTGTCAAGACAATTCAATAGTCAATACAACAAATATGTCATTCCAGGCTGAAAATGTAACTGGTAATAAATGTATTACAAAATGGTTCAAATAGTAGCAAATTCCGCTAACTACAGAAAAAGTTAAACAGTTGTAAATTACATTTTGTAAACGCAATATTTCTCAAATTCCTTTTGATAAAATGTTAATGTACTGAAACTCAATATGAAAGTTTGGCTACTCAGCACAATTCAATTTAACGCCACGTCACACACTTGGCACAACCAGGCCTCCATACAGCGCTTCCAGTCCCGGACTCACAGGTCTCTCACTGAACAACGATACTGGGTAACACCGTCTTCAAACCAATGCCAACACTAGGCCCACAAAATAATTGCCGAGCCCACCACGTGAAACACCCATGTACAGCACTGTCTCACGTGTTCTGATTCCCACGCTCAGCACCTAATGAAACGCTGAGAGTACTGCCTGATATGGCCCAGATAGCTTCTTAAATTCCCTCTGCACTGAAATAGCAATTACTTAACCTAAATCCTATACACAAAACGACTTGGTTAACAACAAATTTGAAAGCACAATACACGAGAAAATTAACCCGAAACCTCGCAAATATTTCACACAAAATAGCTTACCGGCTGGAGGAAATCAATGTTCACACAGTAAAGCGTTTGTCTCCCTGGCTACCCATTACCAAGACTAACTTCTGGAATTCGCCAAGAAAAAATCCCTGCTGGACAGCATGAAAACGTGGCCGCACGCTTGACAAATAGCTGCTACTCTCTGACTGACCAAACCGGTATGCTAAAAATAGCCTTATCGACCAACACTCACACTACGGAAACACCTTACAAGTGTAGCAGGTCTGGCGTTCGTATAGTCTGTACTTCGCGTTGTGTTTGTTTTATTCTATTTTGATAGTGGCGACTCCGAAACGACCCAACTACACTATGATTTTAAACTTGAAAATAAATTCAATAGAAATGAAAATAAGAGAAATAACACTTTACGAATTTATTACCAGTATGAATGTGACAAATACACACTCCTAAAGCCTAGAACTTAGCGTAGAAACTATCAAGAAATATCCCAACCCAAAGGTAATATAATTTAGTAAGTAAAAAGGGCAAAGTAGACGAACAAAACGTAATACCAAAATAGGAATAATGGAAGAAGAGTAACTAGCAAGGCCAGCTGTCTCGCTTCAACGAATAGTAAGTTGCATGGCTGTATATAGCAAATTAGACAATAGAAACTGTCATTAAAGTGATTGGCTAAAAGATAAAGTGGGCGTGGTCAAATACAACGGGTGAATAATTTACATCGGGATCGAAATCCAGAAATAAAAGTAAAAGTAAAACCCAAACTACCACATTCCTCCCCCCTTAAAGACAAATGCTATACATTTGACTAAAAGCTAGGATATAGAAATGAAAAATAAACCCCTCTTCCCCCCATGGAAAACAATGGTATACATTGTACAAAATATATGAATGAATGTATACGTAATATACAAAAGTTCACTTTGAAGAAAAGTCCATGTATCATGAAAAGTTCATCACAAAGGCGGGTAACGTAACAGTTCTCCTCGGTTAGTACTGACGCATTGGCTTCACCAGAATGTCAGGAGTGCGAAAACAGGAATAGTTCACAACACTGTCACATCACTGATTTCGGTTCTTATGTCCAGATACTCCGAAGATCATAAATTAAGGAAATCCCCCAGAGTTGAAAACCATGTGTTCCTTGCATCAAACGCTGGGTTCCGTTTGTAGCTGTTATCCATATCCCACCAGAAACTGAAAAAATAATCTGAAAGCATGTTTAGCAAGAGTGCAAGATATATGAAAAAATAAATATAAGTAATATCATAATTACTGGTAAATGAATAAATAAGAAAATTTAAAGAAAAATATATAATAGAGTAAATTTACGCGGTTTATAATAATTTCACATCCCAAAATTGCCATACAGATGTCAGGGGATAGAAATTCTACTTAATCGTATCAATTTACGCGTTTTTA
Organism: Ostrea edulis; assembly: GCF_947568905.1. Lineage (NCBI taxonomy): Eukaryota > Metazoa > Mollusca > Bivalvia > Ostreida > Ostreidae > Ostrea > Ostrea edulis. Next base: position 12,467,697 of record NC_079169.1, read on the forward strand.
ATAAAGGTAGTAAATTTTAAATAAAAAAGAACACAAACTGTGTGTACACACACACACGTATGTGTAGCATAAAGTGTGATCAACCAGTTTATCGTACATTTAGGTAACAAAACCCGCATGACCATTTCAATAAGTCAAATATCTAACCTATTCCTTTTGGAAATTCCGGTCTACAGTAAGAGTACAATACCAGCGACTCTACTGCATAACGGACCGAATGAGTGCTTGTGCTCTGGCTCCTCACCAAGGCACAAACTTGACCAGGGGGAACAGTCCTCCCATCAAGTTTCAACCCAAAAAACAGAACGCAAGTCAAACTTATCAACTGGAGGTTCTAAAGAAAATTCCGATCTAGGAATGAATTCGTTTGCCTCAGGATTCAAAGAAGTCGCAACACAAACTAATTTCAACTCCGACTCGCAAATATCGTGAATATCATTCGAGTTACGAATATGAACTTCATCAGAATGAAATGATTCTTCATCGATAGAGTTTTCGGCGAGTTCGTTCTGTGCATTACTCTTCAAAATTTCGGGTGGCCTTCTGTGTTCGGTAATATTTGAACGTTCTAGATCTGATGCCACGGCCCCAGCATCAGAACTTGTGAGTATGTTCCCGATATTTTGGGTTAACTTTGACGCACAGTCAGGGTCATTCCTAGTCTGAGATATGACATCAGTTTCCAGTACTTTGTTCTTTTTATCGACCGTATACAAATCAAGAGCGGCTTGGATTTCTCTACGAATAAGGGCTCTTACAGAATTTGTATTAACTGGTGTATCGGAATCACATGCAATGTTCTGTTTAACATACGCATTTTGCTCAATGAAATCTTCAAACTCGACAGCAGATGCAATGGCTTCATCTAAAGATGCAGGACGACTAAAATAAACATGTTTCATTAAGTCGGCATCTCTTAAGCCAAATACAAACTGGTCAATAACGTGAGTTTCTATCGAGCTAAAAGAACAAGAATACGCTTTTAATGCCAGTCTGCGTAAAGAATGACCAAAGTCTGAAATAGTTTCTCCTTCTCTAACCCTGTTCTTGAATTGAATTCTGTAAAAATCTTCAAATGCTGATGGACAAAAACGATTCCGTAAAATATCTTTCAATGTTTGAAAATCTAAGGACACGGCTAAAGGAATATCAGATAGAATGTGTCTTGCTGAGCCACGTAAACACATAAGAAGCTGACTTGCACACTCTCTCTCACTCCAGCCATTCCACTTAGCAGCATGTTCAAACTGAATGAAAAATTCTCCAATATCGTAACTCCCATTAAACAATGGTGGATTAATTTCTTTCCTAAAATCGACTGATTCATGCAAGAACCCTCTCTCTCGAAGACGACTCCCATTCTGTTCTAACTTAACTTTGATTTGGCTTTCTAACAAAGCACATTTCGCCGTTAAGAGATCTATCCTATGGTCTAAATCTGATAAAGGTTTGAAACCCCTTTGCATAACTGCATGGTGGGCAAAAATAGTTCACCGTTGAATATATCAACAAAAATAATAAAGGTAAATGTAAAGGAAAAAAAAAACTTTCCCTAAAAATATGACGAAAGAATTCAGCCGAAATCCCAATCGCTGCAAAAGACTCACTGCGTGAAGCACGTGTCTATGAGAGTCACTGCCCAACAACAATGAAAATTCTATCCTGAGTTGTCGCGGTCGAACAAATAAGGTAGCAGTTTGTATCGCTGAATAGGACTCACTGCGTGAAGCACGTGTCAATGACAAGTCACTTCCCCACAACAATGAAAATCCTATCCTGGTCACGGTCCACCAAATAATGTAGCAGGTCTGGCGTTCGTATAGTCTGTACTTTGCGTTGTGTTTGTTTTATTTTATTTTGATAGTGGCGACTCCGAAACGACCCAACTACACTATGATTTTAAACTTGAAAATAAATTCAATAGAAAGGAAAATAAGAGAAATAACACTTTACGAATTTATTACCAGTATGAATGTGACAAATACACACTCCTAAAGCCTAGCACTTAGCCTAGAAACTATCAAGAAATACCCCAACCCAAAGGTAATATAATAATTTAGTAAGTAAAAAGGGCAAAGTAGACGAACAAAACGTAATACCAAAATAGGAATAATGGAAGGAGAAGAGTAGCTAGCAAGGCCAGCTGTCTCGCTTCAACGAATAGTAAGTTGCATGGCTTTATATAGCAAATTAGACAATAGAAACTGTCATTAAAGTGATTGGCTAAAAGATAAAGTGGGCGTGGTCAAATACAACGGGTGAATAATTTACATCGGGATCGAAATCCAGAAATAAAAGTAAAAGTAAAACCCAAACTACCACACAAGCAGAAACAACTATTTACTGGACAACACCACAAAAACTAACTAAATGAAAATTAACTTCATCACAATGTGAAATGAAGGTCAAAAGTACCTATAGTTAGTAGTTATACAAGAGTTATTCTCGAAAGGGTGTGAAACAAGAAACATCGTTCATCACCCAATTGAGGAATTATATCCCCATTTTTTAAATAGCTGACATTTGTTAGCATGTTTTGGAAAATCTAAACATTTGGGGGGGGGGGGGGGGGGGATTTAGGGAGCATAATGCAAACCCCACAGAAAGTACTAGGATTTTCATCGTATTGAGGGTTTTGAGTTTCCAATTTTCATCTATTTCAATTTGCTATTTTTTCAGATATTGATGAGTGTGTGGAAAATATTCACAACTGTTCCCAACAGGCTAACTGCACTGACACTGTTGGAAGATTTGCCTGCAGCTGTTTCAACGGATTTGAAGGCGATGGATATGTCTGTTCAGGTATTATTTATTAAGGATGTTCATTTTCATTCAATATATCCCACTGACCTCGAAATAAAAGTTACCACAGCATATTCTCCATCTGCTTCATACTTAGGTATTTTATTGAAGAACGATGTTAACGGAAACTTATATAACAAAAAGTATTATGGTGTTTGTATCTCTCAATTGATTCGATGCACAAGCACTTGTCGTGCGTATGGTCAATTTTTTAAATCTAGGCAAGCTACTGACAAACAAGTTGATGGTACAGAGGTTTCAAGAGTCTCGATTAAAGTCAGCATTTCGCAAATTATATGGTCGTTATAACGATCTATTTTCCAAAAACAACCTATCATTGGGTTAAATGCTGTTCGACGTTTTTCATATTGATTGTTAGTTTTTGGCACACTGATTTTCAATACGGATAATTTCATTTACATGATCAGGATATAGGACGGGTGTAACCGGTCGACAGTGAATGTTTACTCATCCTAGGCACCCGATTCCAACTATATTGCGTCCAGGGAACCGTGTTTGCTTAACAATATATTTTGCATAGCTTATAGGAGGTATGAGATTGATCACTGTTAGTTATCTTTACCTTTCATCACTTCAGCTTCTCCATCGTCAACTAGTATTCATGTAGCAATATTATATGATCATTTTTGTGTTAATGTCTCTCAACTGTTTCGACATGCAAAAGTTGTTTCTAGTTATGATAATTTTTTTTATATGAGACAGACTACTGAATAGGTGAAGATAATTCAATTAAGGAATACAAAATAAAGATTTGGGAAAACATAGACCCTTGAAATTAACGGATGTGGGATCAGGTGCCTAGGAGGAGTAATCATGCCTTGAACTATAGTTTAATGGTTTTCATTAGTATCGTCTAAAGTTAGCGGTTTACAAATTATATGGTCGTTATAACAATCTAATTTTCAAATACAACCTGTTATTAGGTAAAATACTTTCTGACATGTTTCATAGCAATCAACAGGGGGTTCTTTACACACGTTTTTACTAATGTTTAATTCGTGTACCTGATAGAGATGTAGACCTCTAGGGGAGTGTGACGGGCAACAAGGAATATTTCCTTTTCTTAGACACCCGATTCCACCTCCTGTATATCCAAGAGTCCGTATTTGTCCTACTCTGAATTTTGCGTTCATTGTAGGTTTAATGAAGTTGATCACTGTTCGTTGTCTTCAGCTTTTCCCATTTACTGTTGGTGGATTCTGATATGAAATTTTCCCGTACAGTTCACCCGATTGCATTAAGGAATGAATTTAATTGAATTTTGTGAATGAAATAAAATGCTTCTATGGTAAACATCGTGAGTGATTTTGACCACAAGACCAATGACGTAGTAACCCTTTTCAGTAACCATTATGAAAGGTGAAGATAACAAAGAATGATCAAATACATAATAGGTGATGCAAGGTGAAGATAACGAACAGTGATATAAGATATAGTTTTTGTTAATGAATATGGAATTAATTTAACGAATTTTACAAATAAAACGTAATTTCTCACTCGCAATAAAACATGAAAAAGATTCTGTCTCGTGAGAGAAAACCCATATGCACCAGCATGGCGTTAATTATTCCTTAATTACATTATCCGTATTTTTAAGCTATTTTGTTTTTCACTATCAATATATTTGGTATTACTACGTTTCAGAATATGTTTAATAGAGACACAGTAACAAACTGAATAAACTGTACTTCGTTAAGGACTTCATTATTACTAGGTGGCGCCTGTTTGTCAAAACATATACACATATGCCTTCTTCGAGTTATATTCGCCATGTTTCTTTAATTTGTAAAGAACACATAGTTACGTCATGTTAGGGATAAAGAATACTGAGCTCACATTCATGATTGTGAACGTAAAAGAATATGAGAATCTATTATTGCGTTCGATCCCTTCAGACGTTTCCACCAAATGCCATCTTTATTTACCCTGGAATATGACTAATAGTCAATTGTCATTTAGATATCATAAAATATATTCACCTGATATAAGATCAATTATATATTTGTCGTTCACGAGCCACCATCGTTAACGGTTGTTCAAAAATTAAGTATACACTGTTTTATGTGGTCGGAAATTGATTGGACAAATATCCTATGTATTGAACCTCATGCGTATTCCACTTTTTCCAGCCTGTAAAGACTTTACCTTTGGGGAACAGTGTTCTGAAAGATGCACATGTGTTGTCAACAACACTGAGGAATGTGATGTTGTTTCCGGTGAATGTCGATGTAAGACTGGATGGAGGGGACCTAATTGTTCGGAGGATGTGGATGAGTGTAAGGATAACATCACCGAGTGTGGCACTAACTTATATCAGACATGTATCAATACACCAGGTTCCTCCCATTGTGAATGTCGTTATGGCGGTCTAAACCTTTCTGATTGTATTTGTAAGTATCACATCAATTGTACATTATCAATTGCTTTGTCTTTAGATAATGAAACATTTAGATAAGTCAAAATTGTTGTGTTGTAGGTCCAGAAGAGCCACGCAAACCAAGTAAGTAACCACTGATAAAGAGTTGATGTTAAATATAGTTCTATCAACAGTCTAGTTTAAAGTCAGCAGTTCGCAAATTTTATGGTCGTTATAGCGATCTAGTTTGCCAATACAAACTGCCATTGGGCATCCTTGCAAAACGTATGTAAAGTTCAAAACACTGCTACCAAGCTAGTGACACGTTCATGGAATCATGATCATATTACACAAGTCCTCATATCCTAATTGACAATATTTTCTTGGTCTTCCGTGATAAGATCTTCCAACAGTCTGTTGGAATCGCCATGGACACAAGTTGTGCTCCTTTCTTAGCTGCATGTTTTTATATTCCTATGAAGCAGAATTTATTCAAAAACGTCTACGTAAAAAGAAAAAAGTCTTGCTGTGGCCTTCACATCGACATTTAGATCTATCGATGATGTATTATCTATTAACAATAATAATTTTCATTCATTTGTCGATTCAACATATCTCAGTGAACTCGAAATAAAAGACGCCACAGAGTTGTCCAAGTCAGCTTTATATTTTGGATGTTTTATTGAAAGTAGATATTAACGGCAAACTAACAACTTAACTTTTATGACAAACGGGATGGTTTAAACTTTTCCATCGTCAACTTCCCATATTTATGTAACAATATTCCATTATCACCTGCAAATGGTATTTGCATCTCTCAACTGATTCGAAACGCAAGAGCTTGGTCTGTGTATGGTCATTTATCAAATCAAAGCAGGCTATTGACAAACAAGTTGATGGTGCAGAAGTTCCAACAGTCTCAGTTAAAATCAACATTTCACAAATTTTATGGTCGTTATCAAGATCTAGTTTGCCAATACAACCTACCATTGGGTCAAATGCTATCTGACGTGTTTCATGTCGATTGTTAGGCCATCGTTAGCACACTGATCTTGACTACGGATTACTCCGTTTACCTGATCAGAATATAGGGCTCACGGCGGGTGTGACCAGTCGACAGGGGATGCTTACTCCTCCTAAGCACCTAGTCCCACTTTTGGTATGTTTGCCCCAAACGCTTTGTTTTGTATTGCTTATAGGAGTTATGAGATTGATCAATGTTCGTTATATTCGCCTTTCATCGCTTCACTGGTTACCTGTGACATATCAAACGAAATATAAAATTTGATTGTATACTTTCAAGACCTTAAATGGATTAGCTCCAGCATACATTCAGGAGCTTGTTCAAATCTACAACCCACAACGCCCACTTCGTTCTGCGGATTCGTTATACCTTCTAAAGCCACGTGCTCGTACTAAATTATATGACGAAAGACGGCTTGGTGTTTCTTCATATCTGTGGAACTGCCTCCTGATGGATCTTTGTGCCGAGGGTTCATTACCTGTTTTAAAAGCCAACTTTAAATATACCTTTCTGAATTTGCATTTGATCTGTGATCGGGTTTTTATCGATACGTTTTTTATTTAAAAAACACCTTAGATTTAGTACTATTTTATGCCTTTTTCTATTTATTTATTTTCTTTATTTTAGGTTGTTTTCATTGTGTTACATGTAAAACGCTTAAGAGTAATTGTCTTGATTAGATAAAGCGCTATGTAAATGTCTAATGATAGTAATGATAATAATAATTGGGTCAAATTATGTCTGACGTGTTCCATACTTATTGTCAGACTGTTCTTTACACAATGATCTTGACTATTCAAGGTGAAGATAACGAACAGTGATCAATCTCATAACTCCTATAAGCAATACTAAATAGATAGTTGGGCAAACGAGGACTCCTGGACACACCAGAGCTGGTTTCAGATGCCTAGGAGGAGTAAGCATCCCCTCTTGACCAGTTACACCCGCCCTGAGCCCTATATTCCGATCTGGTAAACGAAGTAATCCGCAGTCAAAATCAGTGTGCTTAGGGCCCATTGCGGGTGTGACCGGTCGACAGAAAATGCTGAATCCTCCTAAGCACCTGATCCCTCTTGTGGTATATCCAGGCTCCTGTGTTTGCGCAACTCTTAATTTTGTACTCCTTCCAGGAGTTAAGAAATTAATCACTGTTAATTATTTTCACTTTTTCATTATATAAGTTGTTCACTCCCTCTGAATACAACACTCTGTTTAAAGTTATTCATAATAATGTTTCTGTAGAAAATCATTCAGGTATATAATGAGTATAATCTTGTAGCAATATGCTTATATTTGTGATATTTTTAATGTATGATTTCAATTGATAATTTATAGAAAACACGGACGTTAAAGTGCGGACCGAAATCAGATTTGCCTTGAATATACCTAGGAATGACTTCCTAGAAAATAGTGAGAAGTGGCGGAAAGAGTTCGAAAACTCGGTATGTACTTTTATCTAAACTTTGATTTTCATGAGAATATTATTATATATAAAGAAAATCGTAATTGGAAATTTTCTTTCCAACAAGCTGGCGAATTTCTACAAGAAGTGGGTTCGCAATTTTTCCGCGATTTTTGCCTTATCAATTCGGTGAGTAAACAACAATGAATTATCAATTCTAACAGATTTATAAAAGTATGGTAATACTATCATAGGCATATCCACATTTAAAATTTTAAAGCATCTTTGACCGTTTCCAGTCTTGGAAGTACCATTATTGATGTAGAAATCCATGGAACTAAAACCGATTCGAACGATCTAGAACGTGACATGGCTATCATCACGTGGAAAATGCTAACGGGTGAAGAAAAACTAGTTGTTTCTGGCCAGAACCTAGATGTACTAGAAATAGTGACAAAAGATGATAATGGAACATTAGGGTCAGGTGAGTGGTATTACCTTATGTACTGAAACAGTTCAAGCAATGTAGTAATATTTCATCTGAAATTTGTCTCATGTTTAACTTAAAAAGAAAATAATGTCCTCACCCCAGCGACCAAACAGTTTTAAGATTGCATGGGTGCTGAAAGTTTGAAATATGCTGAATGGTCTACATGTTTGCAGTTACCCTCTTTGTACCGGGAGTTGGGGGCATGCTTATCGTTGGTGTCGCATAAGCTTCATGTAAATAGTAATCCTAATTGACAGTGTATATAGTAAAGTTTGTGTTTTAACTATGATAGAAACAACATTTCATTTCTTCCAGTTTAATTGCACCTTAAAAAGGAGGTCCCGTGTCGCGGTAGGCATAGACACGTTAAAGAACATTCACTGCTACGGCCGTGACCTTTACAGGTCTCTATGTGAGGTACTTCACCTGCCGTTGGTGACATCTCGATAGGAGTGAAAAAATCCCAACGGAATGTAAAACAAACCTAAATGTATATTTTGTCAAATTGTAGGGTTGAGGAAAGGGTTTGTTAGCCGTATTTGATGTTTATATCTGACAATGTTCTGATGCAATTTTGATACCGAAAATTCAATATGTAATCTGTAAAAACAACCACAGACATCTGTATATAACAGTTGGTTGACGGCCTGCGATAAAATGAACAAAATTAGGCACGTAGCATCTTTGTGTTTGTATGTTTTTAATAGTGGGGCAACAGGAAAATATTGACTTCACAGTTATCTGCAAAGTATCGAAAAACACAAAACAAGAAAACTGAGAGCTCTAAATCCTGAATTTTGGGGAATGGAGTTGGTAAGAGTTTGATCCTTCATTCCAATTCAATGTAGTTTACATTTTCACTGCAAAAACATACAAGGGGACAACCAGCCTAAAGATCAAAATTTACACGTAAAAAGAACAAGCTCTGCATGTAATAAAGATTTTGAAAAACGTCGATCAGTGGGGGCAACTTCCCCAGAACCACCCCCGTTGCGTGTCTAAGAATTATTTGTGTGTGTATTTGAATAGTTGCAATGCTGGTTGATACAAAATTTCAAAAGATTGAATTACACGTGAAAAGGACCAATTCGATACCCTGATGTACAATTACCAACAATAATTTTGTACACAGTGTGAAATTATAAAAAGATACCAATGCGCATGCGTTGATTTGAACATATAATTTCAGGCAAATTTAATTGTGTTTTGTTGTCAAACATATTGATTAACAATAATAATGAAGAATCCTAAACACATTCTGACCTCTAGAAGTCGAAGACTAATATATACAAACTTTGTTTTATCATTGGTCTGCGAAAAGATCACACGAGGAAGACATGAATAAAATCAATGACTTAAACGTGTGCACGGTCATACAATTCTGAGTGAGTAAACTTCATTCGTATAAGAACTCCCTAACATATTTATAATCAGATATATAGTAGATTTTCCATTTACGCCTTATGTTGGCTCCATGAAATGCCATGAAATGAAGACTGAACTTACTGCCCCCCCTGCATTCAGGAGAAATAACTCGTGCTGTACTGTGAAAAATATAGCTCATTGTGCTAAAATTCTCTACTTTTAGCTCTAACAATTGCGTCCTCACCATGTGCTTTGTTCATAAGTCTTGGTGTTTGTATGTCTGGAGAAAAATGTCACTCTTCTGCAGAAGTAACAACATGCATGTAAGTACGCTCTTTCGATATCAATTATGTCAGTGTATTTCTGGAGAAAAATTATTGGACATGCATTTTCATTTTTATTTCATTTATACAATTCACGTTGTGTTGAACTTGTTTTTACAGAAGTGAAAAGCCTGCTATGTCAGGTAAAAAGTTTAGTAAACGTCAATGTCTGTCGATTTAGAACGTCTAAAGTACCGAATTAACGATCCTAGAATTGATGCTCAATAACTATATCAATACTGGAAAAGATCGATATTTTGTTGTTTCAGAAATTTCAACCTTCACGGTCGTTCTAGGAGTGAGCATTCCTTCATTCATTGTAGTCGTCGTTCTGATTATTTTATGCATACGTCACCAACAGAAGTCCAAGGGAAAGGTCAACGATAAAGAGTACGTGATGTGTCCATTGTCAGTCATGATAAAATGCCAATACATTTCAGGGGTTCTAATGAAAACAAATGGTCACGGCGGGTGTGACCGGTCGACAGGGGATGGTTACTCCTCCAAGGTACCTGATGCCACCTATGGTGTGTCCAGGGGTCCGTGTTTGCCCAACCATCTAATTTGTATTGGTTATAGGAGTTATAAGATTGATCGCTGTTCGTTATCTTCACATTTCATGAATGAAATTGTGTGAAATTTACATAAAAGCGGATACTTCCTCTCTTTGTTTTCCAATATATGGGACAAAATGAGATATGAATTTCTTTGACATTTATGCAATATTACAATGAATTGTTACGTAAACGAGTGATACCTATGGTTTCCAAAAGCAAAAATACTTTTTACATACAAGCCACACTGTCCAACCGGAGGTCATACCGAATAAGTGTTCTATAACATTGCAATTATTAGTTTTCTTTATTTCCTATTTACACTGGACACACTTCATACATCTCCTCGGCTATGAATAAGATATCCTGGAATGTCCTCGGTGAAGATATTTAACAATAAAAATTTGCTAACATCACAAATGGACAACACTTTTTATCACTGAAAGGATTCTGTCTTTCAAAATAAGTCACTAATACGGGATTTCGTGTTTCCATTAATAATAGAAGTCGTCCAACTTCAGCATTTCCCAGATCTAAAGGACACCATCGTTTCTTGTTCTGTGTCTTGAGAGGGAGCATCAAATACTGTTTACCGTCAACCCTGAATTTCACATTGTTCCGTTTTGACGGCTGACGTATGAATATCTGGTATTTTCAGAAACATGGTTCTTATGGCATTCAGATTGATACATGTACCCCTATTGTTTGTCAAATGAACAATAATACTGCAGTCATAAAATGATATATTTAGCTTTGACATGTTTTATAAAAATCTAACCATTTTGATACAAAAACGTTATAACAAAATTGTACCTTTCATCCTATTCTGAGCGCGTAAATCTACCCTCTTGTGACGTCATTAGATTTTACAAAATCAATGATTTATTTAGATTTAGTGTTCTTGGCACATTGAATTTGACTACGGATAACTCCGTTTACCTGATCAACATATTGGGCTCACGATAGGTGTGACCGGTCGACAGGGATGCTTATTTCTCCTAGGCACATGATCCTACATCTGGTATATCTAGGGGTCCGTGTTTGCCCAACTCTCCATTTTGTAATGCTTATAGGAGTTATGAGATTGATCGCTGTTCGTTATTTTCACCTTTCGTATATGATAAGAAGCTCAATTTTATTGTAGTTATTTCCCGATAGTCATTCTAAAAAATCTTGTATCACAAATATATTTCAAAGATGAATAATCATCAATGACTTGTTTGAAAATAGATTCCAAGGGAAATAACTTAGTTTTCATTTATTTCATTATCAAGTCCATTTTGCGATTGAGTTCCTTTATTTTGCGCAGACATTTTGTACATTTTTTAAGAGAAACTGTTTAATGAATCTGTGATGAATACTATCATATCGTTCTAATAAATTTTTGTCAAAGTTTCATGATGCTCTGGAAGGAACACTGCCCTTGTCTGTCGTTGATGTACAGTTCTGTTGATGTATGTCTCGCATCTTGAATTGCTTATAGAAGCTATTAGATTGATCACTGTTCGCTGTCTTCACCTTTTATCTTAAAAAGTGCGATGACCTAGGTATTTTGTTTGACAATTCATGAATTAGTTTTAATCATGATAAAATAAATACACTTTCTATACCTTTAATAGATACATGTAATATTGTGAGTACGGAGTTACCTTAAGTGAAAACATTTAGACCTAACTTGTTTTGATGTGAAGTTTTATAACAGATATTTGATCTACAGTATGTAGATTTAAATTAATTTTAAATATATGAACAAAACAACTGCTGTCCATTAACATTTTGGACAGCCCTCGTGCATTCTGAATCTTCAAATTGAAAAAAGCATTTCATTTCAGTTAATTTAATTACGTTAAGAAGTATGGATATTAGGGCACAACCTTTTGCTAGTTATCTGCTATAAAATAGATGCACTCATATCAATATTCTGGACCATTAGCAAACTTCTCAATTTCTCGTCGTAGAACATAAAGGGGATTGAGTACTGCAAACTTGGCAGTCAAACATTGAGAAAATGAAAGTTTAGATAAATGAACAATGAAAATGGTAACGCGTTTGCCTAATAAAACAATCAATGCATGCCTGTCTAATTTTGTGAACTTTTTATCAGATTAAACACTAACATTAAAACGAAAATGGCAACAGACTTCAGAGAAACGGACTTATATGCACAACACTCTACAAAATATGATGAAAGAGAATATCAAGAACTCCATGGTGCTTCCAGGAATATTTCTGATGTTTCCTTTGGGAAGAAATCGCAATATACGAAAATGGATGAAGGTGACATGGGGTGTAAAAAGGATAAAATTTGACCACGAAATAAAGTGTTGATGCAATATTCCTGACTTCGCATATCATCATTTTCCTTATGCGACACCATATTACATAACTAGATTCAAGAAAAACTCATCATGAGAACAAATTAACAATATGCTACGACAATCTCTAAAGTATATATTTTCATTATTAATGATAGTGTTTTGGTAATGGTGTTGTCTTTCTGCCTTTTAGGATGGAACGACCCAAACTATGTGTGTAATTCCTTCTACGAGGATTGCCAACAAAATAAAGTAAGGATAATCGTAATTGTCAACAAAATTAAGTAAGGATAATCGTAATCTTCAACAAAATTAAGTAAGAATAATCGTAATTGTCAACAAAATTAAGTAAGAATATTCGTAATTGTCAACAGAATTAAGTAATTATTGGTATAACCATCTAATTTTAATATGGTCTTTTCATCCCCTTACTTAGATCGTTACATAAGTGAGTTTGCTTCAATCATTTGTATGTGATCTTAACGGTACGTGTAAGTTGATATCCGTTGCATATGACGAAGGACTTTAGGTTTTCGTATTCAATTAGGTAACAACTTTCATTTCCTTATTCTTATCATAGCTACACATCCAACAGCCTGTAATGAACTCCAAGATGACAAAGGTAAATTGTATAACAATTTATTTAAATCCGTTTTAGTGGAGATTTGTTTACATTCTTTAAATATTAACATATTTTCAATAAAATGACATTAAGGATTAACGAAAACAGCATGTTAACATGTTATAATTGTAAACATTTTTTTTCTTGTACAGCATTATTGATTAGACGGAAGAAGATAAATACTTTTAGTATTGAACATCACTTGACAAACAATGACTTTTATATTATAAGTATGATTTTGCTTTACTTTTATAGATGCATATACCAGTATTATTGTTCATTTAACATTTAATCAAACGACGTTTTCTGTTAGCAGTAGCTTTATTTTGCAAATGTAAAACAGTATATTTTGATACAAACCTGTTTTTCCAGTTGAACTATGCTTTTAAATCCTTGATAAAGTCCTTTACGCTGTTAGAAAGATTACAGACATACACCAAGTTGTTATTATTAACTGTATGAGGTATATATAGCGAAACAATCAGAAAAATGGTAACAAATCTTCCAAAGGTTGAACATTTACGACGAAGATAAAAGTAACAATGTCAGTTTTCTCACCTGTGTATATGCTTAGTTTTGCTCAGAAATTTATTATGTGTCACAGGTATACGATAATAATAGTGTTTTAAAATGTTTAGGGTGTTTTGTGAAAGGGGTCAATAGATGGTTTTATTACATGTACATTGTAGCATATATATCAATAATAGTATAATTTGTTTTCACTAATTCATCATCAAATTACTTATAGTTATCTTAATCAACTTGTATGTTTATCTATATGACGACGCAAAACGTTTTGCTCATTAAATGTAGTCTTTCTGAATCAAAAGAAGAGTTTGAATTTGTTTCGTTACTTAAAACGGTGAAGTCACTGCAGTGATTTAATAAGTGTCTCCAGCTTAAGCTGAACCTCTGGATGAAGTTGTGGTTATTAAAGTTTCCAAGTTGTCCACTTCTGTTTCATACACAGATATGTTATTGAAAATAGATATTAACGGCAAGCTAATAGCTCAACGTTGTGAAAAACGGGATTGTTTCACTTCTCCATCGTAATTTTCCCATATTTATATAGCAATATTCCACTATCCCCTGCATATGGTGTTGATATTTCTCAACTGATTCGATACGCAAGAGCTTGATCTGATTATGGTCGGTTTTTAAATCGAAGCAACCTACTGACAAACAAGTTCCTGGTGCAGAGGTTCCACCAGTCTCGTTTAAAGTCAGCATTTCGCAAATTCTATTGTCATTATAACGATCTAGTTTGCAAATACAGCCTACCATGGGGTCAAATGCTCTCTGATGTGTTTCATACCGATTGTTAGGCCGTTCATGACACCTTAATTTTGACTACGGATAACTCCGTTTACTTGATCAGGATATAGGACTCGCAGCCGCTGTGACAGGACAACAGGGGATGCTTACTCCCCCTAAGGGCATGATTCATCCTCTGGTATATCCAGGGGTCCATGTTTGCCCAACTATCTATTCTGTATTGCTTATAGGAGTTTTGAGATTGATCACTGTTAGTTGTATTCACCTTTCTTTGAAAAAGATAAAACATGTGCAAAATAAAGGAAATATATTAAGTCAACTGTATTGAAGACAAGAATAGTAGAGTAAACTAAATATCTAATGTGATTTAGTCGCGATCAACGATGGACAGGCTTTGGTGTTGGTCACATATATCGACAGAAATTCAGAGGATCTGAGAGAATTGACGGGAGATAAATGGATCAAGTTAACGCTAATTTCTAGGTGAGGATTTTACAAGTTTTTGAAGAGAACAACCGCATGTTCATAGATAGGATCTTAAGGAATAGGGTTTGTAAGTCTCGTTATGTGATTGCCGAGATTTAGCGATATTATTAACTTCCAGGTACATCAACATCTTAGATTGCACTGTGTAGAAAGTGGTATACATAGATATAGCGTTATCAATCGATTATATGGAGGTTTTAACGAGATAAACATGGAAATTTAAGCATTCGTCGAGGAATCTTCGCTTCGTGTTTGACGAGTTACGTGTAATAACCGCCAGTGTACAAGCGTCGATGAGGGTACGTCTTGCAGATAAAGGACAGGTTGGTAAAAGCGTCATATATGAGCTAGAGAGGTGTACGATATGTTTATATATTCTTAAATCCTTCCAATTGAAAATATATTAATACTTGAATATAAAACCGGATAATGCATAAAACTTGCTTTGTGTTGATACGAACGTACTGGGGAGATCGGGAGAGGGTGAACAACAATACTACATGTACGTACCTGCAGTGTACAGTTGTACATGTATATTCAATAAACAAGGAGCATTAAATGTACCTATCTATATCAGTTAAATCACAGATGGGTTAAGATTGTTTACTATTGTTTACTATTTTAAAATTGTTTTATAGACATGCCTTGAGTCTGAGGATAACGGTGTTGTGCACTGTGTAGTCATCATTAATGTTGATGTTTGATGCTAGTATGCCAATAATGGGGCAATATAAGTGTCGATCTTCATATGGCAGCAAGTTTTCAAAGGCAGGTACACAATTTAAAGATAAAAATAATGTAAATACATGTTTGGATCTATAGGTATTATGATTATAATAATCATAATTTTATATTCCCAATACATTTTCAGATATCTTTTTTTGTGATTTACTTTGCTGGACAAAATTTCTTTCTTTTTAGAAATTTCCTTCTTCATAAGCTGTCTTGTTGTTATGCCCTCTGGACCCAAAATTGAAATAAACTTAATATCTATACCCAAAGTAGGTAATGAATGGGTTCGAACTGTGAAGATAAAAATTTTACATGTAGATATATTGGAAATTTTCAGATATAAAAAGGCAAATAAAACTGTTCAATGTAAAATACTCCAGTAGTTGGATAAAACATCCAAAGTCGGCACAGTCAACGGTCACAACAACAATGGAGGAATTAACTGCATCCTCATTCCTCAAGGCAACAGGCCATTGTCAGCAACCCCCGAAATTCTTAATTGAGGCTAAGTGCCCATTTTCAACTCGAACAATGACAATCAAAGAGGTATGTGCAAATGTTGAGATTTCCCTCTTGGTAAGTCAGCATTATAGATTGAACAATTAGGTATGTGTGTACCTAATGCATGTACATTAGCTGTACATATATGTATTCATATATATTATTATGGATGTATCCAAGTTTATTATAACTTTAAAGTAACATTTTTGAATGAAATACAAATACTACTTAGGCTTCATTGTGATATTGAACTGCTAATGTTTTTTATAAACTTTGCTTGCATCAAGTTTTGAATACTGCAGTACATCTATGTCAAAACAAGTATGCATATTGCAGTATAATACTTTCACCCCTAATCAGAGCACCTGTAAATCATGTACATTTTATCAATACATGTAATGACATTTGCCATTTTAGAATGTGATGTAAGGGGTGGTTCGCTGCACCTCAAAACAAAATATGAAAATTGGCATCAGATTCAAGGACAACAACACCTGAAAGACACCCAATGCCGTGATTTGTTAGCGTGGATTCCTAGTGACACTCAAATAGTTCACATTGACAAAGATGTGTTATGGTCAATAAACATTTTAAGCGTGATAGAGTTTAATTATAATAATAAAATATTTTTGCAGTCTAAAACAAACACAGATAACCACATGTACATATACTTTATTATGATATCAGTGATGCAGTTATCAAAGTTATTTAATTACATGTATATTATTGAATAAACATTATAGACAGAGTGTTTCTTATTTTAGATGAACCAAAATATGTATAAACACCGTGTCCAGCTTTACAAAACTCATTATATTACATTGGATTTTACTTTTTTAAATAATGCATATTTGAAAACCTTCAGAATGAGAACAGAACGCTTTCTTGTTGATAGTTTGATTGTATATTGTTTAACGTCCCTCTCCGGAATATTTCATTCTGATCGATACGTCCCAAAAGGCTTTATATTTATATAGATATGTAAAAAAAATTATATTGCATGTATGATATTCATTACTTTTAACTTTAAAAATTCAATGTGGCAGGTATGTGCAGATTTAAGGTATATATATATATATATATATATATATATATATATATATATATATATATATATATATATATCTTCATCTTACATACATGCAATTAATCTAATAAGTTTGTAGGATATATCTGCAATCTCCTTCAAAAGGGGAACCTGCAAAATCACATGGACCGCCACACAAAGCTGAAATATTTTGTCAGTTCAAAATCTAAACTATGATAGAAAATGGCTAAGGATTTAAAAAAAATATTTCTCATTTTCCCATCCAACATGGATTCTGCATATGAACATTTTATAGCAAAGTTGTGCATCCTCTTTTGCGAAGTGGGATTTATTTGTAAGAAAAAGTGGGATATTAAGTGTCATGTCATTTGAAAGTCAAATATACAAAATCCTTTGTCCGCCAGGAATATATCACCAACTTCCAACTTTTCTAAACTGCCACAATGGTTCACAATTGCCAAATCAGATTTGTATCCAGCATACGGATTGGAAATGAGCTGCATTAGGTGTAATACACATTGAAGTCTTTTCTTTGTTGCGACCCCTGTAATTGCTGTAAGCGAAAACCTGACTATTCATATCAATTTGGTCATATTAGGTCACTTCTGTTGCATCTATTGCAATCTTCAATTCTTCTGACTTTGATATTTCAGTTGAATGGACACTCCCAACAGTGTTCATGATCCTTTCAAACAAAATTTCATGAACATATGAAAAATATCCACAGAAAATGGTGTATACAGCAATATTTATACCCCCCAAAATTACTAGGTAATTGAATATTGTGAAATCTACGCTGACCTGTGAAATTGATAACTAGTCAGTGTATAGAAAGTGTATTTTCATTTTTTCTTAAAGAACTGCTAAAACATACCTTTCCAGGGTCTTTCAATTATGATGTTCCCAATTGTCATGGATGGTTTCCTTTACTTAAGCAAGTATATTTCTCACTGCAAGTTTACAACATCCATGTCTTCAAGGGAAGCTATAAGACAAAAACAATACCATTATAGTATTTCGTGTGCATATAAATTTAGATAACACTGAAATGAGAATGAAGAAAATACAGAAAAATCACCTGACACTAAACTTAACAACAGTTGTAACTTCCTGGTTTGATGTACTAGTATCTGGTATTGACTATACTTGTGTCGTACACTGTACCTTTTTAAATGTTGAGGGTTTGATGTTGTATACTCGTGGTCATGTAGATGCACTTTATTGTTGTCTGGTACAGTTGTTTTGGTAGCAGTATCAACTTCGGTTCCTACATGTACGTTTGAAGCAGATGCTTCTGCTTCAGCAGTTTTCGTAACTTTGTGTCTATGAAAATAAAGTGATATACCACAAGTTGCTGTTTTTGTTGACTTAAAGTCACTTACTACACAACAAAGTTGTAGTTTCTGAAATAAGCACAGGATATGAGTGTTGCAATCATTCACTTTTACATAATTATATAATAAAGATAAATGCTGTCTGACGTGTTTCATACCGATTGTTAAGCCGTTCTTGGCACACTGATTTGACTGCGGATAACTCCGTTTACCTGATCAGGATATGGGGCTCACGGCGGGTGTGACCGGTCAACAGGGGATGCTTACTCCTCCTAGGCACCTGATCCCACCTCTGGTGTGTCCAGGGGTCCGTGTTTGCCCAACTATCTATTTTGTATTGCATATAGGAGTTATGAGATTGATCACTGTTCGTTATCTTCATCTTGCATCTGGTGCATCAACATTGGTACCGTATAAGTTTTACATTATGACCCCTGGGTCGAGGCCTCTTCTGGTGGACTGTTAGTCCCCGATGGTCTCTACAACCCAGTAGCTAAGTACTTCGTTACTAGCTTGAAAATGCGGATATATATTTAATTGCTGTTACAAAATTTAGAAATTCATTTCCAAATTAAGGATTATCTCCCTCACGCATAGCTCTTATCCTTCAACGAATTTGACTCCACTTTTTTTGCACACTGTTGTGCCTATAATAGCTCTAAAACTTCATTGTTATTTCGGATTTCAAACATTTCGAATGAGCATCAATTAAGAGACATAATTTGTCGAAATGCGCATCTGGAGCATCAAAATTGGTACCGTATAAGTTTTACATTATAGGAGTTATGACATTGATCACTGTTTCGTTATCTTCACCTTTCACATTCTTAAACCTATTTTGCTTATCTTCATAAAAAGGAATACAAATTTTCTGAAAATGATATCTCTGAAATCAGAGAAAGTTTTGGAAAATATTAGTCATAATTATTACTACACTTTATAGGGTCATAATAGAAACCAGCATATTCATAAAAATAAAGCTTTTCTGTCTATGGTTTATCAGTCAAAAGGTGTGTCCTCTATTAGACAGAAATTGGAATAAAAATTCACATGAAAATTTAGCCTCGATTAAGGATATGTTTGTGTTCGAAAAACGTTATTTCCTACAATCAAGGTCATGTCGTGTGCTTATGTTAATGTTCTTATGTTCGAAACAAAAACTTATTTCTTTTACAGACATAATATTTAAAAACACACGGAAGAAGCTACGATTTAGATAGAGAAAGAGATTAATCATATACAAATTCTGATAATGATAATGAGGACAATGAATATTGAGGAGGAGATGGATTCAAATACTTGACGAGTGTGGTTTCAGTAATTGTGTCGTTGTTGAAAGAGTCACAAAGGTTTTTATGGAATAATGAACACGCCAAGAGATCTCAATTCTGTTTGACAAAATGTTTTTCCAGATATTTTTAATTGTTAAATTATATAAGGATTTCATTTTAAGTACTGTAAATTATTACTCAAATTGAAGAGATGTGAACCACTGTAGATTTCTTATTTTACTCGACTACTTGAGATTTCCAAATGATGCGCATACGTCAAAACGCGTAAATATAAATTCGCGAGTTGTCTATTAATCAAGCGTTATTGTATAAATTCTAGCAGCAAGTAATTAAAATCGAGTAATTTTATTTCGCGAGTGACGCCTCTCGCGACATTAAGCGATAATAGATTTTTCGTATATATTAAGGAATCTACAGAATGTCTTCTGATTTATGTAAGCTTGACTGATCTTCCCCTATGTGGGATATGTATTCAATGTAATCGAATCTCATTTATCTTTTTAAATCTGGGCATGTATAGTTACGAAAGCTTGCGGTAATGCACTTCTGGAAGCAGTATGATCTAATTGATAACGAACAGTAATCAATCTCAAAAATCTTATAAAGAATACAATAGCACAGACGGGAAAATCTCTGGAAACACCCGGGGTGGAATTCCCTGTTGACAGCTCACATTCGTCTCGATCAGTTAAAGAGGTTGGTTTAAAAAGCCACCAGTATGAAAAAAATAGTCTAACAATTTGTTTGAAACATGACGGATAACATTTGACTTAACGACAAGCTTTATTTGCAATGGAGATCTATTGACGTAAATTTCATGTCTTATCGTGCCCTGCAAGGACACAACCCTCACCATCAAACATTATCGCCCTTTCAAACTTCCGGGATGACTTTAAATATTTACTGGTAAAGATATACTACATACAAATCATGTGCCGAGTATTAAGTTCAAGCGATCCTTTCTGTTTACTACACTAGTTGGACCATCAACTGCAAGAGAAATTACTATTTTGATAAAAGAAATTCATTTTTAAAAAAAGTATGATAAATTGTTGTACTAGTAAATACTAGATATTGAATAATATATAGTTTAATTATCTTTTAGAACATTCATAATAAAAATATAGATTTACGAATTTGACAATTACTGACTTTCTGATGAAGTTTGGTCATTTACATGCCGAATAAATCAAAATCAATTTTATACATACATGTCTGCTTGTAAATATACATGTGGTATGCTGTTATACATCTAATTCCATAATATTTCAATCTTGTTTGTTATGTCACTAGGTAATTAGAGTGAAGTGCCATAAAATTTGAAATTTGACCTATGCAATGGGGGTTCTACAATGCCTGCTGTACATGATATACAGGAACTCCGTTTTAAAGTTATATCTGAAGGAGCCTTGACCTGAATGAAGGTGTATGTCAATATAGACTATGTATTGGTACAGTTAAGGGCGGATCAGAGGGTGGTTACGGGGACCCCGATCGAGTTTGCCAATATAATCTACCATTGAGTCAAATTATGTCTGAAATCTTTCATATTGATTGTCAGACCATACTTGTCACACTGACGGATTACGTTTATCTGACAAATATATAGATCCCACGGCAGTGTGACCGGTCGACAGGGAATGTTTACTACTCCTAGGCATCAGCTATATCCAGGGGCCCGTGTTTGCCCAACTCTTAATTTTGAATTCCTTAGAGGAGTTATGAGATTGATCATTGCTCATTATCTTCACCTTTTCATTGTAGGGGTAGGGCTAGGCTAAGTCTAAGGTTAGAGTTGGGGTTAAGTGTTTGCAATATGTGTAATGTAGGTAATGCCATCTCCTGCCCTTTTTGTGCTCTTATAATCATTTCTCCATTATGCTTAGATCCTAGTCCTTTCAGAGGGTTTGAGTTATTGTTTTGGCGAATCTCCAACCCCCTTGAAAACAAGTCTTGGATCATGTTAAAAATAACAGCTTATAACAGAAGTATTTCTCTCATGTTGCCGCGAATACCAATGTGGCTTGGAATCCAACATATGTTCATAAATTTGCCTTGTTTTGTACAATAGTACTGTTCATTTAGGACGTTGAAAATATGACTGTTCTGAGTAACATATTTTACAATATTTCTAAAGAGGCAAACTAATCCTAAAAATAGTAAAGTTGTCCTGGAGATAACTCAATATCTTCCGCGTTAGCTGCATTTTTACCACTCATTTTAAACAAGTAAGTTTACTTCAAGTTGATGACAATGTTTAGTCAAAAGAATGTTTTGTTTGCATGAAAGGTGAATATAAAGAACAGTTATCAATCTCATAACTCCTATAAGCAATGCAAAATAGGCAGTTGGACAAACACGGACCCCTGGACAAACCAAAGGAGGGATCGGGTATCTTGGAAAAGTAAACATCACTTGTCGACCAGTTACACCCGCCGAGATGGGAGGGCATATTGTTTTTGTCCCACCTGTCTGTTCGAAATTTTCATTGTTGTTAACATTTGAATTATGGTGATAGTAGCTTTTGAGTTTTTTACCATAGAAATATATTTTTCATAGATAAGTGGATTACAAATTTCTCTACACAGGAGACACATGAAATCGATAAAATCAGAGTCCCAAATCTTGTTGTAAACTTGTGTTTGTTTATGTCCACAATGAGACGAATGTATTAGCTTTTCATAGGACGGTAAATAAATTCTTGTCACCAAGAAACCATGTGCGGAAGTAAAAACAGGAAGATTTCTAAAAATCATGTAAAAAACATTTAACTCATAACTTTCATACCAAATTCACCAGGCAAACAATAGTGACAGTCTTGATTAATGGTAAATCAATCTTTGGTATATGTACAAAGAAAAACGAATTTTAAATTCTAAATTTTTGTTGAAAACTTTGGCATGAAGTCAATAACATGTAAAAATAAACAAGGTGCGTGTTTTGTTTTGAAAATGAAAAATATAGACGTCTCAAATCCATCTTTGCAACCACTTTTTTATTTTAGGTTCGTGGCTTTGTTTAACACATATCAAATACTTTCATATCATTGGTTAAAAGTCCAAATGATTTAAACCAAAATTGTGTCCATATGTCCCTTTGGTTTGCTTGCTATATACTAAGAGGAAAGTGGGAAGACCTTTCAGAGTTTAATTCAATTTAAGTTTTTAATCCATCTGTCTCATCATAGAACCTACACTCGTGTCCCAGGGACCAAGAATTTTACAATTCTATAGAGATCTCAACTCATTATCGTTTTGCAGCCAGTATGTATTAAATGTTCGTGAGTATGTAGTTGTTGAATATTAGTTATTTCTTTGACGTACTTATAAATGTCATCTTGTTACAAGTGGCAGCGAAAAACATTATGTACGGATGAACATTTCCTACTGTGAAGGAACGGATGAAAGGTTTGCGCATTGCATGTTGTGATATTCTTCGATATTAAACAAGAACAAATACTACTTTGCCATTAATTGACTATCATATCTTAAGATGTTAATAATCAGGTTCCATAACCATGGACTAAAAAAGCGTTACGCTGAAAGTGAGATATGTATAACCTTTTGGCTTATCAAAATTACAGAAATACTTTAATGTCATTTGAATTATATTGATTACGGATAACTGCGTTTACCTAATCAAGATATAGGGATCAAGGCGGGTGTGACCGGTCGGCAAGGAATACGCACTCCTCCTAGGCACCTGACACCACACCACCTTTGGTTTATCCATGGGTCCGTATTTGCCCAAACTCTGTATTTTGTACTGCTTATAGGCGTTATGAGATTGATCATTGTTCGTTACATTTCATTAAGATATGATCTCAACATGAAGTTGACCTTATAGATATGAATATACAATATTATATGGATTAGACCAATATGAACATTTGACTTCAATCTGTTCTCAGTTTACGGTGAGGGAGCCAGGTTATGAACACCCTCTTATCCTGACTTCATTACATGACTAAACAGAGAGGCCTCCCTCTGTACTTTTCTTCACATTTTGTTAACATGTGGCATTTTGTCAATAACAGCACGTCTAGGATTTTAAGATTATCATTGTATGTGTGTGAAGAAATCCTAATATGTTGCTATTTTGAAGTAAATTAGAGATGTTCAAAATCGGTTAACTAAAACGATGGTAAAAGTATAGCCTATATTAACATGAATAGTACCGTTGTCAGAAATGCACTATATGACTATCAAAATTTAAACATAGAACATGTATTATTCATGTTCTTGTTCCAATGCACTGAAGTTGTTTAATGGAATAATATTGTTTTCAACAGATTTCTGTATTTATGTTAGCAATATGATTCGCTACTTGGTATGTGTTTACTTTGTTATGCTTTCATAATTTGCAGGAAATGTGAAACTCGTCTGATTTATGTCATAAACTTTCCTTTCGTATCTACATGTACCTTGATTTTCATTGGCCGGTGGTTTTATCTTTAAGAAGCTTTATCCCAGTATACTTCATAGATAGTAGACATTCTGCCACAATCGATCAGGAAGCTTCGATCAGTGAAAAAAAGGTAATCAACTACGTTTCAAAATTCATGATATTTGCTCTTATTTCATCTTCCACAATAGTGTACGTGTACTTATTTTTGCAGAGTTTAAATGTTAGTGGTAACCAAAAGCACTAAACGGTTGCGCTAAATATTAAAATATCTATCCAATCATTCTTAACATGTCAAATAAAGCATGGGCTCGATGATAATGGTAAATTTGGAGTCAAATTCAGCCCCGCGTCCAAATGAAATGATATTCCTCAAAATTCGTTGATTATCATATATAAATGTTCTAAGACGTTTTACTTTCCGTATACTACATATGTAAATACAGCAATGGTACCTTCACATTCACGGATTTTTTACGGATCCTTATGCATTCCACAAATCCGTAAAAGTACACGGCTTGTTACGACTTAGACACTTTTAAGAGCTATTTAAGAACGTTTTAAGAGTAGTTATGAGTATTTACTGGCCATTTAAGGTTTATTACGAGTTATTGCGATGCATTTACGGCAAACATTTACGATTTGTTCCGAGTGAACACGGATAAATCCGAGCAGTTTACGACCATTTACGAGCTTTTTAGGAATTGTTACGGGTATATTACGGACATTTACGATTTAGCTTAGCTTTTACGTGTAAATCACGACCTGTTAACTTGCTGTTACGAATAGTTAGGAGTTAGTTACAATTGTTTACGTTTTTGACTCAGAAGTGTTCGCAATTGGCTTTGTATCAACATTCGACAACTGACATTAATGTGTAACTTCTTTGATGTTTTGATAACAACTGAAAGAAACTGTCAGATTTTGTGTCTTTTATGCAAGGCGAAGACAACGAACAGTGATCAATCTCATAACTCCTATAAGCAATACAAAATAGGCAGTTGTGCAAACACGAACCCCTGGACAAACCAGAGGTTGGATCAGGTGCCGAGGAGAAGTAAGCATCCCCTGTTGACCGGTCACGACCGCCGTGAGCCCTATTTCCTGATCAGGTAAACGGAGTTATCCGCAGTCAAAATTAGTGTGCCTTTAGTTATACCTTTCCTTAATCGTAAAGTTTAAGTATGTACTCGTAAAGTAATCGTGTCTATACGTAAAGCGCTCGTAATGACTCTGAACAATCCGTAAAGCGATTGTAACCCGACGTGAATGAAAACGTAAATATCACTTAAGCTTTCATAATAACCCGTAAACAACTAGTGAACTATCCGTAACATATCGTAAACTAACCGCAAAGATTCGTTAAAAACTTTTTACAAGTGTTTTACGGATTCTTACGAGCAGTTTACGTGTTCTTGTGACCAGTTTACGATACTTACGGATTGTTACAAGTTATTTACGGTTTATTTACGGAAAATGAAAACCGTGGACAATCGTGAATTTTTTTCCTCCTGCTTTCATGGATCCTTACGAGTGTGTGCGAGTTGTGAGGAGTGATTTACGAATGTTTGCGATTGATTATGAGTCGGAGATCCGTAACGACTCGTAATAAAAATCCTTGAGTGTGAAGGCGGTATAAAGTTAACGATAACGTAGTGTCATTTTGACGTTATTTCATTCAGAATTGGTATCTCTCATTTACATTTGGATTGAATTGCATTATTTCAAATCAAATGAAAATCAATTATTTACATGGCGCGTGGGTACCTGACGCGATATGTACTTATTTGTATACATTCACTATACTAATTATTTTTCAATTGCAATGAATGTGTTCAGTAAAGCACACGCACTAAAAAATTACACATTGGACTAAGTAACGAAAGCACAAAATTCACCCAGAAGTAATGTGTAAGGTAATATTAAAAGTGATCGTGAAAAGTTTTTAAATCCACGACATGATAATATGACTAAGTTTGAACCTTCTAGGAAGTAATACGATTTACAAACATTGTGACAAGTTTATATTGTCACAATGAGACCTACTTAAAAATAATCTTGCATGTTTTATTCAATTGTTTTAACATATAATGTTTTCATGTATGAGTGAAATATTCAAACAACATCTTCTCTAGTGCTATTGATAATTTTTTTTAAATTAAATTAGATATTTAGAAAGAGCAGGATCATGTAGTCCTTTACCATAATTGTAAATTTCATGATCACACGGGGTTACGGGTTTGTCCCAGGGTGGGGAAATTTTATAGTGATTATTGTACATGTCTTCTTTGAAAGTTTTTTAAGTTTGCTGATATGGTACAAAAGGTGAATATCAGGAACAGTGATCAATCTCATAATAACTCCTATAAGGAATATTTAATTACCAATGGTGGCATCAGGTGCCTAGGAGCAGTAAGCACCCCTGTCGACCGGCCACACGCGCTGTGAGCACTATATTATGTATGATCACGTAAACGGATTTTACCCTACTCTTTAATTCATCCAAAGTACTTTGTTAAACACAACTCTGATTTCAGGCAAAAGTACTCTGAATTTGAAATAAAAACTATGCTGGAGTTCCTAGTTGACAATATCTTCGTAGTCATTGGTGATCAGGTCTTCAAGCAGTCTGTTGGGATTTTCAAGAGCACAATTTTGCTCCTTTGTAAGCTGACGTGCTTTTAAATTTTGATGAAACAGAGTTTATTCAAAAGCTTTTATATGAGAAAAAAACGATCTCTTGCTGTGACCTTTAACTCGACGTTTAGATATATCGAAGACGTTTTATCTATTTACAATAATCATTTTCATTAATGTCGATTCGATAAATCTCTGTGAACTTGAGATAGAAAAAACACACAGTTCTCCACATTTGCTTTGTACTTAGATAATTTATTAAAAATGGATATAAACTGCAAATTAACAATTTAACTTCATGACAAACGGGATAATTTCAACTGCATAAGGATGTTTTTATGAACACAAAAGATCGTAAATTACAGTGGCTACATTATCGAGTAAATCATAGAATTTTAACTACAAACACTTTTGTGAAAATGATTGGGAAATCAGACAGCGATTTATGTACTTTTTGTTTAGAGGAGAGAGAATCATTGGAACACATTATGTATGATTGCGAAAAAGTCAGTATTTTTTTAAGAAATGTGCAATGTTGGTTTACTGAAATCTTTTCATTCAATATTATAACTGATAAGAAGACTTTTATCCTTGGATGTTCGAAAATTAAAATGGTAAACTTTGTAAATTATCATTTGAAACATTTTATATACTGTTCCAAATGTATAGGAGATTATTTGTCATTGAGTAAAATTAAAGCCACTTGGACTAATGTATACAGAATGGAGAAACAAATTGTAAGTAAATATAATTGTACAGATCAGTTTGAAAAGAAATGGAAATTATTTGAAACATTAGCTCAAGTATAACGGAAACTATGATAAAACAGAAATATCCTAAAATGCTTCTTTTTTAATATTATATACATTTGTTATAATTTTTCTTTTTCTTCGTACATGTACGAGGTGAAGTAAATGTATATTCAATCAATAGTGTGTTTAAAGTAGTATTTTTTAAATAACAACCTTGGTATTACATAATATATCTGATTGTTAATTATTATAGTATGATATTTATGAACTCAGCCAGAGTACATTGTCAATTTTTTCTACTTTCTTTACTTCTAGCCTTCGTTTAGTATGAATGTCTGTCCGTGTGAATGTGTGAGCGAAAGAGTTAGAATTCTTAAAACCCTGTACCCCCCGGTCAGATTGGGTTGTAAGGGTTTTGTAAAAGCCTGACTATATACCTGAATAAATGTTAAAAGTAAAAAAAAAAAAAAAAACCTTCTTCGTCGTCACTTCCCATATTTATGTAGAAATATTCCATTGTCACCTGCATATAGTTTTTTATATTTTTCAACAGATTCGATACGCAAGAGCCTATTGCGTGTATGATCAGGTTTTAAATCGAGACAGGCTACTGACAAACAAGATAATGTTACAAGGGTTTCTCAGAAGTCTCGTTTAAAGTCAGCATTTCTAATAATATTTGATCGTTCTAATGATCTAGTTTGCCCATATAACCATTCGGTCAAATGCTGTTTGACGTGCTTCATATCGATTGTTAAGCCGTCCACGACACACTCGCTTTGACTACGGATAACTCTGTTTACTTGATCGAGACGTATGGCTCACGGCGAGTGTGAACGGTAGACAGGGGATGCTTACTCCTCCTATAGACACTTGATTCCACCTCTGGTGTGTCCAGGGGTCCATGTTTGCTCAACTCTTTATTTGATATTTCTTATGGAGTAATGAAATAGATCACTGTTCGTTATCTTCGCTTTTCATTTTATAGGTATTATGAGACCATCTATTTACTAGACGGTATAAATTTAATGTAATGATTGAATCGTGTTCCTTATGTTCTGTTGACACCATTAAGCACTATAACTCCTATTCTCCTTCAATGTGGAATGCACATATTTGCTTCCAAAAACAATGACAATTTTCTAAAACTCGGGTTCAAACTTCTTTAAAAGCAGCTAGTGAATTCCAAGTATCTTAATAAGCATTTCCACCCTCCTCCTATATTCATATATGTAGCTATATTTACATCTTGTTGCACGTAAGACTTAAAAGGAGAATGTGTCTAAACTTGACGTTGCGTATTCCCCGTGGTTGAAAAGTACTGATTGATTGTATCTTGTTAAACGTCCTTCTCGAGAAATTTTCACTCATATGGAGACGTCACCAATACTGGCGAACCGTCTTCAAATTTAGACCTATGCTCGGCGTTTACTGCCATTGAGGTTTTTTTTTAGCGTACACGGGATGCCCGTTTTTAAGGTCATCACCGAGGACCCGTGACATTCACACGTGATGCCGAACGTTGGGCGATGGACCTGTCACTACCTGTTTTAAATAGGTGTACTACACCAGTGAAATTTAATATGGCTGAAAAACGGAGGATATGTAAAACAATAATTTTGAATTAATAACTTTCAAATTACTTTATTTAGTCAAGAAATGCAGTTTTAGTACAAAGCAATGTGAAAAAAATTAAAAACCCCACTGGACTCGAATCCACAATCTATAGCTCAGCAGTCGACGTTCAAACCTATTAAGCTACTCAGCTAGGCAATGATTTTGAAATTAATAGGCAAATATTGCTGATATTTATATTTTCATCCATGTTTTAAAAGAAAATCAGCCATTATGACGATGTAGAGTATCTCATTAATGCGGTAGGGATTCGAACCCCTACCTTCCGAATGTCGGACGAACGCTCTACCTCTAGACCACCGCGGTGGTATACGATTTTCGCGGGTATGTTAAGGCAGGTCATGCTCCATTTATGCACGTAAACTGCATAATTTTAAACATATGTCGTACACAGCGAGAGGGAGCTACTAACTCTCAAAAACTAAATTGGTTGTTTACATGAGAACGTTTTGTATCACAACAACATGACACACACGCGCTTCTGTATGACGTCATTTCATGACTGTTATGAATAGATAATGGATGTACCTCAACAGAAAATGGAAAAGTAGTACACTACCCCAGGATTTAAATATTGGTCTAACTGGCGATAATGACGGTAAAACACCCATAGTATCTCAGAATTACTGATAGAATCCTACCACTTTCAGTAAGAAATAATTATTAAACATTCAAACACGAAACCATCTAGCCCATGTTTTATACATTTTGCAGTGATGCTATGCAGTTCTCTTTTTAAAAAAAAATAACAGTCGAATTGCCGTGTATATTAGTTTATGACCTTTCATACGATATATAAAGTATCTTAAAGTATGCCGCGTAGTGTGCTACTTTTGCAGTTTTAGTTCAGTGTGTGACAGGGGAAAATCGGATCGACATGCTAAATGGAATGTTTTCCCCGTTAAACAAAATTGTCAATAAATGACATCAACATACCTTCATAATATCCACAAGTTCTCAGCGTTTCACATATATATTTAATATATCCAATGTCATATATTTCAAATACTCCATATTTTGTCGATATTTGCATGGCACACATTCACAAATTCCTTGCATGTATCAACGTCACTCGATGTATAGTCATGACGTCATCAGTTTACTTTCATATTGATCAGACAAAAATTACACAACAGCAGTATAACATTCCATATTTCTTTGAATCTTAGTAGCTGCATGATTTACTTTATGCATAAATAAAACTTACATAAAAAATAAAATCGGAATTTAATATATACTTAGTGATATACTTATTTCAATTATGACGTCACATTGTTTCGCGGATTTTATCCCAGTAAAAATTTTTATAACCTGCCTTAACGTATCCGCGTTGAGGGTTTCTGTATCATTTTGAAATGCAAGGTGTAGATCACGAATAGTGATCAATCTCCCAATTCCTTTAAGGAATACAAAACATGGATCCCTGGTTCTACGATAGGTGTGATCAGGTGCCTAGGAGGAATATGCATCCCCTGTCGACCAGTCACACCCACCGTGAGCCCTATACCTTGACATTGATAGATTTCCTGCGGCCTTATGTGTTGTATTGGTATAGTAAAACATATTTGAATCCATTCATGTGATGCTGTGTAAACACCATACTAGGTAATTGATATGCTGTGTCACGTGGTCAAGCTGGCCTTCTCCATTAATCACACAAAAACAAAGGATCAAAGTTATAAAGAAATTTATTTAACAAGAAATAAGGGGGAAAATATAAATAACTTAATGAAACTCCCACACTCACTCTCTCACCCAGATTCACTCAAAAATATCTTCCTTACTATTTACCAAAAAAAATTAATAATAATAACAATCAAATTCGAAACCGCTAAACTTTTACATTCTTTTCACATTTAATCCCGGGTTATTCAAAACTATTCTAATGAAATATAAGCTAGCTATTGTTGCAAAACTGTCCGAATGTTTCCACTATTCCTATACACTGCTGCGAGTGTTCCAGATTTGGTCTGCTACTAATCATCAAATGACTAAAGTGTTCTTTGGAAACTTATCTGTCTCCCTCTGAATTAGTAGTGGTATTCCCCACACTTCCGGACTGTATTCAGGAACCTCAGTGGTAGATATACCCATGCACAGACGCTTTGTCCTTGCGAAACCCCTGTTGTATCAGGCGGTCTTCACGATCACTGGTAGTCCATGATTATACCCCTGACGTTACAACAATGAATGTTTATTAAGTCAAGTGTTCTATAAAATGTTGGCAACACATACGTATATATGTTTGGCAATGTATATATCCAATGCAAAACTTATTGACTGTTAACAATGTAAAATGTAAATAACAAATCATTTCCATACTCACAACTTACGGTCATTCACTTCCGCCCCAAAATTTGAACTAAGACATTTAAATGGACACAATATTTCCAAATAAAGCGACAATTGACAACAGAAACTAAAAACCACATAGCATTAATACAACGTTATCGATATAATACAAAAGCCATTCAAACACTCTCGATAGCCATCACACTTGAGCACACATACAGGTAAAATATGGCGAGAGCTGGTCAAGTGCATGAATTGGAACGAATTGCGTTCAATAATGGTTTTAACTTGAAAAAAAAATTATACTACAAAAATAACGAGTAAAATCACAAAATACAACTGTACTCACCACAGACCTTTCTCCGTGCCACTGTCAAGTGTTTTAAAACATAGTAACTGCCAATGAATATCTCAGACTAGTTATATGTCGGACTAGTCTCCTGGCCACCTATACTCTGCTAGAATGCTCGGCCGGTAAAGACCCAGCTGCCAAGGTTCAGACTGGCTGAACTGACTTGCAATGAATCATGGGAACGATTCCTAACCGCGGGAAATTTAAATTTATACAGGTACAAGCATATGGTGATTGTTACATGCTGGTATGCCATATTGGGTTACAAATGCTGTCTGGTTGTTGTATATATTTAGCTATTTAATTAAAGAATACGTAAACCGAATCATACATCAACAGTGTTGATCACAATGTTGCAATAAAAAGGCTATTTGGTTAAGACCATTAATGATAGTTCATTTGCTCTCGCTCGATAGACTGAAATAATGTCGCCGATTCAAACGTTTTAAATAATTTACACATTTATATTACAAGATGTGTTCTGTTCGAGTTTATTTTCACTTTTGTCTCGATTTAAAAAAAATTACCATACGCAGAACAAGCTCTTACGTATCGAATCACTTGAGCGATACAAACACTATATACAGGTGATTATGGGATATTGATACATAAATATAGAAAGTTGCAAAGCAGACTACTGACAAACAAGTTGATTTTCCAGGGGTTTCAACAGTTTCGTTCAAAGTGAGCATTTCACATATTCTATGATCGTTATAACGATCTAATTTGCGAATACAACCTTTCATTTGGTCGAATTCTGTATGACGACTTTCATACTGATTGTTAGGCCGTTCTTGGTACACTGGGTTTGACTACGGGCTATTCCGTTTATCTGATCAAGAGATAGGGCTCTCGGCGGGAGTACATATAACTGGTCGACAGAAGATGCTTACTCCTAGGCACCTGATCCCACCTTTAGTATGTCCAGGGGTTCGGGTTTGCCCAACTATTTATTTCGTATTCTTATGTGTGGCTTCTGTTCGGATTTACTGTTCAACTACCGTAAAACAGTATTTTGCTATTGTTACAATTATCTATCAATTATTAATTGTAAATAAATATTATCGATTGTTTAATTGTCTTTTGTTAGTAAATTCTGATGCGCTATATTAGGGATTTGTTCTAACCCATAACTGGACTCAGCTCATTTGAAAGTAGCGACACATAATACTGTTGGTAACAACAGTCGTATGATTTACAAACACGGATTGGTTTATGTACATGTAATTGCAGTCCATCTGACAAAAAACTATAGATGAAGTTTTTTGATAGAATATACGTTTGATTACTTCTTCCGCTTAACGAAAGGTGAAGATAACAAACAATGACCAATCTCATAACTCATATAAGCAATACAAAATACAAAGTTGGGCAAACACGGACCCCTGGGATCATGTGCCTAGGAGGAATAAGCATCCCCTGTCGACCCGTTACACCCGCTGTGAGCCCTTGATATATATTTATCAAGTAAACGGAGTTATCCGTAGTCAAAACTAGTATGTCAAGAACGGCCGGTATGAAACACACTAAACATCGTTTGACCCAGTGATAATTTCTAATGGCTGATCCCCCCTCTGGTATATACATAGGTCCGTGTCAGCCCAATTCTCTATTTTGTATTGCTTATAGGAGTTATGAGGTTGATCACTGGTCGTTATCATCACCTTTCATGTAACTGTTTCCAGAAAGGTAAAACAGTTATATTCGTTATTGGAACATAAATGTCCGACAACAGGTTAGTAGCATATTAAGTGCATCTACCAGTAAACCTATACTTGACGTATATCTTGAATATTCAAAGAAATATATTAACTATTCCAACTGATTTTGTAGATATGAGTATCGTGCAATATGGCATTGAATATACTTGTATTTTAGGTGCTATGGACGTTTACTGAGCAATGAAAATGAAATCGATGCGACCAAATCTACCTTTCTATGACAATATGCCTAAGTCAACAGTCTTCCTAGGACTGCTTTGTATTTGGACACTTGGTGTACAGATCGTAAATTGTCAACAATATTCTTCATCTCCATCAGCAGGAGTAACAGCAAATGCTAACCGTAAGTTCAATACTTGTTATATACTAGTACCCTTTTTCTTCTTGTCATGTACGTGTATTTAATCATAATGTAAAACTTATACGGTACCAATTTTGATACACCAAATGCGCATTTCGACAAATAATGACTCCTCAGTGATGCTCAACCGAAATGATTGAAATCCGAAATAACAATGAAGTTCTAGAGCTTTTATAGGGAAAAACAGTGTCCCAAAAAAGTGGAGTCAAATTTGTCTAAGGATAAGAGCTATGCGTGAAGGAGATAATCCTTAATTTGAAATGAATTTCTAAATTTTGTAACAGCAATTAAATATACATCCGTATTTTCAAGCTAGTAACGAAGTACTTAGTATGTCACCAGTGCCGGTGTAGGGTTGCAAAAGTTAGGTTTATACTCGGTCCTACCGACCTTTCAGCAGGGAAGGATCTTTATTGCCATACCTGCTGTGACATGGCCACTCGTTTATAAACTGTCCCAATTTGTTTTATATAGTAAGTAAAATGAGCATGTTTAGTTAGCAAAACTTCATTGACGTGGTACTTTTATCCTTTTACATATATTTTTTTTTTTTTTTTTTAGGTTTTATTCATATTTTTAATTTCACAAAGCTTGCAATAATGAACATTTACATCCAGAACTGACATATTTCATAGGATACGTTATAAATAGAATATGCTGGGAATTGTTAAACCTACATACCTGGCACTAAGCTCCCAAGATATATAATATGTTTAAAAAGTAAATTATAGTTTTTGTACTACTAGATGTCACTTTTAATAATGCTGAATTTTTAGCTGGCGTGTTTATATTTACTTTTAGTTTGTCCTATCATGATACTTACACCCGATCTAATTGAACCCTATTATGGGAAGAGCGTGACGTTTAAGGCTGTTGTGGAAGCAAAACTGAATTCTCCACTGGAGGCTCGATGGCAAAGCATTAAGAATGGTCGTATTGACGATATTGATAGATACCAAGTAAAATATCACGAGACGCAACATTTACCTTCTCCACAACTTGTCATTGATAACGTCAACTTTGATGACGTCGGAGAATATCAACTGCAAATCAGGATTTCTGGAGGCTGGTGTACTAGCAGTAGAGTTAACTTAAGGAGAGTCTGGGGAAGTAGGTATTATTTGTTTTTTTTCTCTCTCTCTCCATACCTATTCTGATCATCTTATTCTTATTTCTGAAGTGTTTATTACAGGGTAGTTTATCGATGATGTACATTTTGAAATAGATTGTGTTCCTGTAGACATGTTCGAGATCAGTCAGACATGTTTTAAAAAAATCCTTTTCATTCTTACTGTTCCTTGTGTTGTTTCTTTTTTAGTTTTACTGTATAATGAAGGATGTACTTTCTATGGGGAATGTGATCAAAGAAGAAAACATTTACAATGCTCGAACAAGAGATGCCTGTGTCAACCTTCCTATTACCGCTACCATCAGCAGTGTTTTGATAGTACGTAAATGATTCACCACAATATTCATATATTGATTGCATATAGTTTTAATAATATCGATAAAAGGGACTGAATTTTGTTTCTTGGTGTTATTATCCAATGTTAATATTCTTGACGGCGATCTTTCGTCTTTGACAGAAACCACAGGTGTTTGACGTTTTCAATATTATATATATATATATATATATATATATATATATATTGATAATAGACAAACACGGATCCCTGTATTCGATAAGATAGATAAGACCTTGACAGAGTTGTAGCTAGATGTTAGAGGTCTTATTCTTATATTAAATCAAATTTTCGCTGAAAATTGTATACAGTACAACTGGATAAAAAGATAGAGGCTTGATATACCTGTATAGTGATATAGGAAAAAGACATTTTTTATCATAAACATTTAAAATATGAAGCACATGTATAGAAGACTATATGGTACTGTATTTTTATAATTCGACGTTACAATTCGGTATGAAATGATCTATATTCCATAAAGCTAATATGCTATATCCACCCTTTCAAATCAAGTAAAGTGAATTATATCATACTATATATATGGCTGTGTTTGAAAAACATGTAGATGAAAGGTGAAGATAACGAGCAGTGATCAATTTACATATATTTGTAATCATTAGAATTTCAGTGCATTATAATAGGAAGGTGAATATAACGAAAAGTGATCAATCTCATAACTACTATAAGCAATACAAAATAGATAGTTGGGCAAACACGGACCCCTGGAAATACCAGAGGTGGGATCAGGTGCCTAGGAGTAAGAATTCCTTGTACACCGGTCACACACCCATGAGTCCTAAATCCTGATCAGGTAAACGGAGTTCTCCGTAGTCAAAATCAGTGTGCCAAGAACGGTCTAACAATCAGTATGAAACACGTCAGACAGCATTTGACCCATTGATAGGTTGTATTGATCGTTATAACGACCACAAATTTGCGAAATGCTGGCTTCAATCGAGACTGTTGAAACCCTGTACCATCGACTTGTTTGGCAGTAGCTTGCCTCGATTTAAAAACTAACCATACGCAGAACAAGCGCTTGCGTATTGCATCAGTTGAGAGATATAAACACCATATACAGGTGACAATGGAATATTGCTACATAAATATGGAATGTTGACGAGCTGAAATCATCCCGTTTGTCATACAGTTGAGTTGTCATAACTCCTATAAGCAATACGAAATAGAGACACGGACCCTTGGATATACCAGAGGTGGTATCATGTGCCTAGGAGGAGTAAGCACCACCTGTCGACCGGTTACACCCGCCATGAACCTTTATCTTGATCAGGTAAACGGAGATATTCGTAGTCAAAATCAGTGTGCCAAGAACGGCCAAAACAATCGGTATGAAACACGTAAGACAACATTTGTCTCAATGATAGGTCGTGATAACGACATTGAATTTGCAAATACTGACTTTAACATATGAAAGGACCCTCCACTAATTATAGAAGGATTGTTTTTATAAAGTTTGCTTAAGAGATATACCGAAATACCGATCAAATGTTTTCGAGCTGAGCATATGTATTGCGGTCCGTGTTTGTCCAACTCTTAATTTTATATTTCTAGTAGAAGTTATGAGATCGATCACTGTTCTTTATCTTCACGTTTTCATGTATGAAATATCTTCAATTGGCATCCAGTTCAAACAAGAAAATAAAAATCTAGATATCTAGAATATTAATCGCATTGTTTCCGCCCTCTTTGTACCTTAAATTTTACGCGCATATGATGCTTTAACTTATTAAAATTGCTGTGATAAAATTTAGAAATTCATTTCAAAATTAAGTATTATCTCCCTCGTCCCTTATCCTTAGACAAATTTGGCTCCACTTTTTTGGCACTCTGTTTTCCCCTAAAATAGCTTTTAGTACATACAAGTTTACTGTTATTTCGGATTTCAAAAATTTCGGTTGAGCATCACTGAAGAGACATTATTTGTCGAAATACACATCTGGTGCACCAAAATTGGTACCGTATAAGTTTTACATTATGACCCCTGGGTCGAGGCCTCTGCTGGTGGACTGTTAGTCCCCGAGGGTATCCACAGCCCATTAGCTAAGTACTTCGTTACTAGCTTGAAAATACGGATGTATATTTAATTGCTGTTACAAAATTTAGAAATTCATTTGAAAATTAAGGATTATATCGCCCTCATGCATAGCTCTGATCCTTGGACGAATTTGGCTCCAGGTTTTGGCACCCCAGTTATTCTTTTAGCTCTTACAAGTTTATTGTTATTTCCAAAATTTCGGCTTGAGCATCACTGAAGACATTATTTGTCGAAATGCGGATCTGGTGCATCAAAATTGGTACCGTATAAGTTTTACATTATGGAGGAATTCAGTTATTCCGTTTCGTCATTCCAAAAACGTTGATCAATGTTTATGGAAAGGTAAATTCGATGAAATTGCATGTACTATTTACATCATCGTACGAACACACATATACAAAATGTATAATTATTCTGTGTTTTCTTTTTTTATTTTAGGGTATCATCTCGGTGCAGTCTTTGTGGACTGGAACATTACAAGATCTGAGATCAATGTAAAGTGGAGAGATCCAGACAAACACCCTGACCTGATACAGTCCTACAGAGTCACTGTTAAAGAGTATGGCGGATCTACTAGAGTAAATAGTTCTGTTGGCAGAGAAACTAGCTATAGCTCTGAACTTAACTTTGACCCTGGACATTTGTACTATTTTACAATTACATCTGTTGTACAACTAAACGATCCAGAAGAAACGATTTACGTGGTAAGCCAACGGCAGCTAGTTGTAGGTAGGTCATGTTATTTTGTAATGTTATGAATATATCACATAAAAGCTAATGTCTCACGGGTATAGAGTCCCTAACGACTGACAGAGACCCTAGTGATTAAGAGTGAAATTTGTAAACTGACCTTGATATAGGGTCAGTACAATTCATGTGCCCACAGCAAACTTGTCTTTTAAATATGAATTCATGTCTATTTGTTGAAAACATATATGTGCAAAATTGCATCTTTCAGTTCACAGGAAATCCGTTTGCATTCTTTGTCACAAATCTCTGCTCACGACGTAGTTCTACCGTAATTTTAATATCATGAGGTGGAAATATCTATAAGAATCAAAAATATGTTTTCTACCTTTCTTCCATTACATTTTACATCGAAGCAAGAGATAAACTGATAATTTATTGACTTCATAGAAATCCATCCTTTTTCGTTTCAATACAATTTAACAATACGCTGTAAATGTATTGGGAATACTCGATGTTATCTCTGCCTTGATAAGGGAAACCAATTGTCAATGTTGTTGTAGATGTTGTCCGATATCACCAACTTTTGTTATGCAGTGGTAGTTTAGGATGAAGAATAAAATGGCCAATTGCACAGCAGTTTGATGCTGTCCGATCTCAAAAAAAGTTTATATGCAGGGGTAGCTGAGGAAGGCAAATATAATGGTATAATTGCCATATTGAAAG
The DNA here is from genome assembly GCF_947568905.1 of Ostrea edulis. Classification (NCBI taxonomy): domain Eukaryota; kingdom Metazoa; phylum Mollusca; class Bivalvia; order Ostreida; family Ostreidae; genus Ostrea; species Ostrea edulis. Next base: position 12,506,728 of record NC_079169.1, read on the forward strand.
TGGTGAAGTCACCATAAACGTTTCGAAATGGTCATCGAAAATGCTACAAAATTCTCTTGCAAACCCATCCGTTATCATTCGATATTTGTGTCCCATATTGAAAAGTGACTAAGTGAACATTTAGTAGACTACATTTACCATTGTTTATAGAACCACTCCCTCCTGGTGCTATAGATAGAAACACCAGTAACTTCCATCCTGAAAATCTTCATCTAAAATGGACAGCTCCGGGAAACAAAACATATGTCGATCGATACCAAATAAACATTGATGGATACAACTACTACTCAAGTTCAACTGAAACATCCATTTCACGAAGATTGGAACCTGGTAGAAATTATACGGTTACAATTGTAGCAGAAAGCTGGTATAGGTATACCTATCAAAGAAGAAGTGAGCCATATATAGAGGAAATCGAAACATTAAGTGAGTGAAGATTTTCATACGTCTTTTCTTAAGTACTAATTCATGTTTGTTTGTTAAATGTGAAGAGCAATTAAGAGTATTACATGTAATATCAATATTAATGTTGTCGTGTTTAGTAAATATGTAAATGAAAAAAAAAACATGTCTAACTTAAACACACAATGAAACATAGAGGTAATAAAATCATAAATATTTCGTTCGTATCAAGGCACCCCGAAAGTTAATATCACCAGGAGCAGCTCAGTCAATGTCCCTTATCTCTCCGTCCTGGAAATCAAAGCTTCGGTACAAAATTTTTCTGACTTTCCGCCGACGTTAGAAACAAAATGGCAAAGGAATGGCACAGACATCAACATAACAGACATCCGATATACCGGCAGTTCTCTCGATCTGTTCAATCCTAAACTGGTCATCAATAGAGTGGATTTCGAGCATGATGATTGGGCAGTGTATCGATGTGCTGCACGGAACTCAGAAGGATGGGGAACTAGCACATACGACACACAAGTCCATGTGAAAGGGAGTATGTAATTGTTGATTTGCGGATATTATACGGGTTTTTTTTTCAACTTATTTTGGTGAATATTATAGCTAGATGACTTTAAATATTTGAGAATCTATGAAAACATACGTGTGTCAATAGTCACCATATAAGTTGAATGATTTCTTCATTATATAGGTAAACATTTTTCTGTTCTTTTATGTTGATTTGTTTTCTCGTGACGTTTAGAAACTGAAACATAATTGACACTAATATGAATACATGTTACAGTACATTTACGCACGTTCTCAAAGTGAACCTAAATACACCGATCAATGTTTAGATGGATGCTTCAAATTGTGAATGATATTTCTCAGGTCTTTTACTGTAAATCAGGATCTACAATGTAGATATTATTAGAATTAATTGGTTACTTAGAGGAAGCATCGAAACTGGCTACAAAATCTAACTTAACGATATCATATCAGCTGTCTTTGTTTACAGCAAGAATATAGTATTTTTAATTGTATCAGGAACGTTTCGGTGCAAATCGAATTTCCCCCCGAAAAGTTGGTGTTCAATAATGGCGCATATTTCGCTGAAATTCTCTCAAATCATTAAACATTTTATTTCAAACAAAATATAAGCTGTATGTTAACAAAAGACGATATTCTAGTAGCCGTCTACACAGGAATCGTGCCACTTGACCGACAAGAGACTCCATTTGGAATATACATGTATTTTAGTTTTGCTTGCGTACAGTACAGATAATGATGATATTTGATATAACGCTTGACTTCTATTTTATTGCCTTTTTACAGACAATAAAGATCTTTCTGTCCCACTTCAAAGAATGGGGGCATATTGCTTTGCAACTGTCGGTCGGTCGGTAGACCACATGTTGTCCGGTCAATATCTTGAAAACAATTCACTTCATCGTAATGATAGTTCATATGTGGGTTGTTACAAATAGAAGATGACCACTATTGATTTTCAGGTAAAAACCTCAAGGGTCAATCTACTCTGGACATAGGAAGATGCTGTCCTCTCAATATCTTGAAAAATCTTTCCTTGACAGACATTGCACTTGTTACACTGATACATTGTAAAAAGTAGATTAACGCTATTGATTTTGAGGTCACGTGGTCAAAGGTTAAGGGTCAAACTGGACATAGTAAAATACTGTCTCCACAATATCTTGATAACTTTGACAGACATCAAACTTGGTACACTGTACATATCAAAATGACCACTATTGATTTTGAGGTCAACGGTCAAGGATCAAACTGGACAAAGGAATATACTGTCCATTCAATATCTTTAGAACCCAAACATCAAACTTGATAGACTGGTACATCATAAAGGGTAAATGACCCTTATAAAGATTGAGTTCATATGGACAAAGGTCAATGGTTCAATTGGACATAGTAATCGATTAAAAATAATTTGCTTGATTGAAACCAAACTTGATACACTGATACAGCATAAGGAGTAGATGATGACCCCTATTGATTTTTAGGTCACATGTTCAATCCAATCAGGACATAGGAAGATATTGTCTGCTCAATATCTTTAATTGAATTGGCACTGCTATCAATTAAATGATGGATGTGTATAACTCATTTCAATTTTACGCCATTGGGAGAGGCATATATGTTTTATGAACATTTCTTGTTTAATATACAGTCAAACTTAAATAATGCTATTTTGCACGGACAAGGAATATACTACAAACCAGGAATCAAAAATATCTTTTTTATTTTTGTTTGTAGCCTTTTCATCAGCAAATTACTCTCTGTGCAAATATTAGATATACTGCTTTTGGAATATCTAAAAAAGATGGTTAATAGTACTCAGTAATTCATTATTTCAACTATTGCAACTTTAGAGTTATGTATGGATTTATTCATTGTTTATCTACCAGGTATTAAATTTCTTGAGGCGTGTAATCACTCAAGGGAATGCCTTGAAGATAGAAGTTTGACCTGTGATATCAACAAATGTCTGTGTAATTACTATTCTTACCACAAAAACAGAGTTTGCTACAGCAGTAAGTATCATAAAGACAGAATGAAGTAACAATTTATATCTGAAAAATGATTCCTTGAAAATCTATCTTGTATTGCTTATAGGAGTTATGATATTGATCACTGTAATCTTCACCTTTCATTTAGCAACTTCAATGGTCGTTATAACGATCTACGTTGCCAATGTTACATATCATTAAGTCAAGGGGCCTCCTTGGCCGAGTGGTTAGAGCATAGCGCTCAAAATCACACGGCCTCTCACCTCTGTCGGCGCGGGTTCGAATCCCGCTCGCGCCGGTAAGTGAGAAAGTTTCCCAGTTTACTTTCGTAAGGTCGGTGGTCTCTTCCCAGGTGCATTGTATCTGGGTTCTCTCTTCCACCAACAAAAACTGGGCGCCACCATATAACTGAAAAATTGTTGAGTGTGGTGGAAAACATCAAATCAAATCAAATCAAAATATATTCGGTGATTCTAATTGGATAAACATTTATAAACGTAAAATTAAAGATTTGAAAGACAAACAGATAGCGGAATTCAGTTATAAGTTATTGAATAACATATTATGTAATAATGCATATATTAGCAAATGGAAAAAAGATGTAAAGAATGAATGTACACATTGTAAGCAAGTTGAGACTATAAAACATCTAATTTACGAGTGTGATAATGTTTTAAATATATGGAACACTGTTAGCAGTTGTATATCCTTCAAAGTTCAATGGAAACACATTGTTGTTGGATTTTTTCTAGAACAAAATGATAAAACCAAATCCTTAAATCTACTTATTACTTATATAGCCTACAGAATATACAAACATAAAATGTTATGTAGATTAGATTCTTTAAGTGAAACGACTTTTAATATGTATAATCATGTTAAAAAATCATTATGTTTCTATACATCAGTATTGAAGTATATAAATGCAAAAGATCATAAATTTTTTGAACATCTTTGTAAATTAATGTAACTTGACTGCTGTGAAGAGACCAGTATAAACTATCCTTATTTATCATTATAACTATACGGTCAACTTAGGACTACATTGTTTATATATTATTCCTTGAGTAATTTCTATGTTATTCTACTGTTGATATATCTACATCAACGTTGTATATGATATTTTTATGATTTCGAAAAATATTTGATATTATGTATTTTCATATAAATTATATATATGCCTTATATAAAATAATATTATGATAAAATAATTTCAATCCAATGGACACCTGGCACCATTGGTGAGAATTAAGAGGGAGTATCCGAGGATATTTTATCCCAAATAGTATAAATGATGAAATTATAAAAAAAAATCAAATCAAAATCAAATCATTAGGTCAAATGCTGTATGACGTGCTTCAAGCCGATTGTTAGGCCTTTCCTGGCACACTGATTTTGACTACGGATAACTCCGTTTACCTGATCAAGATATAGCGCTTACGGCAGATGTGATCGGTCAACAAGGGATGCTTACTTCTCCAAGGGTCCGTGTTTGCCCAACTCTCTGTTTTGTATTGCTTATAGGAATTATGAGATTGATTACTGTTCGTTATCTTCGCCTTTCATCGTAAAATGGTATTTATCAATATGAATGTTGATGTTTTTGAAGAAGCAAACAAAAAACCACCTTTTTTTTATTACAACAGGAAGTTATCTACGAGTTCAATCACTTCGTGTTCAATGTTCCACGTGTGATATAACGATTACATGGGATCCTCCGTATAGGGACCAGGATCTGGTGTCGGGGTACCAAGTCATTACATCAGAGTACCACATCGTTACAGGAGGGTACCTACGTCTTACGCAGTCAGAGACGGTTTCTGTTGGGAATAAGACGGAATACACGACACCTTGTAAACTACAACCTGGACGGCTATATAGAATTGACATCCGATCTAAAATTCTCTTAAGAGATCCCGAACAGGAAATGAATGTAGATCACAGTTACAACATAATTCTAGGTAACTAATACTGAAGGTAATATATTGTTAAGCGATTCAATATAGATTTAGACTCTCTTATCCAGAGGCGGAACAAGAAAATTTTCAAAGGGAGTTTTGACCCAAGTTTGCGCTTTTTCCGTTCAAAAGAAGGGTGTTGGAAATTCCAATATAGCAAAAAACACATTTTTTTCTAAAACTATTCTAACAAAGCGGGGAATTACAACCCCCGTAACTCTTCTAAATCCGCCAGGGAATTCCTAACATAAAATTCTAGGTAAGTTGAAAAATATTTAAACATATAAGTATTATACGAAAACGTGTACATTAAATGTATACAACCTATTTTTTTAATCACCTCTCTTTTTATTATATATTAGTAAGCCTAGAAAAAACAATATCATAAGCAAAATGATTAAGGGTGTAAGTCTGCTAAGCAAAACTACAATTTGTCCGCTATGGAAATAAATATTAACGGCAAGCTAAAACTTAACTTTATGACTAACGGGATTATTTCGATCAGCTTCTTTATCGTCAATGGCCGTTCATAACACACTGATTTTGACTACGGATAACTTCGTTCACCTGATTAAGATATAGGGCTCACGTCGGGTGTGACCGGTCGACAGGGAATGCTTACTTCTCCTAGGCACCTGATCCCACCTCTGGTATATCCAAGGATGCGTGTTTGCCAAACTCTCTGTTTTGTATTGCTTATAGGAATTATGAGATCGATCACTGTTGGTTATTTTCAACTATGTGTGTGTGTGTGTGTGTGTGTGTGTGTGTGAGAGAGAGAGAGAGAGAGAGAGAGAGAGAGAGAGCATCGTTACATATGGTATAATCGCTTCTGTTAACTCCGTAGTAAACATGGCATTCAAACTCTTAATTCGGTTATACAGGGAATACTTAACAATATTCCTTTGATTAAAGCAAGTTACACAAGACTACAATTTGCAGGTTTAATCACACCTTATACATGGATTATGGATGTACTCACAATTAAGGTGCAATAGATAACCTTTCCGCTTTTCTCATCAGCATGACTGATTAAATTGACAAAATAGTACATGTATTGTAGAATAAATTCCAATTTGTAAGAATTATGACATCTGCCCCTTTTGGAGAAGGATTTTATCTACAGATCCTCTTTAGGAATGTCATATAATATCAAATAGAAACAAAGTCACTACAGTATTACACAAGTACAATATATTGTATTGTCAAATGATAGTTCTCGTTATTATTGAGTCCATATTTGTGCTCCATTCGAACCAGTCAATCTCTCCATGAGTTACCGGTAGTTATATTGGTGAGTAGCTCGTAACGTTTTAACTCGTACACAGACACAAGCATAGTCACACATATACACATACAGAAACACATACATACACAGGCGCTCGTATGTGTTATTAATCTTAAATCTTCGTAGGGGTTTACATTTTCTCGAATCAATATTTAGACTATAATTGGGATTTTCACACAATACCATTGGTCTATTGCGTTTAAAACATTTTAAACATCAAGTAATGCCTTGAATTGAGGTTTTTAACCCATCATTGTTGCGTTATGCATTACCAAATTACATAGGGGAATAACTTTTCGCATATTCTTTAACAGAGCCACTAAGACCTGGACCAATCCTACGCAGTTTGAGTAACTCCTCGGCTGACAATTTGTATTTAAGATGGGAGGCATCTCGACAGAATAGCTTTGTTAGCCGCTACAGAGTCACGATAGGGAACCGTAGTCAAGAAACAACAGCCAGTGTTCCGGAGATCTACTGGGAGGAACTTCTGCTGCCCGTCACTCTGTATAACGTCACCATTACAGCTATCAGTTACGGATATATAACTAACTATCCTTCTTACGGAACGAGGGAGAGTCTTCCATCTACAGACTGGATACACACAAGGGAAAGTACGTATATTCCATTAAATTTCATAAATGTTTTCTAGATTATAATTTTTCTTTCTTTGCCTTCCTATTGTGTATATAGACACACCGGGGACGCGTTTTACAAAAAAAAGTTACGACTTACGACAAACTCCAAATGCAAAATATTTCTTTAAAATATTGAAAATTAAGCCTCGGAAAAGTTTTACTTTATTCACTTTTAGGTCATATGAAACGATTCCTATCAGTGGTATTTTGCTTTATATACATAAAGATAGGTATGAATGAAAGTCAAATAGCGTTTAATAAAAAATATATTGACTTTGGATTGATAAGAAATAAAGCTGTAAACTTGCACATGGAATGAATTTGTTAACTCTTATCGTTCTTGATTCTGCGTGTTCGTGACGTCACAACGACCCATCGATGTAAACAACGCAATGAAAATAGTGTAGGCCTACCGTTTTGTTCAACGAAATATCTCACTACATTAAATAGATATAGACTAATTTCTGTTTTCTGACGAACTGCCCGATTTGTGGTTCAACCATATCAGTTTAAACCAGTCAGGAATGATGCACGGGAAGCGAATAACCTTCTTCAGCAGAGGGTGATATTGAAGAAGTCAACACTGCTCAGACACCTGAAGTATGGTAACTACTACCCCCCTCCTTTTCTGACCTTTTTTCCGGGGATAATTTCTCCTCCAAAATGCATGGATCCCATGCAAATTTCGATTTATGTAATCCTTTTCCATTTTTTGTAAGCTTTAGAGATTGGCCTTAGAACTACCGGTAATAATAAAGCTGATAGAAGGCCAATCTCTAAATCTTACAAAATGTGGGAAAGTCAAACGATTACATAAATCGAAATTGGGATGGGTTAGACAGGGAATCCACATATTTTTGAGAAATCATCGTCGATAAAATCAGAAAGGGGGTAGGGGTAGTTCTGTCCATACAACATATGCAGGCCCGTGGATTCCAAGACCCCATGCCATCAGATACTGAAGTTTGACTATCATTTTAAAAAGATTAAAAGTCGTATGAACTTGTGTACATTTCTTTTATGATTTATCGTAATTAAAATAGTCTAAAAACTGTAATGGTAATCCCATTTTCCTTTTTATACGAATAACCACAATATTGAAATAACGCTAAAATATTCTGGTAGGTGTAGAATGTCCTAAATGTTTCAAATGTATTATGGATGTCATCTGTTGTACTAGCGCACGGTTCTTCATAATCAGCTAGTGTTTCCTCGTGTGCCCCAATTTAAGTATAAAATTCACAATTCGTTCAGTGTTTTAATGGGGGGATGCTTCATGATTTTCATTTTGGATTTCAGAATGAAATGTTAATCAACATTTTTAATTCAACTAGATCTTATAATTGATAATAAGAAAATAAAAGTTACATATTTTGGGGATATTAGTGTAGCTATATTACACGTATAGACCTAATAAGTGTGAAACTATACGAATAACATTGACTGATAGAGTTTGTAATGTAGATAAAATATGAAAATAGATTATAATTTTGAGTAGATTTATTCAAAGTTCACGTTCATAGATGGAATGTATTTTTGTGATTACAATGATAACCAACCTTTATGTAATTTAGTAATACATGCATACTTCCAGTGTCTCCGCTTTAACTATTATAAGCGGTTGACTTTACTTTCTATTTTGATTTGTCTCAGTCTTTGGAAAATAAAAAATGATTGGCACAGCATCTGATTTTAAATTGATCCATTTGTGTCCCCATTGTTTGGCTACCGACGGATGTACTGAAGTACAGTGTTCATGGCAACAAATCCATCGCGTCGGAGATTTCGTACCGATATGTTTTCTTTTAAATCTGGTATCCCCTGGGAATAGGTACATATGCGCCCTCTTCTACGACCTAATACGTGTATATGTAGTACAATTAAATGCAGCACAATTTGGCATTTTTCAAGTTAATACTTCGTTATACCATGTTATAAGTCTATAGTTGTTTACATCACAGTGGGTCTTTTTGACGTCATCAGCAAGGGAGATAAGTCGCGATCATCAAAGATCATTTTCGTGATCGAGTATATTTGATCAGCTGTTATGACGTTATAATGCATTGAATTAAAAAAAATTAAAATGAATTCTTGTTTAATAAATCATGATTAATGAATTTCCATACTTAACTCAATTTCTTCAGGATATCGTTTCATATGACCTTTAAAGTAATGACTGTGTAATATAATTTAAGACTTGTGACTTTGCCGTAAGTTGTTTTGTAAAACGGCCCCCAGGCTCTTAGTAATCTTCCTAGATACCGGAAGTATAAATGTTATTTGGTTGTTCACAACATGTGCAGAACATAGATTGTCTTGGAATATTTTGATTACGTTCGCTACCATTAAACCTACAATAAACCCTGTACGTCTTGTGGTAACTCATTGGTAGAGCGTTCGCTCGTGAGTTCGAGCCCTAAGACGCTAAAATAGGTAGTGATTGTTCCAGCACCATACGCTCAGCATTTGGAGGTGGGAATCACGGGTCTTTCGGATATGACCTTACCAACGGAGATCTCGTGTCGCGGCAGACGTTGACACGATAAGAAAAAACCTCATTGATACGGTCTTGAGCGTTGAGCATATTGTGATGAAAATATTGTAAGGTGGATTGAAACATACTTTATGATAGACCAATCAGATGGTGTAATTCTTATCCAATCAGCATTGTTTAGCCATCCAATCATAATCTTAGTATAAGTAGCCAATCATTGTTGATCAACCTAAGACCAAAGGGTATAAATAGAGCCGTCCTGTCATCTTCAGTTAGTTTGTTGGTACTCGAACTCGATTGAGGTCTTTTGACTGGTAGTATTGAGTTGGTATTCAGGACAAGCGTGGGGTTGTGTCGGAAAGCAACAGAAATGTTAACTAGGCCACTCAGCTCCTACACTTGGTCCTTTGTGTCTTTGTGACTTTAGAATTATGTCTTGGTGACTTGTTTCAGGGATAGTGTCTCGGTGACTTTCCCGGGTGATAGGACGGTAGAGAGCTTAGGTTAGGTGGCTGCAGACAGTGTCGGGAAACAACAGAATTGTTTGTTATACCACGCAGTCTGTAGCTACTTAAGTTATACATGTATTTGTGATTTCTCGTATCAATTAGTCTGATTGTTTTTTACTATTAGCTGATGGTTTGTTTAATGATCATCCAAGTAGGACCAAGGAAAATATTATTCCGGGTTTTAGTCAGTTAGGCTATCCTGGTTTATTTATTAACGTCAATGTTATTGTTCCTGTTCGTCTGCAACGAAGATTGATATATGACAGTAAGTGTATTATAATTGAACTTAATTTCTTAGGAAGGAAACCTAAGCGAACTCATCAATTTTCTGATCATTTATTAGGTAAATACGTTACAATAGGTCTAAAGTTGTGGTATTTCGTCTACAACTGGTGACATCTCAATACGAGTGAAAAATTCTCGATGGGACGTAAAACACCACTGTACGCCACAATGTGTGTAATCTTACTATGTTACAAGTAATATATGTCAGTAGTATGAAACAAATTAAGTAAAATATCGAACTTTCGTTTGCACACCAGCGCAACTGCAGTGAACATTTCAAACAATTATATTTTAGTTGTTAAAGAGAATTTTATAATATTATTGATATATTTATGACAATAAGATTTAACAACCACATCATAGCTTGGGCTTCAGTCTTGAGGTGACTGGTTATGTCTAGTTTGAAATCTTGTTATCACGCTGATGTTTCTGTTCTAGAACATCGCTTAATATTTCTGAAATTAAACTGGATGAATTGTGTAGAGGGTGGGTAACGTTTGCACATGCAGAATTGTTTACATCTTGATTTATATCTCGAAAAAGTGGTAAGTGTCACAATATTCTATCTCTGCATGACGCATAAGGCTATACACATAGCATTGAAGGTTCTTTATCGTAACAGCGCCTGCCCTGATATTTTTACAATCATATCCTAAAGGCTCGTGGAATCACTTCTACAGCCATACGTTTAGTAAATATGAGTTAGAACTGTATCGATTGGGTGCATGGGGATTATAAGACCCATTAAAGCAAATGATAATCCTTGTATGAAAGCCTTGGAATTCGCTGTTTATACAAATACCCATGCCACTCACAGTAAGTAGGACATTTGTATCATTGAACCCGGGGGTCACATCCATGTATTTGGGGGAAATAGCGATTCCTTGTTAAAGTGGGGGAAATTTCTTAATATATAGAAATAAGAAAAATAAGCAAAATGTTGAAAATAATATAACAATATTATTAATAATATTCTATCATTAATATTATTTTATCATTGATATATCAGGAAAATAATTTTACAGAATCTCGTATATCTACTTTCTCTCCCAGAAGGCGCCACCCGGAAGTTTAGACATTGCGTACATTATTCTTTTCACCAAATGAATTTATATATGTCTGTATACATCTACCTTGAGTCGTTTTGTCAACTGATAAGAGGTATAGGCCCTCCGCAAACGATATAGGTGTTACCTTTCTGAAGCAGAGAAAAGTATTTATACTGGCTGATTCTTTTCGTGTTTGACAAATTTAAATTCTTTGACTGTGTACTATTTGTGTGTGTCTATAAACTGCATAAACATGTAATTGGAATTTCGGACTTGGATTTCTCGAAGAAAAAAATTAAACTTAAGTATGTGTTTTCTTTTATTTGAGCAATTGTAATCTAAGTTAAATCTCAGAGTCAATTCCAAGTTTGAAAGTAAGATTATTGCGAAAAAGTCAGGCTTGTTGTTTATTAGGTTTTCGTGTTGGGTGGGTCCCTAATTGAACTACACTGTTAATAAATTTGCATGGCGGGCTTAGATCTGAAAATAATTTACATATTTTAAGTTGTAACCATTCTCGGAAATGTCCCATTAGAGGGCCCCTAATCAGATTCATACTTTACCAATGAAAATATGAATCGGTCAACAGTGAATTAATTAATGTGGTTGAGAATGTGATTCGATCCATTCCAGTGAATTCAAAATCAAAGACACCACAGAGTATATCAGATATGCTTCGTACTTAGATATTTTATTGAAAATAGATATGAATGTTAAACTAGCAACTCTGTTTATCACAAAAGGGATCAAATGTCAAGGTCGTAGTACTACTTAGTAGGAGAACCTTGTAAGCAGGATACAAACCGAAACTAAACTTCAGGATATTGAAACTTTACATTTGATCACCATGATGAAAGGGAGACACCTATTGTTTTTCAAGGTTACACGTCAAAGGTCAAGGTCGCAATATCACTTAGTAGGAAAACCTCGTAGACAGGATACAAATTAAACCATAAGATCCAGGATATTGAAACTTGGTCCATTTAATCACCATGATGATAGGAAGATGCTTACTGTTTTTCAAGGTTAGAGGTCAAAGGTCAAGGTCGCAGTGTAACAGAAGGAAACCTTGTTGACAGGATACAAATCGAACCGTAAGCACCAGGATGTTGCAATTTGGTACATTTGATCACCATTATGAGATGAAGCTTCCTATCATTCTTAAGGTCAAATGTCAAGGTATTACTTAGCAGGAAAACCTTGTAGGCAGTATACAGACGGAACTGCTGGAGCTAGGACTGTCAAAATTGGTACAGATACAATTTATGCCAAGTGGAGGATGCCTATTGTTTCTCATGTCAAATGTCAAGGTCGTAGTAGCAAGATACAGACCGAACACTTGGGGCTAATACCATCAAAATTGGTACGCATATATTTTATGCCTAGTGAACATATTACATAGAGAGTACATGCCTTGTCTGTTTTTACAATGCAAACAAAGTATGTCACACCCTGATGATTATACTGATACTACTTGAAGCCAAGTTCTATAAATCATGGTGCGAGACAAACACTTTATATTAGCTTTTCACGGGCGTATTATGTACTGTTGGAGGTACTCTTGTTAAATCGAGACAAACCACTGTCAAACACGTTAATGTTACAGGGGTTTCAGCAGTCTCGTTTAAAGTAAACGAAACGATCTGGTTTGCCAATACAACCTGGCATTGGATCAAATGCTTGTCTGACGTGTTTCATACCAATTATTAGGCCGCTTTTGGCAAACCAATTCTGACTACAGATTGCTCCTTTTACCTAATCAAGATATAGGACTCGGATGTGACCGGTCGACAGAGAATGCTTACTCTTCGTAGGCACCTGATCCTACCTCAAGTATATCTAGGGATCTGTGTTTACCTAAATCTCTATTCTGTATTTCTTATGGGAGTTATGAAATTGATCAATGTTCGTTATCTTCACATCTTGTTGATAGAATGAGGTGTTTTCAGAATCTCAATTATTAGAACTTATCAGAAAAAACAATTCGACTATTTTCGTGCTCATTATCACTAGCCGACTCCCTCTAACTGGACAAAAGTTTTTCTTATCGTGTCCGTCAATCTTCATCTTCATTTGGCTAGATTCTGAGATTGTAATAGCTTAAGATGCTGTTACATCGTCATCCTTTGATGTTTTCAAATACAAATGAATATGCTTTAATGTTTTGCTACCTGCCAATTTAAGTTTCTTTTACAATAATGATTTCAGTTGTGCGACACTATGGTAGTCTTCAGTGGATGTGTATAACGACCCCGTTTTCAAATGCAGTTTATGAACATATACTGAATGATTTCGCAACACATTGTAAACAGCATCTTCCGACTTTCGACGTTTATATAATTTTCGTTTTATTTAGAAATATTGGATTAATGTATTGAGATTTTTTTATAATGATTAAGAGGAAAACAAATGGTTTTCATTATTCGGAATGGATCCGATAATACGACCGTAGAAACTCTAAAAATACCCCCTCTGGTGTAGGTGTGATACCTCATGAAGTTTAGTCCCTCTATTTGAAAACTACATTTTCCTGAAATAAACACGAATATTATTTTTTTTTTCTTGTGTATATCCAGGTCAGTACACTGGAAAGGCATACATGTCTTATGGAGATGGGGATTACGTCTTACGAGGAGATGACGTCACGAGTGGGCCCCTTAGATCCCCTACAACAGTTTACGTCGGAGATGGATCGGATGGAGGGTTCAATTCAGTTTTTGTACGTTTTTTTTTTTTTTTTTAGAATTATGTTATAAATAACAAGTTTTTTTTTTCGAACACCACAAAGGTATTGTAAAACAATTTTTATTGGAATACTGTGCAACTTTGATTAACACATTTTCTTTTGAAAAATGCAGTTAACTTTAAACTTTTTAAAACTCTTCTTGATATGGTCGGTTTAGTATATACTTCAGGCAAATATAAACATAAACATAACTTTGGTTCATGGGGTGTCTTCATTGTCGTTTTATGATTTATCTTTATATTTTATGCCCAAGCAAACATTCAAGGACAATCGATATTCAAACTTCGAGTTTCAAATTCTCATCAAACCAATCATCATGAGATAAGTCGGTAAAATATTAATCAATCAGATTCTTCTTCTTTTGATATTATAGGAGTTATGAGATTGATCAATGTTCGTTATCTTCACCTTGTATTGAAATGAATCAGAAATATGGATGTATCACACATCAGTCAGAAATGGGAAGAGAAAGGAAAATATTTTACATGGAAAGGTGACTATAACGAACAGTGATCAATCTCATAACTCCTATAAGGAATATAAGATAAAGAGTTGGGCAAACACAGACTCTTGGATATTACAGAGGTGGGGCCAGGTGCCTAAAAAGAGTAAACAGCATCTGAGCCTCTCATCAGATAAACGAAGGAATCCGTCTTCAAAGTCAGTTTGTAAATAACGTCCTAACAATTAAACCAGAATCAACTATCATCGCTCAATATGTTTTATGTGTTTTCAATTTTCAATTTAAGGTGATTTATGAAGTGTAATTGTAATTATGCGAACTGTATTCACATTTAGTTATATTGTATGTCTTTGGTCAGCACACTATGGGGTTGGGAGGTTGAGGTAAGTTTGGGGTTGGGAGGTTGAGGTAAGTTTGGGGTTGGGAGGTTGAGGTAAGTTTGGGGTTGGGAGGTTGAGGTAAGTTTGGGGTTGGGAGGTTGAGGTAAGTTTGGGGTTGGGAGGTTGAGGTAAGTTGGGGTTGGGAGGTTGAGGTAAGTTTGGGGTTGGGAGGTTGAGGTAAGTTTGGGGTTGGGAGGTTGAGGTAAGTTTGGGGTTGGGAGGTTGAGGTAAGTTTGGGGTTGGGGGGGTTGAGGTAAGTTTTCTGTCACCGCTCCTTTCTCACCTGACGCTTTCTAAGAAATGTATAATGTTGCCCGGTAACCATATTAAGATAAACCCAGACAGTTACAGATTATTATTTTTTAAAATTAGAAAACAGCTCAATAATAAAGCACTGTCTTCAAATTGCTTTTTGTTATATTACAAGCTTATGTAAACTTAAGATAAAGATGTATATCTTTACATACAATGAATTTGGTTAAATCATGAAGTTGCACGGACCACTATATGACAAAACCGGACTTCTTGAAATTGATGTTAACGGCGAAAAAACGCGACAATTGTAAAATTGAGACGTCAAATAGTATTGTGAAAATTTGAATGGACATCTTTTTGATTTCATTTGCGATCACATCTATGATTTCTAAATCAAAAGTGGCGTAACATTTTAGATTTATTGACTATGAGTTCATTGACCTGTATTTTCTTGGACTGTTCGTTATCTTCACTTTGCACTTAAAGCCCGGTTTCCCTTCCAACCTAAAAAATTCCTCACTTCGACAGGTAGTAATATCCGCTGTCGGTAATACATAGTGATAACTAACATATATATTTTTTTATTTTTAATAAATTTCAAATAATTTTACACACACATACATATCCATAGAAAGAAACTTATCTAAAGAGATGCAAGATATGGAGAGAAACGGATTTCTATAGCTTTCGATGAATGTTGATTGTTGTAGGGTCTTTATCAAACATTTGTTCAAGTCGTTATACGAATTTTAAAGGGCCTCCGTGGCCAAGTGGTTATAGCATCGCGCTCAAAATCACACGGCCTCTCACATCTGGTCGGCGCGAGTTCGAATCCCGCTTGCGCCGGTAAGAGAGAAAGTTTACTTTCGGAAGGTCGGTGGTATCTTCCCAGGTACATTGTATGTAGGTTCTCTCCTCCGGCAATAAAAACTGTGCACCACCAGATACCTGAACAATTGTTGAGTGTGGCGGAAAACAGCAAAAACAAACAAACAACTTTAAAATAGAATTATCGACTAATTACACTCCTTTTAGGGTATGATAACTTACATTTAGTACAAAGAAAACGACATTCTTTGCTAATCAATCACGATAAATCTAAATTGTAGATTTTGAATACTTTTGTACGTTTGGTACTAATCAGTTCAATACCACCAAACACGCTAAATTGTGAATTCGCTAGGCTTTATACACACACGCAGATATATATACACTGTATAACAGGGTTTTTTTTCGCGTGTATCTAATTTCTGCTTTGTTCGCGACGATTTCCGAATCGTGGAAATTAAATCCGCGTACATTTGATACACATTTGTTTTTATAATAGAGTTATATAATATACAGGTACACTGTAATAGTACGGTGAAAGTTATGTGTTCAGTGTGCTTTGATTCTTTCTATATCCGACATGCGTCAGGTACATGTAACAGGTATGTAAGTCTCGGTGTTTATTTAATAAAAGACAAGCTAATCAAATGGACCTCGTTCTTTACTTCTATCAATGTAAAATTATATCTGAGCTACTCATACATGTAATGGTACATGGTTTATGGCTATTTTAAACTGAAAATAATTATCGATAAATATTTTGAATTAGTACCATTACAGCTAACGAACATTGATTTATGTTATTATACTGCCAAATTGCACGTATTTACAACATGCTTGAGTTAAAAAAAAAGTGCAAAATTGTTTTTGAAAACTGGTACGCAACACAGGCGTGTGATCAGCTGAGTGCGTCATCCGAAATTGACGAGATGAAGGTCGATCTATCTCTCCCGAAAGAAGCCACTTGGAGCGAAGTGGCCGACAAACCAAAGCTCTATGATTACGTGCTAACAAAACCCGAAATCGTCAGAAATGGATACAGAGAAGCAGTAATATCATTCATATTGAGATTGATTATAATTGCGACAGTAACCCAGAAATCGTGTTAATCATTTCATTGACTGAAGTTTTGCATAAAACAAACTAAGAGCTACTCGTACAAATGCTGGCTTTCCTCACAATTCTTTTATAACCTTAAATAATCGTGAAATATATTTTCTTATTACTTTGAAATAGTGACAATTTGATTCGCGTAAATTTAATATACTTTTTAGGTTCTGATTCGCGAAAACAAAACCTGATATACGGTATTTATATGTCTGGTTGTTCATGTCGTTGGTCGTTTTAGTGCTTTGTATAATTTTTTGTATTTGACCTTGTATCCATGTTGTGGATCCGACACTTTTAGGTATCGGGTGTTGTTGGAACTTGGTGCTTATATATATATATATATATATATATATATATATATATATATATATAAGCACTAAGTTCCAACAACACCCAATACCTAAAAGTGTCGGATCCACAACATGGATACAAGGTCAAATATAAAAACTTAGTGCTTATATATTTATATTTATATATATAAACAAACATAAGGTTGGGTGTTATAATTGTTTGTTTGTGCTTTATATATATATATATATATATATAAGCACTAAGTTCCAACAACACCCGATACAAAAAAATATTTTTATCACTTCGTACAGTTTTGGATCAGCTCTTTGGACGAATAAGGCATGTCCTAATCCGCTCCACTTTTAAAGACCAAAAACATGTAGTCTGCGTTGTAAATACATTTGTAGATTAGTGTAGTTGTAGTGCTACATGTATTTATATGTAGTTTTTGTTATTATTCTTTGCTGATATTGGCCACATTATGTAATTCTTTTCGTTTGTCCTGAAGAAGGGCCGGGTCGTCCCGAAAATTTGACAATCTGGTTGTTCGTGTCGTTGGTCATTTTAGTGCCTTGTTTATTTATATATATATATATATATATATATATATATATATATAATTTTAGATTGGTTCTAATGGCGTTATTGGACTTGGAGAAATGTTCAACAGCATCACAGTACATGAAATGGATTCCATCAAACTCAAAGACAAACGAATCATTTGTCCTTTTTGGACGGATCTATCGCCAGGCAACAATGGGAAAGTGTACTATAACTCATATAGAAGGTATGTTACTCACAAAACACGATTGTTTCAAAGTAAAGTATTACAAAATCAAATAATGTGGCTCACTACACTATATAAGACTTTATCATATTAGTTCTAAATGATTTGATCATGAAATATATATCTAATTAGTACATTTGTGAAAAAGGCAAATATATGGAATTTCAAAGAGAAATACATGATTTTTAAAATTTATATTGGTCTTTCAATTGGCGATATAACTTCATGAAAAGCGAAGATAACGAACATTATAAATTTCGTCGAAAAGTATGCCAGATGATGGGCTAGATATGATCTAATTTGCCTAAACAACCTATCATTGGATGAAATGCGGTCTGATGATTTTCATACGAATTGATATGCCGTAATTGCACACTGATTTTGACCACAGATTACTCCGTTTACCTGTTCCAGATATAGAGTTTAAGGAGGTGTGACTTGTCGACAGGGGTGCTTACTCCTTCTAGGTACTTTATCCTAGCTCTGGTATATCTAAGGTCAACGGGGTTGTAGATATATAGGGAGTACAGGATTGATCACTTTTTTTAATTTTCATCTTTCATATTAATAAATTACACAAAAGACACTAGTGAATTTGAACTCGGAATCTGCAGATCAGCAAATTGATATCTTATCCTCTAAGCTACCAGACAAATCGATCGACACAAGTGATTTCACGAAACATTTGAATCGCCATTTTGTGATGTATTGTCATGAGATATATGACATATAAGATAGACATGTTGTTTATTGAAGTGTTCGTACGCACGAGTGTTACTGGCCAATGATGTTTGGAGTAAGAAGTGTAAAAGGTTCGTTTGGACACTATTCTTTCAGGAAAGCACTTTAGCTTTGGCAAAATTTACCCTTCCGTCATGCCACGACTCAGCGAAAACCAACATAATCGTGCTGTTGGGATGCTTCAAGCTGGAATGCCACAAAATATCGTAGAAAGACACTTTGGAGTTCATCGGAACACCATCCAGTCATTATGGAGACGTTTCCAACAATCTGGTAACAGTCGGGATCGACCACGTTCTGGGCGTCCTCGTATGATGTCACGTCACGTCGACAAGACAACCACATTAGACTTGTGCACCTGAAACATCGTTTCCAGACAGCAAGTTTGACTGCTCGTAGCATTCTTGGACTTCGACCAATCAGTCCAAGAACTGTGCGTAATCGTTTACCAAATCGGCCAGTGACATTGGCTGATTTAGGTCAGGCTTTAACCAACATCTGTAACAACATCCCTCAAGCATTTCTGAACACTTTAGTGGCATCAATGAGGCACCGTTGTTAAGCATGCGTGCATGTAAATGGTGGTCACACGCGTTATTAACTTTATTAATTCAAGTTCCAATATCAGTGTCTTTCGAGTGTGCTCAAATTGACGTTATTTGACGTTAACATTAATGGATTATGAAATGTTGTAACGAATACATTTGTTAACAGTATTACAAAAAATAAAATTTGTTCATTATTTTTTATTATTTTTTCATATATTAAATAATGCACAGTTTCTTTTTCCCGCTAGTATAGTATAGGGGTTTAAAATGAAACATCTATAACAAAGGCAACAATCAAAATATTTTCCAGGAATGATTTTCTGAATCTATGCTACAGACGAAATAATGTATCATACATTTCCGATACATTTTTATACATTTTATCTTCACAGGGGAATAGAGGGAGCTAATGTAGACTCGGTGTTCATGGATAAAGCGGACAGTATTGTTAAGCAGCATTTCAAGGATCTGAGAGATTTCAAAGCCACGTGGCTCGTGAAAGTTACGTGGGAAAACATGACACTGTATGGAAATGAGGAACAGGTATTGTGTTTAATGAATAATTAATTGTTGAGAATTAAGTCATTATACATTAAGGTTGACGTGATGTCGTAAATACCGTACATCCGTTTTGACAATTGCCCGGGATATCTAAATCCGTCTGCCATTTAGCTGTTTCCAGCTCTGAGCCAGAAAATAGATACCGTCCCCTATAAAAATGTACATCACTATAGGTACAATGTACTCATATTGTGAGAATTTTGGAGCCTTAAGATTTACCAAGGAGATGACCAAAGTGAAGATTGTTTATTAGGAAATTATAAGGAATGCATGGGAACACACATATAATAAAGGACCCAGTTCAGATGTACACTCCATGCACCTTAAATGTAAAGTAAACCGACAATTGAATTGCTTACCGTGAAGACTCTATAGTACATTTCAGAGATTTTAATTTTTCCCGCGTCAAACCCAGAACGTACAGCTCCTTTGTCAGACTCAAAACTGAAGATGTGCAGGTCTTTAGAATAAAACCTTGTCACGGTACATATTGACACGATTGTTCTGCTCAATGTACAGATCAAGCTTTCTGGCACTTCGATGAAAGCTGATGACGTTTAGATATTAGTCAAACATTTATGCAAACTAAATTAGGCTTTAAGAAATAAACACTTCTGCGAAAGCAATTATTTTCCATACCCTTTTCAATGAGAAACTTAATATTGTCTCTTAAAATGGATATTTTATGAACATCTTTGATATTGAACTTTCAAATCCACAAATCCACAAACCCTGAGTACACTGATGGAATATCCACACAAAGCTCATTTAACTTTCGTTTTTAGAATGTCACATTCCAATGTTTCCTCATCACGGATGGAGAGAATACTTTTACAGTCATCAACTACATAGATGTAGATTTAAAACCGATAAGCAATCGTAAAATTTCCATAGGATATCGTTACAAACAATTTATCACTAAGAACTCCTTCACGAACCAGAAAGGAGCGTTCAGAATGAGTGTAGTCCCAGGAAACAGAGGTAAGTAATGCATTTCGAAATTATTATTGGGAAATGACAAATAGATTTCGTCATCAAGAATATGTGGTATATCACAAATAGTGATGGGTCATCTTTATATTTGATCCATCCTAAGACAATTCTTTTACTGTTCTAAAGTGGCTATTTTGTCGTTGTTTACCAGGGGGGCGTGGTTTCTGGATTTACAAAATGACAGAGGACGTACAATTGAAGAGAGATGAAAAGGAATGTTTGTTATGGCACTCTTATAACATAGAAAATCGAATACATAATAAATTGTCACCCGTCTTAAATGACATTGAATGTCCTTGTGATCCTCGTCTATTGAGGTTTGATCCACGTTACGTCATCAACAGATTTGACCGCGTGAACAGAGTGCTGTGTTATGCTTCAATGACCCTAAGAACTAATGTGGTAAGCTTTTATTTTCCTTTCCCTTGATGTTATACTGACCTAAACATAAATTTGAAATAATCTATGATCACCTCTGAAAATTGATACTTAATATGCCTTATAAATGGAAGTTTGTATTCCAAGAATAATGTCATCTTTGTTTAGGACCTTTGAATCGTCTCGAATTATTCATACAAGTCTATGATTTTATAAATCAATGTAAAATAGTATTGCATTTATTCTTTTTTGTATTTATCAGGAATGTTGCTTCAGGATGTTCGCCGATACGGAACACTTAGGTCCCTTACAGCGTTCTCTACCGCTGGCGGGGACAGTCTTGCAGTATAACCCGTTCTTTGAAAGATATCAATACAATAACTTTGACTCAAAGCCCAGAGATCAATGTTGTGGTACAGGTCATTGTGACTTGTACTATAAAGTCCGCCCTATCCCACGGTGTTATTGGAGATCACCTTTCCGACCTGGTAAACTGATGTATAACTAGTATGTTTTAAAACAAATTTTAGTATATTTAGTTCTCCACTGTACTTATAAACCTTTACAGAATGTAAACAGAAGTATAGATATGATTAACCGCATTTTCATACAAAGATGATTTTTGCTTTAAAATATTACGTTCTATTGATTATTGGTCCAATTTATATGCAATTTAAAGCATACAATCATATTATGTAAGAATCAGTCAATGGTTGATTCATAAGAAAATTAAATTATCAAGTATTGATCTGTTAGAATCAGTCAAATGGTTACACCATGCAAAGAAAACACACAACAGTACTAGTATCTGTACTTCTATTCGTTAAGTTCCTGGCCACCAAACCAGAATCATTCTGTCACTATTCGTTATCTTCACCTTCATAAGATAACCTGACTTTTTCCCTAAGAGAATTAACAATTATGAAAAAAGTGAAATACTATAATGTTCTCGTTTAATTACATTTTCTATTGCTTATAGGAGTTATGAGATTGATTGATCACTTATTCACCTTTCATTGAGAGTTTATTACTTGAGGGGTAATTACACTTAAAATGATATAAACAAAGTATAATCTGTTAAAAATCCTATTTGTGAGATTGATTACTGTTCATTGTCTCACTTTTACATTGTGTAAACATTTGTTTTCAAGATTTTCTTTCCTTTCTAATTAATGTCCTTAAATATCAATCAACCAGATGATAATTTATAAAAAAAAAAAAAAAAAAGTTATAGTTATGTTTATTTGTTGCAGTTGTTAGATGATCAATATGTTTGCATGAAAGGTGAATATAACGAACAGTGATCAATCTCATAACTCCTATAAGCAATAAAACATAGTTAGTATATCACAGAGGTATATTTTACAGGAATTAATTTTGGAGATCCTCATATCACTACACTGGATGGTCTGGACTACACATTTAATGGATACGGGGAATACACCATGATCAGGATAAATACCAGCATAACGACCTTTGAACTCCAGGCTCGGACAGAGCTGGCTACGACAGAAAATGGAACTACTATTAATGCTACTATATTTAGTGGCTTTGTGGCACAAGACCAAACGGGCTCAAAAGTACAGGTCGAAATGTCACGAAACAAAAGGGGTAAGAAACAGCGTGATGATACATGATTTAAAACACTGAAAAGGGTCTGCTGTGTTGGGTATAATCGAAAAAAGTTTGAAAGAAAAATCGTAATGGATAGCCAGAAAAAACATAGACATTTAAAATACGTAAGTAGCTTTTGAATATATATTTTAACCAGAAAGACGATGTCTTCTAAAATTTCAAAGATCTTTAAGTAAATCTAACATCATAACAAGATTGAATCGTGTTCTTTGTATTTTTATGAAGCAGAATTTATTTAAAATTTTTACATGAGAAGAACATGTCGCTTTATGTGATCTTTAATAAGACTTAAGAGATTTAGATACATCGAAGATATTTAAATATGAAGAATATTCACTTTCCTTAGCATGCCAGTGAACTCGAAATAAAAGACACCATGTAATCTTCCACAATTGTGGAAGTTTTAATGTACATATATTGTACATTAACGGCAAAATTGATAACCCTCTTTTTCCACGGAGATTTGGGTTAGAATAGGTCGTCAGTAACCTTTGGTAGTCGTACGAGGCTACTAAACAGATAAGACTGCAGATATCGAGGCACCGTGTCACAGCAGGTGTGAAACGATAAAGACCCCGGCTGAACGTGCCGTGCATAATCCTATATTATGCAGTCCTTCACCGGCAATGATAACGTATGAATGAAAACTTCTCGAGCAGGTCGTTAGACAATGTACAGCCAACTGGACGAGTCTTCAGCAGATAGTATGTTTGCCTTTTAACCAAATCGATATCCAAAAGCATGCTATAAAATGTGTTGATGTCAACATCGCGTTTAAAATCAGCATTTTGCAATTTCCATGCAGTCGTTAGGATAAATGTTATGTGACGTTTCATACAAATTGTTAGACTGTCCTTTTCATAATGATTTTAACTAGGGATTACTCCGTTTACTTGATCAAAGACATAATGCACATGGCATGACTGGTCAACAGGAGATGCTTACTCCTCCTAGGCACCTGATCTCCCCCTGTTGTTTACAAGGATTCGTATTTGTATTTCATGTATGATTTATGAGATTTGATTGCACTTCGTTATTTTCATCCTTTTAATTACCATAGCATTCCAATGAAAAATGAACACAGCAAACAGTTATATATTTCACAACTTCTCTCAGGAAGACAAAAGTAAAGAGTTCGGCAAACACGGACGCTGGGCATACCAGAGGTGTGATCAGTGCAAGAGGCGTAGTCATCTCCTGTCGACCGGTCACACCCACCGTGAGCCATATATCTTGATTAAGTAAACGGAGTAATGAGTGTGTAAAAATACAACGGCGTTACACGTCGGACAACATTTGACTAGATCATAGAATTCGCGAAATGCTGTCTTCAAACGAGTGTTGAATCCCCTATAACAACAACTTTTCTTAGTAACCTGTCTCGTTTGAAAACTGATTATAAGCACCATTTGCAGGTGATAATGAAATATTGCTACATAAATATGGAAGTTGACGATTGAGAAGCTGAAGTCATCCCATCTCAATTGTTTGAAATATGTACATTTATTTAACCGTGAAAAACCACGCCAACTCCAAAATGATGACCAAATAAATATTACGAATTGAGTTTTTCGGTTAAGTTTTATTATTTCTTTCCATTTGTTCCGGATTTTGTTTTTACTCCCACCCTATTTACAGTACTTTATTCAATAATACGTGAATTCGTATATTTAAAACCGTTAATGTTAGTTGCTTGCATTTGAAAAAAGTATTCGTGACACTTAATGTTATGATTTCGTGAAAATTACACTGTAATCAAACAGTATAAACATCATGCCGAAATATGTGTTTTTTTCAGGAATGATAATTCGAGTTAATGGAGTGGACCTGACAACTAAATTTGAAAATTCCAACTATACATTCCGAACACCAAATGTGTCTTTGCAGTGGGAAAATCGCACAATATCAGTAACTTTTCTTAACGCCTGTAAGTTAGGGTGCGCTTATTATATAATAATGAAATATTTCGCTACCTCTTCCTCATGTTACCATTAAAGAAACCTGATATATTGATTGATGATATTTTTTCAGATATAACTATGAAAATCAGCGTTGGGAAACGATTCCTGATTTGCGAGACACTAGTCAACAAAAAATATGAAGGTCTAGTATTAGGTTTGATGGGAAACTTTGATGGAAACAAAACGAACGACTTCATTCTCCCAAATGGCACTGTGTTAACAGAAAATGCAACTAAAACCGAAAGGGGCATCTATTACAATTTCGGACAGTTTTGTAAGTATATATATTTCCACATGACATCAAATTTTAATTTTGTTATTTTTGTTATTGTTGTTAATTGCGTATGGCATACATTACAATGTATTTCCATTTAGGGTCTGTCAGTGAAAAGTCTACTCTATTCCACTATGATGACGCCATTTTTGTTAATTGTTGATTATATATATGTTGTTGTTTCTATCAAGGGTCTGTCAGTGAAAAGTCTACTCTATTCCACTATGATGACACTATTTTTGTTAATTATTGACGATATATATGCTGTTGTTTCTATCAAGGGTCTGCCAGTGAAAAGTCTACTCTATTTCACTATGATGACGCTATTTTTGTTAATTATTGATGATATATATGCTGTTGTTTCTACCAAGGGTCTGTCAGTGAAAAGTCTACTCTATTCCACTATGATGACGCTATTTTTGTTAATTATTGATGATATATATGTTGTTGTTTCAATCTAGGGTCTGTCAATGAAAAGTCCACTCTATTCCACTATGATGACGGATTAACATACAGGGATTTTTCGCATCCTGAATTTGTGCCACTATTCACTGACGAAGTGGATAAAAACCGCATCAAGGAAGCAAAAGAGAAATGTGGATCCAACCCATCAAACGCTTGTGTCGCGGATTACTTAGCAACAGGAGACATTAAGTTGGCTAAATCTTCTGGAAATAAAGAGCAGGATTCAAAGTCAGATGTCGCAGTCATCGGTAATACATGTATACAAATAGTTTAACACTGATGATAACCTTTTTTATATCCCACAGTTTGAACATTTCTCAAACAGCAATTCATGGTTTCAACGATTTGGGTACTTAAAGTATTTTCAAGCAGTTTTTCTACTTTAGAAAAATTAAGTGAATGTTTCTATAGATGTATTATTTGAAGGAACACATCCTTTCTGAATGCGAAGCTGTTAAGATATACATATTCTTGATATCTTTTATATGTCATAAATATAAAAGACATGGCTGTATTAGATAGCTATATAGATATAATAAACACTCAATTATACTCATTGCAGTCTCGTTAGATAATATAGTTATGTTAGATCTCTTATTATTTTGTTCGTTGCTTTGTGTGGGTCACTATTGTATTTTGATATCTCTAGGCTATAGCGAGCGATACATGGGTCACGAAGCCACACGACAAGCTAGCTCCAATGCTTGCACATGTCAGTCACTTGATTTGCTCATCAGCTGAAAAATGATGAGTATTACCCAAATTGCTCTGGGAAAATGTCGCCGGTAGTGCGAAACTATCGGGTTTTCCTCATTATAAATTTCTCCTGCTTTGAAAAACATTTATTGAATCACGGACAATGTATTGCAAGCATCAACTTTAACTCTGCTGCCGATTTTATAGCTCTTCGAAGTATGACGTCATGGTACACTAATTTTCCACCTAGTCATCTCCGAATACATACAGACTTATCGGAGGCATCATACAAGAGGAATTAATAAAAGAATTGGCTTTATGACCATGACCTGACCTAGGGTATGTTAAATCTACCTAGAGAAGCCATTGTGCTAAAATAAACTTAATATACAGCACAACCAGCCGCAACACATCTGACCTACTACCCGAATTGAAGAGTGACCTTAACCTAATATCTGAATAGACCAGTAGGTGTGTCGAAGCTTAACTGTCTGTCCTGTAATCCCTCATAGGCTGCTTAGCAGCTGCAATGACAAGAGTGATACAAGTTTGATATTTATTAATTGGATAAGAAACAGGATGCAAATTTACATATATGGTGGAAAGGGTCGCATGCAAACTTTTTGTGGTGAACTGGGGAGGCGGCCAGTGTGCCAGTTTGACTACCAAAGTAGGGGCAACACAGGGGGCCCTATGTGGGCATAGGTGCCCGAACCTGAACGAGTCCCCACGTTCTAAGGAAGGTAGAGATCTCTGTGCATCTCACCGGTCTCCTGAATGCTACCTGGTTTAATTAGCAAGTGCGGAGCAAGCTTGTAGACCCTCCTACAGTTGTCGCAACATGCACCAGCCTGTAGCATCCCCTCCCTTAGTAGGAGGTGGATGTGGCCCCAGCTATGAACTAGCTGAGAGCTCCACGAATTAAACTTTAGCAACTTCTGCAAGAAATTAGTATTTTCTATGAATATCCACTGACCCTTGACCTAGTTTAATGGTCGTCTGGAGGGTACACGTGAAATACCTGCCCCCTGCTTTAGTAGTAGGTGGGAGGAGAGCCGGTTTTGGCGCAGGATTAGTGATCAACTACCCCAACGCACTCCCCAGTCCGCCACAGACATTGGAACAATGTCCCCCACAAAAATTGATATTTGTATGTTTGTTTCCTTTTTTCTTCATCCATACTTGAAATTGGAGGCACTTAAACAATAGGGTGGGCGACGTGCACCCTCGTCGTCGTCCAGGGCTCGCAGGCGCGAGCATTTATCTCTACGCTTCCCTCTCCGAACCCCCTGTGCACTCTCAAGCAATGGTTACTAAGACCAAGTTATCACCAAATTGACACATTTCGGTAATCGCTCTCAACTTGAAGATTACCTGCATTTCCTGTAATTTTCGTGGGAATATTTAAAACTTTCAGGATTTCCGACCAGTAATTAGATTGCATTCTGAAGTTGATCATTGCAAAAAGTGTAACCTCAAAGGTAATAAATTAACAACAAGGTCATCTCAATTCTACGGGGTGGGCGACTTGCACTCTCGTCCGTCACCCAGGCCCCCTGGAGGCACAATGGGAGAGCGTTTATCTCTATGCTACCCCCTTCGAACCCCCTTGCGTACTCTCAAGCAATGGTGACTTAACCAAGAGGTCACTGGTATCACCAAATTGACACATTTTGATAGTGATTATGAAAGTTGTAAATTATTTGAATTTCCTGGATTTTTCAAGGGAATAGCTAAAACTTCAAGATTCCTGACCAAATTAAGACTGAATTCTGAAATGACCATTTCATAATGTGTAATCTCAAATGTGACGTAAGATTAACAACAAAGTGATCGCAGTTCAGGCGGACTATAAGACTTGTCGGCTCTGAATAACTCTTATGATGGAAAGCACAAATTCGACAAAATTTCCAAACACCAATTTAGCATTCCATTTCCCAGTCCTACTTGAGGAAAATTACGCCCCATAACTGAAACTGGTATACCTCTAAAGGATTCCGATTGATTCTGAAGAGTTTCAGCAGAAAATTCTAGAATAATTTTGAAGTCTGAATTCCGTCACAAAAGATCTAACTACAAGTCCCAAATACTTCCGTAAGAACTAAGGTAATAATAGCAGAATGGCACATTGCTAAATACCATTTTCGACGATTCCTAAGATAAAACAATAAACTGTAATGGATCAAACTTTTTCGACCGGAAATTCCTCATAAATTCGTCAAACTAATCCAAACGTTCCAGAGCCAGTGAGAATTAACCCAAACTCAGCTAAGAATTAAAATTAAGACCGATTACTCGAGCCAAAATACGAAAATTACCCAGCCCATTAACACCCCTGAGCCTCTACTCTCAAAGCCACGCCTCCTCGGAAAAAGTTGGATAACAAAACATGACACTTCCTGACGTGGTTTCTCGACTGCTGGAACCATACAAACTCCAATAAATGCCTATTGAATGAATTATGGAAAGAAAAATTCAACGCCGAATACATCTGAGACAAAACCAGTCAATTATTTACATGAAAATGGAATGTGATTGACTTAAAGTTAACCAAACAATAACTTTTGGTTAGGCTTGACATTGAGAAAAAACAACAACAAACCGATCAACAATCTGCAAGTCCGAACTTAAATTGAAATTGTGGACAATTATCCGAAACAAAAACTGCAATTAAATGCAACTAATGATATGGAACTAGGGTTTCTGTGCTATGGAAATTGCTAAATATCCTAAGAACGAGAAGGTGAGAATAGACTGCGACTCGTACGCTGTGATGCTGGTTCTAGCACAAACCTAAAACATGTATACGAAGTAGCATATAGCGCTCCATGTCACGTACGTTGTCGGAATCATCTGTAAACTACATAAAATAAAAAGAGGCAAATTGCTGAAATAGCAAGAATACCACGTAATTGCATAGGGATGTTAATAATAGATAAGTACTATGAAGTTAATAACTCTGCATAAATTGACCGGTGAGGTCCTTGGCACCTAAAATTGTGATCGTGCGTAGTAAAAACCCGTGAACCCCTGTGACCGTGAATAGCAATGCCTACCCTGAAACTTGGGCCCAATAATGCCTAGCAAGTAAACCTAGCGAGATAATGTAGTGGTTGGCCACATTGCAAATTGAACCTCGTGGTAGGTTGAGGTCCGAGCCCCTGGTCTATGCAGTGCTGACATTGCACAGTCAGGTATACCTGAACGTTATCCAGGTTCATCTGTGTATGACATGTAATTGAATAAATTCAAGTAACGCGACATAATGAACTGATTACAGAATGGGACGAATTAAGAGTAAGCAAGCCTTGGAATTTGTAGCATGATCTGACTATCTGGTGCCCTTTGCTTGACCGACTCGCTAGCCATGCCTATGAAAGGTCATGAAACCTACGTTAACCAAGTACCTTGAATCATGAATGGCATTTTGGCCTAATAGATACAATCAAAATTGTGCCATAGGGTTGCCATTGGGATACATAATAATAGAGCACCGGCAATGCTAGGTATATTAGGTGGTGTACGACATGACCAGGATATGAATTTACATATGGCGGCTGCCAAAAGATACATACAGAAACTAAGTCTGAGTATGGTATCGCCCTATGGGCTATGTTGTACGAGTGCTTTACGACAGGCGGTAGAATTTGAACTAAGTGAATATTAAGGAATATCAAATAAATGCAGCGATTCACCATGTTGACCTTGAGAAGGGATGGTAGCCTTCGTCCGAGATTAGACGACTATCGCCGTCTGAATAGGTACCTCCTGCCTTCTGGGGAAGGGGTGGACCAGCGTTGTCGTGCTTCACTGCCTGGCTGGTATGCCGTTCTTGTCTCGAGCTCCAGTCCCGTGGAGATCCCGGTTAGAAAGGTCCGTGTGTGGTGGCACGATAAAAATCGCTCCCCGCAAAGCGGCCGAGCACAGGCCAAAATTTGGAAACCCAGCGCCGACAGTGGTGACGATTCTATTCAGGTTGACCTTGAGAAAGGCGAGTAGCGTTCGCCCGGGATTAAACCTCCATCACCGGCTGAATGGGTACCTCCTGTATTTAAAAGAGTGGGGGAAAATAACGTTGCCATGCTTCACTGCCTTGCCCTCCTAGTCTCGGACTCAAGTCCCGTGGGGTTCCAGGATAGAAAGGTCCACAGCACCCATCGCAGTTGTAACAGGTCGTCAAATTAAACCGCGGGTCCGAGTCACAGGTGGCACGATAAAAATCGCTGAGGCTGAGGCTCCCCACTAAGTGGCCGAGAAAACGCCTAACTCAGGCCAAAGTTTAGCAACCCATCGCCGACAGTGGTGACGATTCCATTGTTGGAAGAGATGTGTTATTGTATTGCTCATAGGAATTAGATAGGTCACAGTTCGTTATCTTCGCCATGGACAAAACAAATCAAAAACCAATCGATCGGTATTGCTTCCATCTGTCCCCCCCCCTTTTTTTTTGTTTTTGGCTTCATCCTGTTGCTGCACTAGTAAAGGATTGTTTGGCTGCGTATACGATTGCACGATGTTAATAAATTAGCTCGATGGCAATGGATTGTCAGTAAGAACATTTTTCACAATGTGTTGAATCTATGGTTTGAGCAGAATGAAAAGTTAACTCGTTCCCCGTTAGGTGGAATTGTAAGAGGCAAGATAGTTCGAACCAGGTTTATTTCGTAAACGGTACGAACTGTATTAGCCAATCTTAATTAATTGTGGACTATTTGATATGCATCAAATAATCTTGATTAAATTCACAATTGTTATGACGTGTTCATTTGATGCGTCAATTAAAACAGTCTATTACCCGTCGATTTTTATCTCACAATACTTATTTACTTTTAATTATTCGTCTCTTTCCGTGGCTGAGGAAAACTTCATACCATCTGCTTTCAACAACACGACCAAGCGAACTGTCTTTCTGTGTGTGTTCAGCTGTAATTATAGAAACCTGAGGGTAACAACTACAAAACAGCATATATTTATAACCAGACCCTTGTATGTTTTGTTGCTGTTGAAGATTGTTTTGTTTGAAAGATAAAACGGCGAGGCTATACATTACGTCACGATACACTGTTTACATCAACTAAGTTATATTTTGATAGTTAATTGAATAAGCTGATCATAGGTAGTGTTACTACACATTAAGGTTTTTCTAGTAGCGGTCCTACACTAAAAAATAATTGCCCTTCAACTTTGTGTTGTAACAGAAAATGAAACACCGCAGATATCAGGAAATACCACGTTACATGTTGTTGTCAATAAAGAAGTGGAAATGAGGTTCAATGTTTCTGATGATGGGGAAGAAACCCCGACATACAGAGTTTTAAAACAACCAGACAATTTCCTACTTGACGATGAAACGGGAATAGCACGATGGACGCCGCAAAATGCTAGCATTTCTGAAATAAGGTAATACTGTATTAAAACAAGTATTGCAATTCAGGACAAATTATATCTTTGTGTATCAGTTTCCTTCTTTTCTTCAATTCTTAATAACAACCTAACACTTATTCTTTTTCGTTAGTATTATTGCTGTAGACAGCCAGGGCGCACAGTCCCCCTCCCTCGATGTCTCCATCATATTTTGTACCGGATGTAGTGACAGTGGGGATTGTGATTTCTTCAATACTATACCCACAGGAAATGACCGATTTCGCACGACAGCCTGCAGCTGTAACATCGGATATTCCGGTATATATGCTTATCATTTCACCTATTTGATTCACGACCAATGTTTGATTTGCAAATATGGTGAAAAGTAGAATTGGCTATTCCGTCTTCGTATATTAATTTCTATATACATGTAGAAGTAATGTATCCAACATGACAAATGCACTACTGTCTGATATTTTTATTCTGTTCAATAGGAGATGATTGTGAGATCGAGACAGACGCCTGCCTACAGAACCCCTGTCCTCTGGGTAGGGATTGTACTGACCTGTCCCCCGAGGAAGAGGTCAGACTGGGACGAGGATACAACTGTTCAGAATGTCCCACTGGATATAACGATGTCGAAAATAAATGTCAAGGTTCTTTAAATTTAATAACATATCGAAAAAGGAAACTCAATTTAACTTTGAAATTTGATAATTTGTACAGGGTACTTATTTTTTCCTTTGACAAAGTTTAATAAGGAGTACATTGTGAACAAATACCAAGAAAGGTATTTTTATCTTCGGCGAAAGATTCAACGCAAGACGTGTTTTGTGTGTTATACTTGTACTATCTAAACAAGTGATATGCACGGTATTCAGGATATTGATGGGTCAAAATTATTTTCAAACTAGATATCGATGAGTGTATATCGGCTGAAAGTAATTCTTGTGATATGGCCAAGGAAACTTGTGAAAACACAGATGGCAGTTATATATGCACTTGTCTTGAAGGGTACAGAAAATTGGACGACACTTGTAATGGTACGTGTATTGTAGCTGTAGAAAAGTAGTTGGTATTCGTGTAAATAACGGACAGACAGGTAGAGATAAATTGATGAATACAAAAGAGCTCCCGTTTCAGATTTAAGTAATGAAGTGAAACCATCAATGATGCTATATTTCTCTGATGGACAGGAAGAACAATATTGTTGATCACATTGTTTACTTTTTGGTATTTCTTTATAAACTTTTTGGTTTATTGTTTTCATGTCTAGATATTTTGCTTTTGATATCACAGATATAAACGAGTGCATGGAAGGCACGTCTGGATGCCAACAGCTTTGTAGAAATTATATTGGTTCATTCAGTTGCTTGTGTCACCCAGGATTCAGTCTGAATGAAGACAATTCTACCTGCAATGATATGGGTAAAGTGTTACTATCTTATTAGTTCATCGGAGATGAAAGCTTTGTTGAGCTTTCTTTTCAAAACTTCTGTCGTCTGTCGGTGAAGTTTTCACATTATCATCTTTCTCTCCAGAACCACTGGGCCAATTTCAATCAATATTGGTACAAATCATCCTTGCATAAAGGGGAGTCACGTTTCTTCAAACAAAGGAACGTGTCCCCTAGACAGGGGAAATAATCATGTGAAAAAACATACAATAAGGAGGGTCATTTTAAAATTTTCTTAAGAATCACTAGGTCATCGGGTATCGAAGTTAGTAGAGAAATATTTAAGGGCCATCTTTTCAAGAACAACAGGGCCATGATTCATCATGTTAATACATAAACATCCTTAGGTAGTGCAGATTCAAATATGTTCAAATTGTGGTCCACTGAAGAAGGATGTGACCACAATAGGAAATCAAGGTTTTATATGGGAATTCATATAAAATATCTTTTCAAAACCTTCATTTCAATAACAGCAAACCCATGATTAGTCATAGCAATATGCAAGTACTTTATGTGTTTGTTTTAATTCGGGGACACCGTGGGTACGATGGGGCCACAACAGATGGTTAAAGTATTACATGGGAAGATGCAGGGAATTGATTTAAACAAATTGATCAGATTTATCACTGTTCGTTATCTTCGCCTTTCATTCTTTTCAAGAGTAGCAGGGCCAGACAAAGTGTTTTTATTGTCTGTCTGTTCGAAACTCTATCAACTTTTGAATGGCAAATGATATGGTTCTCATATTTCAAATGCACAGATCTTGTGACAAGATATTCAGTGATGTCATGATCCTTTGGTGATGGCTTGGACCACATTATGTGGTCAACATTTGTCATGGGAATAAGATTGAAAATGTTTTGTTTTCAAACATCACAACAGTTGAACGACATGGTCGAGGTAACTCATCTGAGCGATAGGGCCCATTGTCCTCTTGTTTTCGCATTTTCCCTATAGGGTACAATGTAGGTCCATGAAATTTTGAATGCAGTGGAATTACATAACAATTGCAGGGGAAATGTATAACATTCACCAGTAAAATAATCGTTAAAATGTATTCAAATAAGGATGTATATTTAATTGCTGGGATAAAATTTAGAAATTCATTTCAAAATTAAGAATTATTTCACTCATGCATAGCTCTTATCCTTGGACGAATTTGGCTCCATTTTTTGGCACTCTAGGTTTCCTTTTAGCTCTTACAAGTTGATTTTTTTTTTTTTCGAATTTCAAACATTTCGGCTTGAGCATCACTGAAGAGACATTATTTGTCGAAATGTGCATCTTGTGCATCAAAATTGGTACCGTACAAGTTTTACATTCGTATTTGGTTAAAAGGCGTAGTATATGAAGCATGGCATACAATATTCAATTACAGGTGATGATCTCTGTCGAAATTTTGAGAAGGAATGTGAGTATGCTTGCAGTACTATAGACGGAATCACCCAGTGTATATGTCCATCTGGGTACCAGCTCACAAATAATGGGATAAACTGCACAGGTCTGAATATAGTTTTCATTATGTTAATTCAGTTTATTTTTCAATTACATATTTAACTAAATGACATATTTACCCTTTATCTGCTACATGCTTTTAAAAACTGTTTATTTCTAACTTTTTCATTGTGTACATTTATTACAATTTACTTTTTAGTGAATTTTCTACAGATGTTACAATGTAAAATAATTATTCAGATATTGATGAATGTGCACTGGATACTACACCATGTGATCAAGAATGCCTCAACATGAACGGATCATTCCAATGTGTATGTCGTCCTGGTTACAGTCTGAACGCAGATAAAACTTCCTGTTCCGGTAAATTACAAACTGTTGTGGTTATTTTGCAACGATATCCAAGGAATAACAATTTTTGCTAGATTGTTTCCAGTGTGCTTGCTATTTGGATGTTTTATTGGACATAGATGTCAACGGCAAACTAACAACACAACTATATGACAAACTATATTATTTCAGCTTCAACTTCCCATATTTGTGTCACAATGTTCCATAATGAAAGGTGGAGATAACAAACAGTGATCAATGAAAGATTAAGATAACGAACAGTGATCAATTTCATAATTCCTATAAGCAATACAAAATAGAGAGTTGGGCAAACACGGACCCCTGCATATACCAGAGGTGAGATCAGGTGCCTAGGAGGAGTAAGAACCCCCTGTCGACCCGGTCACACCCGCCGTGAGCCCAATATGTTGATTACGTAAACGGAGTTATCCGTAGTCAAAATCTGTGTGCCAAGAACGGGTTAACAATCGGTATGAAACAAGTCAGACAGCATTTTACTCCATGACAGGTTGTATTGGTATTCTACATTGTTATGGAGACCATGCAATTTCCGAAATGCTGATTTTAAACGAGCCTGTTGAAACCCCTCCATCATCAACTTGTTTGTCAATAACCTACCTCGATTTGAAAATTGATCATACGTGGAACAATATCTTGCGTATCGAATCTGTTGAGAGGTATAAACACCATAAGGAGGTGATAATGAAATATTGCTGCATAACTATGGGAGGTTAATGATGGAGAATCTGAATTCATCCCGGTTATCATAAAGTTGAGCTTTTAGTTTACCGTTAAAATTTGTTTTCAATAATTCAAGTAACAGGTTCGGAACAATGATGTGGGTTGTAAATGGTACTCTTTTATTAACAGTGTGTGAGCTACCAAACTACGGTGAGAAATGCAACCAGGTGTGTGAGTGCGGTTCTGGTGTAGACAGGTGTGACCCTGTTAAAGGATGTGTCTGTCTCTCGGGATGGACCGAGAAAAACTGCAGTGTCGACATTGATGAGTGTCAGCTAAACCCAACTATATGTGGTAGCAATAAACTCTGTCATAACACTGAAGGTTCTTACCGGTGTGATTGTTTACAAGGATTCAAATTAATCGAAGACAAGTGTGAAGGTTGGATTTTTGTTTTATTGTAACAATTTCAAATTGAATTTGAATGGATTGCTATGAAAAGAATGTGTTCAATGGGATAAAATTTTATGTATCGATGTGATTTTATATCCGTCACATTCTTTCCTGTTTTTAAAGATATCGATGAGTGTGACGATGCATCACTGAATGACTGCCCGGTGGACACTACACAGTGTATGAACACGTTCGGTAACTATACCTGTGAATGTAAGGAAGGATATCAAAGAAAAAACTCTGTCTGTGAAGGTAATTATCTACTCTAGTCTACATGTTTATATATATACATATATATATATATATATATACACTGTATATATATTTATCTATTTATCTACCTATTTATCTATTCATTTATCTAAATATTTTCATGAAGTATAAAATATATCGATTTCAATATTCGTATAATAAATTTTTAACATGGATATAAAAATGTCCTCAAAATGAACAATAATTACTTTTCAAAAATACTATATTATAAAAGTATTACTACATTTTGATATAAAAACAGTTGATCAAATGCTTTTTTCAACAGATATTGATGAATGTAAGACTCCTATTCACGGATGCTCCCAGAAATGCGAAAACGCCGATGGTGGATACAGTTGCCTGTGCTTCTTCGGATTTACACTTAAGGATGATCGAAAAACGTGTGAAAAGAGTATGAAGTTTTATCAAATACGTATTTCAAAGCAGTTTTGTCTTTACTTTTTGAGCTTTCGGCATTTTGTTAGAGTGTAGACTTCCGTTCCAATGAAATCAGTTTACATTTAAGTTCGTAAAAGAAAGACAAACAAAATGTAGTTAATAAGTTAAGCACGTACTCTGATATTGCATGTTCTTTACAATATTTATGGAAATGATAAACATTTCTCCTTTGATTGAAATTCAACTAATATATTTTGTAGTGCCAGCTCGAGATTCTTGTTCCTTGTTTCCGGAATTAAACTGTTCCTACGGTTGTAAACAAGTCGCACATGACGATCACACTGGAATTTGTTTTTGTGAGACAGGATACAAACTTGCAGTGGACAGGAAAACATGCAAAGGTATTGTTTACATGCATACATATAATTCATATACATATTACCAAACAAAAGCAACACACAATTTGATTACTTTATGAAAATAATTATGCAAGGAAAAATAATCAATTTTAGAAATAATACATGTATATCGCTTAGGTTCGAATTTACTATTAAAGAGTAAAGGTATAAAATCTCATAGCGAGCGCTGGCTCGTACTGCGAGCTCTATTGACTAGAGCGCGGAAAATAATCCAAGCTAAATCTAAACCTCTAACAATAAACTTTTTTGACGCTAATCCCAGAAGTCCCTTGTCAAAAATGGCTGAGATCTCGCAAAGTCACACCTTGGAATATGATTGTGAACTTACGTGGATTATCAACAAAATCTTGTGGCCTCCTTGCTCCAAAATTCAGTGCATCATTAGGCGAAATGTTTAACGAAGTGCTATGTTTATGAAAGGCAGGCTAAGATGATGTGTGATGTCACGTCTACGTTTTGACGTACGTCATAATAAGACTGACAGTGGCGGATCTAAATATGTACCGGTACTTGTTATTTCCATTTGTAAAAGTCATATTACCGGGACAATATTGAATATACGTAAACATTAGGCATATGTAATATGGAATCGAATACAAATTGTGTATAATCGACTGCAAACCACAAATCTGAATAAAATACTAAATTCTCAATAGGAATTTATTATTCTAACAAGAAAAAAAGGAGACTTTCTTTTTAAAAATTGTTAGAATATGTGAGGGATCAAAGGTACCGAATTGGTGCTATTTAAGTAATTCCAAAAATAAATGGAATTCGGTCGGATTGAAAACATTTTTTAAAAAATCTTTTGTTTCTTTCCCGCGCCTAAAAATAAAAAGTGCTTAAATCAATTTCCTTTTAACATGTCCGGTAATGCAAACCACGACGACACCCCCCTCCTCTCCCTCATGATAACCAACTATGCTACTTGCTACATGTATTAACGACTGAAAAAATCATTAATTAAGTCTAGTTTTGTTAATCAATCTTAATTCATGT
Organism: Ostrea edulis; assembly: GCF_947568905.1. NCBI lineage: Eukaryota > Metazoa > Mollusca > Bivalvia > Ostreida > Ostreidae > Ostrea > Ostrea edulis. The sequence goes on from NC_079169.1 coordinate 12,544,823, forward strand.
ATCCCCACAACAACAGTGGAGAGGGGCTGGAATCAATTATGTTGCAATTTTATTCAATGCTTATATGTGAATGCTGAAATATTTCATCATTGTGTTACAACTAGGATTATGTACAATATTATAAAAATAGTTCTAGTTTTCTCTTTTGGAACATACCATTGCTGCAAGGGGATTATCATATGAATTTCAATATTTTTTAAAGATAGGTTCGCATATGTGGGGGGAGGGGCATATACATGCCCAATAGTTGAATTTATCGATTTATTTTCAAATTTTCATTATATTGAAATGCGTTTTGTGTTTAAAGGCAGTGCTGTTTAAACATAGTTTTACAAACTTGAAAGGTTTGGGCATTTTTATCATACAATTAGTAACTTAAAAAGATTGAGAGTAGAAAAAAGGGAAAGTAGAGGCTGAGAGCCTCACAGTGAAGGCAGCATAAATAAAATGTATATATAGCATAAAAATATTTCAATCACATTCATGTATACATCTTTTAATGATTTTTAATATAAAACCCTGGGGGGAAATTCATGTAATGAGTATTTGGCCTGATCAAAGCATGAACATTACAAAATATGTACATACATGAAGCTGCGGCTCGCCCAAACGGTAGCACCGTCAACATATTACAGGGTACCTAAGTTCGCGGATGTAAAAACATTAAACCAATGATATGAAATTCAACTCTGTATTCTAGATATTTATACCTAATCAATCTATATTACTATTAAAGTTCAAAATTTCCATGTCCGAAATTCCGTATACTTCCCAAGATTTGCGGAAATGAATTCGGAAAAATATCTATTATGTTTGGTCGAACTGTATATGGGCCCTGGAACTATACGACTCAGAATGTTTGAGCATTGCATCAAGCTATTACATACCTTTCATAGAATATGCAGCATCAAATATCATCTCTAAGTTGAATTTCTTACCCCAATTCATCAACTAAAGTCCATAATAGCTCCAAGTGACTGAATCTTATTGTTCCTAATTGCATGCACGTGTCAATAACAAATTAGTTTCCTTTATGAGTTCGTTTAATTTGTAAACGATTTTACATCCACGGAATTTTCTGATTAAAATGTTCTCTATGAATACTTTTTTATAATTCCCATCGGGTCTGGTTCAAATCAGGAAAATCGGAATATTTTAGAATTTTGATCATTTCATTTCAATTTCTTTTTTAGAAGATTTTATCCGCAGATTTTTAAATATTAGCATTTTCAATTGTAATAGCTATTTTGTATTTAAGAATTAGAACGTCTATCTGGGTTGTTTAGGACTGTTTTCTTAGATATTCATCTTATGCATCTAATCCCAGCGAAAATTGGACTCTAGAATCTCTTATTTGCGAACAAAGCACCTTCTCTATCATTACGGGATAAATCATATGAAATTCATATAAAATACTTGAGACTTTTATCACTCTTTCGATGATGAAATCATACTTCATAAGATGTGTTTTAACGGGTCATTACATAAAATTGTAATGTAATGAGCTACCTTAAAGGTAACCAAATATCAACTCAGAAAGGCTTAATAATTTCAGGTTGACGTAGGCACCTGAAATATTTTATCTTGACATTTGGGTATTTGATAAGAGGAGTCTTTAGGACAGTTGTTTGTGGGATTCTTAAGAAATTCCTCAAGTGCTACAATTGATTAAAAATGTTCGACCCTGCTGCAGTTCAGTTGCTTTCTGTTAGTTCTCAGCTGTTTTCTGTTAGTTCTGACAAAGTCGTCATAAGAACATGTAAGTTATGATCGCGTGGACAGCCTTGATGTCAATTCATTTTGAGAAGTTCATGTTAGCAGCATTTGCAGGACAAGATTCAGTCATTTTCCGAAAGATTTGGCATCTCCCACAGGATCCCAAATATTTCATCGATAAAAATCTTAATAACTTTCATTAGAAAAAGGCATATCTTTTTTTATCACGGGCAATTCAGCATATGTGACAAAATGGTAAGGAATTTTATTTTGTATGTCAATCAACAAATCAAGAGTAGAACTATGATCTGTATGAATTAAAGTAATGTTTGATTTATATCATTAGTCCTTAAAGATCAGTTTGCTGTGTTATTTTTTAGCATTGTTGTATAATTGTATTTTCTGCAATTGATGATGATGATATATTTTCAAAACTAGGATTTATAGATGTACGAAATAGCTATATTTCTTTTCATTTAGATATTGACGAGTGTAAAGATGTTACAACCTGTTCACATAATTGTACAAACAAAAATGGATCATTTACCTGCGGTTGCGCCATTGGTTACGCACTACAAAATGACAGGAAATCCTGCAAAGGTATTACATACGGACGACTTCCTTCCAATGGCTTTAGTATTCAGCTATATAAAGGTTTCTTAGGGATTATAGACATATTCTAAATCTTATATCATCTAAGATTAGGAGTGAGACACTACTTAAAAACAATTTTGATCATTTGTAAATCGAGGTAGGCTACAGACAAATAAGTGATGCTACCTGAGTTCCAAAAGTCACATATGACGTCAGCATTTTGCGAATTATATTGTCATTATAACAATGGAATTTACAAATGCAACCTATCATTAGGTCGAATGATGTTTATGCTATTTACATACTGATTTCCACTACGGATTACTACGTTTACTTGATCAAGAGAGAGGGCTTACGGTTATGTAACCAGTCAACATTATATTTCACTCCCCCTAGGCACCCGATTCCGTCTCTGGTGTGTCTAAGGGTCCGTGTTTGTACTACTCTTAATTCTGTATTCTTTGTAGGAATTATGATATTGATAAACGTTCGTTATCTTCACATTTTCATCATCTTCTCCATAAATGTTGCTTTTGGTTAATCTTTATCATGAAATGAAACTATTTTTAGAGTGTAGTCAGTATTTCTATGGCGAGAACTGTGAGACATCCTGTAAATGTGGACGAGGTGCCAGTGGTTGTCATCATGTGAATGGCTGTGTCTGTAAGCCCGGATGGATAGGTGAAACGTGTGAAGTGGATATCGACGAATGTAAAAATGATCCATGTGCTGGGGATCACGTGATCTGTCTGAACACCCCCGGATCATTCCGGTGTCAATGCATTACAGGGTTCCAAAACTTCACTGGCGAGTGCAAAGGTACAGTATTTAGATTGATAGACAAAGTAGGCAAATCGGCATTGCCTCATCAACACTTTATAATCTTTTGATATTATGAGTAAATTGATTGTGTATACAATAGTGTCTATCAAAATATGTATAATTTACATTGTCAAGTAGGAGTTTCCGAACCTCTCCTGTAGATAGTTGTATGTTGAGGCAACCAAACCACCTCTCGATCTACGTAGAATAAAACTCACCTTACAATAAATTGTTAAATTAAAAGCTAACGTTGACACTCTTGCATTTAACTGCGTTTTATATCTGCAGTTTGAACATTTATATGACAAAACGAAGATGTGTATAAAATCGATCGGTCTACGAGTTAAAAACATATGTACGATTCTAACTTACCTTTGGACATCGTAAAACCCTCATCACGTTCTGAAATACCATCATGGAAATTATTAAAACCCAAAGTAGACACATCACTTTCTGAATATAAAAATCTGAAACAAATTCCGTTATTTGCAAGCAAAAATTATCAGGAATAAAACAAAACAAACATTCCACAATTGATATCTATACAGATGGTTCAAAAGACCAAAATAAAGTCACTGCTACTGCAGTTATCACAAACGACGTTTTCGCTGCACGGCTTCCGAATGAAGCAACAATTTATATTGCCGAAGCCAGGGCTATTCAGCTTGCGTTTGAGTACATTAAAATTTCTAATGACAATATTTTCAGACTCCCTCATGTCTACAGTCAATAAACATCATAAATGTTGATCACCCATCTATTTTAGATATTTTAAACCGTTACTTTCTTTTAACTTTACAAGGTAAAATAGTTGTGTTCTGCTGGATCCCAACTCACATTGGTGTCCATGACAGCAACAAAGCAGATAAAGCGGCTAAAAGGGCACTTAAAGACGATATTGTATACTTCAAAATTCCCTACACGGATTTGAGATATATCTACATTGTCTTTGGCAAATACATTGGGATTTCTGGGATAAAAGTAAACTTTATTCTATTCAAAACAAAGTAAACAAACCGTGTGACATCGTAATGGAACGTCAAGACGAAATGATTATTTCAAGAATACGCATCGGGCATTCACAAATTACCCATGCCTACTTACTAAACAGAGAATTTCAGCCTGAATGCATATTTTATGACTGTCTATCAACTATACATCACATTCTTATAGAATAGTTTTAAGAACACATCTTGTTTTATACTGTTGCTGAATACTAGATTTAGTTTAGTATTATTGCAGAACAGGAATATATTTCTAGATTTCGTAGGCTTAAGGTTATTGATACTTGTAATTAATATCCAGGTGACCGACAAGGCTTGTGTGTATACTGTTCCTACTTTTTCTACAGATATCGACGAATGTCAGGATCCTCTAGCATGTCATCAGAAATGTACAAACTTTGACGGAAATTACACCTGCAGCTGTAAACATGGTTTTGAACTTATAAATACGAAGGATTGTAAAGATATAGATGAATGTAAAACCGCCCAGTGTCACCAATGTTCCAATCGACCGGGGGGCTTCACATGTTCGTGTCAGGAAGGCTATCAACTGAACGCAACAACGCTGAATAGATGTTATAGTTAGTAGATGTAGCTCACTAAAGTCTCACGATTTGAATCTCACTTTTTTTACTACATGTTCTATGAAAGTGCGACTTGGATCAAACTAAACTTTCCAAGTTCTCTTGTTTCACATGATTCTGTTAATTATCCATCCACTTTCTTTCTGACCGTAAATCAGTTTAATATTGTACATTTTTTTTCGATTTACATAACTGATTTCTTAGTGTAGAATTTGACGAAAAAGAGTTTTAAAGTTGTTCAGATAAGGAACCTCAACGAATCCCAAATGGAATATTGATTAAGAGTTTAATTGATGCGTAAGCATAATTATTTGCACGAAATTTCAGTTTGATTAACGGATAACCATCGCCTTAGCTAGCTTAATGTGGGAATAATTATAGGACCCAATGGTTTTGAAATGGAGGTGTTGATCTTGTATGATTCTTAAATGGGACTAGTAACAATAAAATTCATAACTCATAAAAGAAATATTTCTCCTCCCATTAAATGGGTGAAAATCATTACAATACGATTTGCCTTTGTAACTACATGTAGTTGTAGTGTTAGATTTGTCAGCTTTAAGATTTTTACGTATTAAAAAGTTCAACTTCCCATACTTGTCTAGCAATATTCCATTATCACCTGCATATGATGTTTACGTCTCTCGCAAGAACTTGTTCTGCTTACGATAAGTTTTTAAATTCCTGACAAATAAATCGATGTTACAGGCGATGAAACAGTCTCGTTTAAAGGCAGCATTTCAAATATGCTATGGTTGTTATAACGATCTAATTTACCAAACCAACTTATCATTGGGTCAAATGCTGGCTGACATATTTCATACCAATTCTTAGAACGTTCTTTACACACTGATTTTAACTACGGATTACTCTGTTAACCTGAATACCTATAGGGCTCATGACGGGTTCCCCCGGTCGACAGTGTGTGTTTACTCCTCCTAGACACCTGATAACATCTGTATTATGTATAGGGGTCCATGTTTCCACTACTCTGAATTTTATATTCTTTATGAAGGAGTGATGAGATTGATCTCTGTTCGTTATCTTCACCCTCTCTTTGTACACACAAATTCCTTGATATATATATCTACCCTCAGTCACAGTCGCAGTAGCGCAATGTTAGAGCATGCGCTTCGGAATCGGGAGGTCGTGATTTCGTGGTCGAGTTGTTTCATGGTCGCTTTAAACCTAAGACGTTACATGTAACATAGGCAGTGATTACACCTTCGCCAAATGCTTAGCACGGATCTTTCGGATATGACCTTAAAACAGGGATCCCGTGTCGCAGCATATGTTGGCACGTGAACAAAATCTCACTACTACGGCCGTAAACACTAAGTTTAGGTCAAATTTTTTGGTACTTCGTCTACAATTGTTGACTTTTCCTTATCAATGAAAAAAATTCGATGAAAATTCGTTCTAAAACACACACACACCGTCTGTCACAGGTTTTAGGAAGCCCTTTTATTGATATATTGCAAAAGAAAGTATGTCGTAGCTTGATGATGACTAACCGTTTTCATATAACATAAGCTGCACATAAACTACTATAATTAGGGTCTTATGAATCTCATTTCACAGTGTCCATTCTCTACTTTATCAGATATTGATGAGTGTGTGGGAATTATTCACAACTGCTCCGGAGGGGCCATCTGCACTGATACTATTGGAAGTTTTAACTGTAACTGTTTGAAGGGGTTTGAAGGCGATGGATACTTCTGTACAGGTATTATATATTCATTATTAGTGAATTCACGACAGTGTACATGCTTATTCTATGGTATTTTTATAAAACATCATGGAAAACGATTATTTCCTCGCGACATCTATTCGATGTAGTTTGAGCGACGTAGACATATTACATCAAACCAGATGTCACAGAAAGGGTCGCTACTCCAATTTCAAAATTGCAATTGCAATTGACGAGGCCCTCGACAGAGATCAGTATAATTTAAAAGAGAAACAGTTTCCGGTTTATTTTATTTCGGTTATGATTCGGCCATATTGCGACTCTTAGTGTTACCTGCTGGACATAGTGATTTAGACGGCAGTCACGTGTTATAAGTAAATCAATGAAAAAGCGATATTTTGGTTCGAAGGAAATGATTTTCTATAAACTGCCTTTCAAACCAAATCAATTACTTTACTTAATTGAGAACCATTTCACTAAAGTCAAGGATATGTTACGGGGCTTGTCAAAAAGTATGATGAAACAAATACCAACCCCGAATTTTACATGGCAAGAATGTTCACATTTGAAAGAACCAATTGATAAATAAAAATAAAAGAGGCTATTGATAATACAATTTGAAGCAGTTTTCAATGCAGAACGATCATATTTCAAGTCTACTAAATTGGTGGTGGTATTTCAGCAATTATGTTATCATTTTGAAGAGCTTAAGAATTTTACATCGACGTCTATGAAAAGTATCATGCTTTATTGGAATATTTTAAACAGAAATTATATATTCATACAAATCTCTTGGTATAAAGTTACATCAACTTTCTTTCAATCAAAATATGAAATAGAATTAATTATTTACCACACATGTTTTTAGAAAATTAGATTTTCCTTATCATTATTACAAAGGCTGGACACTTATTTCAAAAGGTTTGAAGTGCAAATATAACGGCTTTTAATCATTTACCAGTAATGTGAATTCTACTTCATTTTCATCGTTATTTAACAATAAGCATTAATTTTTATTTCAATCACTAAAATGTCGTTATACATTGATGTATATTTAATTGCTGTTATAAAATTTAGAAATTCATTTCAAAATTAAGGATTATCTCCTTCATGCATAGCTCTTATCCTTAAACGAATTTGACTCCACTTTTTTGGCACGCTGTTTTTGGCTATAATAGCTCCAAAATGTTATTGTTATTTCGGATTTCTAACATTTCGGTTGAACATCACTGAAGAGACATTATTTGTCGAAATGCGCATCTGGTCATCAAAATTGGTACCGTATAAGTTTTACATTGACCACTTTATAATATTTGTAATTTAATGTCATACAAATCCATGTTGAATTTCGTCTGATGTATTTTACATCGTTATCTATACTTACGCTAGGAAATGCAGAAAGATACACCCAGTGTTGTTTTACACCGTGACATACATATACTCGTATATCATTTTATTCACTTGGTACAATAAACTTGACTTATGCAAATGTAATTAAATTTATTCATTTCTTATCGCAATCATTGACGAGCCTTTGTAGTTTTCAGTGTTGATCAAAATTCAATATATATCGTTTTATTTTGTCAAATGCCTTCCATTGATGAAAATAGCTCTAGATGTTAAAACCCAAGTTTCTTTTCAGCCTGTAAAGACTATACTTTTGGGGAACAATGTTCTGACAAATGCACGTGTGTTGTCAACAACACAAAGGAATGCGATGATGTATCCGGTAAATGTCAATGTAAGACCGGATGGGGAGGAACTAATTGCTCGGAGGATGTGGATGAGTGCAAGATGAACATCACCAAGTGTGACACTAACTTATATCAGACATGTATTAATACACCAGGTTCCTCCCATTGTGAATGTCGTTATGGCGGGCTAAACCTTTCTGACTGTATTCGTAAGTAGCATACCAATGATGAATTATCAATTGTTTCGTCCTAATGATAATGAAACCTTTAATCAAGTTTACATTGATGTGTTGTAGGTCCAAAGTCACCACACAAACCAAGTAAGAATATACAAGCTGTCCGCTTTTTCTGGATATACTTAGATATTTGGTGTTAAAAATAATTGTGTGGTTCCGGTTTCCCGACGTACCCTATTTTTAATCCCCGATCCTACACGTTTTGGTTTTGTAAGCACGGAATCAAATTATCCCGAAAATGTTGATGACTTTAGGATACGGTATACGCAGTATCGCAATTTTGAGTAACATTTACACGTCATCAATATTTCAGTATTATAGCATCAAACATATTTTATTTCATCATTAAATATTCACTACAGTCATATACCTTTTTAAATATTTCGTTCACACAAAAACATAACGACTAAAACAAAGAAAAAGAAACAAAACAAAAAAGAAACAAAAGAATATGTCCTACCTATCCTACTTCTGAAAAGCACGAAATAGCAACCACACAATTATTTTGTTCTTATATTTGTTACCTTTTGTCAGTTACCAATGAAATGCATAATTAATCAATAATCCCATATCATTATGCTAATATTTCATCGTAATCAGTTTAACAATTTGAGTTTGCTATCAATAGAATCAACAGACGTCAAAGTACGTGCCGAAATCAGATTCAACTTTGAAATATCTAGGAATGAATTTCTTAACAACAGCGAAAAGTGGCGTGAAGACTTTGAAAACTCGGTATGAACTTATTTAAAACATGCAAATAACAAGACATTTTATTAAATATTTATCAGATTCAATATTTGAGAAAAAAATGTAATTGGAATTTTTATTTGAAACTTATTAGCTGGCGAATTTCTACAGAAAGAGTGTTCGCAGATTTTCTGCTGTCTTTGTCCTGTCTATTCGGTAAGTGAATGTTGATTTTGTTTGAATAATGTTTGTGTAATTTGAAAAATTTGCTTTCATATAGATACATTACAAGTTTTGGGTTAAGTTCCACAAAGTTAGCGACATTTTTCGTCATTAAAAGTACAGTCTTGTATTCCAGCATATTTCAAATTGATGTCTACACCCAGTATTTCGTACAAAAATATCCCCACTATTGCATCCAAACTTTTTCATTACAAGAAAACTTTACAGCGCCTCCATAGAGACCATCTTATACTTAATCCAACTACGTGTTCTTCATCGTCTTCCTTCAACTACATGTATAGTACAGTTGGATATGTCAATACTGGTGATGTTGAAATATTTGAAAATGAGGACATCAAATCAGTTATCTTAAAAGGTCCTAATAAACTAATAAAAGAACCTCGATCTCGCAATTGGCGATAGAACTTCATCCTGTAGAAGAACATGCCAGACAATGGGCTAAATATGAAAAAGAGCGTGATAACTTGTCAGAATGGGTAAACGTATCTTTAACGAACTTGACAATGATTCCACATTACATACCTATACTACAACTGCCCATTTAAAAGATAAACTGCTTATGTTTTTAACACATTTCACTTATCAGGCTCATGGCGGGTGTGACCGGTCAACAGAGGATGATCATTCCTACTAGGCACCTAATCCCACCTCTGGTATGTCCAGGGGTCCGTGTTTGCCCAACTCTCTTGTTTATATTCCTTATAGGAGTTATGAGATTGATCGCTGTTCGTTATATTCGCCTTTCATTTGAAATCCCAGTCAATGGAACGGATGAATGAAAGGTGAAGATTACGATGAAGATTACGAACAGTGGTCAATCTCATAAATCCCACAAACAATACAAAATAGATAGTTAGGCCATTCTTTACACACTGGTTTTAACTGCGGATTGCACTGTTTACCTGATCAAGATAAGGGTCTAAGACGGGTGTTACAGGTCGATAGAGGATACGTACTCCTCCTAGACACCTGATCCCACCTATGATATAACCAGAGGTCCGTTTTTGCCCAAATTCGTTTTTGTATTCTTTAAAGGAGTTATGATATTGATCACTGTTCGTCGTCTTCAGATTTTCATATACAGATGTATCATATTTCTCACGAGATACCGACTGCATGCATTTTGTTTATTTACTTGTGGAAAGTGTTGAAAAAACGCTACTTAAACGTTAATGTCGTCTATTGATATCGGCACTACAAAACCGTTTTATTGCTTAAATATACAAGTCTTTTATTCTTACCTGATGTTAAAATAAGTACAATGAAGGGAACATCCAGGATTTTTCAAATATATAGTTCATCGTGCGTTCATCGCTCGCTCAGCATTTAATATGCGCTCCATTCACGTTTTGCGTTCGCTTGCCTTTCACTTAATTGCGTTTAGCGTTAACATACCATTCACTCTGCGTTCGTTAACCGTTGAAGTGGGAAAGTAGACCGTTTCAAGGACTGAACCTACCATTAATTTCTTATGTTTAAAGATGCACCTTGATCGATATTCGAACTCTGAAAACCACCACCCCACACCCCCGCTGGAAAGAGATCACCAATATCAACGCATCAATCTTTATTCATTAAATGAAGTATGAAAAAATCAATATCTGAAATTAAATGATTTGTGATTAACTTTTCTCAGTCTTGGGAGTATCATTGCTGATATAGAAGTCCATGGACCCAAAACTGATACAAAAGATCTGCAGCGTAACATGGTTACCAGCACATTGAGATTGCTATCTGGAGAAGAAAAGCTTATTCTTAATGGCCATGACGTAAATGTCATAGAAATGGCACAAAAAGATGACAATGGAAGATCGGTTATTTGTAAGTCAGGTTCCGTTATATATTGAAACAGTTAAAGCACTGTAGTATTATTATGAAATTATACCCTTCCCCAAATATTTACTTAGTTGGGGTTAGAAATAAGAAGCTTTTCTTTTCCTTGCAAATGCAGTACTGATAACTATAAGTTGTGTGTATGGAAACTTGATGAATAGTTCATATATTACATATTTGCTAAACGTCTTTGCATTTCCAGCTATAACAAAGGCATCCTCACCATGTGTTTTGTTCACAAGTCTTGGTCTTTGTATGCCTGGAGAAAAATGTCACTCTTCTGCGGGTGTAACAACTTGCGTGTAAGTAAATTATGAAAATATTGTTTCAATGTGTTTGCGGGGATACGTTATATTTGTTTCATCTTATATATACTAAATTATCAAGTTTGTATTGACTTCTGTTTTCAGAAAGGAGAAATCAGAATTATCAGGTATACAGCTCTACGCTTTAAATCAAAGTCTGCATTAATATATAACGACGTAGGAAGTCGAAAGTAGTAAATCACCTCTTAAATGTAGCTAAACTAAAATCACAATTGAATTCATATCTGTTCCAGACTGGTCGACACTAATTGTCGTCCTGGGAGTGAGCATACCTTTATTGATAACAACCATCGTTCTGATCATTATATGCAGATGCTACCAACAGAGGCCCAAGAGGAAAGAAATAAAAAAGGAGTAAGTAACATGTCTTAATACTAGTAATATATCGGTATATCACATTTGGTCCTATTATGTCATCCAAATGTCATCCAAATGTCCAGTCCTAAATTTCAGCATGATGACTTATAATCTTAATGCTGGTGATTAGTTTGACAACCTGAATATGTATCTTGCATTGGCTTTTAACAGATTTAAATGATTTTAGATAAAAAGGGAGGTTTCCGTTATTTTGGACTCAACGTTTAACTACTTTCCTGCTGAAGAGTAGAAAAATAGCGAATTGCGATTATTTGCAAATATGTTAAGATCTTCAAATTTTCCTCACGAGAGAAGGTTTGGGAGCTTTTACTTTTCAAAGAGTTACTATGAGTTTACCGTTTAAAAGTGAGAATCAAATGTGATTTCTGAACGAAACTAGCGTTTTCCTGAACGAAACAAACGTGCTGTTTTAACAGATTTAGTACAACGGAAACACAAATAGACAAATAAAAAAGGAATGTGGAGAATGAAATTATTTTTCATAAACAAAGATATTAATTTGTATCATGTTGTGTTTAGAGTTATCTGTCTTTGGAAAGTGAATTTTTAAAATATGTTTTCGGTTGATTTTATTGGCTTCATTTAATGCAGCGCAACAAAAGTGAATAACGTTCCTTATTTTAGTGACATAACAGTCATGTTAATCAAACATATTATTACTTACTTTTCTGACTTAGTAATAATGTATTTGGTAAATTTGATACTGGGCTGTAATGATCAAAATTCTATGACTGGCTTCTTCATACATGTACATCATTTTGATTATTTGGGGGCATTTAGAAAAATATCTGTAGGTTTTAATACAGAAATGTCGAGAAATGCGACTTCTTAAATAAATGAGGATTAAAATGGAAAACATTTTACCTAATAAAAGCTCAAAGTGTATTCTTGTCGATTTTTATTAGATTGGACAACACAGACATTAGACCGAAAATGGCTGGAGACTTTAGAGAAAGGAACTCCTATTCACAACACACTATGGATTATAATCATGGAGAATACCAAGAATTGCATGATGTTTCCAGAGATATATCTGACGTTTCCTTTGGAAAGCAATCAGGTTATGGAGATATAAATGCAGGTGATAAAGGATTGTATCTAAGATGGATGAAGGTTGGCGACGAAATACGAAGTGTCGTTGCAATTTTCCAGGCTTCTTTATATCCTTATGGGTCATGTGTATTGTGTAGTATCATTGTATCATTGATTGATTAGTTGATTGTATCTTGTTTAACGTCTCTCTCGAGAATTTTTCACTCATATGGAGACGTCACCAAGATCGGTGAAGGGTTTCAAATTTAGGCGTTGCTTGGTGCTTACGGTCATTGAGCAATTAGGGTTCGTTAGTGTGCCACAGCTACTGTGACACGGGACATCCGCTTTAAAGGCCATATCCGAGGACCCGTGACATTCACACTTGATACCGAGTGTTTGGTGATGGAACTGTCACTATCTGTTTTAACGACTTAGATTTGTCGCGGCCGGTATTCCAAACTTGGCTTTCCGCATGCGAGGCGAACGTTCTAACCTCTAGACCACCGCGGCTGTTATTTTTTAACTTTAAGTGCAAGAAACCGGTTTTGAAAAAAAGGAAAGATCACATGATGCGAAAACTTCCAAACGAAGTATACACTGTATAGCCATTACTACTGATAGTGTTTTAGTAATGGTTGTATCTTCATTTGTAGGTTGCAGTAATCCAAATTACACATGGGATTCCCTCCACGAGAAACTTCAACAAAACAAACAAGTAAGGGTACTCGTAATTTTTGGTCTATGCTATCATTAGTACTTATTGTTCTACGTCATCATAAGTAAGGCTATTCGTTTTTATCGGTTTACGCACTTAAATCGTAATCATTGATTTACGCTCTCATCATTAAGTTTACATAATTTTACATTATTTGTCGAAATGCGCATCTGGTGCATCACAATACGCCAGTTTCGAGATACGGACTCTTTTGTATAGGAGGTGCATTTAGTGGAACTTTGAATGCCTAAGTGGGACAGAGTAGATATACAGCCAACGAGGAAGATGATGAAATGTATTAAAAGCGGCTTCTCTTTAAATAAGTAAATGTGGGAAATACTAAATACTATTGAAAGAAATGTTTTACCAAAGTGGAAACATACAAACAATGTTATATTTGCAAGAAATGTCTTGGATATGGTACTTATGACCAGCGAAATAACGTGATAGGATAAGAATTCTATGTATTTAATTACACCCTAAATACTTATCACTTACTTAGTTTGTGTATCAGTCGAATTCGGGTTATCAAACAGCGTATGAGAAACTTACTAAGTACATTCACTTACGCTGTGTTGAATATCTGTCCCACTCCCGCGTGTAAACAAATTCTTTCGTGCCTTACTATGTACGAGAGTTCTCCAAAGGGAAATAACTCGGAAGTATCTCGAAATTGGCGTATTGGTACCGTATAAGCTTTATATATAGAAGATATGGAACAATTTTTGAAGTGTTTCATCGAGTGATTACTTTCATTTTGCGATTTTATTTCTAGTTTCACATCACACAGCCTACTCTCAACCCCAAAACGACACACGTAAGTTGAATAAGAAGTAGTTACGCAGAGCACATTATTAATGCACTCCCATGTTTTTAAAAAGTAATAAGCAAGCACATTGCAGTGCCCCGTATACAATAAATGATTGCGATCTTCTATTGTGTAATGAAGAAAATATTGTAAAGTATATTCTTGAAATTGTAAGTAATTGATTTCTTTATCGCAGCAATATTGATTGGACAGAAGATCGATTGTGAAGATGTTTGATACTGATCAACGAAAATGACATTTACTACATATTATGATATACATTTGTTGTTTTACTTTTATAGATACAGATATTGTTTGTTTAACATTTAATCAAGATATATTGTTCTGTTTGAAATAGTTGATTTTTAAATAACAAAAAGGGTTTATTTCAAAATATCCCGAATTTTTGACTGCTAAATGCTCTCAATTGCTTGAAAAATCAAAGTTCATTTTGTCGATGAAACATTTACAAGGTCAATGAATAAGCCAAGAACCGAGGTATATTTGTTTAACATTTTAGTGTAATTTTTGTGCATAGATTTAGAAGTGTTTTCTAGAATCATTATTATAGCATATATCCATTAACAGATGTTGTATTTTCAACAGATTTATTATCGAAATATCTATAATTTTCTTTTGATTTATTAGAATGTAGTCTTATACATACGCCGAAGCAATACAATTTGCTCATTAAATTTAGCCACTAAAATCAACGAAGAGTTTGTTTTTCTTTACTGAAAACGGTGACGTTACAACAGTGATGTAAGGGTGTTTCCAATCTCCTCCTCTAATATGATTGGTTAGAGGATGTTATTCACACGACTACGCAACATAAATCGCTAATGAAAATCTGATTCATCAATTCCATAAAAATACAAAATTAAGATTAGGGCAAACACGAACCCATGGATATACCAATGTCTAGGAGGAGTAAGCATCCCCTTTTCATCCGTCACATCCAACGTAAGCCCTATGCCTTGATCAGATAAACGGAGTAATCCGTAGTTGAATTCAGTATGTAAAGAATGGTCTATACATCGATATGAAACACATCAGACAGCATTCGACCTAACGACATATGTTTGCAAAAACTATCATTATAACGACCACAGAATTTGCGAAACGCTGACTTAAATCGAGATCGTTGAAACCCCTGTAACATTAACTTATTTTTAAGTAACTTGTTTCATTTTAGAATTGATCATATGCCAAATGTGCTTAGTTATCGAATTGATTGAGATATACCTGGTAAATGCCACATGTAGGTGATAAAGGAATATTGCTACATACATATGGGAAGTTGACGATGGAGAAGCTGAAGTTATCCCGTTTATCATTAAGCTGAGTTGTTGTTTACCGTTAACGTCTATGTTCAATAAAATATCTAAATATGAAGCAAATGAAAGGTGAAGATAACGAACAGTGATCACACTCATAACTCCTATAAACAATACAAAATAGATAGTTGGGTAAACACGGATCCCTGGACACACCAGAGGTGGGATCAGGTGCCTAGGAGTAAACATACCCTATCGACCGGTCACACCCGCCGTGAGTCTTATATCCTGATCAAGTAAACGGAGTTATCCGTAGTCAAAATCAGTGTGCCAAGAACGGCCTAACAATCGGTATGAAATACATCAGACAGCATTTGACCCAATGATAGTTTGTATTGACAGACTAGATCGTCATAACGCCTCTTAAGCCTCTTTGATGTCTTTTATTTCCAGTTCACTGGGATATATCAAATCAACATATGAATGAAAAGGAACATTGTTAATATGTAAAATGCCATCAATTTGAAGATCACAGCAAGATATTTCTTTTCTCATGTAGAAGGTTTTGAATAAATGTTGCCTCATAAGAATACAAAAACATGATAAACGTACCCGTGAGAAGTCTGTTGGAAATCTTGAACTCCGTAAATATTGTTAATGATGAACTCCGATATATTCTTATCATCAACTTTGGAGTACTTGTGTGTAAAACTGAGTTACAGTTAACGAAGTAATATTTTTAATGACTGATTACAAGATATGAATTTTTCCATGTTCCAATTTTATTGAAAAGGGGGCTATGTATTTTATCAACAATCCTACGCTGGAAGGATGACAGAGCTGTACATGAATGCACATCAGTGCACTTCACACCGTATGACGTCACAACGAAGGAAAAAAAAACAATGTCCCGACGTACAGGTCTATAGTGGGGATAATATCACAATGTTTTGTCTATGTTTACCATGGCTATCAGGTGATAATTTGTAAACGTGTACAATTCCCTGTCAAATGGTTATACAGTGTGTGATATTTCTCTTTGATATTATATTAATCTCGAATTTTCGATATATAACATGCGCGAAGGTAATATGTTTATCATATTGTGACTTTGAAATGCCCCTAGTTTGCACGTATTGTGCGTTTTTCAATGGACTCATTTGCGTAAAAAAGCTCATCGCATGTAAACAGTGCGAAAGTTCAAGATATCTGCTATAGCCAGTAATATAAATTTTGCATATATTCTGGATATATTTATACGTTTCAAAAGTGCTGGGAGCGACTTCCGAC
This sequence comes from Ostrea edulis, assembly GCF_947568905.1. Taxonomy (NCBI): domain Eukaryota; kingdom Metazoa; phylum Mollusca; class Bivalvia; order Ostreida; family Ostreidae; genus Ostrea; species Ostrea edulis. Next base: position 12,561,758 of record NC_079169.1, read on the forward strand.
TTGCATGTAAATGGTATCAATAGGGATGTGTGTAACCGCGGTACTTCGCTGATGACTGACAAGATGCTGTTACATTATAGCTTGTTTAGTTTGAGTATGCACTTGCATCAATCACTGTACCATACGTTTGGATTTTTTCCCTTCAAAACAGTTAATATTTCTGTGAGAAACAAAAATAGGGGCTTGGTAGAACATTTAAGGTTGATTGATCCTCATATGATGCCATAGGTGTTTGCAAAAATATCTAATTAATTAAAGTTTGTGTATGGTAGAAATATATCATTCAGAGGAATTTTATTCACTGAATAAAATAAAAAAAATGGTAAACTATTGATACCGAAAAAGTTTATGTTTCTTAGATAAAAAATTATTTATAATCTAAAAAATGTTGTCAAGGGCAATAACTCCTATGCTGGTATTTCTTCTACTGTCTGCACGGGTACGTTAAGGCAGGTTATGAAAATATTTACTGGTATAAAATCCGCAAAATAATGTGAAATAAGTATATCATTAAGTATATATTAAATTCCGATATTATTATTATGTAAGTTTTATTTATGCATAAAATAAACCATGCAGCTACTAAGATCCAAAGAAATTCGAAATGTCATACTGCTGTCGAGTAATTTCTGTCTGATCAATATGATAGTATACTGATGACGTCATGACTATACATCGAGTTCTGTTGACACATGCAAGGAATTTGTTAATTTGTGCCAAGCAAATATCGACAAAATATGGAGTATTTTAAATATATGACATGGGATATATAGAATATATATGTAAAACGCTGAGTATTTATTGATATTATGAAGGTATGTTGATGTAATCAACTGACAATTTTGTTTAACGGGGAAAGCATTCCATGTAGCATGTCAATCCGATTTTCTTCTATAACACACTGAACTAAAACTGCAAAAAAAAAAAATAGCACACTACGCCGCATACTTTTAGAGAGACTTTTTTATACACGGGGTGAAAGGTCATAAACTAATATGCACGGAAATAACTGATTAATTGTCTGTTAAGAAAACTGCATAGCATTAGTGCAAAATGAAAGGTGAAGATAACGAGCAGTAATCAATCTAATAACTCCTATAAGCAATACAAAATAGATAGTTTGGCACACAGGGACCCCTGGACACACCAATAGTGGGATCAGGTGCCCAGGAGGAGCAAGCATATCCTATCGACCGGTCACACCCCCATCGCGAACAGGCAAACGGAACCATCCGCAGTCAAAACCAGCGCGCCAAGAACGGCCCAACAACCGGCAGGAAACACGCCAGACAGCATTAGATACACAGTATCTAATGTATATTACGAAAAATATGATATTTTTTTCGGTGAACGAAATTGGTTAATTGCTTTTGATTAATGGATTCAAAAGCAGTGGTTGATTTAAAGGGGATTTGGGGGTTGCAACCCATCATTACGTTATGTGGTAACATCATTATGTTATGTGGTTACATAATTACGTTATGTCGATTTATCTTTATGTTATGTGTTTACATCATTATGTTATGTCGATACTTCATTATGTTATGTGGTTATATCATTGCGTCCTGTGGTCACATAATTACGTTATGTCGATACCTCTTTATGTTATGTGGTTACATCATTACGTTATGTGGTTACATCATTACGTTATGTCGATACATCTTTGTTATGTGGTTACATCATTACGTTATGTGGTTACATCATTACGTTATGTCGATACATCTTTGTTATGTGGTTACATCATTACGTTATGTGGTTACATCATTACGTTATGTGATTACATCATTACGTTATGTCGATACTTCTTTATGTTATGTAAAACTTATACGGTACCAATTTTGATGCACCACATGCGCATTTCGACAAATAATGTCTCTTCAGTGATGCTCAACCGAAATGTTTGAAATCCGAAATAATTATGAAGTTTTAGAGCTAAATATAGCCAAAAACAGCGTGCCAAAAAAAAAATGGAGCCAAATTCGTCCAAGGATAAGAGCTATGCATGAGGGAGATAATCCTTAATTTTGAAATGAATTTCTGAATTTTATAACAGCAATTAAATATACATCCGTATTTTCAAGCTAGTAACGAAGTACTTAGCTACTGGGCTGTAGAGACCCTCGGGGACTAACAGTCCACCAGCAGAGGCCTCGACCCAGGGGTCATAATGTAAAACTTATACGGTACCAATTTTGATGCACCAGATGCGCATTTCGACAAATAATGTCTCTTCAGTGATGCTCAACCGAAATGTTTGAAATCCGAAATAGTGGAGCCAAATTCGTCCAAGGATAAGAGCTATGCATGAGGGAGATAATGTGGTTATATCACTATGTTATGTGCAAACATCATTATGTTATGATAAACTTTCAAGTGATCGAGATTGATACAGATGCAAAATAAATCACTTTTGTAAAACATCTTTCTCTGTATGCAACATAACGTAATGATGTAACCACATAACATAAAGATGTATCGACATAACGTAAGGCTGAATTACATTATAAGGCAGAAACGGCGTTCCATAGATGCATATGAGAAGTCGTGGGCTTGCGTCAAGCCTGGACCACATGAAAACCAGAACGGGAAAATGTATGTAATAGTGACGGTTCATTCGTCAAACGCTCGGTATTTAGAATTGAATAAATTGTGTTCAATCACGGGGTATCCATTTACGATAGTTCTCCGGTAATGGGCCTATAAGATCGTAGACAAGTTACCTACAGTAAGAAAAACTAACACCGTGTTATGCATGTTTACTACTCTTTAATACATTGTACTTTAATATGCATTTCAAATTTAAAATAAAACACAGTGTATTCTGAATGAAATAAAATAAATATCGTATTTCCTTACGGTGCACCGAAGATAACATAAACATATTTCTTCTGCTAAGGAAAGTTGGGTGAACGCTACAACAGTCGAGCTATTTCACTGACGCACACTCACGAGTTGATACACCTTAAGCAAGCGAGGAACCTATTTCGCACACACATACAGTATTCTAAAGTTTTATATTAGTATGGTATGAATAATTCTCTTGTCACATCCATCTAAACAGGGAACCTCACAAGCAATTTTGCGACATGCTGCATTGATAATATCTTTCACTACTACCAGTAGTCATTTGGGATGATTTCAACTTCTCCATCGTCAGCTTCCCATATCTAAGTAGTAATATTCCATTATCACCTGCATATGGTGTTGACATCTCTCAACTGATTCGATACAAAAGATATTGTTTTGCGTTTAGTCAGTTTTTAAATCGAAGCAGGCTACTGACAAACAAGTTGATGGTACAGGGGTTCCAACACTTTCGTTTAAAATCAGCACTTGGCAAATTCTATGGTCGTTATAACGATCTAGTTCGTCAATACAACCTATCATTGGGTCATATGCTGTCTAACGTGTTTCATGCCGATTGTTAGGCCGTTCTTGGCACACCTATTTTGACTTGGAATGACTCCGTTTACCTGATCAAGATATAGGGCTCACGGTGGGTGTGACCGGTCGACAGGGGATGGTTACTCCTCCTAGGCACCTGATCCCACCTCTTGTGTGTCCAAGGGTCCGTGTTTGCCCAACTAATTTGTATTGCTTGTAGGAATTATGAAATTGATCACTGTTTGTTATGTTCGCCTTTCATATACGAAATTCGGTACCAAAACGTCCGCATAAAATCATCCATGCTATTTGTAAACTAAAGATCTTGTGATACCCTGATAATTTTCTGTAATTGTTGAAATTCAATAAAGGTGTCATTACTAAATTTTTGCAAAACTCAATTACTTTCCGGTGCATCGTACATGTATAACGTCATCAAACATTGCCATTTTTTTGTCTCTCCGGCTTACCACTAACGTATTTCAAATGTTCGGTAAACTGTAAAGAAAATGTCGCAAACATCTTGAAATTCTCAAAATGACGCCATTATATTTACCACGACATGAATGATTCGTTTTAATTTCAAATATTACATTACACTTGTACATGTACGTGTTCTATGGTGTAAACCTGCTTTTTTTTTTTTTTTTTTTTTTTTTTTTTTTTTTTTTTTTTAGTGGAGAACCATATTTTGCGCATATTTGAGTATGTACAAATCTGTATTTTTTATAATTCATATTTGTATTATGGAAAGCCGTGGAGTACCCGACATCATTATTTCCTATATAGTTATAACAGCTATAAAAATCTCACACAAAAATAAAAATGTGTATATCATTAATATTTTTCCTTATTTACACAAAAAAATACAGTTATACTTTTAGAAGTATGAAAGATTAACACTTGCTGAAAATTCAGCTTATTTTTTTTATGAAATCGCATTCAGTTTTCTAGGACACCCCTCGTACAGAAAGAAATAATTAAGAAAGGCATACGAAATACTCGTTGACAGTCACAGATCAACCAGCAATAATTACAGATGATCTTTAACACATTTTCCGATCTAGAACAATATCACCTATTTCGTTGAGAGTGGCAGATCTACAAGGAAAAGTTACGGATGAAGATTTAGATATTTGTTCTGATTTGAAAGAAATAAACAACCAATGCAATATTTTATATTTCATTATGTGTTGTAGGGGATCATATTGCATAATCATACCTATGTGATACATATGTTCTTGTATTTTTGTTTTCGACTCATTCTGACCCCTACTAGCTATTCTGTTATATATCTTCGTTATTTTCAACAACAACAAAAAATTACTCACATCACTGTCCTTTTTTCACTGCCTTTATCAAGTAACAAGCAAAGGTTACTTAGCAAGTCATATTAACTAAGGAACATAAAATATATTAGATCAATAATCTACTTTTTAATGCCAGTCACCAACTAAATATTTGTATAAATGTCTAAAGGTAATTTGTTCATACAATATGTCACCATGGGCAGTTGAGAGTATAGAATCTACAAATATCAATAAACACTACTGTGTGACATTACGTGTACTGCTTAATTCTGATATTTATAGAAATCATCAATGTACTCAAGCAATCAGTAAATTCATGTTTGTCGACAACTGTTTGTAATTTCTTCCTGGTTAGACAGTGATTTGTCAAAATTGAAAAGTAATGATTAGACTTTAGCACGATGACATTCAATGGTTGGTCAATCAATGTTGTAATACAAATTCTGAAGTGCTACCCATCGTACTTTACATAATCAAGGACACTTGTTCTGCCGAATTAACGAAGGTCTTTTTGATAGAAATGACTTGAGAAATATTTTCTGGCATGCTGTCGGAGTTCGAAACATTTACAAAGCTTGGTTCTCGTTGTGTTCTGTAATGTAAATAAAATCTGAATTTTTTTATGAGATCTTAAATAGCTTTGTTTTCAGAGTACCGACAGAAGTATCTACGAATGGATACGACCGAACAACTACAAAATGTAACAAGTCATAATACCCGAACTTACCCCCCCCCTCCCCGAAATAGTTATTTTTCTAGTATCACAAAATCTTAAAAACAACCCTTGCTAGTTTTTAATTGTAAGTAAAAATCACATTTATGACTGTAAATTGTATATTTTAATGCGATGACAGTTACAATTGTGCAATTTATGCCAGTGGCTAATAATTTTTGCTTAATTGCCTCTTACATGTACATGCAACTATTTGCAATACTATTACTTTTTATGAGTTGCTATGAATTTCATATAAATCTTGTCATTTGTGACACAGGCAATCACCAAAATAAGTCATCAAATAAATTCTTGAATAACTGGATATTCGATATCAGTGCGTGAAATTCATTGATAGTAGTGAAAATAAATTTATAATATAACCGTGTAAAGTTAAATGAACGCTTGTTGTTGACCAGTACAGTATCTCCACCAATGGGTGTTTTGATTTCACACTCAAAGATGATGGGCGATAGTGTTCTGAAATAATATTGATTATTAAGATCTGGAAAAAGGAAGAAAAAACAGAACTAACTCTGTTTTATCCAATACCAGACATACAGTCACATTATTCAAAGTACCCATTAACGGACACACATGTTTCAGTTTATTACGAAAGGATGATCACACAACACTTTAGGTGCGATTTAAGTATCAAGCTGTTGAACTCTTTTCTCTTCGATCAGACAAGAATAATGATCTAGATAGAATTGTATTAAATGTAGATTTTGTTTTCTGACCTCCAAGAATTTAAATGTCTAACTCAAAATATGCAATATTTGATAGAGGAAAAGATTTTGGTATCTTTTGTTTTCAGTGTAACTGTGTTACTTATGACTACGGATTACTCTGTTTACCTGATCAAGATACAGGACTCAGGGCGGGTGTGACCAGTCGACAGGGGGATAATTGTCCCTCCTTGGCATCTAATCCCACCTCCGTGTCCCCAAAGTCCATGTTTACCCTATTCTCAATTTTGCATTCCGCATAAAATATACATGTATCAGATTGATCACTGTTCGTTATCTTCAATTTCTAATAAAAAGTCGCGGTCACAAATTGGTTGTCATGTATATTTTTATAACCCCATCTGACAACATGACATATTCTTGTTTTTAGGATTCATTCAAGCATTTTCCAGATATCTAGTTTGATTGATTGATTGCTGTTTTCCGCCACACTCAACAGTTTTTCAGTTATCTGGTGGCGCCCATTATTTTATTAGTGGAAGAGAAAACTCAGATACAATGTACCTGGGAAGAGACCACCGACCTTCCTCAAGTAAACTGGGAAACTTCCTCACTTACCGGTGCGAGCGGGATTCGAACCCGCGCCGACCAGAGGTGAGAGGCCGTGTGGTTTTGAGCGCGATGCTCTGACCACCCGGTTAGAGTGACACGGTGACGTATCAATTCAAACAGTGAGGTATGTAACAAGATCAAAATACAATTCGTTAGATGTTTAAATTAACCTGTCCAAAATTATTGAAAACTTTATTGCTACCTACAGTGTACATATACACTGTAACTACTTGCGAAGAAACAAACATTAAAAATGTTTTGACTAATGAGTCATGATAATTTGGTTTATTTCAAATGACAACAAAGAGGCACGTGAGGGATGATGTGAGTAAAATATTGTATGTTTACATATTTTATCGTATCTAAAATATGACACAAAGAAACATTATCTCAACGTAACTATAAATTAGCGACCTTGCTTCATCGCAAAAGAAACCTCCGCTCGGAATTTAGAAGTGAGAATCAGGGGGTATTTCGGATATGATCTTGAAAACAGAGGTCCCGTGTCAAGGCAGGTGTTAGAACGTTCAATAGCCCTCACTCCTACAGCCCTGGGCGCTAACATAGGTCTAAAGTGGTACTTCACATACAGCTGGTGGCGTCTCAGTATGAATGAAACATTCTCAACGGGATGTAAAATTAGACAAACAACCAATCAATCTTTCTACAACATGTAATAGCTTTGTGAAGTAGTAAAATAACTGAGACAGACCTCTAGTGTACCCAGGGGTCCGTGTTTACCCAACTATCTATTTTGTATTGATAATGGGAATTATGAGATTGATCACTGTTCGTTATTTTCACCTTTCACACTGAAATAGACATAAAACAGTATATGTATTTAGATATTGAAATATAGATAAATAAATACTTTTATATAGTCTCGTTTAGGATCCCACATCAGACAACCCACAAATTGTTACGTTTCCCAAAGAGGTTTAGATAAAGTGTAGGATACAAAAACTGGGTTATTTCATCGAGAATGTCACAGCAAGAATGTGCATGTAGGTATTATCGTTTTTGACGTTGCGGTAAAAGAACAAAATAAGAGGGTTTGAATTGACAAATATCCTTATATTATATTCAAAGCATCATCAGTTTCTATGGTGACTATCGTAATATTCCTAGACATTCAACCGCCTCGGTGGTCTAGAGGTAGTTCGCCCCGCATGCAGAAGGTCGGAGTTAGAATCCCGGCCGTGACAGACCTAAATCGTTAAAACAGGTAGTGACAGTTTCATCGCCAAACGCTCAGCATCGGGTGCGAATGTCACGGGTCATAGGATATGACCTTAAAAACGGATGTCCCGTGTACTATGGCATTCCTCAATGACCGTAAGCGCCGAGCATAGGTCTAAATTTGAAGCCCTTCACGGCTCTTGGTGACGTCTCCATATGAGTGAAAAATTCTCGAGAGGGACGTTAAACAAGATACAATCAATTAATCGATCTTAGACATTCGTCGTTGATGGACAGTCGAGATATTGTTCATCAGTTTTGGACAAATGTCTCTAAAAAGTGCCGATAGCAACTTTGGATTATAATGAGAGAGAGAGAGAGAGAGAGAGAGAGAGAGCGCGCATTAAATATTCAATTAAAAGAGTTGGATCTGAACTGAATATAGATGCGGGTTTGTTTATATTATTTTTCAATATTGGCAATGAAAATAGAATGTAGTAGGTAGTTTTTGAAATACTCTGCATGAATGTAATTAACGACGTTCCAATTTGTTTTCGTGCAAATAACATTGGCTTTGTTCAATGTAATATTTCGTTGTCAACCAAATTATGTAATGTCAATAATATAATTATCTATATATGAAAAGGGTGAATATAAAAAAGCCGTGACTGATCACATAACCTCTATAAAGAATATACCATTGAGAAAAGGGCAAACACAGGCCAATGGAAACACCAGTGTTGGCATCAGGTATCTGCAGGTGCGTGTTTACTTTGGTATAATTGCATAACTCTCAATAACTGAAAAACACATGTACATAAATTACATAACGAGTTCGCATTTTCTTTTAATCCATTGGTCGTTGGTTTAGAATAAGAGATAAATGGACGACAGTCTGATACAATCAGTCAGTCAAGTTTGATCAGTCAAGGAAAGGTAATCATTCTTTTAACTTTGATTTGCATGATGCTATTTGTTGGTTTGTCACCTGCTTAATGTTTAGATATCTAATATTTCTATTGAATCTGCTTGAGTATGATAATCAAATCCTTTCATGAACGATGGAGTATGGTTTGTTAAACTTTGTAATATTATATTAATTTATGCGAAAATCTTGATTTAATTGTTTTAAGTTCTAGTGCACACATTAAGCACAGTGGAGGTTTCTCAATTTTTGACATAAGAATCTAATATTCTATGATTAATTCTATAGTTGAACCATATCAGTCCTGAAGCTTTTGCCACATATTTTATGTTTGTGCATTGTATATACATTGTACATGTTTCCAATTTAAATTTGATTTCAAATTTAAATCATTAACCCATTTGTTTTCGCAAATAGATAGATGTTTGCTACATGTGGTCATAATTATTCCTAGACCTTTTTTTGTATTTGCACAGAATTTTAATGAATTCAGGTTGATATGGTTAAAAGTTTATCAGGTTAAAACGTTGTATCATGCAATTAATAGTTTGATAGTTGATCAACCCCTCATACAATGTATGTTGTAAATGGAATCTGAATTGGGTAACCATATCTGATACTCAAGTGACTGAGAGAATTGCTTTGTGTATCTAATACATTACGCATTATGTGAAACCCTCCGTCATATAATGACATGCAAAATATGTATTTATTTTGAATTCTTATGTATAGGGGTTCAAACAAGATATGAAAAACTTTCATCTCAAAATTTTCTACAAATTCTGTAAGGTACCTTTCCAAAACGAGTTTTGGGTGGAATTTGCCCTTTGTTTACAATATGTAGGTCTAAAAGGACGTAATTTTGCTATGTTACAACCAGTAATTTCCGAAAGTATCCTTATCCAATGCAGCTAGAATTAATCGTAAAGAGTCTCCTAAACCGAATTAGTTTGAAAGACTCGATAAGTGTTTCTATAGTGGCCATTCTACACGCGCCATTTTCAAAATCCAATTCTATTGTTTTGTTAGAATTTTTCTCAATTTTGTTCCCCCATATACATTTGTACAGTATTTTTACATATTGCTGTATCCACTTGGTCTGGGAAGAGACACAAATGCTTTTTACTATTTGAGGAATGACTTTAATTCTGGGACAAATTATACGAGTATTATATACGAAGCGGATTATAAAAAAGCGTAAACTGACCCAAACCAGGTTATACTCATATAACTTGCCCCAGAATTAAAGCCATTCCTTATAATTTAATACAGGAGACAAAGATACTAACCTTCGTTTATCAAAATGTACACAAAAATACAAGTCAACTAGGCAGCGCAATGATTCACGTAGCAACAACGATGAAGCGTCTACGTGTACTGTGAAGGTCGCCATCTTAATTCGTTGTCAATTTGTCTTAGTTCAACAGAGCCTAGCCTATTTATTAAATTATTTTATCGAAGTTGAAGTTTGTCATAACAGAAAATATGTGTAGACTATGCATGTAATGCGTATTTCACTGCCCTTTAGAGATCGACTTTGAATTTGCTCATCTCCGACAGATTGGGAAAATACGGGAAATTGCTTTGTTTAGGCCAAGATCTACCCAAAGTAAGTCTTCAAATATCAGAAAATGCAATAATTTACGGCTTTAACTCTGTGAAAACTTCTACTATACATGTAAACCTACCCTTGTATGCAACGTTGTCGCTAATAGTAAATCCGACACAAGAAAATATGTAAGCAAGTGACAAATCGCGATTCACATGTCAATATGTGTCTTACGTCATGTGATAAAAATGTGACGTATGAATTTTTGTTTGCTTTGTTGAAAGACGGATCAAGCAATGAAACACCCCCAGGCCCCTCCCTTTTCCCCAGTGAGAAATGTATTTCAAGATGAATAGGGCAATGCTTACTTGGTAAATCATTATAATATCTTTTTTTAATCTATTATTCGACCATACATACAGCGAAAGATGTTTTACAACAGTGATTTGCGTACAAGTAGATGCTAATACTTGACAACAAGAAATTAGTCTTAGAAAACAATATATGTATCAAACTGAAGAAAGATATTGTACACGTTGACTTTCTATTCCATAGAAGGCTGAAAACAGTGCTGCAATGTAAATTTAGAGAGAGAATAAAAAATAGTTCCGGCTCTGGTTGTCAAGGAAGTTTGTCCCCAAACTCCCCGTCGAGGCCTCATTACGTCACCTACGAATAGCAAACGAACTCTGGTGGAAGTTTGGGTTTGTCCCCATACCAAACCAGGTTATACAAAAATAACCCGCGTTCCTCAATTGGAATTTGACCAATCAGAGACAAGGATACAATAAGAATTAAATTATTGTTATTTAAACCAAGGGATAAATATTTTGTTTTGGCTATATGGTTACCTTTTTCTAGATAGTTGTAAGCCTGTAATCAAAATTAAGCTTTTCCATGTTCTAAACGTTTACAGCATCAATCAAATTTGTTCATTTTTGCATTGAAAACTCTTCTTCTTTTTTGTATCATTCCCATGGAACATCATTACAATACTGAATGTCTAACAGATTAAAACAGAATCTGGTTTACATGATGGAACAATATGTCTGTATGCATTGGTTCCCCCATATAGAATGTAGAAGATGAAATGTGAGAGAAAATGTTAATTATGATTGGAATTGTCTCTTCCGACATTTAAAAATATCAATACCACTGCTATCATTGTTAGAGAATGACAAATCTAAATGGTGAAATCATATAATGAATATGCATAAATAAAATGAGAATTTTGAAATATTTCTTTTTATCAATTAAAAAATTTTTGTGAGTGCAATTTTGAATAACGACATACATTTACATATAATGTAGTAAAATCAAATGTCACGCAACACATTTCTACGTTTTTCTCTCAATGGCGCATCATCTTTACGTATGGAGCTGCGTAATTAGACGGATTCATGTACGATAGTTTTTGTGACATAATGTTGAACAACAGAAGAGAACTGTCGGGCTATATTTAAAATTCTGTTTGTTTACCCTCGCGCGACTTATTGACTAAAGTAATTTTATCTAGTAAGAAGTTTTAATCGCATCTTTTTATTACATTATTTGTGGACAAATTTCCACCAGGAAGTTTGCATTGAATTGTGTATCTTTGTGACGTAGTTCCCTCACGTTTTTGCTAATTTAGAATGTCATGTAAACTCCACCTGGAGACCATGTGAACCTATCAAAGGAGAAATTTAATATTGCATATCTACCTACTTAGATCTTTGATAATGAGTCGGAACACGGCAAATAAGTATTTTTTTTAAGATAGCCGTTAAACTTTAAAGTTTGCTTACGCTTCAACTACTTAGATCTTTTCATAAGAGACACATGGACTTTAAATAGCGAAAAAAGGAAATCTTAAATGAGAGGTAATACATATTGACGCTTTCAATTGCCAATATTCGTGTCAGTTCTTTCCCCTATTTCAAACATAGGTGGTTCACGTCCTTGTTGTCTTCTGGTGTACTTAAGATTCATTAGAGTCTAAGTTTTTTCCTGTGTGTGTGCCGTGATGCTCGACCCCCAAGGGGCGGGGGTGAGAACCCCGAGAAATGAAGCTTTAAAAAACAGTGGTCCATTGCCATCAAACGTAACAGCGACAACGATCGTTTCAAGTTTCATGCAGTGTCGTGCGCCAGAAACACTTCAGTCTTCACAGATAACGAGTAGTTTCGGTGGGTTGAACCTTTTGGTCTGTATTTTCTGCATTAATATAGGATTGAATATATAAATCATTATATTCATAGACAAATGATTATAAAAACCGAATCGCAAACCGGAGCCTTTCATAAAAACGTTTGCGGTTCAGTTTTTATACATGTATTCATTTCTCCATGAACAAAATAATTCTGATATATATTCAATACTTATAATTCAATTACAAACACAAAACTGTAAATTTTCCATGTTTATTAACAATACTGTCCAAATAGAAATAAACATTAGCAAACAGCTGTAGCCCGACGGAGTAAATTACACACATGTCGACCGCCAGTAGAAATTAACAGCAAAGTTTTCTCTGATTTACTGCAAGCTACTCAGTTTGGGATATATGTATATCAAGACAATAGTTTTGAAAAACAGAAATCTCGATCAGACTCGAATCTGTGGGTAGTCAGTGGAACGAGGACTCAGTCTGTAGTTATTCAAGAGAGTGCACAAACTATAAAAAAAACTTGCTGTGAGCAAAGCTTTGTCTAATAAAGCCTAGGCTAATAATTATGATAATCTATCCAGTGATAGTGAGAAATTAAGCACAGCAACGATTATAATGGTGTGATTCCACCCAGCGTCGTTCAAAGCTTACCTTGATTTATTTTCACGCCCCATTTTGTATTCCGTTTAGTAGAGCTAAACTGTCGACTGTCCTGCAGACATTTGATTTAATCTGTATTTTTGTCATCACTTTGGGCCTTTAATCATGGTATTTTCAGATTTTCTTCTCTCAGATTTTCCCTATTTCTTTTTTTATCATTGAAAGACGCATCTACGTCACAGGATCTAGAGAAAAGATTTTCTATTTCACTATCGAATATTTTACCTCAACATCTTTCAAGCATCTAAATCCTAGGATTTTTTCTACCAGTTTTAATTCTACTGTAATATAACAGACGTTTGCGTCATTTTTCCATTTACTATTTTAGAGTTATCTCCCTTTCCTTATTCGTATCTGTACAGTAATTAATATTCTGGTTTAGTTTTGATTTTATTTGTACGATTTTGTTTAGCTTGGAACAAGATAAAAACTGTTTTAATAGTGTGAGTAATTCAGTTGATACTAATAGTAACTATAAGATTTTTCTAAAACTTGATTTTACGAAGGTGTATAAGGAAATAATCGAAAAGCAAATTATATGTGTTTTATATTTAAACAAAACATATGCCTAAGGGTTACCATGGATTGATTGATTGATTGATTGTATCTTGTTTAACGTCTCGAGAATTTTTCACTCACATGAAGACGTCACCAAGACCGGTGAAGGGCTTCAAATTTAGGTCTTAAAGGACACATCGCATGTTTTTAAACTTTTTATTTTTTTTCAGCAAAATTAATTCATTTCATGCCTAAAACTACTTTACGTGTGTTTTAAATGAAACAGTTTGCGTAGTTTTCGAGTTTGAAAGCGATGAAATTCAAATCTTCCGATATGCATATTTTCTTCGATATTTACGCGCCATTATCTGTGACGTCATATGCGACCTCGAGCGAGACGATTTGAAAACAGTTGTTAGCCATTTCATAAACAGATTAGATTTAATTGACAAACAAACAATTATCACATTAACGGCTTGTAAATAACACTGCATTAGGGTGTTTTGTGCCGTTTAAGGGTGTATTTGCTGTCAGTAGAGAGGATTTGGACTGTGTTTTCTTCAATTTTCGAAGGAAGGTATGAGTGACAAGACGTGAATATTTTTTGTCGGCACAACGATTTTGCCATTAAAAAAACCAGTAGAATTGGTCCCTGTACTTTTTCAAACAAGCACTTGGACAAAGACGTAGATAAACTGCGAGAAAATGGTTCTATCGAAGCTACGCACTGTTACATATAGGCCTACAGCATATGCTTTCCGTTCTGCTCTCAAATTCAATACACACTCGCACCAACTGACCTTCACCTTGTAACAACATATAGGCAGAACTTTGCTAGCCGTGTCTACCAACTGGTAGTTTAAAAAAAGAAATTTAGATATAAAAGATAATTGAACTTTCAATTATAAATAATAAAATATGATATTTCCCAACTTTGAATTGAATTATAATGCTTTCATTTTTTAAAGGAACGCGTGTACGTGTTTACAACAACAGCATGCCGCGCTCCCAATTCCTAAGTAACAACGTGTAGATAAAAAATAATAATGATTAATAAAATTTCTTGAATAAATAATTTAAAAGTATTGTGATTTTCACAATAAGTTTGATCATTTTTATTATTTTTTTCCGAAATGCACCCGTGACAGTAGTCCTAGCTAGTTGCCAATGATACGTAATCGTATCATAATTTAGGCCTATCTAACTTCTCCAAAAATAAATTTAATAATAATTGCACTGTTTATTTTAGAAAAGCAACAACTCTAATTACAGTTGTTTACAGAAATGATATTACCAAATAGTGTTTAGACAGTGATCCCATGTAAACATCATTTACTCGCAAAATGCAGATTTCATACCCGCTTTCCTCGCTACATTTGGGTCGTTATTTGTATGCACTGGTGGCTAAAAGATATAAGACTCAGGAAATTTGTCAACATCGAAATAAATGTTATCCATGATAAATAAATTAGGCCCCTAAAACCCGAGTTTTTAAACATATCTAACAATACTTTTACAACAAGTTGATCGACGAAGGTCGCATATGACGTCACTGTACCACGCGACTACCTATCTAATTAACTAGGCTTTTTTAAAATCAGGGCTTAGATTTAAGTCCGTATTGTGGCTAATTATCGCAATACTTCAGCGAACGAACTATTACAATTAATTTCTATAAGCATAAGGAAGACAAAATACATATAATTCTGTATACTTTGAAAACACGAGATGTGTCCTTTAAGGCCATTGAGCAGTGAGGGTTCTTTAGCGTACCACACCTACCGTGACACGGACATCCGTTTTCAAAGTTCATTTGCATTTATTTTCACTCACACCATCCATCGGTGGTACATGAGGTACCGGTACAATAAATAATAAAAGATAATGGTAAGTCGTCTTAATTAATCGTGAATACACACAACAAAATAATATTAAAAAGAAAATACAAGACATATACATACTATAGCAACAAACAAAGAAAAAGTAAGAGATATAAGTTATGGAGGGCAGACTGCATCATAAGTTTTAGTTATGAAGAGACAGAGATTTTGCAACGATTTAAAACTTGGGTTTGACATTATCTCATTAAACTTAAGTATATTTGGTTGATTACAAAATTTGGGTGTAAAAACTTTTCCTGATACAGGATAATGATTTGCATTCTAAAAGAAAGGGAAACTCGTCTGCTATTTTACATGAGCTACATAATGTACAAATCTTTTATTAAGTGGAATATTTGACCAGCTACCAGTCTCAACAGGAAGTTGGTGATTTGTTGTTCCAAATTTTACCAGTATTTTCCTAAATATTCAGACATTTTTCACATCCAAAATTAGATTTTTAAATATTTTATAGATTTGACCTTTTGATGAGCTGTTTATATCACTATGCCATTTTTGGATGAATTGATCACTTAATCTTTGTTTCAGAGTTGCAACAGTGCACTCCCTATCAATGAAATTTTGCTCATACATGTACCAAATACTTGAAAAACCGTAAGATGTTAAAATTTTGTATATAAAATCTACTCATGCATTTTTCAAACCTCCTTGGGAATATTGCGAATATAAATATTCCTATAATATGCGGACAACTTTGTTTTCCGAACACGTAAGTAATCCTATCCACATATTACCGAAACCTAAATTATCTAGATTTTTTCTCAAATAAAGCACCCACTTAGAAAAGCAAGAATCTTGTGTGAATTTGCATTTACAAAATGCGTACATAATATTTGAAAATTTATTATCTCCTGCAAAAACAAATTTGCACCAATAATTGAGGATCCTTGGTTGTACATTAACATAAAGTCATTACGCTCCCAATTCACCATATATCATATAAGTTGGTGTGGAACGTTTTAAATTCAATGATAATTTGCGAAACTTTAAATGAACCCTTTCTAAACATTCAAAATTACAAGTACCCCAAACTTCACACCCATACAATAAGATTGGCTTTACAATGCTACAATAAAGACCGTACTGATAGCTTACCGATAGCTTATGTACTCTTCCCTTCTTTAAAATCTCATCAAAAGCCTTTAATCCCTTCAGCGCATTTCTCTTAATAGTGCTTACAAAACTGCCGTTTCTATTAAAAATTACACCTAGATACAAACATTCATCAACTAACTCTACATCATGGAAATCATATTTGAAATTATAATTTGGTAGCCTTCCTTTTGAAAATACAACTACTTTTGTCTTTTCATCATTTACCTTTAGTTTCCATATGTTACAATACTTAGTAAAAATATTTAGAACTGTTTGTAATCCCTCATGAGTACCGGTATCCGAAATCAACACTGTATCATCCGCGTATAACATAATAAAAAGTTTGAAATAAATGCTCAGTGTATCCCTAACATCATTACTTAAGTTTTCTAAACAAGTGATATTGTTCATTACGAAGAATTCCTCCACATCATTCGAATTCAATGAAAATAAAAATGGTGATAAATTCTCGCCTTGACGAAGGCCGTTATTACACATAAAAGAAATCTGAAATTTTATTATCATGGACAATTCGTGACTTAATGCTTTGATATATATTATGGATTAAGGTGTACATTTTACCTGTAATATTATTCATTAGCATCTTATGTCACAGGCCATCTCTCCAAACTTTATTAAAAGCTTTCTCAGAATCAACGAAAGCTCAAACGTTTCTTTTTTCTATTACACAAAATATGGTCTATATTAGAATAGCCTTTTCTAAAACCAGCTTGATTTTCATATATCACGGTCACTTGACTGGAATAATTTGACAACCTAGTGTTTAATATAGAAGTAAACAATATACCCAGGCAGCTAACAATAGTAATTGGCCTGTAGTTTTTTGGATCTTCTGAAGATCCTTTATTCTTATAAATAAGAATTATATTGCCCTTAAGCCAGACATCAGGTAAAATACCTGCATCGAAAAAAAAAACCCAGACATAAACATTCACAAGTTTACTGGCAGAGTGCTTAATATACTTATTGACAATTTGATCCTCTGCACAAGCCTTATTACATTTAAAATCCTTAATAGCCTTCATCATTTCGTTCTCGCATATTGGCATATTCAACATTTCACTTACACCATCAAGAATAACATCAGGTAAATTTGCAACAAAATGTTCCTCGGGTTGTTTCCCTTGATTCAATTCCTTTAAAATGTCTAACAGAGCACCAATATCTTTACCTGAATTCCTACGTTTTGTACCAGTATTAATAATCTTCCAATATTCCCTTCGGTTTGTTGTTTTTATTTTATTTTTTCATTTTACAACGTACTTCCCTGGCATGTTTCTTTATGCCAGCATTCATCAAGTTTTTTGTATACTTTTCCCTTAACAAGCTTATCCATCTTCACATCTTCTGTTCTAAACTTCTTATGTTTCCTAACAGCTGATTTAAACAATGTTCTTGCTTGCTTACACCCGTTATCAAACCAAGGTTTATTTTCTTTCCTTGCGATTTTACAATTCATATGGCTATAAGTTCAAAACGTGGCTATTGCTGCATGTAACACAACATTACCAATATCATTTGCAGCCTTATTTACAATATCAGTATCACATATTTTCTAAACCAATCAACAATTCATTTATATTTGCGTCACTGACATTTTTTAAAAACTTAAATCAACCCTGGCATTATCCCACTTTTTTTTTTTTACTTTGATATAGCATTGTGTCCGTGATATGGTTCAATGATCTCCACATTTTGTAACAATCTGCATTTTAAATTCAACGATAGCGGACAATGTACATCTGACAACAGGTTACAAAAATCTAATATTTTGAAGGACAACAAATCCTGGAGTACAGAGGCACTTACAAAACAGTAATTAACAACACTAGCGTTTTTATATGTTAACGCATCAGATTTTTGACCGAATCTTCCATTGCAAATATATATATAGACTATTACCTTTACAAAAATCCAAAAGCATATTACCAAAATTGTTTTTAATGTATCTGAGCTTACTCGTTGTCTCACAATACCAAGCATATCCAAAGTAAATAAGTCATCATCAAAATCAATATCATTCCGATCATCGAAAATATCTTCCATTTATGTAATAATTTTCACTCGCAACACGGACATTAAAATCGCCCATTAGACATGCATAATTATTACAATTATCAAATTTTATAAACTCTTGTTCAACCTCGCTGTATGGGTCATCCCTTACAAAACTTAGAACCTTCAGGTGAGATATAAACGGTACCACGTAACATGTCTTGCTTTTTCCTGATAATTTATTTTATAAATTTTACACCAAAATATGTAGTTGCTTTCGTTGTCTATAATTTGAATAAAATCTAACAATTCTTCCCTGTAACATAACACAATACCACCAGAGTTTCTTTTCCCTACAATTGTTCTCTTTTTCATTTTCAAAACATAACCAGCTAAAACAGGTGTATCTAAATTATCAGCTTTAGTTTCAACAAAACCAAGAATATCAAACTTATTTACAAAGTCGAGAAACTCTGGATATGTACATCGTGTCATTAAACCACATACATTTAATACAGCCAAGTTTATAACATCACATACTGCGCCTCGCTCGTCCCGTGAATTATTATACACTTCGCTGACAATATCATTGTCACAACGGATTCGACTGTCCCTATTTCGTTGATTCCGGGGTGGATCCAACTCTTTGTTGCTTCGTATACCTAGATGGCTCTTGTGGTATTTTCTGTATGGAGGCACTGACTACGGGTACATTATTCGTTTGTGCCTGGTGGATTCAGCTGGTGGCGTATACACCTCTCCCTCTATGTATAAAATATCCCGGAACAATTTTTTGCTCTTTTTGTCCTTCTTAGCTTGGCTCATGATCGGGTATATTTTTTCCTTCACCCAAACTTTTGATCCGACTAGTTTTTGCGCTACACGAGTCCTAATAAGTTGCCTATCCTTGAAATATGTAAATTTAGCTACAATATTTCGCGGATGCTCATTGAATTCACTTCACCTTCCCATCCTATGGACGTACTCGAATGAGATTTCATAATCCAATTTGTATTTTCTTTGGATAAAATCCTGTAGGAGCGCCTCAGTATCCTCTCCTCTCTGCTCTGGGATTCCGGAAAATACCAGGTTGTCCCTCGTTGATCGGACCTTGAGATCTGTCACAGAACTTAGCATTTATTTGTCAGTCTCTTTCATCCTTTTCAGCTCTTCCGTTATTTTCCTGTCCGTGAGTCTCTGTGAGTGGATGCACTGATCTAAGTTTTTTTCTGTTATTACTTACCACTGTTGTGTTCGCCCCTGTTGTTTCTTTAACTGAATCGAACACGTTTCCAAGTGCGCTCATGTTAGATTAAAGATTCCGGAGATCGCTCTTGGCTCCTATCACATCTTAATCCAGTCTACTCACGTGTGATTTCAATGAATTTAAGGAATTAATTTATTATTTTTTCGTTGAATGGAGGAATTGCACGAAAAAAAAAAAAAAAAAGACGGAAAACTGCATCATTGCGCATAGCGCATGATGCAAAAGTTTTCCGTCTTTATTTCGTGGAATTCCTCAATCCAACAAAAAAATAATAAATTCATTCCTTATAATTTAATATTCTAAAACATCTAGTTTATATGATAAAACATTATTTGATTTGAGTTGAATTAACGAGTTATTCTTGGACTAGATTCTATGTCATTTCTAGATGGGCGTAGTAATTTGTGAATACACAGCTTTAAAAAAAAAAAAACGTTATATAGGCCTAACGGCGACTTCCACGAACTGTTGTTTACTGGTTTCTTGTGGACTGAAGAATGCAGTTAAAAAAAAAAGGGGGGGGGGGAGTTAGAGATAAGTCCTGTTGAGAGAAAATTGCAGGAATTTTGTTAAATGAAACTGGAATTAAGTGCAAAGTTCGATGTAGGTACTAACGTAAAGCGTGGGACACGTGCATAATCATAATGCGAGGTAGGGTTCTCTTAAGGGTTAATTGTCACGGCTTCCAGGTGGACAAATGAGTGTTACAGAGGGTTTTTCGAGTTTTATCAGTGAATTCCTAAGCTGTGACAGCTGTTGTATCGTCGTACGGAAGCCTCGTTTCGGTACCCACTCATCATATGATAAAGATTATCTGTAGTTTAATAACGTTTGTGGAACTTTTAAACTACAGATGTATTTATTTTATATATGGAGTCATTACTCAAATTTGTAATCACTGGTGCTTCGCTATCATTTTATGCTGAAAGTGTAGTTATTCTTAGTGATAAAGTCATCAATGATCTTATACTTTTCTGACTCGTATTCCCCACCCACCTCCTTTTTATAGTCTGCTTGGATCTAATCGCACAGGGAAATTTGGGTCATCGATATAAGAACGTAATATGGTACAACAACACGAGGGTTGTCAAAAAGTTCGTGTACTTTTCTTTTTTCTAAATAATGACGACAATAACAGGAATGTATTATACTTTTAATATAGGCCTAGATCATAATTGTTTAAATGTGTAAAAATTAGCACAATGTATATTTGTATACCAAAGTTGTCAGCATATTTACTATGCGTATGCAAGCCACACGGCCCAGTCTGACGCTGAAGAAATCGATGTTCTTGTACGTGATTCCCGATTTCCTTTACTTTTCGACGTTGTCTTATTTGTCTGCATTCGCCTTTTTCTTGGTGGTCATCTGATAAGAGTCTCGGCACCCATCTTGACCAAACTCGACTCATATCGAAGTCTTCGGTGAGGATATTAAACACCTGAGACCGCAAAAACTGAGGTCCCGTGTCACAGCAGGTGTGCCACTATAACGACCCCTCCCTGCTCAAAGGACATAAGCGCCGAGCATACATGTAGGCCTGAATTATGCAGCCCTTCACCAGCAGTGGTGACGTCTCCATATGAGTGAAATATTCTCGAGAGAGACGTTAAACAATATTCAATCAATCAATCAATATTCTTGTCAATGATAACTATCATTCCAAATCTTTTCAAATTTGATATGAAGCATCTTTGGGACAAGGGGGACATATATTGTAAATTTCAGGATTCCTGCACCCCTGGGGCCCTAGGGGCCGAGCAAAAACTGACCAAAATTGGCAAATTTTCAAAAAATCCTCTTCTCTACAACTGCACATGTTTAAGAAAAACTAAATATATAGTGGTGTAGAGCAGGAAGGCTTCCACCAAAATTGTAAATTTCATGATGCCCAGGGTAGGGGTTCTGACCCTAGGGCGGGGTCAAACTTACTATATAGTGTTTATGTGTAAAACACTTAAAGACCCAACTTTAAGTTAACGCCCCAAATTTTACCTGTGTTGCGATCAATGATAAGCCGCCGGTCCATCAAACTTTTAACAATTATAGAGCTTAGTTTGATTGACGTTTGCAGAGACCATGTTCTACAGCTACCTGAGAAAGATGTTTTGATAACAATCATGGCTAATGATGACCGGCAGTCTTCAGATCTCCAGGAAAGCCCCAGTATACCTGAGTTTTGGTAGCATTGACTCGCACCTAGAATATTTTACTTTCTAACGTCCCCTATACAATGCAATTTATCATCGTATTTTCTCTCTCCATCTTTATACATGTATTATAGATTAAACAATCAGAAATCAAACAATAATAATAATTTAAAAAAAAAACCAAACAAACATAAGTTATTCGAATATTTTCTATTAATGATTTATTGTGGCTTTATATTTATAAAAACATGAACAATTCTTTATTGGCGCAGCACATTTACATGTATAACTGTAAAACTGTTACAGTAGTTTTAAAAAATGCTTCTGTTTGAGATACCACATGGATTATAAATTACACAATCAGAAATCAAACAATAGTAAAAAAGCATGAATATAAGTTATTGAAATATTTCTATTTATAATTTATCACGGTTTTATATTTAGAGAGAGAGAGAGAGAGAGAGAGAGAGAGAGAGTTATTGAGCTATTTATAATTTATCACGGTTTTATATTTATAGAGAGAGAGAGAGAGAGAGAGAGAGAGAGAGAGCTATTGAGCTATTTATAATTTATCACGGTTTTATATTTATAAAGAGAGAGAGAGAGAGAGAGAGAGAAATGTGTAAAACTGTAGCAATAATATAGATGAAATAATATGGCATGGCAATAGTGTTGCATACGTATGACAATAATTACTCATTTAGTCAATGATTGAGAGTAAGGGAGAGAGAGAAAGGGGGGGGGGGTAGACTAGTTATGTGTCATCTTCTGTTTGGGATACCATCGTTACACAAACAATACGTCCACAGAAACCCTAAAGAGAGAGAGAGGAGGAGGGGGTGTAGACTTCGTGTCAGCTTCTGTTTGGGATGCCATCGTTACACAAACACTACGTCCACAGAAACCCTAAAGAGAGAGAGAGAGAGAGAGAGAGAGGAGTGGGGGGGGGGGTAAGACTTCGTGTCAGCTTCTGTTTGGGATACCACCATTGTGCAAACACTACAGCTACAGAAACCCTACAGACGGCCCATATTGAGGGGTATCTTGATCATTCTTCATTTGGTTGTACATGTACACAGATCTACTTGGATTTATTCATTCTCTCGAAACATGGATATTTTACCTACTACACCCACGACACCGCGAACTCCCAGGACACCAGGAAGTGCCCGGAAACGCCGGGTAATATTATATTTAGGAAATTATTTATATACGATATATAGCAATTTAATTAGAAGTTTTAAAAAGCAAAGGTTTAGAAATAGGCTAAACCTGTCATTTGCAATACATAAATATGACCAAGTTTGAAGGTTTACGGGAAATAGAAATGCGGTATGCATGTAGGTAGAAATTTTAATTATATTTTTTTTGTGCACAAATCAAAACACTAAGCATAATTTGTAATAACCTGAGAAGTTTCCTGTGTATGTCATAAAAATGTACACAACAACCGATCTCTTGGCCAGGTAAATTCCAGGTAAATAACATTGACCATGGATAAGCTCCGCCCACATTCAGTGATCCGTGGAGCAACCGTACGGTGTGTTTTTTTGGGGGGGTCTTTAAATAACATCTTCTTTAGTGCTATTGATACTAAATTGATTGATTGATTGATTGATGTTTTCCGCCACACACAACAATTTCTCAGTTATCTGGTGGCGCCCAGATTTCATTGGTGGAAGAGAGAACCCAGATACAATGTAACTGGGAGGAAACCACCGACCTTCCGAAAGGATTTCTAGTCAACTCGTACCCTGACCGACTCGTACCCAGGTCAACTCGTACCCCATAGGTCAACTCGTACCCAAAAGGCAAAAGTCATCTCGTACCCAAGAATCTGCCCATAATGCAATATATCTATGCGCATATAAGTGACATATCGCTTAGGTACGAGTTGTCATCAATTGAAGAGTAGGAGTCAACTCGTAACCAGATTCTTGGGACTTTTACTTTTTGGGTACGAGTTGACCTATTGGGTACGAGTTGACCTGGGTACGAGTCGGTCAGGGTACGAGTTGACTTGACTCCTCCGAAAGTAAACTGGGAAACTTTCTCACTTACCGGCGCGAGCGGGATTCGAACCCGCGCCGACGTGTGATTTATAGCGCGATGCTCTAACCACTCTGGCACGGAGGCCCCATTGAACTAAATAGATATTTCGAACGAAGAGGCAGTCCTTTACCAAAATTGTAAATTTGATGATCCCAAAGGTAGGGGTTTTGGTATCTGGGTGGGACCAAAATGGTCAGTTATTAAATGTGTGAACAATAGATATTTTTAACTTCTTCTTGATAACTATCATTCCAATTCGTTTCAAATTTGATATGAAGCATCTTTGGAAGAAAGGTGACACATATTGTAAATTTCAGGATTCCTGCACCCCTGGGGTCTTAGGGGCGGGGCAACAACTGCCTTAAATTGACCAATTTTTCAAAAAATATTAGCTACAACTGCACATGATTAAGAAAAACTAAATGCATAGTGATGTAGAGCAGGAAGGCTTTGTTAGGCTTCTGCTAAAATTGTAAATTTCATGATGCCTGGGGTGGGGGTTCTGACCCCAGGGCGGGGTCAAACTTACTATATAGTGTTTATGTGTGTGTTTGCTGATACTGATAAAATCTAAATGCATACTTATGAATAGCAAAAAAGGATGTACAAAAATGAAAATTTTACAACCTAGGGTTTTGACTCTAGGATGGGTCCAGATTAACCATATCGTTTAATGTTTTAATGTTAATACACTTATTATATCATTTAAAACCTTTCGTCATTTTATGCACTTTTGAGGGCATTGAAGTATTAAGAACACGACTTGTTTTATACTGTTGCTGAACATTAGACTTAGCTTAGATATTCAAAACAGGATTTTTTTTTCTAGACTTCATAGCCCATGGAAGTATTGATACTTTTGGTCCTCTTGTTGTGATACGCGAATGTGTTTTATCATACACACACCAGCCCGCATTTTTGAGGATGGAAATCTTTGTACTGCAATGGATGTCATCAGTTGTGTCTTTTAAATTGCTCAGTCGTTATTGTTCGCACTAAATATCCCTTGGAGTTAGTCGCTAAAAGATTAATCCCTGTGCTCGAGCTGTTTCCCCTTGATAGTACCACTCACCATTGCTGTTAGCAGCACCATTGTCAGTTCGGATTGTCCAAGAACGATCTACAAGATAAAAGATGATAACAGGCCATTATTTCCTCAAAACATAAAGGAAACACGGCAGGTACTATCATTATCTCCAAACTGTCCCACGTAATTCTGTTCTTAAACGTTAACGTATTTGTTTTATTTCTTCCTGCGATAATATGTGTCTTATTGCTGAAAGCAGATATTGTGAACTGTCCGTATCATTTTGGGTGACAAGATCTTATTCTTCACGATTAACGCAAGAAATAGTAATTTTCTTGAAAATCAAACGCAGTATACATGTATCCGTGTCGTAACTGAGTAGCCTGCTAATAGGTGCATTCCACAAATCTTGTCATGTTATTGATTCTAACGGTCAAATCATGGGTCAAATGCTGTTTGACATGTTTCATATCGATTGTTTGATCGTTGTTGGCACACTGATTTTGACTACGAATGCCTCCGTTTACCTGATCAAGATATACTGTATTCACAGCGGGTGTGACCGGTCGGCAGGGATTGTTTACTCTCCCAAGGCACTTGGTCCCAGTTCTGGTATGTCCAGTGGTCCGTGTTTGCCCCACTTGTTATTTTGTATTCTTTGTGGGAGTTATGAGATTGATCACTGTTCGTTATCTTCGACTTTCCAATCCCTTAGAGTATTATTTTGCCCCGTTTCACATATGCTTTGGTGGCTTTTTGTTCATGGTTTATGTTGATTCTCATCCATCCTCTTCAGATGGTTCTCATGCTTACACCGGGTAATTTCTGACATTTTGAATTTTAATGTCCACTGGTTACTGCTAGTATTTCTTGGTAATTATAATTTTCCTGCCTTAAGAGTTATATTATAAAAAGGACAATATTTATTGAGCAAATGGAGATTATTCAAAAGACGAGTTGTATACGAAGAAAATGGAATGTAAATGATACCAAACAATATATGTAGTTCGAATAACGCGGATAACTTTAAAATTACATTTCTCATACATTTAATACTTTGTATATGCAAAATACCCCGACTACCATTTTGAGAACATGACCTTTTACTGTATACATGGTTTTTCCTGTAGGCTTGTGTGTGGGAGAACCTCCAGACTGACAGGACTTCATTGTAACACTTTATTATTGTATATACATGTACCCGCTGAGCACAATACATGTACTCATTTCAGATGCTGTCAAATTGACACCAAGGGATAAAAATGACGCCAATACTATCAAATGTAACTTTATATAAGAGGCCTAAGTCATATGCCTTTTTCGCAATGCTGTGTGTTTGGATACTTGTAGTGAAGAATTTAAATGGTCAACAACTTTATTCAAGTTCAGCTTCACGAAATGCAGCAGATGTTACTCGTAAGTTATTTCTTCGTTGTGGGTTAACCAAATATTTCTCATTAAACATCAATTTCTCATTTGAATTATATTTCAAAAAATAATAGTAGTATCATGTTGATTTATTGTATATTGTTTAACGTCCCTTTCGAGAATTTTTCACTCATATGGAGACGTAGTACAAGGGCGGATCCAGAGGGGGTGTTCAGACCCCCCCCCCCTCACGTTTCTACGAGTATTTTAGTTGAAGCGATATGAAAGGTAGATACTTGCATGTAATTACATCATTCAAATTTATCAACACCAGTATATCATTTAATTGTACGTTGAATAAGATGAACACTGATTCGTGTTTACGATATTTTCGTCAGATACAAGTATCAATTTAAGAATTCGTAAAAAGTATATGTAACATAAAAGTTTTGTTTAAGAAGAAGGCAATTTAAAAGTGAAAAAGAAGTGTCAGGAATTGCTCAGAATGCGGGATTTTGCACAATTTACCGCAGAGCTGCCCTGGCCTATTGTGAGTAACCTGTAACTCAGCCTTTTTATCATTCACAATCAAATCTGAGTATAGCGATAACAATGACAAGAAATTGGGCAACAAGTAGTAAATTACACAAAGCATTTCCATGAATACAAACTGCCTTAAGATCTCCTTAAGATGTTATGTACACAAGCAAAATGTGTAAATGGGGTAAGGGGGTAGCTAAAAGATCAAGTGCTAGACCCCCCCCCTTTCCTTTCACAAATACCTGGATCCGCCTATGTATTTTCATATAATTTTAAAATCATGAAATTCTGTGATTAGATTTGAGAAACATTCATCTGTTTATTTTTAATTTAATTTCTACATTTGTGTTATATTTATATTTAGTCTGTCCTTTCATGTTGATTACACCGAGCATAGTGGACACGGATTTTGGGACAACAGCTGTGTTTACGGCAACTGTGGAAGCGAAATTGGATCCTCCACTGGACTTGATATGGCAATTCATTAGTACTAGGAATATTGCTATTCAAGATATCAATGAACATGACGCAAAATATAGCTCTACTGAATCCTTACCTTCTCTGGAATTTATTATTAATGACGCAGACTTCGATGACGTCGGAGAATATCAGCTGCAAGTCAGGATTTCCGGAGGCTGGTGTACAAGTAGAAAAGTTGAGTTAAGGAACGTCTGGGGAGGTACGTCTCTCTCTCTCTCTCTCTCTCTCTCTCTCTCTCTCTCTCTCTCTCTCTCTCTCTCTCTTCCATATTAATTGCTAGATGTAATTATAATGGTGAATTTTCTAAGCAGTATTTAACCAGATCAATATTGCAATATCGTCGCTAGAATGACTTTAACAGCAATTCGTATTGTCGTCATTTCTTTTCAGTTTTACAGTACAACGAAAGATGTAATCTCAGTCGGGAATGTGATGAAAGAAGAAAAAATTTACAGTGCTCAAACAGCAAATGCCTGTGTCAGTCTTCCTATTATCACCAGAATCAGCTGTGTTTTCTTAGTACGCACACGTTCTTCCATAATACGTTCTTCAGTCACTATTGAGCAAATCATTGTATACATGTCACAGGATTGCACACATTTGATTGATTAAAGTAATTCCCCATACCACATCTTGATATTGAAAAACCTACAGATTTCTATCAAAGTTTGCATGTATTTTGTCGAGGATGTTTATTGACCAAATTCCCGAAGAAAAATATGTTTAGCGGCCTTTCCCAGAGTACAGCCACTTCTAAAAATAGAATACATCACTTTAAAACAAGCAGTGTTAATATACATACACTTTAAGACACTGTCTCTATTTAAATGATAGAAATATGTTTCTTTCATATGAATTGAAGAAAATGTATTGCATTTGACTTTTTTCAATAAGTTTTCACTTACTGAACCAAGCTCTTGTTTTCAAGGTGATGAAAATGCATATATAGTAATTAAATTTTGACTAATCATAGCCTACCATATCCGGAAAATTCTGTTTTCAAAAACCTTCAGATTTTTTTAAAACATTTCAATATGTTTTACCTTTACACTCCAGCAATCATTTGACATAAGAAGTAGATAGGATATCGGATAATCTGAGAGTCTAATGATCCCTACTAGGTTAAAAACCTTGAAAAAACGCATATTGGAAAATGGTGTCTGAAATTCTTATCTCTGCAAACATGTTTCATTCATCATTTACATTACTAAATTACCATTTCAAGAAATATTACAAGGTGGTTTTTGAAAAACAGTTTAAAACATTAAAGCTTCAAATAATTAAAAACCACTTTCATTAATTGCCGTAAGCTTTAGGGATCGGGCTTGAAGTTAGAAAAATCCCAACTTTACTATGGAGCTTAGCCTACGTCACAATAGATGAAAAAATAAAATTGTGTCGTCAGATCAGAAAGATTTTTACATTTTTAACGCTCATTCAGAGAATGCTAACCTATGCTCAAGTTACAAATTTGGAAATTCGAATATTTTAAAATACCTGAATTCTGCATTCCTCGCCCCCCCCCCTTGTTCCTGGTAATTTTTAACAATACGACACAGCCGTGCGATGTGAGTGTTAACGGGACATGTAGTACCGCGTACATTCCGAGACGTTTTAATCAAAACATCAGTGGAGGTCATGTCCGGCCAGAAAAGTGTTTTAGATAAAAGAAAATTACATTACAACGCCCATGATCCATACTGTACGTACAATAACACAAACATGTACGACACCTAGGACTAGAGATAGGGCCTGGATATGTGACATGAACACCCTGAAATCATTAGACACAATAGAGATATGCACATACATGTATATGCACATTTATTAAGGATTCGGAAGGCCTCGAAAGCAACTTTTGTTATATTGTTCTAATTAAATAAATATAAAAATTTTGCAAGGGGGGTTACAATGTCATATAGCTTTAGATTGTGCATATATTCTATTTAGATCATGACGACATCGATCGTATTTTTTCAGGTTTAAATAAATCATAAGGAAAACAACAAAAATATGTGACTGTCAGTAGGCCTACACGAAGCACACAAAAATTAGCATTTTGTTGTATATAGGAGATTCGATATTTCTACCGATCATTAATGATCAGAAATCACACAAAAGAAATGGCCTACAATAGATACATTGAAAGTTGGCAACATGATTTAACATCATAATCTGTAATATTCGCAGAAATCTCACGGGAATTACTAAACGACTGTGTCATAACGCAATGTGTATGCCGAGTTTACGACTTCGCGATGTATACAACTATAAGCACTTTCTCTCCCGAGCGTTGTTTTGTATAGAACCGGCTTGTTTGTATTATTGCGATTCGTTTGTTGTTGGTTTTTTTTAAAATTCTAAATTTTTGTTGATTGCTTTCAAACAATCAGTCCTAATATGGTCTACAAATTTTTTTATTTTTTTTTTCATCATTTATTAAAAAGTATACATACTATTTGGGATAAAATATCCTCGGATACTCCCTCTTAATTCTCACCAATGGTGCCAGGGGCCCATTGGATTGAATGTATTTTATTATAATATTATTTTATATAAGGCATATATATAATTTATATGAAAATACATAATATCAAATATTTTTCGAAATCATAAAAATATCATATACAACGTTGATGTAGATATATCAACAGTAGAATAACATAGAAATTACTTAAGGAATAATATATGAACAATGTAGTCCTAAGTTGACCGTATAGTTATAATGATAAATATTTGAGGATAATTTATACTGGTCTCTTCACAGCAGTCAAGTTACATTAATTTACAAAGATGTTCAAAAAATTTATGCTCTTTTGCATTTATATACTTCAATACTGATGTATAGAAACATAATGATTTTTTAACATGATTATACATATTAAAAGTCGTTTCACTTAACGAATCTAATCTACATAACATTTTATGTTTGTATATTCTGTAGGCTATATAAGTAATAAGTAAATTTAAGGATTTGGTTTTATCATTTTGTTCTAGAAAAAACCCAACAACAATGTGTTTCCATTGAACTTTGAAGGATATATAACTGCTAACAGTGTTCCATATATTTAAAACATTATCACACTCGTAAATCAGATGTTTTGTAGTCTCAATTTGCTTACAATGTGTACATTCATTCTTTACATCTTTTTTCCATTTGCTAATATATGCATTATTACATAATATGTTATTCAATAACTTATAACTGAATTCCGCTATCTGTTTGTCTTTCAAATCTTTAATTTTACATTTATAAATGTTTATCCAATTAGAATCACCGAATATTCTGAATTCTTCAGACAGTAATGCCTGAAAATTGGGTTTGCAAAACTTTTTTTCAACTAAATTTTTATAAAAAAGATTACTTGATGTTTTAAGTATATTGGTAAATCCAAGAAGGAAGTTAAAATTAGTGACATTTTGTTTATTTACACAGCTTGAATTTGAAAAATCGTTTAGTCCTCGAATTTTTCTCGTGATTGTCATAATAATTTTGTATTCACATAGCCAGTTAGATTTGTCATTAATGTTTGAATAATGTTCTAGCGGTTTAAAAATTCCATCATCAAATAAATCACTAACATATAAGATACCAGATCTCGCCCAATTATCGAAGAAAATGGGTTTTCCTTTATATTTCAGATTTGTGTTATTCCATAATGGTTGTTGTAAAATATCATCAGGTAATCTTTTATCAAAGTTAAGTTCTCTTTTACATTCATTAAAGCAACACAGCATTTCTTTATAAAATAGTGGTAATTTAGTTTTGTTTAAATTCCCCACATCAGTAGTTGAATATTTTAACATATAGTATATATCAAAGTTAAGTTTTCTACAATAATTATTTAAAATTTCAAGTAAGACTCCCTTTGAATTTAATAATATCGGTATCCATGCTGCTTTTAATGCTTTTAATTTGCATTCTACATCTACTATTGAAAGACCACCTCTTGCTACATCTCCAACCAAAGTGTTTCTTTTGATTCTTTCTTTTTTATCCCAAATGAAATTAAAGATTAATCGTTGTACTTTTTTCATAAAATCTTTATCAGGAAGACATAGAATTGACGATACATATGTTAGTTTTGAAATGGCAAGTGTATTTATAATGCATGCTTTGCCAAAAGGTGTTAATTTTCTTCTTTTCCAGGATTCAAACAATTTTTCCATTTCATTATATATTCTCATCCAATTTTTAATGTAACATTCTTCTTTATCGTGACCTAAAAAAAATGCCTAGACACTTGACCGCTTTACTTGTAACTCTAATACCAGAAAGTTCTTCAAACTGATTTTTCAATCTTCCAAGCAAAATACATTCAGTTTTGTTGATATTAATTTTAAAGCCAGCACTTTCACAGAATTTATTTATTTCATCTAGGGCATTTTTCATAGAAATTTCATTATTTACCGCAACTGTTAAATCGTCTGCGTGCTGTATACTCTTTATTTCAGAATTATTTATCACAACACCGTTAATGCTGTTATTGTTTTTTATTCTAATCGCCAATATTTCTGCTACAAAAAGAAAAAGGAGGGCTGATAGGGGACACCCTTGTCTAATCCCCGTTGTCATCGAGCATATCTTAGAAAGCCATCCATTATTTTTCATTTTAAAGATTGGTTCTGTATATAGAATTTTAGTCCATTTGATAAAATTATTTCCTATATTGAATTTATTCAACACTTTAAAAAGAAAATTCCATTCCACAGAATCGAATGCTTTTTCAAAATCTAATAATAGTAATATTCCTTCCAAATTTTCAGTTTCACAATATTCAAATATGTCTAGTAGGAGTCTTGCATTCTCCCCAATATAACGTCCTTTAATATAAGCAGTTTGGTTTTCATTAATTATACCTGATAAAACTTTTTGCAGTCTTTTAGCAAAAATAATGGCAATTATTTTATAGTCAGTATTTGTCAAATTTATCGGTCTATAATTTTTAAGTTGATTCTTTGCTCCCTTTTTAAAAACCAATGATATTACTGATAATCTTTGAGTATGTGTCATTGTTTCATTGTTAAAAATCTCTTTTAGAGCATCATAAAAATATGGTCCAATTTCATTCCAGAAAATTTGGTAAAATTCATTAGGCAAACCATCGAGACCAGGTGATTTATCACTTTTCATACTAGAAACCGCCTCCGTACATTCTTCGAAAGTTGGGAAAAGTTCCAACATGTCTTTATTTTCATCACTTAATAGTGGTATATTTACTTCCGACAAATAACTGTCAATGATTTCATCATCTAAGTTTTTACTAGCATATAAATTTTGATAAAAATCAACCATTTCCCCATATATTTTATTAGGTTTGTTTATCTTTTTATTGTTTGAGTTTAGAATTTCTGTAATGACATTTGAGGATTGATGCTGTTTTTCTAAGTTTAAGAAATAAGAAGTACTTTTCTTTCCATTTTCTATCCATTTAGCTTTTGATCTTATTTGTGCGCCTTTAGATTTTTTTATCATAAATACAATCTAGCTCTGCTTCTAGAGTTTTAAGTTTTTTGTAATTTAAGTCTTCGGGTCTCCCAGTTTCTAATTTTTCAATTTCTTCCTCAAAATTTACCAAAATGCCATCGGGTTCGTTGCATGAATATGTCATAACGTTCGTGACTCATAAATAACGTTTCTAACATTATTTGACGTGGTATGGGGAATTACCTTAATTGTATCTTGTTTAACGTCGCTCTAGAGAAATTTTCACTCATATAGTAGGCGCGTAGCTGCCTATACGCAAGTACGCAATTGCGTACATTTCATTTTCAAAGAGAGTTCTGTCGTTAAAATATCTGTGCCTTAAAAATAGCTTCACACAAGAGCAATGACCTTAAATAGATACCGTCAAGGTTTGAAACACGATTTAACATCACATTGTGTAATATATACAGAAATCTCATTTAAATGTGGGAATGACTAAACGACTAAATCATAACGCAAAGTTAAACTTCAAGGTGTATCATAACTATACGCATTTTCTCCCCAGAGCGTTCTTTTGTAGATAACCGGCTTGTTTGTAATGTATAGCCGTATGTTGTTGTTTTTATTACTTTTAAATTGTTTGTTTCCATTCAAAAAACAGTCCTAGTGGGCATAGAGGACATGGATACGGCCCACAATATTCACCAAAATGTCATCGGGTTCGTTGAACGTGTGATAATGTTCCTGACTCGTGAATAACGATTCTACGTTTGACGTGGTGTGGGTATTCACCTTGAATTTCTTCCGTTGTTTTTGGAGCAGCTCTATCACATTTTTCAATTCAAAAACATAGATGTACAATTGATTATCATGGACACATGAACTAAGGGAAATTACACGTGCTGTTTACATTCATGAACATTCACATATGCATACATTTTCAGTGTATTTCCATTGCAGAGTCCAACCTCAGTGCCGTCCTTGTGAACTGGAACATTACAACATCTGAGATAAATGTGATGTGGAAAGATCCAGACACACACTCTGACCTGATCCAGTCCTACAGAGTCACTGTGAGGGAGAGTGGCGGATCTACCATATTTAACACCTCTCTAGGGAGACAAACCAGCTATAACCATAAATCTAGCTTTGACCCTGGATATTTGTACTATTTCAAAATCACATCTAAGGTACAACTAAGTGACCCAGTGGAAATGCTTTATGTTGAAAGAGAACAACACCTCATTGTAGGTAGGTCGCAAAATTTTGTAATTTTATGAAGTACATGAAAACATGGTCCTAAACTGCACTCTGAAGAACCACGATATACAAAAATTACAAAAGTGACACCCAATGATCCTCCCGGGAACTCGATCCCACCTTTGGTATATCCAGGGGTCCGTTTTTGCCCTACTCTCTATTTTGTATTTCTTATAGGCGTTATGAGATTGATCACTGTTCGTTATCTTCATCTTTCATCTTTTTTTTTACAGAGATTTCATGCGACTCATAGTGTAATAAATTATTAAAATAATATTCTTACGTTAAGACCAAAGGCAGCGACACTCTTTACTTTTAGTTACATTTCTTTAAAAGTGTTTTACTTCCGAAACCGAAATTTAAGTACTACTCCATATAAGAGTTAGGCAGGGAGTGGCATATCAAGGTATGTCGATTTTGATGAAACTTGGCATGATGATACCTTTTGCCTTTAGAAGCGAATATATAACATCAATTTTTTTCTAACACCTGTTTTGGTTTCCATAGTAACGATCACCCAGTTTAAGACATATTCAATGGCTACTATCCGAGTAGTTTGTGGTATAATAGTGAAATTTAAAAATTAAATTATGCACAAATTTAATATAATTGTTTTAAAATGAATTTATTGTAATGAAATATAGAGTTTAAAGAAACTGTTGATATAAAAGAAAATACCTTAATGTTAATTGTAATATCTAATCAATGTCTATGAAAAAGGAAGATAATCAATAATGAGTCAAATTTGGATTTTCCCCTTTTTTCAACATTTTCGCAAGTAAAAAAATCTAAAAACCCAAGACTGGATATATCTAACACTATCAGTCATAAAATCATTTATTTTAGTTATGCTTGTAAATGGAAAAAAAAAATTGTGTAAATGCATGCTTGTTACTAAAAATAGCATTTAAAATTGTAATGATGTCTCATTAACAGCCATTCTCTGTAACCACTTCAACATTTAAATAAGGGATCCGGCTCGCACTGTTACGAATTTTTTTTCGTAAAATGGCACAACTTAATCTCACATAAGTAATGTAAAACCATCATAGTTTGGTTGCTATGCAACTCCCATTGTCATGGTAACACGTGCATATCATTCAGGTCATAGAATAGATAAGTCTATTTTTAAATGAAAAATGACAATTTTTATTCAAATATGCTGGATTTAGTTGTTTGATTTTATATCAAATCATCATAAAATAATATTTTGTAGTATTTTTGTTATTTAGTTTGATATTTAATTAATGATTTGAACATTTCTATGGTTTTATTTCTGTCTGAAAAATAGGTATATTTGATACATTCTAAAAAGGCTATTTTAGAGGCATATTTGAATTTTGGATAAAAATTCCCGCATGTAGCTTGAAATATATAAATGTTTATTCAATATGCATTGCAACTACAGCTGTAATACTGTCATATAACAATGAGACATATTAAGGTATCTGTCTTCCAAGCTGTGTTTCCATGGAAACAAAATGATGCATTTTGTCATGATATGCCAGATGCATATTTCATTGCAATTTAAATTACAATTTTCTTAGTAATCTAAGTATATCATCTTGAAAACTTACTGCTATTGATGTTAGGATTTTAAATTTCTACAAATTTGATATGAGAATGTTGGTTGCCATGGAAAAGAACATTGTTATTTCTTTTCAAATTCGGAATCCATGCAGAAGGAGTAAATATTTTAGACAAAATTAAAAACTGCTTTATTGACATATTCAACTGAATTCAATATAATAGTGGAAAAAATATTGTTATTACTAGTATTTCTATTGAATAGAAAATCATCCCCAGGGGGTCATGATTTTTACAAACTTGAATTTCCACTTTGTCAGGAGGCTTTCTTGTAAATTTCAGCTTTTCTGGCCCAGTAGTTCTTGATTTTTATGATTATCTCCCTTTTGATGGGGGCATCGCCCTTCATTTGAACAAACTTGCATCCCCTTCACCCAAGGATGATTTATTCAAAGTTTGATTGAAATTGGCATAGTGTTCTGGAGAAGAAGATTTTCCTATATAACGGCATGTAAAACTTTGATTCCCTATTGTGGTCCCACCCTACCCCCGGGGGCCATGATCTGCACAAATTTTAATCTAACTCTATATCAGGAACCTTTCAGGTAAATCTCCACTCTTCTGGCCCATGGGTTCTTGAGAAGACTTTTAAAGATGCTCTTTATATATTCCCATATATAACTTTGATCTTGTATTGTGGCCCCAACATACCTCCAGGGGTCATGATTTTAACACACTTGAATAACCACTATGTCGGGAAGCTTTCATGAAAATCTTAGCTTTTCTGGCCCAATGGTTCTTGATTTTTATGAAAGTGACCCCACCCTATTTTTGTGATTAGCTTCCCTTTGAAAGGGACATGGCCCTTCATTTCAACAAACTTGAATTCCCTTCATTCAAAGATGCTTTGTGATGCTTAGGTGAGCTTAAATGACAGGAAATCGGAATTTCAGATGGTGTTCAAGTAAATCTCATTTTAGCATACATCGTGCATGTACAATTGTACTTAGATCATAAAAACTCTTTAATTATATCAATGTATTGTTTATTTTTTTTTTCAAATGTCCATGATTTCTATATATACATTTTACATGTATCACAAATTGTATTGGCAATAATTGCATATCTTTTAAAAGAGTTTAATCAACATTCATTTTTACTACCAGGTTCTAGTTTGAAAGGATAGTTTAATAAAATTTCAAAACTATTTAACTTGTAAATGGAGATGTCAAATTGATGCATTATTCAGTATACAAGTTCCACTTTCAAATAAGAAACAATCACAACAAAGTCCCATGTAATCAAATATAATCTTGTACTTTCTTCTTTTATTCAATTAAGACTTCAAAACTCCAATGTCTGATTTTCACTTCCAAATTCACTATGATTATCTTATATCCATCCGTGCATACACGGGTTAATGTCTAATGCAAGGTGAAGATAACGAACAGTGATCAATCTCATAACTCCTACAAGCAATACAAAATAGATAGTTGGGCAAACACGGACCCCTGGACACACCAGAGGTGGGATCAGGTACCTAGGAGGAGTAAGCATCCCCTGTTGACCGGTCACACCCTAATAAATGCAATATCACCTAGCTAAATATTTTACATCATGTCAATTAGAAAAAAATTATTGTTCTAGATTTTTTCTTGTTCTTTTAAAATGATCGCTTTTACAACTTTTATCTGAACCTTTCACCCTATTAAATGGATCATCAAGGCTAAGATACACTTTCATGGGATTGATAACACATTTAAGGAACAAGATGTGTTAGTGAAACACTATATATTCCAAAATAATTTATTTCAATTCTTATGATAGTCTAGTCTTTGATTGGTCATATACAACTAGGATATGCAATTTATTTGTATAATATGGTTTGGTATGGGACCACCACCCCACCCCCCATCCCAGATAACCAGAGGTGCAAATCTTGATTCTGAGCAGAAACTTTGTAGAGGTTTCTAAAGTAATTCTAAAGTAATGTTCCTTGTACCATATGACACCATTTGTGTAAAGGTATGATCACTGAAGAATTCAACAGCATGAACCAGTTTTGTTTTGTCCATCTTCTATCTGTGATGGGTTGTAGCCTCAACTGTCTGTTACTTTCCATCAGGACCATGCATAAATGTATGACAATGTGCTTTATCAATCTGGTGTTTTTGAATCCCAGGGAACAATTTCATCAGTTTAGATTTGGGAAACATATTGACATTGATGGACAAATTCTGACATCGAACACTTGTCTTTAGAATTTTAATAGTTTCCTTATACTGGAAATATCTGTTCTTTCTTTGTCAGCTGGAAAAGAAGAAAATATAATTGTAAGCTTATAAATTATAGCTTCCCTTTAGTCAGGATAATCAATCATTAATTCAAACAAAAATATGATATATATAAGATTCAAAAAATGTTAGGGGGGATTCAATTTTTGCATTATTAGTGAGAATGTTGAGATCGTTAACATTTTATATTTTGATCCCATATTACGACCCAACCTAGCTTCAAAGGGTCATGACATAACAGAACTTGAATTCACACAACCAAGGGATTGCCTCAACACTAAATCTTTAAAATTGTTTAAAAGGTTTTCAAACATTCAGAATAAGTGTAAAGTATTCAATTATGAAAAATCATAATCGATACAAATTCATGCAATAATTGTCACATAAATTATTTAAAGAAGAAGGTAACTGATCTATATATTATTCTGCTATTGGTTTCTTTAATGATAATGTAATAATAAGTAATGTGGGACAATTAAGTAAAAATAAATAATTAAAAATTAACATTCCCTTCACTGTCCAGAGGCACAGTACCCTAAAGGTCCTAGTAAAATTTGTAATAATTTTAATTAATCAAAATCAGAGCTATAGGTAAGCAGATTGTCAGTTCATAATGTTTAATATATAGTTGATCTTCCGCCTACAGTATGTTCATAGTACATAAAAGTGTATTGAATCCCAACAAATCTGCAATACAATAATTTACCTTAACCTAATCTATGTAGAATAAAGATTAACCAACTAGTTTCTTACTTTTGAAATAGTCTAATAGGTAAAACAGATGTTCGCCAATATTTGCAGGTTTCGAGTTTGAACAAATATCCTTCAAATTCTGATATTTTGACAATGCTCAGTCTACATATACAGTAACTGATTAACCTGAACATATTTTTACATGTAACAGAAAAAAAATATTAGGAAATGTTGAAATTCTGTGTCATATACATTGATATACTGTAAAATTGTTAGTGGAAAATATGATTTTGTTTTTAAACACTGATGAACAAAAATAAAAGAATTTATAGAATGTGTGGTGTGTATTATATTCCTCGACTGATTAAATGCCCTCTACTTCAAAGTGACATATCTATATTGCCAAATTATTTTTTTATACTTCATTAAATATAGAAAACAAATATGTGGATATTGTATAATGTCAAATGAAGATCATCTAATATTAATCAAGATGAACAAATTTTCACTAATCATTCTTAAAATAAGAAAAAAAATGCTCTGTTGAACTTTAAAAAAATATTTAAAAAGAATATGATTTATACATACATATAAATGTGTCAGAAATTAATTTTTGTGTGTATATATTTTGTGTGTATAATTGCATATATATTTATTACAGTGAAATGACACCAATATACAAATATACGGATGTATATTTAATTGCGGTTATAAAATTTAGAAATTCTTTTCAAAATTAAGGATTATCTCCCTCATGCATAGCTTTTATCCTGGACGAATTTGGCTCCACTTTTTTGGCACGCTGTTTTTGGCTATATTTAGCTCTAAAACTTCATAGTTATTTCGGATTTCAAACATTTCGGTTGAGCATCACTGAAGAGACATTATTTGTCGAAATGCGCATCTGGTGCATCAAAATTTGTACCGTATAAGTTTTACATACAGTTTAATTGTACATGAAACTATCATGTGATGATACATACAGAAATGTAATTAATATAAATATTATAATTCATTGCCACCACTAAATTATTTTACACGTAATCCCTCAATGCTACAAACTTCTGTACTACAGTTTGTTTTCTTTTTTTCTATCATAATACTATCTATTTGAACATTTTCCCGTCTTTTCCTCTGATGTTTATTAAAAATTAGCCTGTGGTAGAAAAAGTTAATTTTGACCCCTGTATTCAATCTATTAGGGCATTTTCCTGTCTTTTCCTATAATGTTTATTACTAATTATGAGTTATAATGCCTCAAGGGCCCTGAATTAGTTTACTAAAATCTTTGCATGTTTAATACAGTGAATTGTTGTCATCACATTTGAATTTTGAGTCTTTGACACAGTAATATATTCCACTGAAAGTATACACATGTACACCAATACTAACAAAAGCACATGGAACTACTTGATCAGTTACTAGTCTACCAAAGACAAATAATACCTCCTGCAAATCATATTCTCCATGAGACATGGTGAATAGTATCATAAAAACACAAAATGCATATTGTACATGTATTTGTATATTTTTAAAATAGTAAATGAAAATCAAACTTTAATCTACTGAGGTATTATTAGAAATAAAGTTAAATTTTGTTAGAAACACTCACCTCTGTCATTCAAGTTCAGCCAAAACACACATCCAGATTCATGCCTTTCTGTGGCTTACACGTGCAATCGTGAGGATGACCAGGGAATCCACATTTATGCGATGGTTTCCTGTAGATTCCATGACTGTATCTGTGGTTGGCACAAACAGTAACGTTTTGATCTAAATCTGAATGCCAGAGGGCAGAACGGATGGCAAGTAGTCCAGGTTCACGGACTTCTCACTCAAATTGCACGATCTTTAAAAATGTCCTAGAATTGCTCTTGAACAACCTTTCAAAGAAATTAAAGCTGTTTCCGGTGTAAATATGTGATAGGTTCCACAAGGGTTATCAAAATACTGTTACAGAGCAGACATCAGTGGATGCTGCCATCATGATTTTCAACCGACACCTACGTTTTGTGTACCAAAGGGACATAACTCGTATGGCAAATAAGGGTTTTTTAGAAAATTTTAAAAGTCGATATCTATGCCAACAATAATTTACACAAAATTTTAGAGACTCCTCAGGATTGAGTATGGATATAGTAATTACCTAAAAA
The DNA here is from genome assembly GCF_947568905.1 of Ostrea edulis. Classification (NCBI taxonomy): domain Eukaryota; kingdom Metazoa; phylum Mollusca; class Bivalvia; order Ostreida; family Ostreidae; genus Ostrea; species Ostrea edulis. The sequence goes on from NC_079169.1 coordinate 12,602,676, forward strand.
TTTAAACTTTCTAATATTCATTTGGGAATATGATTTATTGAAATCTGAAAATAGGACATATTCAGTTATTTTCATACAAGAATGTGCATTTGGTTTCAGACCTGGGATCACACACTAAAAGAAGGACATGGTAACTTTTTACCATTGATAGGTATATAACACTCAAATAAATGTTTTCAAACAGAAATTTCTCAGTTTTAAGATATTCATGTACCACGCCTATTATACGACCTGCCTGACTCTTATGTGGAGCAGTACTTAAGTTTACCAGAATAACGTTTAATCCCCTTTTCACACATTCACGGATCAGGAGCCGGTCGACGCCGGATGCAAAATTCTAGTCATTACGGGTGATCCGACGTCTTTGGGTTCTTTGACGTTATGCCGGTGTCAACACGGTCTCATCACGATGCAGACACGGAAAACGCCGGTTTCTCTAGAGATAAGCACGGTAGCTACCCGTATGTCCCGGGGGAAATCCTGGTCGGTGCCGTCATGATCACGGAGCGTACGGAAGATCAAGGTTTCTGCCGGTCCATCGACGGTTGTTTCACGGAGATACACGGATTATCACGGTCTTTCTTCCCTGCGTGTATCGTGCCTGTCCGTGTAGTTACCGGGAAGAATATGTGTACAGACCGTAGCCATCTGTGGTTTTCAGCAGGAAAGTTTTGTACACGGATGACCCCGGACTTTACACGCTTACTTCGGTGGCTACACGGATTTCTCGGTTAATATACGGACCTCTCGGTTGATCCACGGTTGTACACGGTACCTACACGGATCTGTACGGAAGATTTTCTTCCAGGACGATCCAGGGTAGAAATTAGAGATGTTTAATTTTTTTCACGGTTTGGCTTGACCAAGCTGGATTGTCCCGGACGACGCCGAATGCATACACGGTTTGTACACGGTGATGGCGGATTGTCGTGGACCATCACGGATTGACAATCCGGGATAATCCGGCGTCTCATCCGTGAATGTGTGAAAGTGGCTTTAGACACAGGGTTAAGCTTGTCATCAAGCAATGTAACATGAACTTGTATTAGACCGATACATGTTCTTGTGTACTAATAAAGTAATTAATATTATAAACGAACAACTAGCGCAGTTATTTGATGTCGAACATTAATTCGAGAGTTTTGAATACATTAATAATCGCAAAAGCATAATTGTTAGACAAAATAAAATTTCACTTGAAAATTTCATTTCTGAAAACAAAACATTGCCTACTGAGAACTTACTAATATATTCGCAAGAGCTTGTTCTGCATGTGATCAAGTTTTGAATCGAGGTAGACTACAGACTAGCAAGCTTAGGGTGCAGGAATGTCAACGATTTCGTTTAAAGCAAGCACTTTGCAAATTCTATGATCGTTATAACAATCTAGTTTGTCAATAAATCTACATGTATCATTGAGTCAAATGCTGTCTGCTTATTTTTCATACCGATAGTTAGGCCTTTCTTGGCACACTGATTTTGAGTACGGATAACTCTGTTTACCTGATCAAAATATACACAGATGTAGGATTCACGACGGGTGTGACCGGTCGACAGGGGGTGCGCAGTCCCCCTAAGCACCTGACCCCACCTCTGGTATATCCAGGGGTCCGTGTTTGCCCAACTGTCTATTTTTGTATTGTTGATAGGAGTTTTGAGATTGATAGCTGTTCGTTATCTACACATCTCATACTACACTTGATATTGAAGTTGCTTATACTGAACTATGTGTTATATTGAAGTAAAATTAAATCCCCATTAAAAAAAATATACTATATCTTTTATATCTACTTAACTAGCTCAACATCGGTTATATTGAACTTTGGATATAAAGAACAATTCAGGTAATTTCCATGAATTTGAATATATCCAGAGCAGATTTTACATATGTATTTTAACTACATGGTTTCGAATCATAAGGTTGACGAGTTCCCCTCTCATTTACATTTTACAAACATAGTTTTCATAATCATGACATATTTCAGTGTAACTTTCACAAATATATAAAGACAGTCAATCTTTATCGTAACAATGGCTTTGAATTTCTAATGATTTCTTCATTAATTATTCTGTTTGTACAACTATTGTCTATATGTATATACTTTGTAAGAGAAGTAAACTTCTGGTAGAATGTGTTTGAGAATCTCTTTTAATGAATTTGCCAGTCTCCATTTACTCCACAAATAAACTGCGAACGTTACGAATAAAGCAAGTTCTAGAAAAAATAATACTTTAATATGAACTGCTTGGAACTTACTCCTGGATCCCCATCAGCTACAACTGCACTATGTATACCCTAATACTCAACCTTCCTTTTTTCCATCTAAATTACATCCGTGATAAAACAAGGAGCTTCCCCAGACTTCACCCATTCATTATAACGAAGTTGTTTGTGATATTAATTGAAAAGGAAGAAAGTCATATCTTCATAAAAATGTAGGTGAAGTTGTTTGGTTTGGAAACACACATTTACTCATATGGAGACGTGAAAGGCTGCAACATTTTAGCCTATGCTCTGTGCTTATGGCTTTGATCTGGGAGGGATCTTTATTGTATCACGCCTTCTCTGACACGGTTTCTCGTTATTATTTTTTTTTTTACTTCCGCCCCATTTAGTCGCCTCTTACGATAAGCAAGGGATACCGAGTACCTATTTTATTGTGAGGACCACGATAAACATTCCAGTTTCATATAGTAGATGTATTGCAAAATCATCATCTCAAAACGCACAAGCGTGTGGTTTGAGATATTATTTATACGGTGTGACCGTTGGACCGAGCGAAGCATGAAATGGTCATTGGCGTATCATAATTCCGTTAAAGGACATATCTCATGTTTTCAAAGTATACAATATTACATGCATTTTGTCTTCTTTATGCTTATAGTAATTAATTCTAATAGTTCGTTCGCCGAAATTTTGCGATAATTAACCACAATACAGACTTAAATCTAAGCCCCGATTTCAAAAAGTCAAGTTAATTAGGTAGGTAGTCACGTGGTACAGTGACGTCACATGCGCCCTTCGGATTGTGAAAGTACTGCGAGATATTATTAAAAACTCAACTTTTAGGGGCCTAATTAATTTACCATGGGCAACATTTAAATCGATGTTGATAAATTGTCCGAGTTTTATATGTGTTCGCCACCAGTGCACACATATAACGATGTAAATACCCAAATATAGCGAGTAAAGCGTGTATGAAATCGGCAATATTGTGAGTAAATAATGTTTATATGGGTCGCTGTCTACAAACTGTTTGGGGATGTTATTCCTTTATACATCTGTAATTGGCGCTGTTTTTCTAAAATAAACAGTGCAATCATTATTTATTTTTGGATTAGACAAATTATGATACGTTAAATTGTTGACAACTAGGCCCTATGCCAAGCTATTGTCACGCGTGCATTTCGGAAAGAAAGAAAAAGACAACACACACAAATCAATAAAAATATTCAAATCTAAAGTGGTAATCACATTATTTTATTTTGATAAAGCAATCTTATTACTATTTTTGAATTGTGATCTGCACGTCTTTAGGAAGTACGAAGTGGGAGCACGGCGTTATAGCCTACTGACCACTCAAGATGCTACGAGTTCAATAAAGAAATAATTTTATAATTCAATTTAAAGTTAAGAAATACAATATTCTATTATTTGTATAATTAAAAGTTCAATTATTTTGTATCTTTATTTGTTGTTGTTGTAAATCTACCAGTTGGTAGAAGTTACATTGTATCGTCGATATATGTTGTTACAAGGTGAAGGTCAGTTGATCCGAGTGTGTATTGAATTTGAAGAGCAAAACAGAATGTATGCTATAGGCCTACCAGTGCTTATAGCTTCGATATATCCATTTTCTCGCAGTTTATCAGGGTCTCTGTCCAAGAGATGTTTGAAAAGGTGACTGGGTGTGTTTTTTAAGGTAAAGTTATTGCTCCAACAAAAAAATTATCCACGTCTTTTTTCTCGTACCTTCCTTCGAAAAATTGAAAAATACTCAGTCTAAATCCTTTCTACCGACAACTAGTACACCCGAGCACGGCACAAAACATCTTAATGCATTATTATTTACAAACCGTTAACGTGACAATTGGTTTTTTGTCGATTAAATCTAATCTGTTTATGAAATGGCTAATAGATGTTTTCAAACCCGAGGGCGCATATGACGTCACACAAAATGGCGCGTAAACTAGCGAAAGAAAATATGCATATCGCAAGATTTGAATTTCATCGCTTTCAAACTCGAAAACTACGCAAAATATTTCATTTAAAACACATTTAAAGTAGTTTTAGGCATAAAAAGAGTTAATTTTGCTGAAAAAATGAAAAAGTTTAGAAACATGTGTTGTGTCCTTTAAGTACGGTATAGATTATGATTCATTTAAGATTGATATATTTTTTTGAATTTTCTGTGTGCTAAACACCCAGTAACATCTCAATGTTAAAGGAGGATATATAAGGGTAACAGTTTTATGTGATCCGCCTATTCGTTTAACCCGGGAAATAAAACGCAATGCGACGTAAACCGTGCATTGTGAGATTACATTTAACCTCGATTTTTTTTCTCTTTCAAAGCAAATAATTATGAACAACAATTCATCCCGTTTGCAATTAAAAAGACTGTTAAAACTAAAGAAAATTAACCAATAGATTCAAAATGGTAAAAAAGTAACCGTAAGTATATCGCATATTCGTATTTAAAGAAACTCGTGAACTCGTTCATCTATTTAGTCGTATTACTGTTTTTCTATTTAATGATTAGCTTAACACAACTGTAATAATTATAATAATGCCATTCATTTTTAGCAAACTGGGCGTTTAAATTACAAATTACATGCCAGTCTTTATTTTTGGCATTCAAAATTAAAACATGAATAACTCTGGAAGCATCTAATGAAGAAAACAATATGGCGGCGCCCATATGGATCATAAAATTTTTCAGTGAACGTATATAGAGATTATCTCTATTCGTTTGCTGATTTTCTCATTTTTTCTCTTTTACGGCGGGTGTGACCGGTCAACAGGGGATGCTTACTCCTCCTAGGCACCTGATCCCACCTCTGGTGTGTCCAGGGGTCCGTGTTTGCCCAACTATCTATTTTGTATTGCTTGTAGGAGTTATGAGATTGATCACTGTTCGTTATCTTCACCTTGCATTTAGAGCCTTGCTTCGCTAGGTCCGAGCTTCGCTAGTAAAATATACCAGTATTCTTAAAGGATTGCATGTGTATATGACTACCAATGTACACTCACGCATGTTTCTCAACACGATCCCGGGTTGGGTCTAACAATAGCGGACTGAATTATTAGTGCATCATGATACATGTAGCATTATTCATCGTTAAGTATGATATATTTACCATTGTTTGTAGAACCACTCCCTCCTGGTGCTATCGATAGAAACGCCAGTAACTTACATCCTGAAAAACTTCATCTGAAATGGACAGACCCAGGGAACAGAACACGTGTTGATGGATACCGAATAAACATTAATGGATACAACTATTCCACAAGTTCAACTGAAACGCCCATTTCACGAAGACTGGAACCCGGCAGAAATTATACGGTTACAGTTATAGCAAGTTCACATGGAACAGAAAGCAAACCATATGTGGAACAAATTACAACGCTTCGTGAGTGTGAATTTTGTAAAAGTCGTGTTACATGTATTTATATAGTACCAGCTATTTTTTGTATGTTGAAACACCTAAACGTACATGCTATTTCATATCTAATAAGAATGTGTAGTACTTGTATGTCCCATCCTGGGATGGTTCTGACGCAATTACGTATTTGAAATCAAGGTACTCCGAAAGTCATCATTACCACTCCGAAAGTCATCATTAACGGGGGCAGCTACGTATATCCCCTATATCTATCAACCCTGGAGATTGAAGCTTCTCTACAAAATTATTCCGACTTTCCGCCGACGTTAGAGACAAGATGGCAAAGGAATGGCGTAGACATCAACATAACAGACGTGAGATATAACGGCAGTTCTCTCGATCTGTTCAATCCGAAACTCGTCATCAATAGAGTGGATTTCGATCATGAGGAAGGCAGATTGTATCGTTGTACTGCACGGAACTCAGAAGGATGGGGAACAAGCACATACGACATACGGGTGTATGTACAAGGGAGTACGTAATTATCAACATATCATCTTGTAAAATTGTAGGTATAAAAAGATACATGAGTAGCAATGCACATAGGAATAATACAATATGGAGAACAAACACACAATAACCTACAACAGATGGTTATTTTAAGTATTGTAGTTTTTGCTTGCTTGTATGAAAGGTGAAGATAACGAATAGTGATCAATCTCATAACTCCTATATGCAATACAAAATAGTTAATTGGGCAAACACGGACCCCTGGGCACACCAGAGGCGGGATTATTTCACGTTCCATTTGAGAATTCTTCCCTTGTAGACTGATGTACGTGAGTGTTCTATGTAGACAGATCAGAACAGGATATATAGCGGACAGGGTTCTTTGTCGTGAGCAATGCCTACCGTGATCTGGAACCTCCGTTTTAAGGTCATTTCCGAGAGACCCGTAACTTTCACTGCTATGTCGAAAGATTTGCAAAGGAAACTCATTACGTATACTGAACGTCTTGGGTTTAACGCGATTCCTGGATCTAGAATCGGAAAGTTGTGAAGCCGTAACCACTACGTTACTGTGACCGTATTTCATACTTATGATATTTTTGGTGTACATCACGACAAATCGTGACTTGATGTACATGAAAGGTGAATATAACGAACAGTGATCAATCAAATAATCCAATAACCAATACAATTAGATAGTTGGGCAAACACGGACCTCTGGATACATCAGGGGTGGGATCAGGTCCCTAGGAGGAGTAAGCATCCCCTGTCGACCGGTCACACCCGCCGTGATATCTTAATCACCTACACGGAGTTATCCGTAGTCAAAACCAGTGTGCCAGAGTGATGCCTGAATACCGATTTTGCATTAGCAAAATTGATAGAACATTTCTAATATTTTTTGATGGAAAATCCAAATTTATTTGTTATCTTTGCAATAAATCATTGCAATTTCGAAGTCAGAATGTTGTTGTGCATGCACATTGGTCATATAACAAGCCATATCTTTTCCCCCAATCGTATACCCTCTTCATCAAAGAGACAATCGGTACACTTTGACTGCTGCCCAACTCCATATCTTTGATTTGATTTATTCATTATTTGTATATTTACATTGACTTATTCATTATTTGTATATTTATATTGACTTATTCATTATTTGTACAGTTATATTGATTTATTCATTATTTGTACAGTTATATTGATTTATTCATTATTTGTACAGTTATATTGATGTATTCGTTATTTGTACAGTTATATTGATTTATTCATTATTTGTACATTCATATTGTTTATTCATTATATGACATCAGGTATTAAATTTTCCGAGCCGTGTAACCAGTACAGGGAATGTCTTCAAAGTAGAGGTTTGACCTGCCGTAACAACAAATGTCTGTGTCATTCCTGGTATTACCACAGAAACAAAGTTTGCTATAGCAGTGAGTATATATTCATCGGACCGGCATAATTCTATGTATTGAAGCAATTCATGTGACTGTAAGATGAGAGTTCACATTCTTTGAACGCTATCATAAAATAGTGTTGATTAACGTAAATGTTGATTTTTATAATATTACAACAGACGGTTATCTAGCAGCACAGTCAGTTCATGTTCAAGGTTCTACGTGTGACATGACGATCACATGGCAGCCTCCCTCTAAGGACCAGGATCTGGTGTCAGGGTACCAAGTCATTACGTCAGAGTACCACATCGTTACAGGAGGGTACCTACGTCTTACGCAGTCAGAGACAGTTTCTGTGGGGAATAAGACAGAGTACACGACACCTTGTAAACTACAACCAGGACGGCTCTATAGAACTGACATCCGATCTAAAATACTCTTGAGCGATCCCGAACAGGAAATGCATGTAGATAGCAGTTACAACACAATTCTAGGTAACTAATACTGAAGGGAATATGTTTTCAAGCGATCGAATAGAAATTTAAACTCCATTATCCAGAGGTGCAACAAGAAAATTTTCAAAGGGAGTTTTGACATAAGTTTCCGCTTTTTCCGGTCAAAAGAAGGGAGTTGGAAATATAAAAAAAACTGCAAGACTGGTGTATGTTTTTTATTGCAACAGGAGACTATCTAGAAGCACAGTCAGTTTATCTCCAAAGTTATACATGTAATATAATGATTACATGGGATCCTTCCTATAGGGACCAGGATCTGGTGTCAGGGTACCAAGTCATTATGTCATAGTAACACGTCATTACACCAGACAATAAGCAGTCAGGGACAGTTTCTGTTGGGAATAAGACAGAGTACACAACACCTTGTAAATTACAACCGGGACGGCTATATAGAATCTAAAATTCAATTAAGCGATCCCGAACACGCAATTAATGTGAATTCTGGTCCCTACTATCTAATCCTAGGTGATTTTGTTTCTTAATTTAGACGTCTTTATATGTTGTATAGTCAAGCAGAGATAGATACACACAGTAAAGATGATAAGGAGATAATGAGGAAAAGTAAACAACAAAGCGATATGATGATGACGAAAATCATATGAATGACTTGCATGATTCTTACCCTTATTTGTATGTATTGTATGTTATACCAAGGTATCGACTTGACAAGAAGTTTTTTCAAAATCTTTATTTCACCAAAATGTGGGTAAAAGTTACTCAAAATCGGCATAAAACAACGTGTAATCAACGATATTTTTCTCAAGAAAAACACGACTGCAATTTCCCTTTTTTCAAAAACCAATATACATGAACAACCTCAAATGATTTAAATCATGCTGGGCCGGGGGGACTGAGCTTCGTCAAAACACATTTAGGTAATCCATGTTTGGTTTAGAAATGTCTATGGAAATGGTACGCATGTACAAGCATTCTCGTGCACGGTAAGCTTTATTTTGATCAAACTCTTGACAATAGAGGATTCGAAGTGTTGATTAAGATTAAAAGTATGTTGATAAAATGTCGATTTTCTTCTTCCGATTAAAAACAAAAAAAAAGACTATGGTTTGCTAGGTAGGCTTTCTCATATTGTTTGTTTCAATTTTTTTTTGTCAAAACATCTCCTATGAACTAAGAGTAGGTGTGCAATTAGGGTGCAGTAGAAAAGTTGTATTAGAATTCAATAGTTTTAGCAAAATTTTAAAATTGTATCTAAACAACCACTGATACATTATAATATAGATTCATATGTGTATGAATTATGGCCCCTGGTTGGAATCTGAGTTCATACACGTATCTCCATTTGAAGTAATATGTATTTGTTTAATGTTAGATGTTGGGTTATTGCATGTAATAAGTCATTATTAGTCTTCCATTATAATAACTCACATATCTACAAGAACATGCTGGTCGTTCGACTCTCTAGATATCTCTCTCTTGAATAAACAGAGGTTAAACCATTGTTTAAAGAAAACAAGCTGTAACTGACTATAAATAAATTGGAAATAAAAAAACAAATAGAATAAGATATTTGTTATTGTCCTTGAATTAATGTCGATTCATCGGTTATTGTCTTGCTTTCTGACAGTGATTTCTGTCCATTACCATTTCATTTGAGTGGCACATTTGCGTAGTTATTACTTTCTTACAGTTATGATTCTTAAAGTAATCATGACACGATGTGATATTTTAAAACAAAAGAAATGTGTATTAAAGTCAATACATGTTAATTAGTGCATACTTGGGTAGTTAAAAATACTGTCAGTGGCACCTTGTATTGCTTTAAGTACATAAAGTAGGCGTTAGCGCTTCATGAAAAGTATGCTGGTATGAAGCGTTGTTGCGCATGCCCTGGTGTATTTTTAAAAATGAAATGTCTTTTTTGTATTCAAATTGTACTTTCCTTTTTGTCGGAATATTCCCAAGCATTAAAATACCTGCATTATATTTACATGTATCAATATTCACACACACAATCATGAGGGAATCGCTATTACTTGAATTGCTAAATATATCGATGATAAAGCATTGGAAATTTAAATGTTATAAGGAACAATCTCGTCAAAACTTGTGCTTATACTATCACAAGTTTATAAGGATTAATTAGCATAATTCAATTCATATTTAAGTTTTAGAAATTTATACATACGTTCCATCCAGTATGGTTATCATTGGTATGATTTTTCTTTTTCGTTAACAGAGTCACTAAGGCCTGGTCCAATCTTACGCAGTTTGAGTAATTTTTCCGCTGACAATTTATATTTGAGATGGGAGGCATCTGGACAGAATAGCTTTGTTAATCGCTACAGAGTCACGATAGGGGACCGTAGTCAGCAAACAATAGCCAGTGTTCCGGAGATCTACTGGGAGGAACTTCTGCTGCCCGTCACTCTGTATAACGTCACCATTACAGCTATCAGTTACGGATATATAACTAACTATCCTTCTTACGGAACAAGGGAGAGTCTTCCATCTACAGACTGGATACACACAACAGAAAGTACGTATATTGAACTAACTTTTTGTAATTCCAAAAATAAAGTTAAATTAGTAAACTTGTAGAAGAGTTGCGTTAAGGAAAGACTGGGGCAGTAATTACGATGCTCAACCGAAATGTTTGCAATCATGGACATTACATCATTAAAACAGAAATGTAATACATGAAAGGTGAATTCAATATCTAAACCTCACATTTTCGACGGAACCCGCGTCTTTATCAAGAAACATACATGTATATTACATAAACAGATATCACACACCACCATAGGAAACGAGAGATAATATATATTGTCAACAAGAATGATATACTAATGTACTGAATTAAGAAAAATGAAAATGGGTTTTTCGGTGCTTTTATAAATTTCTTATCTTTAGATCTGACACTCTAAGAAAGTAGGGCTGATGTTGGGCTATTCGTGCTATCTATCTATCTAGATAGATAGATACAAAGCACTAAAATGACCAACGACACGAACAACTAGATTGTCAAATTTTCGGGACAAATGAAAAGAATTACATAATGTGGCCAATATCAACAGAAAATAATAACAAAAACTACATATAAATACATTTAGCACTACAATTACACTAATCTACAAACGTATTTACAACGCGGACTACATGTTTTTTTTTTATCTCAGGCTTGCCAATCAATGTTAAATGCGGAGCGAATTAGGATATGCCTTATTCATCCAGAGAGCTGATCCAAAATGTACGAAGTGATAAAATTAATCTCAAGTGGAACGAGTCAACTATATTACATTGACAAATAGTAAAGCTAACTCGTACCCAGAGAGATTCTTTTTTAACTATGCATTAAGAATAAATAATTTATAAAAGATAATAAGAAACAAATATGAAAAATACTAATAATAAAAATAAACTATGTAAATGAATGAACACTATAAGAATGAAATAATAAATGAAAAAAAAAATTGAGAGAAAATAATGTAAATAACAAGTTTGAATGAGCAAACAAAGTGACCAACTCCAAACAAATACATAGAATAAGCAGCTTAAGAAATTAAATCAACATCAGACATTCCCGTACTGATCATGTCTAGGGTAGACGTGCAAAAACATAGAATCACGGAAATTGATAAATGGGTTTTACATGTAAGCAATCGGTTATGAAGGTCAAAGTAATTTAAGGGCGGGGGGGGGGGGGTGATTGTAAACAGAATTGAAAAGAAAATAGACGAGTGGGTCTACATGAAGCTTAAAATCTAGTTAGGGCTAGAAGCGGTATAGTTTCCTTTACATCGTACATGCATGAATATAAATAGTCCTAACTTTAAAAACTCTGATTGCAGGTAAATAGACAAACCAATAGCTTTCTGTGTAAAATATTTTCCAAAACCATATTAACCAGTAATGTTTTCAGGTATCGAAGAAAATGAGAAAATTGTTGGGAATAAAAATCATTGCAATATAGAAATCTTCAAGTCGTTTACAAAGGCATTATCTTGAAAAATGTGAGAGAAGATAAATAGAAAAACCATGCACTCAATTTGTAAAATTTCCTACCTTTTAGTTAAATTCAACCGCATGATTGTGATTTTCTCAGAATTTGAAGAAAATCAAATTCCTTGCCACATGCACATCTTCAATACCAATTAAACACTCCACAAAGTAAAAAACGATATCACTTGAAAACTGTGTAGGGAAAATCCTTAAAAACTACATTGTAATAAAGTAGCACAACTCCTGCAAGGTAAGTCGAAGTGAATCAATATTGCAACATTGTTTATAATCAGCAAGTTACAGTTAGATATACAACACAAGAACTAATATCAGAGCAATTACTAAATATGCACGTGAACATCTATACTGTAAAAGCTTCATATACATGTATCATAAACCCCGGTACTCCCTCCGAAAATAATACTGTTATTCTCAAATGGTTGATCAACACCTGTATCAATTTAACTTTTTGTCATGTGTACTAACCAGGTCAATTTACTGGAAAGGCTTACATGTCTTATGGAGAAAATGATTACGTCTTACGAGGAGATGACGTCACGAGTGGCCCCCTTAGATCCCCCACAACAGTTTACGTCGGAGATGGATCTGATGGAGGATTCAAATCAGTTTTTGTAAGTTTTATTTCGATCAAAGTATGAGTAATACGTAAACAGTGTAACAAAAAGAAGAAACCCAGTACATTACGCCTTTCCTACACGTATTACGGTAGTTCATGTACTCGATGACAATTATTTTATCAACAACACTGAAAAAAGATATGATAAATTTGTATTGACTTTTAAACATTAAATCTAGAAAAAAAGTTATTGCATGAAAGGTGAATATAACGAACAGAGATCAATCTCATAACTCCTATAAGCAATGCAAAATAGATATTTGGGCAAATACGGACTTCTGGACACACCAGAGGTAGGATGATGTGCCTAGAAGGAGTAAGTATGCCTTGTCAACCGGTCACACCCGCCGTGAGCCCTATATCCTGATCACGTAAACGGAGTTATCCGTAGTCAAAATCAGTGTGCCAAGAACGGCCTAACAATCGGTATGAGTTAAAGCTGACATGAATTAATAAATATAGTATAATTCTATATGTTCGCCATATTTCTCTGCTAATCCGCCATATTAGTTGGATATTCTATTGTTATATGTATCAGAGTTCGCATGGTATATAAGGGGACGAGTTTTGCTACGCTTCACTTCACATCAGTGTCTTCGATTTACCTGTGCGGGTAGCTTCGACAGGTAATACGTACATCTCCGATACTAATTTATAGGACATCAAGAAGAAATGAAATCACGTTTTGGAACACCACGCAGTGCTCAAAATTACAAGAAACACCGTAGAGTAGTAAATCATTCTAAAAGCTTTGGATGAATAAATATAGAGTGACATTTCTTTACGTGAATGTGCGTACATTTGCAGTAAATATGTCAAAACTATACAAAAACGTGGAGAAATATTCCATCTATTATCTATTGATAAAATGGAATAAGCAAAGGGTATAAAATCTATACCATTCACACTTACTTCGAGCAAAATACAAATACATAAATACTACTGTACTTATAAACATGACATGGTCATGTATGCTCGCCATAAAAAGCATCGAATGCGGACGACTATTTACCTGCATATATTCGTAATATCTGTAAAGGACCGCAGATGTACGTGTACACTTGTCGAAAATACTCTAAGTAGCAGTAAACTCCCTTTATTTGCATAATCCATGAAACAAAACGATAAAGTCCATTTGTATTCCAACAGTAAATACCATTGTCCATTGTACAGACTGCGACACACTTAGCCCGTGTCGATCAGCTATCTTCAATCAGGGGAAGTATCAGAGTATAATATTTACCCTGTATTGTGCATGAATCCTTATACCGTATGATTTACTGGTCAGAGTATTGCAGATTTATAAATCAGGAAATCATTGAGGTACATAAATTGTGTATGCATATATAATTTGCATATAGAACACTGTAAGAGTGTATGGGATGAGAGAGAGAGGGGGGATCCAACCGATGATCTTGTAATAATCGCGCTCTTATTAAGACAAATGATATCGTTAATTCAATAAAAGAGAATAGTAACTCATTAATTGATAATACGGATTTATTTGATTCATTTAAAGCACGCAATAATTAAAAATTAAACATAGTTTTAAATAATGTTATTTTCAATTACTTCATTTTATGCTAATTTGGCGCTCAATAGATCTTATATATCTGTGCCATTTTGTGGTATTACATTCTGCGTTGAACTCCACGCAAATTGTAGAAATGCAAAATGTAATAATTGAGTTTATCATATTATGCGTCGTTATCAAGCACATAGAGTCAAAGGGAGGGGACAAGAGTGTCTGCCCCCCACCTTTTATAAAAATATCCATTTTATGTAAAACCCTTCACCCCCACATTAGGACTTTGAACATCGGACAAAACATCTTGGTTTGTTTGGTTTTTTTGTTTTATCTTATTGCTGTTTTCGTTCATCCTTTTTAATCATTATTTTGAATGACAAGAAATTTTGAAGAATCCAATTTTTCATTTTTCCCTCCTTTGTACCCCCCCCCCCCCCCCCCCCATGAAAAATGACGATACATGTCTGGTTATTACATGTACATTTTGCTTTGCAACACATGCAAGTATACTAATTGTATGGTGTAGAAATGCTCCTTTTACCAAGTTTTCCTTCATTTACACAGTGTAAGAAATGGTAAACCAAAATAACAAAACAAATGCATAAAGACCAAGATATTTTCAAGCGTAGCAACTTCATTCACAAATACATAAATATATGTATTCAGAAAATCGCATGCATGCGTTGCAGGACTATAACATGTGTGTGTTTTAACGTTTCTGTAACATGCCATAATGATTACTTTCAGGCTTGAGTGTAATTTATTCATCAATATTTTCATTTCGTAGATCTGGCGCAATGGATATATACTGAAAATAAACATACCGCTGTACGTCGAAATTTCAAATTCAAATGTATTCGATAAGATGCTAGTATTCATAAATCAGTAAAATTCGTGTTGAGGTTTTATTTGATATGATACAATGTCAATATACTGTAATGCATTAGTAGGATATGCAAAAGGCAAGAGTATAAACATTTTCTTTTTTCATTATTAGTATCAATATGTATATGATCACAAAAAACATTATATAATCTATATCCGGATTCACATACCGATTTAGATATCAATAAAAACAAAGCTGTATAGTTTGGGGTAGGGCGCTCTAGTGAGTCTGATGAAATTAAGAGAAGGAACCCCACATTTACATTCAAACTAAATGTACTTCAAAATGAATTCATTTCTGCTCTGACTGAAAGCATGATTCTGAATTCGGGAACGAATCTTGCATACAAAATAATTAATAGGGGAACACATAAATTCGAGCTCCTTTGGAATTCAATGAATTGCAGATATGCGCCTTTCTTTCAACACGAATCGATATGTTGTTTCAGACACGTATACAGGGGGTTGGGGTGGGCAGGGAGGCTGGTCTGCTCTCCCCACTTTTTGACAATTTACCTTTTCCCGTTATTCTTACATACAAAGTCAGTATTTTCTATATGCACAGTTCAAACTAATTTTTTAAAAAATGTGTAATAAATTCAATTATGAGCATCAACTCCTGTAAGTTTCTAATATAATGTCAATCACATTTGAATAGGTGGAGAAATTTTAATGCTTGTAAGCTTATATTTATATCAGTAATAAATTTTCTTTCCTGCTGTGAAATGATATATTGTACATCGAAGTAGGACGCTCTCTCTCTCTCTCTCTCTCTCTCTCTCTCTCTCTCTCTCTCTCCTGTTCAATCAATGAATATGGACATGTAGAAACCGTAAACAATTATGTGGTTCCTATATGTGTCTTAGTGTAATCAAATGTTTATTATGGATTGCAAATTGCAATTGCAATACCCGCATTTTTACACATGTATATGTTCGATCGTCATTCCCTTATTTGTATATCCAAGTTTGTATATGATCATCAATATTTTGCATTGTGCACGCAATATATCCAACCAGATGTTCAATGTATATGATTTCTATAAACTGTAAAACCTCGACCAGACAAGCATTCAATACAGAAACATTTTTCGACTTTTGACATCTCCCCTGATTGAAGACATCCTGTTTGGCACGGGTGAAGTGTGTTGCAGTCTTTATTATGGAATGACACAATGTTGTAAAGTTTTAACGAGATTCAAATGGAGTTTAACATTTTGTTTCGTGGATTTATCAGAATAAAGAGAATCTAATATTTTCGGTAAGTGCACATCTCCGATACCTGTTGAATAGACGTCCGTATTTGATACGGGTTTTTTGTTGTTTTTTTTTGGTGGCGAATATGTCTTGTTATTATGCATATGGCATGCACCTGTATTTTGCAAGAATTGATATAAATAATATATTTTCTGCTCTTTGCTTATTCCATTCTATCAGTATGTAATTGGCAAATGATTTCTCCGCATTTATTTCATAATAACTGCAAATACTTGCAAGTATGCAAGAAAAGCTTTTTTGTTTTGCATTTTTATCTAAATTATCTAAACTTTCAGAATGTTGCATTGGTATACAATAAATATTTTGTAATTTTGAGCAAAGCATAATGTTTTAAAATGTGAGTTTATGTGTTTCTCATTCCCTATATATTACTATCGGAGATGTGCACTGGTCGAATCCACCTAGAAAAATCACTCAGGTGTGACAATCACCTTTGGGGTATACACGGGTAGAGTAAATTAGGCTACCTGAGAGAAATATGGCGGATAAGACGAGAAAGGTGTACGTATTTATTAATTCGTGTCAACTCTTTGACATCATAGACAACTGCTTCTTGAACAAAAATGAAAAAAAGGAAATATTCATATCTAGTGATGGGTCTTTCAAAAATGACTTTGTTAAACAACGATCTGATTTCACTCACAGTACTGTGAGGTTGATATTGGAAGAATGTTAGAATTCGGTGGCGGTGTCTTTGTATTTTTTGGTGATCGGGTCTTCCAGTAGTCTGTTGGGGTTTCTATGGTTGTGGTCTTTTGTTAGCTGACCTGTTTGTATATTCTTATGAGGCATAATTCATTCAAGGGTTTCTGCTTGAGAAGATATATTCAACAATTAGATATATCAACGACGTTTTAACTGTTGACGATAGCCATTTCTATGCCCCCCCCCCTTCAAAGAAGAGGGGCATATTGCTTTTGCACCTGTCGGTCGGTTGGTCGGTGGACCACATGTTGTCCGCTCAATATCTTGCGAACCATTCACTTGATCATAATGATATCTTATATGTGGGTTAGTGATGAGTAGAAGAGGACCGCTATTGTTTTTCAGGTTAAAAGGTCAAGGGTCAATCGATTCTGGACATAGGATTATACTGTCCCCTCAATATCTTGAAAAAGTTTCCTTGACAGACATCAAACTTAGTACACTAATACATTGTGAGGAGTAGATGACCCCTATTGATTTTGAGGTCTAAGGTCAAGGGTCAAACTGGACTTAGGAATATACTGACCGCTCAATGTCTAGAGAACCCTTTGCTTGATAAACATCAAACTTGATACACTGGTACATATTTAGAGGAAGATTACCCCTCTTGGTTTTATTGTCACATGGTCAAAGGTCAAGGGTCAAACTGGACATAGGAATATGCTGTCCGCTCAATATCTTGAGAACCCCTGCTTGACAGACAACAAACTTGGTACACTGATACATCTTTAAGAGAAGATGACCCCCTTTTCATTTTGAAGTCACATGTGTCAAAGGTCAAGGGTCAAACTGGACATAGGAATATGCTGTCCGCTCAATATCTTGAGAACCCCTGCTTGACAGACATCAAACTTGGTACACTGGTACATCATAAGGAGTAGATGAGCCCTTCTGATTTTCATGTCATGTGGTCAAAGGTCAAGGGTTAAACTGGACACAGTAATATATTGTCTCTTATATTTTAAGAATTATTTGCTTGATTGACACCAACCTTGATACACTGGTACAACATAAGGAGTAGATGACCCCTATTGAATATTAAGTCATATGGTCAATCCACTCTTTACATAAGAAAATATTGTCTGCTCGATATTTTGAATTGGTGATACTACTATCAATTAAATAATGCATGTGTATAAGCTTTTTTAATTTTGCACCATGGGGAGGATATATGTTTTACAAACATGTTCTCATCCTGGTGGACTCGAAATGTGGAACGTCATGAGGTCTTCTGTGTTTGCCTTGTTATTGAACATAGATGCTTACCGCAGACGGAAAGCTCGATTTTGTGACAAGTGAGATGATTTCGGCCTCTCCATCTTCGGCTTACCATGTTTGTGTAGCTTCAGTCCCATGTCACCTGCGTATGGTGGTTGTGTCTCTCGACTTTTTCGATGTGCAAGGGTTTGTTTTAGAACTCCACATGGTCAGTTTTAAATAGAGGCAGGATATTGACAAGCAGGCCGATGTAGCCTCTCGTTAGGTTGGATGCTGTCTGCCTTGCCTCATGTTAGGTCGTTCTTTATGTACTGGTTTTGGCTGCGGATTGCTCCGTTTGCCTGATCAAGATATGGGACTCGCGGTGGATATGGCCGGTGAACGGAGGGTGGTTGCTCCTCCTGAATGCCTGATCCCACTGTGTTTGCTCAACTCTTAATTTTGTATTCCTTTTAGGAGATATGAGATTAATCACTGTTTCTTATCTTCCCCTTTTCATATTGATCTTTAAAAAGGAAACAGTGATCGAAGAAATCGGAAGTTTACTTTCGTCAAATGCATTCAATTCAGCTGATGATAATTTACATATATTTTTTTAACGAAATAGACAATTTTCTGTATCAACAATTGATATATCTTTGATCTATCATTCCAGTACTTGTCTATTATTTTTTCTTCATAAATTTGTACAAAACCTAAACAATTCGTACGTCATTTTGACGATACTCCTATTTTAATTTGGCATACCCACGTTTTGGAATAATTCAGCTAATGGAAGATATCTTCGATGAATCAGACATGTTTCTAATGAAAGGTGAAGATAACGAACAGTGACCAATCTCATATCTCCTACAAGCAATACAAAATAAGTAGTTGGGCAAACACGGACCCCTGGACACACCAGAGGTGGGATCAGGTACACAAGAGGAGAAAACATCCCCTGTCGACCGGTCACACCCGCTGTGAGGCATATATCTTGATAAGTTTAACGGGGTAATACTAAGTCAAAATTAGTTTATAAATAAAGACCTAACAATAGGTTTGAAACACACCACAAAACATTCGACCAGATGATTATAACGATCATATTCGAAATACTGACTTTAAACGACATTGTTGAAACTCCTGTAACATAAATTTATTTATCAGTAGCATGCCTCGATTTAAAAGAGAATCATACGCAGACTATGTTCTTGCGTGCCGAATCGGTTGAGAGACCCAAACACCATATGTAGGTAATAATGGAATATTGCTATGGGTGTCGATTCAGTATATCAGTGTATCATTCTTGCTAACAATGTACATTATTTGCAAACGGAAACATATTTGTTTTTAATAATTAATGTCTTGTAAGCAAAAAAAAAAACAAAAAACAACGTATTAATTGAACTAAATGTTACAAGTTATATGTACATATATACATGTAGATTGATGTATTTACAATTAACTACTTACTGTAATATTTCATGTTGTATTCACTTAGGCCAGAAGTTAACTGGTTTGTGAAGAAATATTTCTTACATCTTGTTACATTACTTACCAAATATGTAATTGCACGCGTATTCATATTTGAGAATGTGCCCACGAGGTCAGGTAAGTATTGTTGATTTAATATTCAGACTCTTACTTTTTTAAAAATGTTTTTTTTTTCGCGCAATAAGAATTATGACGTTACTTTTCAATTGCTGCAAATGACACATTGTCATCAACCCCAACTTTCGCTATTTTCAGTGGTTGTGGGTTGTATTGTTTACGTTCTAGATGTTAAACAATGAAGTCAATGGCAGTCGGGTTGTATATATATACACGTCGGGATCCAATCGCATCTCACAAAGTGATCATCTCGATCCTGATCGTGAAATACATTGCGATCACAATTGTATTTTATCGCAACAAAGCGCAGTAGTTCGTGATTAACGTATCGTACCGTATACGAACACATTTGCACGTACATGATCGTCCCTAATCGCGAACCCGGATCGTGATGATCTTATGAGATTGAGGTATAATCGAGAGAATCCTATCAGAGCGTGTGTGATCGCGTCTGAACAGTGTTCAGATCGTGTCACCTGAAATTTATCTATCATGATATTTTGGTATTAAAGCGCAACCATTCTTACAAGAACGTATTAACTCGCATCACCTCGTATCAAAATCGGAAGTTCAAGAAAACTTCCGCGATCGGTTATGAATGGTCAATCCTGCCGTTCGTACCACACGACAGTGGGAATCAGGCGTAAAGAAACAAAATGCCAATCTATGATAAAGTATTTTCTTCACAACGCAAGAAAATACTTTATCATATATTTCTATTCATTTCAACCAATTTTATATCAATCCATTCGAATTCAAGGTCTTCGAGAGTATAACAATTTTTTCGATCACAGGAAATGAGCAATGCAATTGCACTGAACGCATGATGCATGTGTCCTTTTGCATACTGGTATATCTTATAGAGCCGTTACCATTTGAATGTAAAGAAAGTTGCAATACCTATGGGCACGGGTAAATGTCTGTTTACAAAATTTATTGCCCGTGTGCATATTAAATATGAAATAAATGCAAGGTGAAGATAACAAACAGTGATCAATCTCATAACTCCTACAAGCAATACAAAATAGATAGTTGGGCAAACACGGACCCCTGGACACACCAGAGGTGGGATCAGGTACCTAGGAGGAGTAAGGATCCCCTGTTGACCGGTCACACCCGCCGTGAGCCCCATATCCTGATCAGGTAAACGGAGTTATCCGCAGTCAAATCAGTGTGCCAAGAACGGCTTAACAATCGGTATGAAACATGTCAGACAGAATTTGACCCAAATGAAACGATATATGATATACTGTAATTCAGATAATGTGATGACGTCTAATCAATCACACCACTGTGTTCTGTATATGATGTCTGACAATTCAGGTCCCTCACTAATACAGCACGACAGTGATATAGCTAATTCATGATTACCCTGAGCAGTCCATGGCCGCCAACTGCGCTAAATTTCAAATACGTTAAAATTTGTCCTTTATTACGTTCTAGATTGGCTCTAATGGCGTTATAGGACTTGGAGAAGCGTTCAACAACATTGAAGTACATGAAATGGATTCCACCAAAATCAACGGAACAAGAATCATTTGTCCTTTTTGGACGGATCTATCGTCAGGCGACATTGGCAAAGTGTACTACAATACATATAGAAGGTTCTTTACTTATAACCATGATTAATTTTTTTAAAATGGAAATGGGAACAATAATTAAGTGTAATGTAATAGTAATACACGGAATAATTCAACCAAAGCAAACAATAACAATGAAAGTAAGATTGTAGTTTTTTCTCAATTTGAGGTTATTGAAATTAAATATTATACATTTTCTCATGAATTTTTATGACATTACGCACGATGATGGAGTCACTGTGAATTTTTACGTAATATTTACTTGTCAAACCACATTTCGTCATTCAGAGTTGGTTGTTATAATTTATAAATTGGTAGAATATATTTTATGCCCTTCTGAATTTTATTTGGTCTAGTTTGGTTGACAAAACTCCATATAACGAGTAAGAACTAAAATAAGTATTAAATATCCAACTTCTGTAGATCACACTTTAACCTTATTTTTGCTTAGATACAATGATGAACACGTGAAGATACCATACAAACGGGATGATTTCAGCTTCTCCATCGTAAACTTCCCATATTTTTGCAAGGTGAAGATAACGAATAGTGATCAATTTCATAACTCCTATAAGCAATACAAAATAGATAGTTGGGCAAACACGGACCCCTGGACATACCAGAGGTGGGATCAGGTGCCTAGGAGGAATAAGCATCCCCTGTTGACCGGCCACACCCGCCGTGAGCCCTATATCCTGATCAGGTAAACGGGGTTATTCGCAGTCAAAATCAGTGTGCCAAGAACGGCTTAATAATTGGTATGAAATACGTCAGACAGCATTTATGTGGCAATATTCCATCATCACCTGCATATGGTGTTTATATATCTCAACTGATTCGATATGCAAGAGCTTGTTCTGCATATAGTCAGTTTTTAAATCAAGGTAAGCTACTGACAAACAAGTTGATGATACAGGGGGTTTAACAGTCTCGAATGAAGTCAGCATTTTGCAAATTCTATGGTAGTTCTAACGATCTAGTTCGTCCATACAACCTATCATTGGGCCAAATGCTATCTGACGTGTTTCATACCGATTGTTAAGCCGTTGTTGGCACACTGATTTTGACTGCGGATAACTCCATTTACCTGATCAAGATATAGGGCTCACCGCGGGTGTGACCAGTCAACAGGGGATGTTTACTCCTCCTAGGGACCTGATTCCACCTCTAGTGTGTCCAGGGGTCCATGTTTGCCCAACTATCTATTTTGTATTGCTTATAGGAGTTATGAGATTGATCACTTTCGTTATCTCCACCTTGCATACTACACTTCTATTGATTTCTTGACAATCTCCATGCATTGATCGACTAAAAATCTTGAAATCGATGCATTTCGTAACTTCGAGTTGTAGAAAATGTCTAGAATCTGAAGTTGATGGTATATTCTTAGAAACCCAATTGCATACCCGGTTTTCGTTTCTATGTTCTTATGATCGTATTTGACGCTAAGGTGTCACCAGTACATTGCGTAACGCTCGTTATAAACGTATGTAAAATTCTGTTTTAACAGAGGAATAGAAGGAGATAATGTAGACTCGGTGTTCATGGAGAAAGCGGACAGTATTGTCAAGAACAATTTCAGGGATTTGAAAGATTTCAAAGCTTCATGGCTCGTGAAAGTAACGTGGGAAAACATGACTTTGCATGGGTACAAAGAAAAGGTATTGTATATATCGAGTAATTTATTTCTGAGAATAATTT
This sequence comes from Ostrea edulis, assembly GCF_947568905.1. Classification (NCBI taxonomy): domain Eukaryota; kingdom Metazoa; phylum Mollusca; class Bivalvia; order Ostreida; family Ostreidae; genus Ostrea; species Ostrea edulis. The sequence goes on from NC_079169.1 coordinate 12,625,795, forward strand.
AAGACATGGCAAACATAATATTTTACATGCATGGATTTTGTGTTTTAAAAAAGTCCAACCACGATATCAACGTGCGTTATTTCGCATTTCCCAAATTCCATGGTCATCATATTGATCTAGTTTGCCAATAAAACCTATCATTGGGTCAAACGCTGTCTGACATGTTTCATATCGATTGTTAAAACGTTCTTGGCATACTGATTTTGACTACGGATTAATCCGTTTACGTGATCAATCGGATTGACGGCGGATGTGACTGATCGATAGGGGATTCTTACTCCTCGTTGGCACCTGATCCCATCTGGTATATCCAGGGGTCCGTGTTTGGCTAACTCACTATTTTGTATTCCTTGTGGGAGTTATGGGATTGGTCACTGTTCGTTATGGTCACTTTTCATGGGTACAGTTTGTGGACAAAAGTATTTGCACTGTCGGGTCATTTTTCAAACGTGTTTATCAAGTATCGTACGTTATGGGTTATTTATATTTGCACAAGCATGACCTGTCCTTTCAACGATGATGTATTGAAAGTCATTAATGTGACGTGAAGATGTTTGTTGTCGTCTGCGTCTCTGCAGTGGGTTGTGAATCATTTGAAGTAATGTTTGCAAGGAACATCATAGCATTATTATGCATTATGGAGAAGAAGTTATGCATCTTGGCTGCCGGACTTTATCCCCCCCCCCCCCCCGGAACTGGTTAAAAAACTCATTGTTAGGATTTCGGGATGCGTTACGTATCGTGGTGTTGTGGAGTAAATGACAACATTAATTCTAAAAAATACACATATAACTTGTGGCATGATGTAGCCAAAATTATCTGTCGATGGATGACAATGCACCAGTTCATCGATCTTGTTTTTAAACCAATTACAAAACTGAAAACCAAATCCTAGTTATGGGATTGATCGCTGATCGTTATCTTCACATTTCACTTTAGAAAGTGTTGCCCATTCAATACAATTTTGTTGTATTATAGTAATTTCAGCATTGTATTTAACTAGTTTAGAACATATGATATTTATCAGTATCGTGAAAGGTGAAGATAAGGAACAATGATCAATGTAATAACTCCTATAAGCAATACAAAATAGAGAGTTGGACAAACACAGATCGTGAAGATAGCCAACAGTGATCATTCTCATAAATCATATAAATAATACTAATTGAAAGGGCAAACGCAGCCCCTGGACATACATGTACCGCGGATATGACAAGGTGCATAGAAGGAGTAAGCATCTCCTGTTGACCGGTCACAATCGCCATGAACCAAATATCTTGATCAGTTAAAAGGTGTATATCCGTATTTAAATTCAGCATGTAGTGAAGGTCCTAACAATTGGTATAGATCACGTTAGACAGCATTCGACGTAATTATAGGTTGTATATGCAAATAAGACCATTAAAACGGCAATACAATATGTGAAATACTGACTCTAAACGAGACTGTTGAAACCCCTGTAAAATCGATTTAAAAATTAATTATACGCAAAACATGCTCTGGCGTATTGAATTGCTACATTTTGATGAGGTTTCTCTGCCTAAACTTATTAAAAAAAAATACTCAAACCACAATTTTCCTTTTATTCTTAGAAAGTCACATTCCAGTGTTTCCTCATCACGGACGGAGAGAATACCTTTACAGTCATTAACTACATTGATGTCAATTTGAAACCAATCCTCAATCGTGAAATTTCCATAGGATATCGTTACAAACAATTTTTCACAAAAAACTTGTTCACGAACCAGAAAGGAGCGTTCAATATGAGTAAAATTCGAGGAAACAGAGGTATTTGTTTCATACTGAGGATAGGTATCGGGTAATAACTGGCACATGTACCATTTATTAGTATTATGCTTCCTGTTATCTTGTTCCTATATACATGTACTCAAAACACTTTTTTGGCATAGTGCCTATTTATTTATAAATGTGAGCACTGTCATTACTTTTCTTATAAACTATAATAAAACCATTTATTCAGAAAAATGATATATGCTCATTTACAAATTCGAACCCTTTTCATGTGAACTAAATTACTAAAGTTTACCACTAACATATTTGTAGAAAGTTGTAGAAAAAGAAAACTTGTTCAGATATTTGATAAATACAAAAATGATGAGTTGTCATCCATTCTTCATGGTTATGCTCCAGTGGAATATCAAAGTCGTGAATGAAATATACACAACACTCAACAATGGGAGTGTATATGGATTGCTGAAATGTAAATATTAAAGAAACAAAATATGGACAGTCACCATAATGACACATGTAACAATATTTTTTTATGATTTGCATGTTCTTTTCTGAAATAGTTGTCGGGGTTTGATTCATAATGGACTCGCCTCTATTTGAAAACATAACACTATTAAATAATCATATGCACATGCTGTTTTACAAATTGTGATAATTTATTATATAATTCACATCCTACCACAGTAATTCTTTCTAATGTTTTAAAGTGGTTATTTTTCCGTTGTACAATAGGGGAGCGAGGTTTCTGGATTTACAAAATGACAGAGGGAGTGCGATTGAAGAGAGATGAAAAAGAATGTTTCCTATGGTACTCTGCTAACGTAGAAAATCATATACGTAATAAACTGTCAACAGTCTTAAATGACATTGAATGCCCTTGTGATCCTCGTCTGTTGAGATTTGATCCACGTTACACCATCAACAGATTTGACCACGTTAACAGAGTGCTGTGTTATGCTTCAATGACCATAGGAACAAATGTGGTAAACCTTTATTTGTTTCTTTAAAATCAAATGGTTCTATTGAAGCCTTGGGTAAATTCAGTGCCATCTCTGCAAATTGAAATCATATGTCGTTTATACAACGATAATATAATAGCTCCCTGCCTTGTCTCACTAAGAGCTAGGGTGAAGTTTGGGCTCTAAAACCAGCGATGACGGTTCTCTAAATGATATTTTGTAGGTCTTATTATTCTTTCTTTCGTTTTGTTGCCAAATGTATAGAAAAGTCTATAATGTTATCAACAATCAATAAGAAGTAGAATTTCAGTGATTTTTCTTTTTGTCAGGAATGTTGCTTCAGGATGTTCGCCAATACGGAAGATTTAGGCCCTTTACAGCGTTCTCTACCGCTGGCCGGGACGGTAATGCAGTATAACCCGTTCTTTGAAAGATACCAATACAATAACTTTGACTCAAAGCCTAGGGATCAATGTTGTAGTACAGGTCACTGTGACTGGTATTACAAAGTCCGCCCAATTCCACGCTGTTATTGGAGATCACCTTTCCGACCTGGTAAATTGATAGTTCTGTTTTTACATGCACTAAAGACTGTGAACACGAGTATATATCAACTGCATCTTTCATCTACCACGATTACCTTACTAAGATTCTTCCTTCATTTAGTTTTGAATCAATTGATATTTGTGGACTTGTTGCAACGTTTAGCGACAGATAATATTATTAACAAACCGCATTGATAACTGTATCAAAAAAGTACATTTTTGCAAATGTTCTTCTGGGGTCATATTCATCAAACGCCCATGAACCCCGGTGCGCTCTGAATACTCAGAATTCAATAAAATCTCATGAAATAATTTTCAAGATTAACATATTTTTATATTTAGTGAATTCTTAAAACATTCAATAACTTCTAATTATGGCGTCAAATTCCATCATCAATATTTAAACAGCTTTCGAAAATCGAATCGAAGTGCTGACCAGATGTCTTATTGGCATATCGCGGGCTATTCTTTGATTTGTACATACCTAACTACGCCTTTATGTTTTACACATGACACATGCCTTAACATAATGAATTTAGTCTGATAGGTTCTCATTCTCTACAATTGATGAACACGATGTCGGACCTTAAAGACGCTATTGTTTTCTTTCCGACTTCCTCTGAAAAAAAAGCGCACGGAGTGCATGAATTATAGTAATAAGTCCAACCGAAGATGCCCAAGAGTTAAATTCAGTCAAGAAATGAACTTAAAATTACAAACTATTCGATGAGATAATTTATGTTGCAGAAGTTATCATATAACGTCATTTTGTAGGTGGTATCAGGTGCCTGGGTGAAGTAAGCAATATGATAAAAACAGAATGAAGCATTTTGTCAATAGAGATATTATTTATTATATTATTTTTTAAATGTTTCTCTTAAATGGGGTTAATTGATTCTGATATGAAGTGAACTCTACAGTTGTTAAATGATGTTGGACAAGATAGTCATGTCGATCACCTGTATCAGTTGTATGTAAAACTTATACGGTACCAATTTTGATGCACCAGATGCGCATTTCGACAAATAATGTCTCTTTAGTGATGCTCAACCGAAATGTTTGAAATCCGAAATAACTATGAAGTTTTGGAGCTAAATATAGCCAAAAACAGCGTGCCAAAAAAGTGGAGCCAAATTCGTCTAAGGATAAGAGCTATGCATAAGGGAGATAATCCTTAATTTTGAAATGAATTTCTAAATTTTATAACATGCAGCAATTAAATATACATCCGTATTTTCAAGCTAGTAACGAAGTACTTAGCTACTGGGCTGTAGAGACCCTCGGGGACTAACAGTCCACCAGCTATATGTTTTATATTATTTTCATCATTGCTAAACATTTGTTTTCCAGATTTGCTTTCCTTTCTAATTAATGTCCTTAAATATCAATCAACCAGATGGTAATTTATATATAAAAAAAAGTTATAGTTATATTTATTTGTTGCAGTTGTTAGATGATCAATATGTTTGCATGAAAGGTGAAGATAACGAACAGTGATCAATCTCATAACTCCTATAAGCAATAAAACATAGATAGTATATGATAGAAGTATATTTTACAGGAATTAATTTTGGAGACCCTCATATCACTACATTAGATGGTCTGGACTACACATTTAATGGATACGGGGAATACACCATGATCAGGATAAATACCAGCATAACGACCTTTGAACTCCAGGCTCGGACAGAGTTGGCTACCACAGAAAATGGAACTACCATTAATGCTACTATATTTAGTGCCTTTGTGGCGCAAGACCAAACGGGCTCCAAAGTACAGGTCGAAATGTCACGAAACAAAACGGGTATAAATCAATATGATGATTGATATTCTTAAACACTGAAAAAATACTATTGTAAGTCGGTTAACTTTTGAAAATGAAAAGGATTCCGAAGCATTATGTGGGAATTTCAAAGTTATCGTTATGTGAAGATTCTACCGTAGTGTGTTCGCTCTGATTTACAATCTACTCGTTATGTAAAGATTCTGCCGCGGTATGTTCGTTCTGATTTACAATCTACATTTCTGATAAGCATGCTACTTGAATTTAAGCATATTCACATCATCGAGAAATACATGCTTTTTTCAGGAATGATAATTCGAGTTAATGGAGTGGACCTTACAACTAAATTTAAAAATACCAACTATACATTCCGAACACCGAACGTGTCATTGCAGTGGGAAAATCGCACAATATCAGCAACGTTTCTTAAACCACGTAAGTATATTTACAGTACAATGTACAAATAATGCATGATATCATATTACGTATTAAAGAAGCGAGATACGTTCATTTACATTTTTTTCAGTCATAACTATGAAAATTAGTCTCGGAAAACGATTCCTAATTTGCGAGACACTAGTCAACAAAAAATATGAAGGTCTAGTGTTAGGTTTGATGGGAAACTTTGATGGAAACAAAACGAACGACTTCATTCTCTCAAATGGCACTGTGTTAACGGGAAATGCAACTGAAACTGAGAGAGGGATCTTTAATAATTTTGGACAGTTTTGTAAGTATATTCATTCCCCCCACATTAATGTAGTGCCACCGTCCTGTGACGTCTTAAGATTTCGCAAAGTCAATGATTCAATAAGATATATGCATTACAAGAACACAATTTTGTTGGAGTTTTTTTCAATAGTTATTGTAAACATCTTATTAATCATAAAACATTTCAAAAGTCTAAATTACTTAATATGAAGAATCAATTAGATGTTTCAGAATAATTAATCCAAGGGCAATAACTCTTACTAACTTTTATTAAATTGTTTATCAAGTCCATTATGCGATTGATTTTCTTTATTTTTCACAACATTTTTTTTTTAAATGAAGTTTCATGGAATTCCTATGAATACTAATATATCGTTTTAACCAGTTTTGGTGAAATTTTGATAATGTTTAAAGAAAGTTACAATATTTTCTGACGTTGACAACAGGTATATTTGTGCTAATTCATAAAAAAAAACCACATCAATACCAGAACATACCTATTTTATCATATTTATTTATTACTAAAATATATTATTTTGAAGAATCAACAAAATATAAGTTTGAAAGTATAATTCTTGAGGGCAGGAGTTACCTTACATTTGATTTTGTCATTGTTGTTAATTGTGTATCATATTAAACGTAAATGCAACTAGAGTTGAAAGGGGTATGTTTTACAATTTCGGAAATTGGTATATAATATTACTATTTCCAGCAACACTGAAAATGAATATTATGCTAATTTTTTTTGTTAATTATTTATGATACATATGTTGTTGTTTCTATCAAGGGTCTATCAATGAAAATTCCACTCTATTCGACTATGATGACGGATTAACATACATGGATTTTTGGCATCCTGAATTTGTTCCACTATTCACTGACGAAGTGGACGAAAATCGAGTCAACGAAGCAAAAGAGAAATGTGGCTCAAACCCGTCAAAAGCTTGTATTTCAGATTATCTTGCAACAGGAGACATTAAGCTGGCCGAATCTTCTGGACATAAAGAGCAGAATTCAAAGTCAGATGTAGCCGTTATCGGTACATGTAATATATGCATAAATAAAATATCATTTGTTTAGTATCTCGTATTTTTATCATTTAATTTCTTAAACAGCTGTTCAAGATTTAAAATAGTTGGATATTCAATACAGTTTCACACTTTAAACAGCAACTTTGAAATTCTTGTATGTATTAATTGCATTTTTCATATTTGTTTGATACATAACATGAAATCAACCATCGATCAAAATAATTATTTTTTATTGAACTATTCAGCATGTGATACATCTTCAAATCATTTATTCGTTCATACATCTGCTTTGTAGGTGTCATTACTATATTTGGAAATTTATAGAACTAGTATTTCATTTTTTTTATAACAGAAAATGAATCACCGCAAATATCAGGGAATACAAAAGTACATGTAATTGTCAACAAAGAAATAGAAATGAGGTTCAATGTTTCTGATGATGGCGAAGAAAACCCAGTCTACAGAGTTTTAAAACAACCAGACAGTTTCCTATTTGACGATGAAACGGGAATAGCAAGATGGACGCCGCAAAACGCTAGTGTTTCTGAAATCAGGTAAAGCTGTATAGGAACAAACACTGCTGTTTGAAAACATTATGTATGTGTGTATCAGTTTTCTTCTTTTCTTTAAAATGTTAATGACGTCATTATATTTATTTTGTTTCCTTAGCATTATTGCTGTAGACAGTCAGGGTGCACAGTCCCCCTCCCTCGATGTCTCCATCATATTGTGTACTGGTTGTAGTGACCGCGGGAATTGTGATTACGTCAATGTTATACATACAGGAAATGACCGATTTCACACGGCAGCCTGCATCTGTAACATTGGATATTCTGGTATATATGATTATCACTTCAACTGTTTGATCTATGGTGTAAAGTAAGAATGTGCCTTTCGCGCTTCTTATATCAATATCTGTAAAAAGTGACGTAATCGAAAGACTTATATGGTAAACTTACTTTTGTATTCTGTTCAATAGGAGACGATTGTGAGGTTGAGACAAACGCCTGTCAACAGAGTCCCTGCCCTCTGGGTAGGGATTGTACTGACCTGTCCCCCGAGGAAGAGGTCAGACTGGACCGCGGATACAACTGCTCAGAATGCCCCACTGGATATAAAGATGTTGAAAATAAATGTGAAGGTTCTTATAATTGAAAACTTTAATAGGAAATGGAATTTTTATTACTACCCTGAAATGTTAATAATTTGTACGAGGCAAGTATTTTTTTTTTCATGTAAAGCTTTTAAAGTGTTTATAGAAGGTAGATTATCCTATCACATAGGAGATGAATAATACCAAAAACAATACTATGTTCAGGTACATGTAATATGAATGAAAAACTAATAAAAGATAATTTCTTTACTTTCTTCAGGATATTTAGGGAACTATTTCCAGTTCTGTAAGATATATAATTAATGGCATAAGCACAGAATGTAAACGATGTAATGTCATTCTAAATTAGATATTGATGAGTGTGCATCGGCAGAAAATAATACCTGTGATGTTGCCAAGGAAACTTGTGAAAACACAGATGGGAGTTACATATGCAACTGTCTTCAAGGATACAGGAAATTGAATGACAACTGCAATGGTATGAGTACTTTATATTTCAGAAAATATTCGTTTAAGTAATGATAACACATACAAGTAGAAATAGTAAAATAATTAAGTGAAGAAATTAAATAATAATTGAAATAAAGGATTCCGTCAGTGCAAAATATCAGAGAGAAAGGAAAATCAGTCACAATTTAGATCTAAATGCAGTTTTATCAAGTCCGGGATTGGTTGTTTTATGACTAGGCATTCCACATCCCGATCAACACATTTCGTATTACAGATATAAACGAGTGCATGGAAGGAACGTCTGGGTGTCAGCAACTTTGTAGTAACACTCCGGGATCATTTAGTTGCTCGTGTTACCCAGGATTCAGTCTGAATGAGGATAAATCTACTTGCAATAAAACAGGTATCATATCATGTTATACACAGGTAAAATTGCAACATATTTTAAAGATATGATTAGATATTCATATGTTAATCATATGTTTACCATACGTGAAACATATGATTTTATCGTCATATAGTGAACATATGTTTGAAACATATGTTGAACCTACTGCAAACTTCAAACGTGATTAACACAAGTTGAATAATTCATGTGTTTAACATATATTCAACATATGATAAACATGAAATTTTGAACATATGATTAACTTAAGATCAAAAGGGGGTGGGGGGTCTATATTCTGTACAGAGTTTTGTTGTTAGAATATCCCCACTCCTCAAAATCGCTGCTACTGGCCAAGGAATTGTTTTACAAAAGAACTTACAACTAAGACCAAAAATGTTACAGAGTTTTAAAAACTCGTCAACTTAATTCTTAAGATTACATTTATAAATGAAAATTTACATAACTTAATTCTTCTTCATGTTTTGAAAATTCACAAGATTTTGACACAATCTAAGCACACAGGTTTTATAGTATAATAGAAACTCTTTGGACTTTCTAGTAGTAACTTCTATTATATGACATAGTCGTTTTCTATAATATATATATATATACCAAATATGACGTAAAATTATTGTGTATTACGTTTCTCGCTCCCGAAAAAAGGCTTGCAAAGTCCGTGCAATTAAAGCATCGCTGTAACTAAGAAGATTCATAGCACTTGCGTGTACTGACAGACAATCGATCATGTCAAGGAGAGCGGAGAAAGACTTCCTAGCAGTAAGTAGAAAAATTAAATCAACTCTAGGTTTACATTCAATAGTATACTGTTTGTATATAAAGTCAGGTTATAAGCAGTGTATATCGGAACTAAACAAGGAGAGAAGGGTAACCACAAACGACGATGTAAACTATCAGGAAATTTTCTATATTCAGCACAAACATTTGCTTAATAATTGCATACTAGGCATATCAGATTTAGTATTGACAAGTATATTCTTTATATTGATATATATAACTAAGGGGAAATCTAATTAAAGATGATAAAGAAGTTCCGAACAAGCTGCTCGTGGTTGTGAAGATGCAACTGTTTGCCCAAAACATCACTAGATCTACAGGACAAAGTCGTGGAAGATTTACAACAATGTGTAAGTTCAGTTTATATAAAAATCTCATTTATAGTTGCGAACAGTGCACAGAAACAATAACTAGATCAAAATATTAGACATATTTTAAGACCCACCCAACCATCCCCGACACATTGGTCGAAATGTACGTTTACTACGTTAGATAAACATAGTATAGATCTATTAATATATGTAAACAAGTATCTTAGTATATATTCTTTCAGGAATAAGTAGACAGCAAGAAAATTTATACAGAGGGATTTGCAATCAAGCAGCCACTACCACGGGGCGTGGATTAAAGTTACTCACAAAATATTCCTCCCAACAACAGCTACTGACAGAAAAAGAACATGCTGGTAATATTTTTTATGTTCACAAAGTACTACCTTTCCTTTCTTTTTAGTGATGCATATTTTATTAGGTTAAATATATACCAATTAATTGAATTTAAATTAATTGATATTATGTAAAATGCCTAGCATTTTGTGCAGATATACATACAAGTATGTATTTTTATGATATTTTATGCGAATAACTGTACAGATATATGTGTCTATAATATGTAAAAGAAAAGAAATTTCATAGACAGTGTTGCAGTTAGATTGTAAAAAGGGCATTGATTGTTCCTCCTTTCATTTAAGGTGCAGCACACACTGAATATCAACTATTTATTCAGGGACATAAATAAATGCTGGTTCCTTCCGATACGATTTGTTTTCTTGTTTTCTGGAGAGGTACTTCGAAATCGCATGTAAGACCAAAAGATGGCAAACGTTAATTGCATGTGCATCAATATCATGAAAATCATATTTATTCATCACGGAGTAATACCAACATTTTATTTACTGTATATTATCAACACATATGCTACACAAATGTTCGAAAACATATATGCTGTGTGTCCCTTCACGATTATCGTGTTTGAAAACATGTTGAATATATGTTTAGCATATCCTAAATATATGTTTAATGCGTGTTAAATACAACTATCACCGATTCCTGTCCAAAAATAACACTGTACAACCACTATAATAATGAACGATATTTATTTGTTTTGGCGCTCTTGGCTACCGTGATGGTTGGGGGCTACCACAGAGCCGCCCCCTCAACAATAAATCAATAAATCAATCAAATGTGATGGCCCCAGATGGGCGAATTGTGCACTGGGTAAACGCAAGTGCACAACGTCACCAAATGCAAATACAATAAATCAATCAATAATACAATTCAATGTCAAAAACAATTCAATCATTCAATCAGCAATTCAATCATCAATCAATACTGCAAATTTTCAAGATCATAGCATGAAGCTGCAGAATATTGGGTGCACTCCTCCATTTGAGTTGGGGTGCGCCGAAACGCATACCAATAAGTACCGCGACGAATATAGGACATGGAACGGTAGTTCAACCTGAAAAAGAATCAAAAACAAGCAGCAGTTTGGTGCACAGAAAAAGGGGGTGGGAGTGGTGGGATTTTAAAGTGATATGTATCTAGCAATTTATGCTGCACCAAGTTCAATGACACGCCGTTTGGAAGAATGTTCCAGAAAGTGACGTGTACGTGTCAATATATATTAGACTATTGCAGAATTAAATTTCCTGGAATAAATAAGAACAACCCCCCTTTCCCTTTTAGTAAAAACTGACAAGGATGCAGTTACAGAGATAAATGCGCATATCCAAGACAAGCGTGGATATGCGATATTATGTTTAATACATGTTAATCATATGTTAAATGTTAATCATGTGTTAAATGTTAATCGTATGTTAAACATGTGTTCAATATCGCCATGGTGTTACAATTTTGCATATAGATAATAGGAAAATCGTAAGAAAAACATGTCAATATCATAGGAACAAAATATATGTTTATCATAAAGTAATACAAACATATGTTATTCATACTATAAACATATGTTAATCATGTTTAAAAACATACATTCACCTTGAGTACTCCAATTATATGAGTATCATATGTTTCAAAACATATGTTAACCATACACTGTATGTTAAACATATAATGCAATTTTACCAGTGTAGTAAACAATCTTGCGTGTATTTTGGCAGCTGTTTTACATTTGCCTTCTCGCTGAGGTGCAATTGAATGGTGCAATGGTGACGAAAACATAACTGATACAATGTAAAGCTTATACGGTACAGCATTTGATGCACCAGATGCGCATTTCGACAAACAATGTCTCTTCAGTAATGCCCAAGCTGAAATATTGGAAATCCGAAATAACAATATACCGTAAGAACTAAGAAAACAGAGTGCCAAAGACTGGAGTCAAATTCGTCTAAGGATCAGAGCTATGCATGAGGGAGATAATCCTAAATTTTGAAATGAATTTCTAACTTTTATCACAGCAATTAAATATGCATCCGTATTTTCAAACTAGTAACGAGGTACTTAGCTACTGGACTGTAGAGACCCTCGGGGACTAACAGATAATAACTAATGAAGACTACAAACTTAATAATAGGACAAACATGGATTCTTAACCAGAGATGGGGTCAGTTGTCTAGGAGGGGTAAGTATTCCCTCTCCATCAATCATACCTGCAGTATACCGTGGGGATACGGTCATAATAGGTCCTCAGTACCCCTGTCGTAAGAAGTAACTCATTAGGATGCTCCTTCGGATGAGACCGCAAAATTTGAGGTCCCGTGCCACAGCAGATGAACGGAGTAAACCGAAGTAAAAATTAATATGCAACGGCTTTCAGTTGGTATGAAACATATCAGACAGAAGTTTGACAGGTTGAAAATTAGATCGTTATAAAAACCATATATAAAATTCGTGCTAACTTTAAACGAGACGATTGAAACCCATGTAATATCAACTATTTCTCAGTAGCCTGTCTCGATTTAAAAACTCATCGCACGTGAGATAAGCTCTTGCGTATCGAATCATCTGAAGAGATAAAAACTGTATGCAGGTGATAATGGAATGTTGCCACACACATTGCGTATATAAATGTAAATATTTGAAGTTGACGAAGGAGAAGGTGAACTCATTATAAATTCAATTACAGATGATGATCTATGTAGAACTTTTGAGAAGGAATGTGAGTATGCTTGTAGTACTATAGACGGAACCACCCAGTGTATATGTCCATCTGGGTACAATCTCACAGATAATGGTACAGAATGCACAGGTTTGAATGTCGTTTCATTTATGCTTTACTTTATCTAACATTAAATTCATATGTTTTAACTTGAAATTATATTTGCACTTTATCTGCTAGATACATTTGGAAGCTGTATATGTGTAACCTTATAATTCGTGTATGGAATTAAAATTTAAAATAATAATATTCAGATATTGATGAATGTGCACTGGATACTTCACCATGTGATCAAGAATGCCTCAACATGAACGGGTCATTCCAGTGCGCCTGCCGTCCTGGTTACAGTCTGAACGCAGATAAAACTTCATGTTCAAGTATATAGTATATTTCTTTTGCCATAACATTGGCATAAGCTAATCGTATTTCTCCCACTTCCAAACACACTTAAAACAGCTTTCTAAAGTCACAAATGCCTTGTGTTTTTATAAGTTTTATCTAATGCCATACTGCTATACATGACATTCATAAATCCTTGATTCCTACTTTTGATTACGTAGATCTTTAAACAAAACCATCAAAACTATTAAGTTTCTTTTAGTATTACGTGCCACACTTTGGGTATATACTGGTCATGTAGCTTAGTGATAGAGCGTTCTCTTCGTGATTGGGAGCTCTTGAGTTCGAGTCCGCTCGTGCCATGGCTGCGTCAAACCTAAGATCTTCACATAGGTAGCGATTGCTTCTTCGCCAAACGCTCGACATTTAGAAACAGGGGTCACGAGTTTTTTCAGATATTTATAAATTGAGTGCCCTCTATCGCGGCAGGTGTTGACATGTTGAAGGATTCTCACTGTTAGAGTCCTGAGCACTAAGCATATTTGTGGTACTTCATTTACATCAGGTGACGTCTCAATATGGGTGAAATAGTCTCAAAGAAACGTAAAACAAACACAAAATAGAAATATTTGGGGAACAAAGAGAATTTCCTTCTTATTCGGAATTTGGAATTTACATCGTCATATTGTGTACGAACAATAATGTAGACTGTAGTTATTAACTAATTTATTAATCTTTTATTAGTATGTGATATACCAAATTTCGGTGAGAATTGCGGACAGGTGTGTGAATGCGGTCCCGGTGGAGACAGGTGTGACCCTGTTAGTGGATGTGTCTGTCTCCCGGGATGGACTGAGAAAAACTGCAGTGTAGACATTGATGAATGTCAGCTAAATCCAACTATATGTGGTATCAATAAACTCTGCGATAACACTGAAGGTTCTTACCGGTGTGATTGTTTAGAGGGATTCAATCTCATCAATGACAAGTGTGAAGGTTTGCTCTATTTTTCATGAATCTTTTTTGGCGTTTTTCATAATGATTTTACCACTGGTGATTTAAATTATAACGTGCTTATTCTAAAGATATCGATGAGTGTGACGATGCATCACTGAATGACTGTCCGGTGGCCACGACACAGTGTATGAACACGTTCGGTAACTATACCTGTGAATGTAAGGAAGGATATCAGAAGGAGAACTCCGCCTGTGAAGGTAATGAAATATTTTATAATGAAGCATATAGTGCATCGCTTTTAATCTTTGCATTATGAATTTGCCATATCAATAGGAAAATGAAATGGATGGTACTTTTAGCATGACATATTTCTTTTGTCAAACAGATATTGATGAATGCAAGACTCCTATTCACGGATGCTCTCAGAAATGTGAAAACGCCGATGGTGGATATAGTTGTCTGTGCTTCTTCGGATTTACACTTAAGGATGATCGGAAAACGTGTGAAAAGAGTATGATTTTTTCTACAATAATCGTTTTTAAGACTTTGGCGTTTTTGGTACTTTGTTACAGAATATACGCTGTTATAGCATTTTACATTGAATTTAGAACTATCTATCCTTATGCAGTCTTCTATTCCAGTTAAATCCGTGATTTTATTTAAGTTCATAAAAGAATGGAAGAGTACTCTGTCATTACATATACCTTGAAATATTTTCACAAAATTTATTGAAATTGAACATTTCTCCTTTGATTGAAATTCAATATACCTATTCTACAGTCCCAGCTAGAGATTCGTGTTCCTTGTTTCCGGAATTAAACTGCTCCTACGGTTGTAAACAAGTCGCAAATGACGATCACAGTGGAATTTGTTTTTGTGAGACAGGCTACGAACTTGCAGGGGACAACAGAACATGCCTTGGTATCGTTTACGTATAAGTGAAATGAATATTGATATACCTTTTCTCTCTCTCTCTCTCTCTCTCTCTCTCTCTCTCTCTCATGTGTATTCTATATCTATACCAGTTTCAACAGTTCTGTGTATAATCATTTTTCATTAGAGATCATGATGTTGATTTTGTTTTCTCTCTATCATACGCGCTATTCTATCGCAGATAAAAATATAAAATTTCTGTCTTTTCATTTAGATATTGACGAGTGTAAAGATGTTACAACCTGTTCACATAATTGTACAAATAAAAATGGGTCCTTTACCTGCGGTTGTGCGATTGGTTACTCACTACAAAATGATGGAAGATCTTGTAAAGGTATGACAGATGGGATATTTCCTTTCACTGGTTTCAGTGCTTAGTCTTGAAATAATACCCCTGTTTCCTCACTACATTTCGTAAATTTCAAACCAAAATTGTTAATAACATAGAACACCAAATATTTTTGGATCTTGGTCCTTTCCGGAATGCCGACCGAATCGGGCGGGTGTAAGGAAATGTATTTCCTCTGTAACTTGCAACACGAGTTATTCATTAACAAGCCAGAAGTAAATTTTTGTACATCATGCTGAAACGGAAGGTAAATACAGGGATGTTGCAATGAAATGTGTATTTACACTCAAAGAAAAATATTGTTTGTTCCCTGGAACGTATCTATCACGATTCAGTGTATTTAATGCCACGCTATTATGTACATGTATTATCAGTTGGTTAGGGTAAGTGCACGCTAGCATTATATGATAAAAGTAGGGAAATTAGAAAGTGTGTGTGTTTGTTTTCATTTATTAGACGCGAGTACGTTAAGGCAGGTTATGAAAATTCTTACTGGGATAAAATCCGCGAAATAGTGTGACGTCATAATTGAAATAGGTATATCACTAAGTAGATATTAAATTCCGATTTCATTTTTTATTTAAGTTTTATTTATGCATAAAATAAACCATGCAGCTACTAAGATCCAACGAAATTCGAAATGTTATACTGCTGTTGTGTAATTTCTGTCTGATCGATATGAAAGTAAACTGATGATGTCATGACTATACATCGAGTGACGTTGACACATGCAAGGAATTTGTTTATGTGTGTCATGCAAATATCGACAAAATGTAGAGTATTTGAAATATATGACATGGGATATATGGAATATATATGTGAAACGCTGAGAATTTATTGATATTAAGAAGGTATGTTGATATCATTCATTGACAACTTTGTTTAACGGAGAAAACATTCCATTTAGCATGTCGATCCGATTTTCCTCTGTCACAGACTGAAATAAAACTGCAAAAGTAGCACATTAGCCCGCATACTTTTAGAGACATTTTATACACCGTTTGAAAGGTCATAAACTAATGTACACGGCAATTACTGATAGCATCCTCTGTTAAGAAAACTTTTAAAGAACACTACATAGCATCATGCAAAATGTAAAACATGGGCTAGATGGTTTCGTGTTTTAATCTTCAATAATTATTTTTTATTGAAAGTGGTAGGATTCTATCAGTAATTCTGATATACTATGGGTATTTTACCGTCATTATCGCCAGTTAGACCAATATTTGAATCTTGGGATAATGTGTTACTTTTACATTTTCTATTAAGGTACCTCCATAATCTATTTATAACAGTCATGCAATGACGTCATATGGAAGCGCATGTTTGTAATGTTGTTATGATACAAAATGTTCTCATGTAAACAACCAAAATAGTTTTTAAGAGTTAGTAGCTCCCTCTCTCTATGTAAGACAGATTTTAAAAATTATGCAGTTTACGTGCATAAATGGAGCATGACCTGTCTTAACATACCCGCGGAGTTGAAATTATCAAAGAAAATATAAAGGTCATCGTACTTTCTAAGATGCGAGACATACACTGTTCGTTATCTTCACTTTGCATACATTGTACATAAACAGAATCAAATACCAAGGACAGAAAATTGCAATTTTCCTTAAACGGGATCATCAAATTTCACACACAAACTTATCAAAACGATATATTAGTATCATAACGATTCCATGCAACTGCTTCTTTACAAATATATACAAAATGTCTGTAAATAAAGGAAATATATGGCATAATGGACTTGATAAAAACATCAATAAAAACATATATTGCCCTTGGATTCAATATCTTAAAACATATCATTGATTATTCATATAGAACTCACACTTTTGAAATAAACAACATTTCCTTACAATGTCCATCTGAAAAGATTCCGATTTATGTTCTTATCTAAATAAATCATTGATTTTGTAAATTTGCATGACGTCACATGAGGGTGGAAGTACTTTAAATACGTAATGAATTCGTAATCTAATCAAGGATGTGCGGGGATATACCCCAGGTTTTATTCCATACACCTTTCGGAATTGGCATCGAGTTGTAGGGCATACATCTCGGGTAAGACTCCCGTATATTCTTGACTGGACCTGAATAATTTATAACATACCGGTAACGGGTATATGTCGAGTGATCTGAGTCGTAAAATAAAACTATTTTTAGAATGTAGTCAGTATTTCTACGGTGAGAACTGTGCGACACCCTGTAAATGTGGACGAGGTGCCAGTGGTTGTCATCATGTGAATGGTTGTGTCTGTAAGCCCGGATGGACAGGTGAAACGTGTGAAGTGGATATAGACGAATGTCAAAATAAACCATGTACTGGGGATCACGTGATCTGTCTGAACACCCCTGGATCATTCCAATGTCAATGCATTACAGGATTTAAGAACTTCACTAGCGTCTGTGAAGGTATGTACATATGATTTTACAACTGCCTTTATCTTAGTGACAGTGTTAGTAAATACGTTTTGGTTCACACTACATAACGCCTGATGCCAATTCAATTCTGTCGTTTTAGCAATATATTATGAAATGTTCATTCGTATATCACGAAAAAAAACTAGTTTAATGTTCTTTAAGAGTGCGTAATATTTCATTATCAAAATCCTCACATGAATTATATTATTGTTTTGTATCTCGGTTCAAGTTTATGACCTTCATATTTAAAGATCATTTTAAGACCCTCTGTTTTAGTCCCCTACCGACGAAGTCGAGGGGACTTTAGGTTTGCGCTCCGTCCGTCTGTCCGTCAGTCCAGTTTTCTGCACTTTTTTCTCTGTTCTTGCATATATTTATTTTATATTTGGTATTTGGCTTTGCCGTAACAAGTTACAGATCAAGTTCTCATTTCGTTTCGGTCCGTTGATTTTTTCCACTTAGTTATGGCCCTTGGACTTAGAAAAATAGTACGAATAATCAGTTTTCCAGACGTTTTTTGATTGTGCTTGCAGATATTATTTTATTTGATATTTGGTACATTGCTTTGTCATAACAAGTTAGAGATCAAGTTTGAATTTCGTCTCGGTCCGTTGATTTTTCACTTAGTTATGGCCCTTGGACGTAGCAAAAATAGCATGAATTCTTTTTTTACATCCAAGTTTCTTAACTCTGTAGATAAGAATTAAGAATACTACACTCATTAAAACTTCTAGCATAGTAATACTACATTGTAGATAAATTATTCATGATTATCTACATGTCACAGTTTATTTACTTGGATAAAGATCTAAACCTAATTATAAATGTGTCGTTTATCTTGGTCTAGTCTCTACTCGAATAGTAGTTGATTTCCAATCATTCCCATCCTGGTTCCCCAATTTCTCCTTTTACCATAACCTACATACTGAACTTTGAATATTGTTGTGGTACAGTGATTTTTACAACCGGTAGGGGACTATGTATTGCCATGCAATACTCTCAGAATGTTTGTTTATCGGTATATCTCTTATCATTCGTTAAATACAATACCTAGCACTCATATATCATTGAATTTTGTCATTTTAACCATTCTCAAAAATATTAATGATCAAAGAAATAATAAATCGTCTCTAAAATTCACCCATGGAATCATTTATTCCAATATGCTCGTTCTCATAAACAATAGATTAAATGCATTGCTCAATCAAATGTATCGTTAGAGGAAAGAACCTCTACTGCTTTCAAATTAAGTTACCCTCGCTATCACAGCAAAGTTGTCTAACGAAAATGCGTAGTAAGGACCTTACTGTTTGGACAATATTCTCAGATATACCCATAAAGTTGATTCAATTATTCATGGAAACCAGCAACTTTGCTTCATGGGAGGAGGAACGAGCCGTAATTAACTTTGAGTATCCGCAAAGATTTATGATTGTTAAAAGGGTGATAGCAAAACATTTGATGCCAAGTAAAACATATGAACCTAATATTTCCATAACTCTCTCTCTCTCTCTCTCTCTCTCTCTCTCTCTCTATCTCTATATATATATATATATATATATATATATTTCTTTTTCTCTCTCTTATAAAAACATGTCTGTATCTCTGCATGACCTTTGCTATGCATATTTGTATATGTATTATGAATGATATCTACAGATTGTTTACAAAAATAAAAAAAAGTTTAAAAAGCATGTGGGTATCAAACTATGAAATGATATACTGATATAGTGTTTACGATTTAGCACCAATCAATCTCCTAGTCCTTGACACGGGTCATAATTGGGATTTAAAGTTTTATATGATAAAATATAGTGCCTTAGGTTTATGATGAAATGTAGTGCATAGGTCTCTTTTCAGCTTTACACCAAGCATATCACCAATGTGTTCCTTAATGATACAATTTATTATATTCACCTTTGATTGACATTCAAAGTTAAACAGGAGTATAGTAAAGAAGAGAGTGTTATACATGAAAACGTTAAATTAACGAACAACCATCAACCTCAAATACAAAATTAATCGTTGGGGAAACATTGAACGCTGGACACACATTCCCTATGGACCGATCACACCCGCCGGTGAGGTAAACAGAATAACCTGTAGTCAAAATCAATATGTAAAGAACGGCCTATCAACTGGTATAAAACCAGTCAGACAGCTTTCAGCCTAATGGCAAGTTGCATATGTAAATTAGATCTTTTTAACGATCATAGAATTTGTGAAATACTGACTTCAAACGAGACTGTTAAAAACGTAATATCAACTTATTTGTTTGTATCCTGCCCGAGTTAAAAACAAAACTGACCATACGCAGAACATTTCTTGTGTATCGAATCAGCTGAGTGACATAAATATCATATAAAGTAAAGTAAAACTTATTTAAAGTCGCAGTTGATAATGGAATATTGCTACATAGAAATGGAGAGTTGACGATGGCGAAGCTGAATTCATGCCGCTTGTCAGTAAGTTGAATAGTTGGTTTTTCGTTATTACGTATGTTCAATAAAATAGCCTAGTATGGACCAGAAATGGAAGTAGCTGTGGTGTCTTATTTCGAGGTCACAGGGATATATCGAATGGATATATGAATATTGTTAATAGATGAAACGTCATTGATATATCTAAATATCTAGTTTAAACCACAGCAAGAAATAATTCCTTATAAAGTAGAAAGAATTCTGCCTCGTAAAAATATACAAACACGTCAACTAATACAGGAGCTGGAATCATACCCAGGCTGTTGACAGATCTAATCACCAAAGACTACGTATATATTGTCAATCTATTTTTTTTTTTATATTTACGATTAATATCTATAATATTTCATTATTGAAATGACCTACTGTTAATGTTTATGATGTTGCATATCCTTTTTATTACCGAAGTCGATGAATTCACAAAATTCATGTCCAATTCTATCACATTTTCATTATTTTTTTTCTACAGACATTGACGAATGTCAGGATCCTCTAGCTTGCCACCAGAAATGTACAAACTTTGACGGAAATTACACCTGCAGCTGTAAAGATGGATATGAACTTATAAACACTAAGGATTGTAAAGATATAGATGAGTGTAAAACCGCCCAGTGTCACCAATGTTCCAACCGGCCGGGAGGCTTCACATGTTCATGTCACGAAGGCTATCGACTGAACTCAACGACACAGGATAAATGTCATAGTTAGTACACATTTTATCAGCTAACCAATACTGAAGTAAGCATGCTTATGAGCTTTGTTTCACCTTTTCTTCAAAGTGTATTTATAAGAATGTTTGTCTTGTCGGCATGGTGATATCACAGCATAAGACTTGGAAATTAATTATGAGAAGTTCACTGCTCAAGGTATCTTTAACTACGAGTTGTTCATTCATAATCCAAGCCATTCCTCTGGACAAACGTGGCAAAATAATTAAATGATGAATTAATGTATTTCAAAACAATATATGACTGCTAAACATCGCCACATGTGCTCCCTTAATTGTTAGACTCTGTCCATACCACGGTCTCTGCTTCTTTACTTGTAACCACCCCTTTTTAATGAATGCATGTATACAAATATATATTTTTAATTGCAAATTTCATATATCTAGTGCACTGTTTCCGGACATTGATTACTTTTTCGTGAAATATTTGCATCAGAAATACTGTACATTACTTCATAAACATATAAAATGATGAATTAAATATATTTTCACCAATGACATCACAGCGATAAGTAGTCAGTGTTGCTCTCTTGTCGATCTGTTACTGATCAGAAAGACATTGATATCATGTTGAAAGTTGTGCTGCAAGAAAAACTTCAGATACTAAAATGTGCGTATTCGTAAGACACTGCCGTCCGAGTGAAAACATAATTCCCACAAAAACACGACTTATATGCGAGTATGTATGATATGATAAATGTATACTCAACTGAACTATTGCGATTTATTATTGACTGTCGCTGTTAACGTTCAAAAACACTTCAACTTTAATACTGCTGGGTCATTTTTTACTACATTGTGGTCATCTTTCCGGGAGACTGAGCTGCGGGACCAAAACATCAAAGATTATTTATTCAATTATTCAGAATATCCAATACTGTAGGATATCTAGTAGACAAATTGTGTATATTCACATTAGGCAAAGATGCACTTAGGTCATTTGAACAAGGTAAAAAAAACTTATTTAGATCACAACTGTGAACATATGTAATGAAACGAAAGTCGAAAGTTTAACTTAACGAACACATTATGTTGTTTAACAATGTGTTTTGACCCTAGAGTATAAGGCATTGGACGAGTTCTATGTCACTAGTCAAAAGAAAAAATGGCCTACGGCCATTCAGCAGTGAGGGTTCTCTAGCGTGCCACACTAACTGTGACACGGAACATCCCTTTTAAAGGCATTTCCGAGGACCCGGGTCATCCACACCTAATGTCGAGTTTTTGGGGATATAATTTTCACTATCTCTTTTAACGACTTAGGTATGTCGCGGACGGGATTTGAACCTCGGCCCTACGCATGAGGGGCGAACGCTCCAACCTCTCGGCAGTTATTTTGAATAATTGTTAAAGAATTAACTCTCTAAACTAGAAAAAATAGATATTCATACTTGATGAGATAATTTATTGCCAAACATTATGCCCTGATCCGAACCATAGTTATTTGGTGAAAGTATCAAATAAAATAGTATAAACATTTCTGTGGTAAATAAATTGGCAGTGCACGGATATTAGAAGGTCATACTGGACAACACGATTTGTCATACGGTAACCGTATTATGCTATGACTTTCAGTTAATGTCAATTAGATATAATTATAAAAAAAATATTTCAAGCCATACACTTTGTTTGATATACAGTGTGCAAATTACAACACAGTTTGTTGTGACCCTGAACCATGTTTTTCGACAACTTTAATGTCCCTGAAAAAGACGGTAGAGAGGATTATCAAGGTTATAATTGTGTAACGGAAGAATATTTTGAGAAAAGAAAATCACTTCTGATCGGAAATACTGCAGTTAAAGCACAAACAAAAAATTCTTCTAATATACATTTTTGATGTGTGACCGTTAAGGTCCATGAGCTTGCTGATAATATATTTGGTAGCATTCTGTGCAACGGAGAAAGGGGAGATTCGCCATCAATCGTTCGAAAACCACACACAAAGTTCCAACAATGTATATGGATTGAGTGTTTTATTCTCCCACTTTTTCCTCCATTCATTTCCCATTTTGTTATTATCAGATATTGATGAATGCGTGGAAAATATTGATAACTGTTCCAAAGAGGCCTTCTGCACTGATACTGTTGGAAGTTTCACTTGTAGCTGTTTGAAGGGATTTGAAGGCGATGGACATTTCTGTACAGGTATTATATATTCACTATTAGTTGATTCAAACAAAACTGTTTTATAATTGTTTACATGCTTATTTTATGGTAGTTTTAAAATCAAACATCATGGAAAAAGATAATTTCTATCATAACAAATAAAGTGTTCACAAGCTCAAATGAACAGTATAAAAGGTAGTCAATGAAATGTATATTATTCATGACAAGGGACGTTATTAATAAAAGGTGAATATAACAAACAGAAATCAATCTCATAACTCCTATAATCAATACAAAGTAGAGAGTTGGGCACACATGGACCCCTGGACGCACAAAAGGTGGGATCAAGTGCATAGGAGGAGTGAGCATCCCCTGTCGACCGGTCACACCCTGAGTGAGCCCTATATCTTGATCAGGTCAACGGGTTTATCCGTAGTCAAAATCAATGTGCCAAAAACGGCATAACAATCGGTATGACACACGTGAGACAGTAGTTGACCCAATGATAGGTTGTATTGGCAAACTAGAGTGTTATAACGACCATATGAAAGCTGAAGACAACGAACAGTGATCGATCTCATAATTTGCGAAATTCTGACTTCAAACGAGATTGTTGAAACCCCTGCACCATCAACTTTTTTATAAGTAGCCTGCCTCGATTTTAAAACTGACAATACGCAGAGAAAGCTCTTGCGTATCGAATCAGTTAAAGAGATATAAATACCATATGCAGGTGATAATTGATTGATTGATTGGTATTTTCCGCCACACTCAACAATTTTTCAGTTATTTGGTAGCGCCCAGGTTTTATTGGTGGAAGAGAGAACCCAGATACAATGTACCTGGGAAGAGACCACCGACCTTCCGAAAGTAAGCTTGAAAACTTTCTCACTTACCGGCGCGAACAGGATTTGAACCCGCGCCGACCAGAGGTGAAAGGCCGTGTGATATTGAGCGCGATGCTCTAACGACTCGGCCCCGGAGCCCCCTGCAGGTGATAATGGAATATTGCTAAATAGATATGGGAAGTTGACGATGCAGAAGCTGAAATCATCCTGTTTGTCATTAAGTTCTGTTTGCCGTTAATATCTACTTTCAATACAATATCTAAGTATAAACCAAAAGTGCGCGACTCTGTGGTGTCATTTATTTCGAGTTCACAGGGATATATCGAATTGACATATGAATGAAATTTATCCTTGTTAATAAATAAATCGTCGTTGATATATCTAAATGTCGAATTGAAGGTCATAGAAAAATGTTGTTGTTTTTCTTATCACGTAGAAGTTTTTGAATACATTTTGTTTCATTGGAAAATAAAAACAGGAAAGCTATCAAAGGAGCATAATTCGCTCCCATGGGAATTCCAACAGATTATTGGTAAGATTCAATAAATAATAATAGATTTTGAAATAGGAAAACAACATGTAGTGATTTCCCTATCACCAATCTCCCATATTTATGTAGCAATGTTCCATTATTACCTGCATACAACTGTAAAGTCGGATAACTCCGTTTACCTGATCAGGATATAGGGCTCACGGCGGGTGTGACCGGTCAACAGGGGGTGCTTACTCCTTCTAGGCACCTGATCCCACCTCTGGTGTGTCCAGTGGTTCGTGTTTGCCCAACTATCTATTTTGTATTGCTTATAGGAGTTATGATATTGATCACTGTTCGTTATCTTCACCTTGCATGAATATATGTGAACTGATTCGATACGCAAGAGCTTGTTCTGGGTAGGATCATTTTTTTAAACATCAAAACAGGCTACGGAAATCAAGTTGATGGTTCAGGGGTTTTAACAGCCTCGTTTAAAATCAACATTTCACAAATTTTATGGTCGTTATAGCCATCAACTTTAAAATTACAACCT
The DNA here is from genome assembly GCF_947568905.1 of Ostrea edulis. Classification (NCBI taxonomy): domain Eukaryota; kingdom Metazoa; phylum Mollusca; class Bivalvia; order Ostreida; family Ostreidae; genus Ostrea; species Ostrea edulis. The sequence goes on from NC_079169.1 coordinate 12,650,919, forward strand.
ACCATTGGGTCAAGTGCTGTCTGACGTGTTTCATACCGATTGCTAGGCCGTTCTTGGCAGACTGATTTTAACTACGAATAACTCCGATTACCTGATCAGGATATAGGGCTCACGGCGGGTGTGACTTGTCAACAGGGGTTGCTTACTCCTCCTAGGAACCTGATCACACCTCTGGTGTATCCAGGTGTCTGTGTTTGCTAAACTCTGTTTTGTATTGCTTATATGAGCTATGAGCTATGAGATTGATCATTATCTTCACCTTTATTACGTCCGTTTGCCCAGTCGAGATTCAGTGCTCCCTCGATATTTTGCCAACTTTTGTTCAAGACGAATCTGGGCAATAAAGCAGGGGTGACAATATAATTAATTCAACATTACGGAAAATTCACTGAGCAGTCAAAAGGAATTCAATACCATACAGTTAATTGAATTCCTTTCTGTATAAACATTTAAATTATCTTGAGTTTGATTCAGCAATTATTAGTAATTAACCTGGCCACCTGCATGCCTTGTCCAAACTGTCACCGCATCGCCATCAAAGTATAGGTGTGATTACGGATGTTTTAGGTAATTGGCATTATTATCGAGGGTAAACCCTATAACATTTAACAATTTTTTTGTGAAAAGCAGTGGCATATGGCATTACGGGAGAAAATATCTTATTTAGGATTTTCTGGCAATAAGCGGGGGTGGTATTATAACGGGGGCAATATATCGACGGAGCACTGTAAATGGTTCACATTGGGTGTGACTGGTCGACAGGGGATGCTTACTTCGCTTACGCCCTTGATCCCACCTTTGGGGTCCGTGTTTGCCCAACTCTTAATTTTGTATTTTTTATAGCAGTTATGAGATTGATCACTCTTCGTTGTCTTTTTCATGGAACGCTTTAATCAAAACAAATCTAATAAATAAAAGATTTGTAATTATATTTTCGTACAAATCCATACTAAATTTCGTCTGGTGTATTCTACGTTGCTCTAGGAAACGCAAAGGAAGAAGGTATACCATGTGTTAATTTACAATGTGCAAAAACCACCATGAAGATATAAAAATAATCATCATGATTGAATAGATATCACATAATTAATAGTTTTGATTTTATAAGTATCAATGTTTTTGGCTGGTTCCAATTGTTGACGACTCCTTCATAGGTTACAGTCATTTGAAAACCAAATGCAGACTCATAGATTTGATCAAAATTCAACGCAATAAAATGTAAGAAAACTCAAATACTTTTCCATCCAGCCTGCAACGATTTTACCTTTGGGGAGCAGTGTTCTGATACATGCACATGTGATGTCAACAACACTGAAAAATGTGATGCTGTAAGCGGTGAATGTCGATGCAAGATCGGATGGAGGGAGCCTGATTGTTCGGAGGATGTGGATGAATGCAAGCAAAACATCATCAACTGTGACACTAACTTGTATCAGACATGTATCAATACACCAGGTTCCTCCCATTGTGAATGTCGTTATGGTGGGCTAAACATTTCTGACTGTGTCCGTAAGTACTACATCAATTGTACATCACCAATTGATTCGTCTTTAGATAATGAAACATTTAGATAAGTCAAAATTGTTGTGTTGCAGGTCCAGAAGAGCCACGTACACCAAGTAAGATTATAATACTACTTATCTACTTATTTTGTTATACTCACTCACGTGCGATAAAATATATCACTATTCATCCTCATATTATATGTTATTTCTTAATTTAGTAATGATAGCATTAATTGGGAATGTTTGTGTTGATTAGTTAATCAGTAATCGCGTTACAATATATTGATCTCTGAAATATTTCATTTCAAATTATGTCACGCAATTTGAATTTGCAATATATAGAAATGGCAAACGTTAAAGTACAGACTGAAATTAGATTTGACTTGAAAATACCGAGGGACGACTTCCTAGAAAACAGCGAGAAGTGGCGTCAAGACTTCGAGAAATCGGTAAGTACGTGAACAGATGATAATCTTGATATATTTCTGGAATGGATGCAGACGTCTGACAAATAAACTTATGGGATTTTCAACATTCTTGTTTAACGATTCTATGGTCGTTATAATGATGTAATTTGGAAATACAAAATATAACGGGGAATGCTGTCTGACGTGTTTCATACCATTGTTAGGCCGATTCTCCATACCGATTGTGTCTACAAATCACTCTAGATATAGGGCTCACGGCGTGTGTGTTGTCTTCTCTTGTTCATTTAAAGATTTCATTTTTTTCAAAACAAAACAAAGTTATTGTAATTTTTCTTTGCAAACAAATAGCTGACGAATTTCTACAAGAAGAGGATTCGCAACTTTTCAACGATTTTTGTCCTTTCTATTCGGTGAGTAAATGTCAATAATTTCCAAATTGATCTTATTTTACCAATTGTTTGAGAATATGTAAATGCGCATTTATAAAGATTTCTATTTTGCAAAAACATAATTAATCGTTTACTGAACATCTCCAGCCTTGGGAGTGTCATAACTGATGTAGACATCCATGGAACCAAAACCGATACTAACGATCTAGAACATGACGTGGCCACCACCTCACTGCAAATGCTATCGGGAAAAGAAAACATAACTGTTTCCGGTCAGAGCCTAAATGTACTAGAAATAGTACCAAAATATAACAATGGAACACATGGGGCAGGTAATTCGCATTACGTATTTTCTAAAGGGTTAGAGCACTGTAATATTTCAAATCAAGCCCCCACCCCCTTCAATAGTGTCATGGAGTTTATATGAAATGGGAACAAAAAGTTGATAATAATAACATTACATGTGTAATGGTAACTGTAATTGTGTCTATGTGTGGTTGGGTGAGAGAGAAATAAAGCTTTACTGAAGATTTCTACATAATTTTCTAAAACAAATGCCTTGTATTTCCAGCTTTAACAACTGCATCCTCACCATGTGATCTGTTTATAAGTTTTGGAGCTTGCATGTCGGGACAAAAATGTGATTATTCGTCGGATGGACCAATTTGTGTGTAAGTAAACCCTTTTTATCAAACATTTTTAAATATGCTCCGATCTCATATGAAAATTTTCATTTTTTGCTGTCTTGTATTTCCAGGAAAGAGAAATCCGACGTGTCAGGTATAGGTTACAGTTCGATAGATGTGCTGTCAATTATTCTTCTCTTTAATTAATACACATAAAATACTTCAAATACTCAATCTATGATCCAAACTGTTGCTTAATAGCTAAATGAATATACAAGAAATGTTTATATCAAAACCAATTTCATCTTTTTAAAAAAGATATGTTGACGTTAATTGTCATCCTGGGAGTGAGCATACCTTTACTGATGACAGTCATCGCTCTGGTTGTTTTATGCATATGTTATCAAAAGAGATCTAAGAGGAAAGTAAAGAAAGAACGGTAAGTATGTTATATATATATATATTTTTATATATATATACACATATATATATCAACTCTTTCTATTTGGATTTTATATATATATATATATATATATATATATATATATCCTCAGGTGAATACAAATTCGAATTATATATATATATATATAATCCAAATAGAAAGAGTTGATATCACAGTCAAAATAATTCAATAAAAAAGCAGGAAAATATATAGTTCCAAAATACAAATTAATAATAATTAATAAGGTATATTCATTATTAATTTGTATTCATCTGAGGATGGATGTTAAAATCCAGAAAGCGCTAGTGATTTAAATATATTTTGGAACTGTATATTTTCCTGATTTTTTATTGAATTATATATATATATATATATATATATACTTTTTGCAATGATCGGTAAAAGTTTAGGTAAAAAATAAAAAAGACACACGAAGACGTTTAGTAAAGCTTTAGCACTTTCATTTCAAATCTTCAGACTGACAACACGTTCACGTTGTAAAACGTATGCGTTTTCATTTTTAAAAAATCTTCAGACGTTTTACATTGTGAAAACAAATTATTTTGTTATGACTATAACAATATAATTACGTCACAATACAGACGGAGTCATTTGGAGCGTACTACTGTGATGTATTACAAAGAATGTACATTCATTTACATTAACCTTTTAAGCGTAGGTCTAAATGTGCGAATAAAGTATTTTTATTTTTCTCTCCTTCCCACTAAATTGTCCGTGAAAAGTTTGTGAAAAGGAAAATCGTTAAAATATCCATTTCCACACACGTATAAATGTTCATTCAGTTTTATTTTACGGTATTCCGGTAATTGAATGTGTTGCTTATGTACATGAGTTCTAGCTCTAAGAGTTGTCTCCTGTCTCTCCGATATAAATGTATCTACATCCGCTAAATGCAGCCTTCAGTGCATTCAGACAGTGAAGAGTGGGCGGTCTGCTCTTCCCCAACATTGTTAATGACAGAGGGAGATTGGTGTTTTGCAGCCTTACTCCGTGCCCTGCCTTTACTCTTCCCAACATTTGTAGATCTTCGTTCAGGGGGCATCGTCGGAATATATCAGCGAGTGTGAACGTCTGAACAGATATATCCATTTTTAATTGATATCCGTTTTATCAGTCACGTGGCTGAAGGAAATCCATTCGTCTAACGTTGAAAGAACGTTATATATGTTTATCCCGCGTCCCACATTCCTTAAACACTGTTTTTGTATTCAGACGGTAATTTCTGTTAATGATAATAATAATGAATTCTTTATTTAGACCGTATAGCACAATTAGTACAAATGACTAGTTTACATTGTGGTCCTGTATAAAACATATTCAGCATTTCGCAAATTCTATGGTCGTTATAACGATCTAGTTCGTCAATACAACCTCGCATTGGGTCAAATGCTGTCTGACGTGTTTCATACCAATTGTTAAGCCGTTCTTGGCACATTGATTTTGACTGCGGATAACTCTGTTTACCTGATCAGGATATGGGGCTCACGGCGGTGTGACCGGTCAACAGGGGATGCTTACTCCTCCTAGGCACCTGATCCCACCTCAAAAGGTCAAAGGTCAAACGCACTGGACATTGAAGTAGCAATATGGTTTCCGGGCTCTAAAGCGTTATCCTTTCCACCTACAGTCACCATATCATACATATGGACTACCCATGGGATGAGGATGTTCCCTATCGATTTTGGGATCAAAAGGTCAAAGGTCATGCGCACTGGACATCGAAGTAGCAATATAGTTCGGTCTGTCATGCCATTTGTTTTTTACACTCAGAAAAGAGGTAGTTTATACCTATTACCAACACCCTTTGGGAGATTGGGGTAAGCGGGGGGTATTCTTAGTGAGCATTGCTCACAGTACCTCTTGTCTTCACCTTGCATTCACAGACAGATAAATGAGAGAATAGAAAAATAGACAATATAAAATGTATACATAAAATATACACACGATATCACTGGGGAAAAATAAACATACACATATCTATATATCATTTATTTGAGTAATATCCGAGTAAAATCGATCGTTAATCTCCCTGCACATATCCGGTAATCCTGCGGTTATTTTGTGCATTATACGCTTCATACACCGATCGCAGAAGTCTCGAGCATCGGCGGGAAAGACATTCATCAACGGATAGTACGAACAGCATTACATCATAATTATCTTTATCCGCTCGGTGTAGTGCTAGTACTCCTCGTTTATTATCAAAAGTTTTACATTCTTCTAAAACTTTATTCTATGTCATGAAAGATATAACAAAAATATATAGACATTTAAAATAAAACAAGTTTAAAATGACAGTTTAAATGATTGATGACGAAAATTAAAAATGGGAATTCCCAAAGCATTTTCATACGAAATAATATAGGCCCGAAAATTTTGAATACTTTTGGTAAATCTTGACAACACACACATTGGACCAAATATGTCAGGTGATTTTAGAGGAAACGACTTTTATCCACAAAATGCTACTGAATGGTTTGATTAATTATTACAGGTATCAAAGTGAATACAATGACCTTCAAGGTGATTCCGGGAATGTATCAATTTCACATGGAAAGAATGCAGTCGGTGGAAAGATGGATCAAGGTGAGTTAAATATCCGATAGAAGAACTATTGTAGGAATCGAATTCTAACATTTTTCACGTGTAAATCTCATGTTCCCTATCATGGTCATTATGTGCGTCAATACTAGTACTTCACGATTGTAGAACCACGCGAAATAGTAAGAAATATAAAATTACGGAATATGTACAAACCTCATATATTAAATTTCTTAATGATGGTGGACACATTTTCTAGGATGTAGTAATCCGAATTATACATGGGATTCCCTCTGCGAGAAACTTCAACAAAACGAACAAGTAAGGATATCTATAAATATTGTTTTGCGCTCTCATAATTAAGCATATAGTAATGCAAAGAAACATTTTAGTTGTTCAATGAAATGGTTACTTTTAATTCGCAATTTCTTTTATAGTTTCGCATTAAACGGCCTACCATTGAATACAACACGACACTTGTAAGTTGAATTATAATTTATTAAACAAAATTATAGGGATGGGAAGGAGTTGCTCATTTTACATAATTAATGTTTTGAATAAGTGATAAAGAAGCATTTTACAATGCAGTTTCAGACAAACATATGTTGTGTATGAAAATATATTACAAGGTAATGATTATGAATATCTTTTTTTTCTCTCGCAGCAATATTGATTGGAGAAAAGAAGATCAAATGTGAAAATGTTTGATAGAGATTGTCGAAAATGACATTTATAATATAAATATGATTTGTGTTTGCTGTTGTATCTTTTTTATGCATATGTTATTGTTTACTCAACATTCAACGAAAATACGGTATATGTTAGAAATAGCTTATTTGCAAATGTTACAAAGTACATTTCAATACATACCGTTTTAAGCTGGTACATGTTTTCAGTTAATTAATGACGGTAGAAATTCACAGGCATACATATGCTTATTTGTTAATAAGTTGGTAAGCCAAATATACATGTACTATAGTAAAACTATTGAGCATTTCATTGTAATCATGTTTGGCAGATCTAAAAGGGCTTGTAGCATAGAAGTAATTTTAGCTAAGGTTGATAATTTTGTTTTAATTAATTTCAATGCACCTTTTATCATGCGACGAAGTAATATAATTTGCTCATTAAATTCAGTTTGAAAAGTTCGAATTTGTTTTTAAACTCAAAACGGTGCCGTCACATACAGGATTTAACGGCATGAGTGAGGCTTTCCTACAAATAACAAAAACCAATTTTAGACTATACGCCACCATTCCTCACGATAAATTAAAAACTGTGTAGATTTTTTGACATCATAGACAGTTGCTTTTTGAACATAACTGAATAAAAGAAATATTCCTATCTATTGACCAGTCATCCAAAACTTTGCTTTGAAATAAAAATATGCTGGAGTTTTTCATTACCAATATCTTTGTAGTATTTGGTGATCAGAACTTCCACCCAATATTTTGGAATTCTCATGGGCGTGAATTATGCTCCTGTGTTAGCTGACCTGTTCTATATTCTTATTAACCAAACCTTATTCTAAAGCATGAGAAGAAAAAATCTCTTCCTGTGGCATTCAACAAGACCTTTAGATATATCGACGACGTTTTATCTATTACCAATCATAATTTTCATTCATGAAAGGCATGAGCCCTATATTCTGGTCAGGCAAACGGAGGCATCAGCAGTCAAAATATATAATATTGAGTTGGGCAAACATGGACCCCTTAACACAACAAAGGTGGGATCAGGTACGTAGGAGGAGTAAGCATCCCCTGGTGACCGATCACACCCGACACGAGCCTTATGTATTGATTAGGTAAACGGAGTTAAGATAAAGTTATCCATAGTCAAAATCAGTGTGCCAAGAACGGCCAAACAATTGGTGTGAAACACACAGACAGCAACATTGTCAACAATAACACTTTGTTACAATATATATTAACTTTCATTGGATACACAGAATTGAGGACGGCTGTATGTAATGCGTTTTCTATATAACATATTCAGTATTCCTATCAATTAGATTTTATTGAAAAAAAGTTTGCCTAGTTTGGAGTAAAACCCAAATAGAAGTTCATTGCATTTCACGCATATAAAAAAAACAATATATACCTTTGGGAGAAAAGTTAAAATTACATCTAAATACCATACATAGTCACAGCATCAGTTAAATATGTTACCTCATAACATGTAATGAAATAAGCTACAGCTGGATCTCCATACATAGTTATGACATCATTCAATAAGCATTCATCTGCTTAGTTGTATCAACAACATATACGAGAAGTGGTGTAAATGAAATGTGAGCTCCAAAATCCAAAATACCTTTCCAACAGCATCAAACGAATGACTTTTCAACACAACTCTGATTCTACGTACAATGATCTAAACATAATGTTGAAAATATGATGTAGTTCCTCATTGACAATATCTATGGAGTCGACTATGATCAAGTTTTTAAACGTATGATGGGACTCCCATGCCTAAGGGTTGTGTTCTCCATTTTAGCTGATCTGCGAATTGGTACGCAAAGGTAGCTTATGGAAATCTTTGCTGAGATAAAATCCACGAAGTAATTTGACGTCATGATTGAAATGCGTGTATCACTAAGTCGGGTTTAAATGTCTTACTGAAAATGGTAGGATTCATGCAGCACTTTTGATAAACTCTGGATGCTGTACCGTTATTATTGCCAGTTATATTAATGGTTAAACCCTGGGACAGTGTTATGATTTTTCATTTGTTTTATTAAGGTACATCTGTAATCTATTTATAACAGTCATGTATTGACGTCATACCGAAGCATATATATTTGTCTATTCTCTTTAGAGAAGTCGACAGGCATAACCTTCATCGACTTCTCTTTGCAATCATTCATGTCTTGATTCTGGAAAACGCGTAAATGCCGGAGTCGGTGACGGTTTATGCTTTAACAGACCTTTCGACTCAGATGTGCCTGGATTTACGGAAACGGCATATTGTTTTCAAACATTTAACAGTAATGCACAAAATTTGCACAAGGAAATCAACACTTATGTGATTTTAATCCATTTTCAACATACCCCTTGTCCCGGGTTTAATTCACAACGCTGATTACGTCAGCCATTTCTTAACTGGTCCCCTATTGGGATAGCTTCTCCCAAGACCAGTGCATGTAATCATGGGATTAATCCGGTATTTACGCGTTTTCCAGAATTATTCGAAAACCATTTATAAGAAGCATTTGTCACAAGTAATACTCGCATGCGATCTGATGTATAAAAGAAATGGATTGTTTGCAACATCATATATAATGAAATAAATATATATTTGTGAACTTTGCGGGAGGTCCTTGAAATCTTGCATTAAGTAGTGTATAATGTTCCCAATATTTCAATATTTATTTATAAAATCAGCAGCTGGGCTTTGATATTTATATCATGGTATATACACATGATACATATTTCTGTTGTCCTTTAATACATCACCTGGGTTGTAGTACTCGTACACACAGACAGGTGAGGGTTTAACGTTCGCCACCATGGTCCTTCTCCCTGCGTTTACTGTGATACAGGCCTCGTTCTGGGTTATCTGTAGTTGATCAAACGTACAGAAACTATTATTGGAGTCCTTCAATGGTGATAAGATATAAAATACTTGTATGGGTAATATTGGTAGTAAACGGAATAAAATGATATGATGAGATTTAACAATAAACATGAAATAACGTATATCAATTTGTTCGCAATATTCATGAAGATTCTACTGTACCAAACCGGCAATTTTTCATATCATTTTACTTTCTTATCCTCAAATAAATCATGATAAAAGAAGTGAAATTCAGATGCTGTTATATATTTGAATTGAATTCGTTCTACAGAGATGCACTGACCTTGTCAAAATAAAGAATGACCTTTTTCACATCTACTTCAGATTTATTTTTTTAGATCTGGATGAGAACTAATGATTTCCAAGTCAGCTTCGAATCCTGATGGAACACAGTATTCTAGAATGGCCATGCCGCTTTGCACAGCATTAGAACTGTTGTGTCTAAACAAAGAATTCACAAAACGTAACTTGTATATACTGTTAAAACATTAAATATAAATATTCCACAAATTCGGAATTTCTACCTTGTACACAGCCTTGTAGATATGGTTTCCATCGTTTCCAACACTGATCACAAAGGCCGGTCTCTCGATTTCTTCTTTGATATTGTAACTCACCGCAACTTGGAATCAAATAGTACAATGATTAGGATTAAAACATCTCGAGTTTTCCTAGGTAAGCATTTGACCGAAGCAAACTTGATTTGTTATTTAAAACAAAAATGTATTCTTCAATTCATATTTGCAAATTCTATATATTTATTTCATTATATGATGAATAGTCAGAAAACATCAATAATATATGCATATATACAATATTAATTCATTTATAACTAAAGAATGTGTAAAACATATCCCCTGCATCAACATTTTCTAATTTCCATGCACTGTGACCTTGATCTTTGACCTTCTGACCCCAAATTGATAAGCATATTTCCTTCTTTATACGTATCCATATGTCCAAAGTTGGTTTGAATAAAATGCAAAGTACTCGAGTTATTATCCAGAAACCAGTTTTAACAGTGAACTTCCATGTGGCCATGAGGAAGAAATCTGCACTTCCTTGTATAGTTCCTCATATGATGATAGCACGACTCATTCCTCTCACTGGGGTTACCAAATTGATGTAGCTAAAACGCGAACATTGGAACTCAATTTCTATCAATACTGTAAATTTTTAACAATAGAACAGAAGATACGATTAACTTTACCAACTTCAACTCATTCCAATTTTTGTCTACCCAGGGGTTAATATTTTTTAATGCCTTGTTCAACAAATTGTTACTCTTTGCGAACTGTTAAACTAACTCTCTATCACTATCAATTTTGCATCGCTTATCATCTAGGAATGAAAATCCTAAAATAAAAGAGTCAATTAAATTTCCGTTCCATGGCACAATATCTTATCTCCTGAAATTGAAGAGTTCCTATAGTCTGTATTATCTAGTTACTGATACACTGTATCTCCACATAGCGTCTTGTATATCGTTAATTTAAAAAAACCAAGAGATGTTTGTAAAACACATATGCCCCCCATGGTGTAAAATTGAAAAGGGTTATATAATTTTCCTATGTCAAGAATGGATTGACCATGTGAGCTAAAAATCAATAGGGGTCATCAACTCCTGAAGATGTACCAGTATACCAAGTTTGATGTCTGTCAAGCAACGGGTTCTCAAGATATTGAACGGACAGTATATTCCTATGTCCAGTTTGACCCTTGACCTTTGACCATGTGACCTCAAAATCAATAGGAGTCATCTTCTTCTAAAGATGTACCAGTGTACTAGGTTTGATGTCTGTCAAGCAAAGGGTTCTCAAGACATTTAGCGGACAGTATATTCCTACGTCCAGTTCGACCCTTGACCTTTGCCTAAGTGACCTCAAAATCAATAGATGTCATCTTCTCCTGATGATGTACCAATGTACCAAGTCTGATGTCTGTCAAGCAAAAGGTTCTCAAGATATTGAACGGACAGTATATTCCTATGTCCAGTTTGACCCTTGACCTTTGACCACGTGACCTCAAAATCAATAGATATCATTTTCTCTTGAGGATCTACCAGTGTACCAAGTTTGATGTCTGTCAAGAAAAGGGTTCTCAAGATATTGAGCGGACAGTATATTCCTATGTCCAGTTTGACCCTTGACCTTTGACTACGTGACCTCAAAATCAATAGGTGTCATCTTCACCTGATGATGTACTAGTGTACTAAGTATGATGTCTGTCAAGCAAAGGGTTCTCAAGATATTGAACAAACAGTATATTCATAAGTCCAGTTTGGCCCTTAATCTTTGACCATGTGACCTCTAAATCAATACGGGTCATCTTCTCCTGAAGATGTACCAGTGTACAAAGTCTGATGTCTGTCAAGCAAAGGGTTCTCAATATATTGAGCGGACAGTATATTCCTATGTCCAGAGTAGATTAACCCTTGGCCTTTAACATTTTGACGTGAAAAACAATAGGGGTCCTCTTTTTATCATAACCAACCCACATATGAAATATCATTACGATCAAGTGAATGGTTCTCAAGATATTGAGCGGACAACATGTGGTCTACCGACCGACCAACCGACCGACCGACAGGTGCAAACCAATATGCCCCTCTTCTTTGAAGGGGGGGGGGGGGCATAAAAAAACCATTGGAACTCTTCAATTTCGGGAGATAAAATATTGCGCCATTGAAGTCATCATTTGAACGGAAAATCTAGTAATAATTTACAATTTAAGTAATGCAGCATTGATAGTGATACATAATCAACTTATTTGAAGGGAACAGCAGTGTCACCTAAGTGCACATTAATTTCTAGAACCGACCGAAGCTGAGAGTAAATTTCCAGACATGAATTATGAAGGACTGCTCCGAGATTCGGTAAAGACGTCAGTCCAAATATTCAGCAAATCCTTATCTCAGTTGAGATTAACGCAGATCCCAGAGGTTGGATCAGGTGTCCAGGAGGAATAAGCATCCCCTGTCGACAGGTCACATCCTCTCATTAAGTGATAGTACATATTTCTTTGATTCCTTTAAAGCACGCAATAATTAAAAAAAAAAATTGGTTGTCAACATTTAATGAGATATTGTTAATTTTGAACTTGAAAAATGAAAAATATGTGTTTTTAAAACCTAAACAAGTCCCGTTATTGTTTATTGACAACAACTCGCTACGACGCTGCTCTATCCAGTAATACAAAACTATGTGTCCTATACATCGTGAGTTTCCTTTCTAACATTCTCTTAGACAAAGTAAACCATTTTTACCAACTAAGAGGCCTGTCTTTTGATAATTTCAATAGTGTCAAATTGAATTTGAATACAAATGCCATGCAAGAGGAAAAATTACTATTTTAACTGTTTCATTAAGTGTATTGAGAGAATATAGACCATTTCTAAATTACCTCTTTCCATAAAACCAAGCGTCTGGTCTTTCATCTGTTCCGTTAGTTGTTCAATTATATCGAGATACTTGTAAACATACCCATCGGGAGCAAAACTAGCAATGGTCTGTTCCCCACACCCCGTAGGTAATCTCAGCAATCTGTCAAATCCAGAGACTGAGGGACCCATGTAGTCACCTTCAGAACCCAACATATTAATAGTATTAATGTTCAGTATATGGAAGTAAGTAAATAATTGAGATGTGTTTTTCTCAGATGGTGAAATACTGGTCCGCACTCAATTATGGAAAGAATATTCCTACCAATTACTAAAACGTCCGCTCTTTCTGACCCTGTTTCTGGGATACTCACTCGGGACGCTGTAGAGTTGTGAGCTTGCGTTGGTCAAGTTAATGTTCAAAGGAACATTGTATTCCTTCGGAACTCCTCCCGCCTATTGTAAAAATAAAACTATGATTTAACGAATACTTTCATGAGATCGATCTTCATGTATACACGTGCATGTCCTCATACGAATTGATTGCTATAATAAGGTGCACAAATTATGATTCTGTTACCTGATATGGAACAAATTAGACCATGGGCCACTAACAAATTACCTCCCCCCTCTAGGGATATTTCTACACTATGATTTTTTGAAAGTGTGTATAAAATAAAGGTAAATGAAGGTTGTTTGACAAATTTATGTTGGGGCGTTTTCAAGATATGGCCATTTGAATTTATCAAAAATTTGGCAAATTCAATATGGCCGTCACCGTGTTCCATACTACATTAAAGAAGACACATTGTAAACACAAACAATGTTTAGGGGCTTCCCCGAGAGGCCATTTGTGAGAAATGCGTATAGAAAATAGAAGACAGTGTAATATGTAAAGTGGTACATATTCTCAAATGTCTACAAAGTACAATTTTCATTCATGTCTTACTAAATTATATTACATACATTCCCAAAACAACTTGTACCTACCAGCATGTTCAATATTAAATAAACAGTTCATTTCTCGATACTATAATTTATAGGCCTATCTTTATATAATATATACACAGTCTTGAGTTAGTAAATATAACGTTCAGCATAAACAAAAATCACTGTCAACATTTCCATGTCTTCACACGATATATTTAATCTATGGAAGTCCAGTTACATGTAGGTATCACAGGGGCTAAGCCCGTTTTGGGCCCGAACTCTGTGATACCATAAATATAGAAAGGGGTCTAACTCTGACACAGATAAAAAAAACTAACCACTCGTTTCAAATGCCTCAAAAATCTTAAACTAGGTAAGCTATGCGTAGTTTGTCGTTTTCCTTGCATAGATTAATGTTTTAACTACTTGCATGCCAAATTTCAAGTCACTGGTTCTTAAAATAACGAAGATATACGTCATCGTTCTCTCGATTTCATGTGTTTATTTTTACTAGGACATTTACCGGTCCAGGTCACGGAGTCGTTTCTCGCCTATGACAGCAGCGAAATTCAGACTAGTATGGAAGATTTCGGACCTGTCAATTAAAATTTCACATCAATTATACGCTACTTACTTCCTCATATTTTAATAATGTTCTTCGTGTAGACGTTACACGACTTATTTTTCCTCAGCAGTATCAACTGTTGACAAGATCTGCCATTTTAATGAATACACTAAATACCCGAAATGTCTAAAACTTTAAAGAAGGGGGAAATGGTTAATAATAATCTAAATGAAAAGAATAAACAAAAACAAAATATTATAAAAGCCAAGAAACAATGTTCAATTTCCTTCTCTAAGTGCAATATCACAAGAATAATGTTTTGATCTGTTTTAAGGTATTTGAGATTTTAAGTCTATCGGGTATTTAGTGCGACTATTGAGAATCGGACGTATTACAAACAATGAACTAATTTATTACATGAAATATTTAGTTTAATCAATTATATTCTACAATTGTTAGATAGATAAATATATTGTCATACGTAAAATTGAACAACTTTTCAATTTTCAGATAAATTTTAAAGATCTCACATAGAAACAAAAACTTTAAATCTTATCTATGCCTGAAACATAAATCTGTTTCAAGCTCCTATCAACATCAAGAGTAAAGATTTGTCGTATACATTATGAACAGAATGTAGAGCAATTAGATTGTGTAGCGAGTATGTGAGCGGATCTAACATTGAATGTAGAGGATAATGACATAATATCTTTCACGGAGCACAGTTTTCAAAGATTAGAAGACAGAGTCTCAAGAATAATAAAGAAATATATTGTTTACTGGCTAGAAGCTTTAAATGGTGCCTTGCATTGCTTCTATCGCTGGTGTTATAATAATTTACAAATATTAGTTACTAGAAGTAAAAACTTTAACATTGACAAAGTTGCGCCAAGTCAAGTAAACTGTAAGACACGTACACTCAACATGTGTTCACTACCGGCACTTTTCTCCACCCATAAATGGGCGTTCTATAATCAAGAAACTCGAGGACAAAGAAAAAACACAAACTGGCAAAGTGTGTGACAAAAACGGTAGAAGAAACCATTAAAAACCCTTCAAAGAATAAAAGTGACTATGACACAATAAGTTGATTAGTTTATTGTATATTGATCGATTGATTGAATATTGTTTAACGTCCCTCTCGAGAATATTTCACTCATATGGAGACGTCACCACTGCCAGTGAAGGGCTGCAAAATTTAGGTCTATGCTCGGCGCTTATGGTCATTGAGCAGGGAGGGATCTTTATCATGCCACACCTGCTGTGAAACCGGACCTTGGTTTTTGCGATCTCATCCAAAGGATCGCCCCATTTAGTCGCCTCTTACGACCAGCAAAAGGTACTGAGGACCTATTTTAACCCGGATCCCCATGGGATAACTATAAAGATTGATTTGGTTGCTAAAGGGTCGATGCTTTATCCAACTTGTAGAAAAACCTACACTAGGTCCGATGACCGAAGCAAATCCGAAACTAAAGATATAGTTCTTGAGAATCAAGGAAAGGTATTTGACTTTATCCCAATATATGGAGATGAATACCGTGCAGAATTACGTGGTTGAGAGTATGACAATGCTCAGAGAGAGATAATTGTCATTTATTCGGACTCATATAACTGATTACAAAACTTGAAACCTGAAAATAAAAACCCCCAGACAATTTGGTAGCAGAATTGAATTTGGTAAAATTCAAAAGACGAACTTATATATTCTACATGTGTTGTTACTGAACAATCAATTGAGTCTGTATTTGTGTTAGCCCTTTCAGCCAAACGACAAGTCAAAGAATCTGCTTTGATAATCAAAAGGCAGATAAATTGTCATGCAGTAACCTACCATGGCCACCTTTCCATCATCTCTGAATACATGTGTATAGAATATCTTATCGCATAATTTCTCTCTCAAGTCGTATCAGACAACCTATCTTTTTTTTCAAAGGCAAAAAGGTTTGCCAAATCGTACGCTCAGGCCATAAGTGCCTCAGCTATAAATGTCAAATGGATATTACTTAAGCACCGCACGTTGAAAATGACTATGCACCATCTGACAAGAAGAACTGAGTTAATTACACTATTAAACATGTTAGGTCACTGTAGAAGTAACTCAAAGACGCTGGAGCTTGAAATGGCTATTTGCAATGCGATTACAAATTCTGGATTAATACTGCCTAGAAGCATCTCTTACAAATAACTCAGTAATTCATAGATACACCTCGCCTTAATGTCAAACAACTTGATACATAAACAAGGGGCTAAGTTCTTTAAAGCAAAATACATGTTTGCGAATGTTCATATTGCGCTTGTAAAATTCTTGAAGTTTTCCCATTTTTAACAATACATGTACTTCAATGACAAATAAAGAGGTCCCCATGCATTAATGTCAAACAATCTTATTTACAACTAAAGGGTTACACATTTTCAAAAAATAATTGTCTTCAAAGTTCGAGCTAAGTACTTCGTTACTAGCTTGAAAATACGGATATATATTTAATTGCTGTGGTAAAATTTAGAAATTCATTTCAAAATTAAGGATTATCTCCCTCATGCATAGCTCTTATCCTTGAACGAATTTGACTCCACTTTTTTTGGCACTCTGTTCTCCCCGAAAATAGCTCTTAGGGCCTACAAGTTTACTGTTATTTCGGATTTCAAAAATTTCGGTTGAGCATCACTGAAGAGACATTATTTGTTGAAATGCGCATCTGGTGCATCAAAATTGGTACCATATAAGTTTTACATCTATATATGATCTGAAGAAGTTTTCCATTTTCCGGTGATTTTTAGAGAGAAAAAATATGTTTTAGTCCCAGAAGTCGTAAATGTTCCCATATATGTATGTCAAACATCTTGTCAATCAATGGGTTACATACGTGCACATAATACTTGTTTGCAAATGTCAATGATATCTATATCGGATCTGAATTGTCTTTTCCAGTGTCCGGCTAATATTTTTACAAATTTTCAGTTTTTGCCGAAAAAGTCGTAAAGGTCTCCATGCAAACAATATAAATTATAGTTAAAGGGTTACATGCTTTCAGAAAATAATTGTTTTCAAAGGTCGATCTCATCTAGATAGGATCTGAAAGGCGAAGACAACGAACAGGGATCAATCTCATAACTCCTACAAGTTTTAACAATACTTTAATGACAAATGAAGAGGTTCCCATGCATTAAGTTTTAAGAAGAAGTTTCCCATTTTTCGGCGATTTAAAAAGGAAATCATGTTTTAGTCCCAAAACGCGTAAATACCCCCACATATTAATGTCAAACAACTTTAAATATAAACAAATAATTACATAGGTTCACAAAATACTTGTTTGCAAATGTCAACGACATCTATATCGGATCTGAAGAGTTTTTCGAGTTTTCGGCTATTATGTTTACAAATTTCATGTTCTTTGCCCCAAAACTCGTAAACGCCCCCACATAGAAATGTCAAACAACCTGATTTACAATCAAGGGACTATATACTTTCAAAAACTACTTGTTTGCAAACTTCCCTAGGGGGTCCCCCATTACCTTTACTAGCCCATGGTCGAAATTCCCGATCTTGTTGCAAGGAGAAACATTTGTTCCTAGCAGATTAAAAAACTGATTAATTTTCATCTAATGAGAGACAGCGAAGTAAAACATTCGTATACCTCTACTTTCAGTTTCCTTTTCACTGATGCCGCAATGATGGATTGAGCTTTCACTGATATATCGATATCACCGATAACACTGGGAATGGTTGGGGAAATGCTGATTCTGATTGTCCAGAGGGCACCTGCGATTGAGTACATTACATAATATGCATGTAGAATTACTACATCAAAAGATACTGATTCAAGATGTCTTCTTGTGATTCTCTTCAACTTTGAGAAATAATTATATCTATTTTTCAAAATGAGTTGAATCGATACTATTTTAACGCATTTTTATTTTTTCTGAAGTTCATTGAACTGGTTTCAATTATTACGCAGACCGATTGTTTGAAGTGCGTAATTTTCTTCAAATAGATTATAACATAGGTAGCATACGTTGTATACAAATTATACATCACAGCTTGTAGTTTTCAATACCTGGACATTGATTGTATTGGTGATGAATTCATGATGTTTATATCCCTAACCCTAAACTTGATCCTTGTTGTGGCAACAGGAAGTTCAAACAGTAGAGATTCCATCTGCAATGGGCACCGGGACAGAAATTGTGGATATCCACTTTAATCAACTGAACGATAATCCGGATGAAGAAGAACCAAGTTGGGATAGCCAATCCACTACGCCCAGACAATCTTCTGTCAAGAGACCAAAATTTTATTGGAAATGGAACATGGAGGCAGAGGCTTGGTTCCTCAACAAATGTGGACAACACCACTTTTCTAAAAGTAAGCAGGCAAAATGGACATTTCCAAGAAGAGGCTCGTGGAAAACATGTGGCAGATAATGTCACCTGGAGAATGAGGGTTTTCAATAAAATTGACACTGTTTGTGAATCGAACTCCTAAATGACTACGAACACCAATAATATCAACTTCCTCAGAATTGTCATGTTTTTTGCCTCTGTTCTTGTTTTGGTACATCAAACATGTGTCTGGATGATTTTGTACAAGATTTACTATACAAGCGTACGAGAACCGTACCAATTATCTTTTATTATGTATTTCATTCAAGATAATTATGAAACGATATTGTTGTTGTTGTTTTGCTGTTTTCCACCGCACTCAACAATTTTTATTGGTGGAGGAGAGAACCCAGATACAATGTACCTGGGAAGAGACCACCGACCTTCCGAAAGTAAACTGGGAAACTTTCTCACTTATCGGCGCGAGCGGGATTCGAACCAGCGCCAACCAGAGGTGAGAGGCCGTGTGATTTTGAGCGTGATGCTCTAACCACTCGGCAACGGAGGTCCTTGAAACGACATTGATATTTCAGATGTCTTTAAAGGCTTCAAACACTAGTTTTGTCTTTATGTACATATTTTCATCCACAGATCAAAGCAGATCCTCAGTATATTTTATATTATTTCAATAAGTTTTTCGCTAAAATATAACAAATATTTGTAGCTGACCAAGATATGATGCATGTGGCCCAAAAGAACGGCTTTTGAAGCGCGGCCAATTTTGGCCAATAACGTTAATAATTAATCCACAGCCCTCAGAAATTTATCTTCAGCCCTTGGATGCTTATCCTCAACCTGTAGACATTTATCCTCAACAACCAGCTTCCGCTTCTAAATAATTCTTTTCATTAAAGAACATTTTGGTGTTTATGAATGAAATAAGACAATTGAAACATATCTTAAAGTGTTTTTCAAAAATATAACAGATTTTATTTAATTTCCGTAGAATCCGCATATTTCAGTTTGTCTCACATATTCCATATATGCAGAATTTACATCTCTGAACTTTATACTAATAATGCCATTCATTGTCGCCATTTTTTGTGGAAACCATCGTGCTTTGAAATCCTAGACAGATGCTTCCTCTTTGCTTTCGTTACTTTTTCCGCTTCAATAATTGTCAGAATTGGTATTTCATCTATTTTATCGTCTGATTCCATGTCTTCATTATCGGAAAATGCTGTGCAAGATTCAATCTCTAGATAAATTCCCGTTTATTGAATTCAAGTATTTCAATTAGTAATCACGTGGTCAGTTACATTTCAACGTTTCACAAGAATTAAGATAACGTGATCTAATTAAATCTTGTACACGAGTTCTGGAAAATGAATAAACTGTAACAAAATATATATCATTGCTTTATGACAAGAATGCTGTGTTCATCAGAGTGTATCATTATAATTATTCTATTTCTATAAACAATAATCCAAATTAACAAATTCGAATAATCAAGTCATTTATAAACACAAAAACGATACCTGATTATTTTTCGTTTATTCAAATATCAGAAGAAAAACAACAGAAAATTTCAACGCCTGAGCTTTAAGTATATGTGAATAGTTAACTCCGCCCACATACAACACGTGATTTTCACTAGACAGTGACGAGATGAACTTCCAAATGAACTAGTTATTATGTTATATTTACATTTGCAACTGTTTTCTCCTACATAACACTATTACGAGCAATACGTATTTATTTCTGGATATATCTACTACGGGGTCAACAGAGTAGATTGTACACGAGTTCACGAGTATGAACATTTGTTAAAAGTAGGTAACAGGTACTACTTTTACTAAGGCAATACACATCTAGCAATCGCTCTTACTTACTACAGAAATCTTTCAATAGATGAAATCAACACCACAAAATGTATTTACGGTTTTATTTGTATTCCAAGCAGTGGACTTTCATCAATAATTGATAAAAGCATAACTGTAAACAATGTCTTTAGTTACTAGCCTACTAGGCCTAATGTATGTCTAAAATTTCGTCTGCTACAACTTCACCCTGGTCATCGGTGATGCGGAATTGTACCTACTGCTAGACGATGACATTAGGCTTTAGCAAAAAGGTCATTCACAGGATGTATGGCCCATAAGTCGTCAAAGTGCATTAAGACCTACACACCACACTGCTTCCGTGCCACAGCAGCAAGTTTATGTCGGGAGATCGAAGCGAGGCGTCGTTAAAAACCTATTACAAAAAAATTATCGAGTCAAAAGAAGCGTTCAGTGAGCTCATGTTTATCAACAATTACATATCCAAATCCAAACCGTCCCTTACCTTCGTGCAGTTCCACATTCTCTGCGATGTTCAGTTCTTTCCGGAGATTCATCTGAGCTGCGTCCTCTGTCCTGTCTATAAATAATTTGCTTACACCTGACGACTGCCGCCCTGTTCTTCATGTTCCTTCATCTCAGTCTTCTGTTAACTCCGTAATATCCACAGAATATCTTTCAAAGTCGGTCTTCAACGTCTTCACTTTTCAAAAGTCAAAGCGCATCACAACTCTAAGTGTAACACTGCGCATCCCCGTTTAAATCATAATTCCCCCACCTAAAATTAGACATATGGAAGAGTTTTCCATTATATACTCCCGAGTTAATGTATAAGTATATGTTGATATACTTGCTTTCTAGCGTCTTAATAATTAAAACAGTTTTTCATTTTATAGAACTTTGTTTTGTGTTGTCGTCATTTTGAACATCTATGACGCTTCGTTGTGGACGTCAACAATTTGAAATGTATGGAAACGTGTTGTAAACACAATTCAGCAATGTTACCGACCAAAAATGTAAATATAAGTAATAAGGTTGGTACATGATCAAATTTTCCATAAAGCCCTTCGGGCTTTATGGAATTTGATCACGTGACCAACCGTATTTATATCCCGATAAATATTTTTAAATGATACCTTATTTCTTAAATAACCCTAACCTTAACCCTGTATGATACACTTCATTGTAAAAGGATATAAATTACATATTAGTTCCCCAGTTTACATATTAGTTCTGCAAGTTACACTATAGTGCGGGTGTTACTAAAATGCGGAACAGAAAACGGAACGGAAGACGGAATGGAACGGAATTTAACAATAAGAATAATTAATGTAGATGAGATTACGCCAAAAATCGGGGGAAATGATTCATTTTCATAAAAATCAACAATTTGGATATTGTTTACAAGCGATAAAACAGCTCTTAAAATATTGCATCATACATGGATTGAGCGAATTAAGTTAAACGTTTGTATAAGAATGTACAAAGCGTTTTACAAGAATTTTGAAATTTCGGCATTGACAGAGGTGTTAGCAAGCAGTGACACCTTTGGGTAGACAATGAAAAGAACACACGTGGTTTATATACTCCCTCCAATGGCAAAATGCACATGTACATATATTTACACGTACATATGTACATGTATTGCCGTGTATGTATTTGTACACGGAGTGTGATATGTGTATAACTACGAGATAATTGATGATCTTAACGCTTTTTAAGTCAACAAGTTTAACATCTTGTATTTAATGAAAGGTGAAGATAACGAACAGTGATCAATCTCATAACTCCTATAAGCAACACAAAATAGATAGTTGGGCGATTTGCATAGCGATTTATTATATTTTAATTATCAGAGAATTATTGACCACAACACTCCAATTCTAAATAGGAAGGACTTCTGCCAGTTCATTTCTAAACTAAATACTAGTATAGCTTAATATTTAGATTATTATTGAGATTACTTTTAATTCCGTTCAAGCATAAATTCTGTGTTAGCGTTTTAGTTATTTCATATACATTGTATTATGAAATAAATCTGTTATTTTGGGTCGTAAACTTCACCCTAGTTTACATTGGTTCTGTTTAAATCTTTCTTTCCCATTGTATCTCTTCAGTTTCAACACTAATCCGCAGGATATCGGTAAATGTACGAACTATCACATACATTCATCCCAAATGAGGCTAACCCTTTTACCACACCGGACTCGTTCGCTTTGAAATTTGATGTGATACATAAATGTATATTGTACCAGGTGTAGAGCTAAATTCAGATTTAAATTCAGTTATATTAAACATACCTAGTTCGATTAAAAGCACGTTCGATTTAAAAATGCTATCTTTGCGGAATATCGTTCCATAAATTATTTCATCTTTTATAATTTTGTTTTCTGGGGATGTGGGTTACCTCTTATTCATTGGATAGGCTCATAAAATCTTTTCTTAAGTTACACGTAGTAGCAAGAATAAAGTAATAGAATTTGAAAGGGTATCAAATCTTTTTCAGTATGTTTAACTTATTTTTCTTCTTCGATTGTGAAACAATATACTGTCACAATCGGGGGGGGGGGGGGGGGGGGGATGTGTAATAAAGCCGGAAAAAAGAATGGTACCAAGAGGCGGTTACTTAATATTTTTATTAAAACTTACTATGCAAAATATTGAGCAAGCGCCTGTTGGTACATTCATCCACAAAATCCACCTATCTAAAATACATAATAATGCATTAGTATGAGGTATCTCATATAAGCCTTTTGACTTTACAAAATGCTGACCTCCTCATAACATTATTATATAAACAATTTTCCATTCCGTTCCGCGTTTTAGCAACATCCCTTTAGTGCTATATGATATAAGTTACTAATAGAATCCTTCATTAGTACGAGTGTGGGATAGGGAAATTCCACCGAGGGGACAAGATTCGCAGTCTAGGACGAGGCTTTGCCGAGTCCTAGACAGGGAATCTTGTTCCAGAGGTGGAATTTCCCTATCCTACACGAGTAAATAATGAAGGATTATTTTTCTCACATTTTACCTGCAGTTTAGTGCAAAATTTTAGGAGCTTTGAGAAAATTCTAAATTATCAAAATCCTTATTTGAACTTCGATGCAAAAACTAATTAGATAGGCAGAAAGAGCATACCCGAAAATGGTTTACACTGTAAGTATAAACTAAAAAACCCAAGGTTGTCCAACAGAAAGCTATATACATTACAATATAAAGATAACAATGCATAATATTTTTGCTTCATCGTGTAACGTAAATCTTCACCGTGTAACGTAAATCATACAAAATATATGACGTCACAATCAAATGACGTCGCAGCAGTGTGAGACAGAAAAATCTCACATGGCTGTCTCACATGGGTAAAGTCTATCTCACACTGGTGATAATGTGAGAAATAGTAGTTCCCCGAGGTTACATTTTAGTACTAAATCCAATTCTCCCAGGCTACAGATTAGTATTAACCCCAACTCACAACCCCTGCTCACCTTGTACTAAGACTAACTATTTTTTAAAATTCACCAAAAATCAATCAATAGAATTAGTTTATGTAAGAACTGTCTAATCATTTATTCATCTAGTCTTATTCAGTTACATGTCCTCTGCTGGTGGACTGTTAGTCCCCGGGGGTCTCTTCAGCCCAGTAGCTAAGTACTTCGTTACTAGCTTGAAAATACGGATGAATATTTAATTGCTGGGATAAAATTTAGAAATTCATTTCAAAATTAAGGATGATATCTCCCTCATGCATAGCTCTGATCCTTGGGCGAATTTGGCTTCAGTTTTTTTGGCACTCTAGTTTTCCTTTTAGCTCATAAAAGATTGCTAATATTTCGGATTTCAAGATTTCGGCTTGAGCATCACTGAAGAGACATTATTTATCGAAATGCGCATCTGGTGCATCAAAATTGGTACCATATAAATTTTACATTATGACCCCTGGGTCGAGGCCTCTGCTGGTGGACTGTTAGTCCCCGAGGGTCTCTACAGCCCAGTAGTTAAGTACTTCGTTACTAGCTTGAAAATACGGATGAATATTTAATTGCTGGGATAAAATTTTGAAATTTATTTCAAAATTAAGCATGACATCTCCCTCATACATAGCTCTGATCCTTGGATGAATTTGGCTTAAGTTTTTTTGCCACTCTAGTTTTCCTTTTAGCTCTTACAAGATTGCTATTATTTCGGATTTCCAAGATTTCGGCTTGAGCATCATTGAAGAGACATTATTTGTCGAAATGCGCATCTGGTGCATCAAAATTGGTATCGTGTAAATTTTACATTATGACCCCTGGGTCGAGGCCTCTGCTGGTGGACTGTTAGTCCCCAAAGGTCTCTACAGCCCAGTAGCTAAGTACTTCGTTACTAGCTTGAAATGGGATTAATTATCATATTAAAGGAACCACATCTCGTGTGTCTATTTTCCCCCTTTTATATTCATTCCTTTTCATTTTAATATTTTATTATTATTATTATATTTATTCATTATACCTTCCTTTTTTAGGGGTGGGTGGGTGTCTCTTCTTATAGGGAATTTCATATTATGAATTGAAAAACAACAATTCTATGACAGAACAACAAACCTGTGACAGAAAAACTTTAAACTGCAAATCAGTAAACGTGATTAATTTCAGTCTATCTACTTAACATTCATTGGCGGATCTCCCTTTTGATTTTGTCCAGAGTGGGAGAAAGAGAGTTTATTTATGCGCAAGGTGGCAAGTTCCCATTTCTTCCTATATTTCCCTATAAAACCCTGTATAACCAAAACAAAACAAAAAAACAAACAAAAAAACGATAGTCCTATTTTCAAAAATGATTTTAAAAAATAATTTTAAAAAAATAAACCCCCCAAAAATCCAGGAGCTGATGCCAGATTGATTTTTAATTGGATTGTTATGAAGAGAATAAATATGATGATTGTATAAGAACTGTCTGTTGGTTGGAAAACTGTCCACATCTGAAAGGATTTCATCTTTGTTTATGTTTGATAATATTTCTTCCCCAGTAGATAGATATTTTATTCGATATAAACATGTACATACAAACAGACATACATACATGTAAATACCCAGGATAACCCATGAAAGCTCGGAAGCTTATTTCCAACGGGTTCATTTGATGCACGGATGTTTGCGCTAGGGAGTCATTTATGTGGGAGGAAACCGGAGTACCCGTAGGAAACCCACGTGTCCGAGCGGGCGACCGCCATACCCTCTTACATACAACCACTGCCGATCACGGGGATCGAACTTGAGTCACCGCGGTGAGAAGCGAGAGCACTACCTCTACGCTACCCGGACACCCTAAGATACTATGCTTGCAGAAACAATAAACTTTTATACAAATTCTTTACTAAAAACCTCATTTATTCCTATAAATCTGCTGTAAAAATCCCTATATTTGCCCTATAAACTGCAAAACAATTCCTATAATCCTATATTTTTTAGACCAAAAGTGGCTTAACACCGTGTATGCGGGAAAATGACTTTCAATCGCCCACGTCTCTCCAACACGAGGTCAGCGCTTGGAAACAGAATTGGTCAGTCGTAGATTCAGTTGATGCCAAGTGGAATGATTGTTGGAATTCAATAAAGATATTTTCCAACCAGTAGAAATTATAATTTTTCATTGGCTGCACCTTACCCGTTACCAACTGCAAAGCAGAAAGATCCTTTTCATTTCAACACGTACTTATAAAGATGTACTTACGTTCCATAATGGGCAAGGAGAGACTTTCTGGAGTGTCATTAATGAACGATTACCCCCCAATATCAAACTGGACATTAATCATCTAAAAAAGAAAGTCATTCACATGCATCCGAAAAGAATAAATTGAACCCTTTTGGGGAAATTGTCAAATGATCGATGCCGGTGTTGTAGAGTGAGCCTTCCCCCATAATGAGACTTCCCCCCCGGAAGCCTGGCTCTAGAGTGAGTCTTCCCCCGGAAGCCTGGCTCTAGAGTGAGCCTTCCCCCTAGGGGAAGGTTCACTCTAGAGCAGGAGAACCCCCGGGGAAGTCTGGCTCAAGAGTGAGACTTCCCCGTGGGAAGATCTACTCTATCACTAGTTGTAGAGTCAGACTTCCCCCATAGCAGGACTTCCCCTCCATTTATTCCTGGTAAACTACTATCACTTTATAGAGATTGTTTAGATACCAGGACATTTTTCAGCAGGACATTAAATGATTTTGCTTAAGCCGTTCATCAAACTCAAGAGAAGAAAACGGTGAATAAAACACAGTGGAATTGATAAGCCATTTTGTTTGATCCATAGACCTTGAACTTTGACCCACACAATACCTGAGCTTTCTTTAACTTTTGATAGAGCTTTAAACACATCTTTCCAAAACACATTCTCAATATGATTTACAAATTCATTAAGTTTTTCTTTGGATAGGTGAAAATTGAAATCCACCTTTCTAAGATTTAAAATACTATGCAACATATGTTGCCATATACCCTCATTATCAGCAAGGTACCTTTTGACCCATTTCAGCTTAATATAAGATATATAAGATGCCAAATGTACCATATTTAGTCCCCCTTCTTCATAATTACCCACAATTGTATTTCTTTTCAACTTTTCTACCTTGTATCCCCAAATAAATTTAAAAAAATATTTTATTCAACTCTTCCAGTACTTGTTTAGGTGGGTCAGGCAATGCTGAAAATAAGTGTATGAGCTTTGGGAGTGCTAAAGTTTTGATAATTGTGATTTTACCTATTGGAGTTAAATCCCGTTTAGTTCACAAACTTAGCAATTTTTAATGGCATTGATTTTAGATTGATAATTACATAAAGTCATGTCTTCCAGATGTTTTGTAAATACTATTTCGAGGAGTTTAAAATTGCTATTTCCCCATTTTATTTTCAGATCATTACACAAAGTTTCCGCCGAACCTGATTTGCTCGCCAACCACCAAATTGCTTGTGATTTTGAAATATTTAAACGTAGTCCAGAAATCATTCTAAACATACCAATAACTCTCATAGATTCTCTAAGTGATTTTTCACTGCCATCTAACGTTAAAAAAGAGTCGTCCGCATACTGGCCTAATTTATTTTCTTTTCCAGCCACAGTTCTCTAAGTGCTTTTGCCAACAATTCTACTGTAATAATAAAGATATATGGTGCCAATGGATCTCCTTGTCTACAGCCTCGTTCAAGACTGAATAATTTATACAAGTTTCCATTGTTAATTATACAACTGGTACTAGAGGTGTATAGAGTAAGAAACCATTTTACAATAGATTCCCCAAAACTGAAGGACCTGAGTGCCTTTACAATAAAACCCCATTCCAATGAATCAAATGCTTTTTCAAAATCTAATAATAATAGCAATCCTGGCTGATTTTCTTTTTTTTTAGATCGTCAATCAAATCATACAAAAAACGAGTGTTTTCACCAATAAACCGTCCCTTTATAAAACCCTTCTGAGTCACCTATGATACTTGTTAGTACTTTCTTTAAACGATTTGCTAGGACACTAAAACCAGTTTTGTAATCAACATTAATAATGATATTGGTCGCCAATTTTTTATATAGCGTCTATCTTTTTCTTCTTTGGGAATGCAAGTTATTACACCTTGGGATTGAAATTAAAAGAGAAATTGCTGATTTTAAAAACAATGCAAAGTACATCATGAATTGTTGAGTCCAAATCAGTGTATTGTACAGAAAATGAACTCTAGTTCTTATGTTAAATTTTTATATCAAGTTTTGAAGGAAAAGGAGTTCATAGCCCCACAACTCAAAAGAGAGAAGTGAGAAACTTATCTCAGTGAAACTATTTCAGAAAATTGTTGGTAACTTTATTATATGAATGCATCTTTATGCACAAAAGAAACAAAATTAATTTATTTTCAATACCGTATTCTTATGTTATATACATGTAGCTACAAACTCTTTCCTTCGCAAACTTACACTTGTAGATAATGACTTGTGTTCATGTTGCAAAAGTGAAAGAGAAACAGTCACTCATATTTTTTATGACTGGGTGTATGTATTTGCCTTCTGGAGAGATTTTGTGAAATGGTACAATGCATTTGTCAAAGGTTATAAAATGTGTTACTAGGCAATATTGATGGAAGTTGTTTGTTAGCAAAAAAGCACATTTATTACTCCAGATCACGGGACTCAAACCCCAAATTGTCAGATGCAATTAATTTGTTTAAATACTATATAAATTTAGAAAAATATTGTCAAAATGTATTTCATAGCAAATCCAAAATGCTTGGTAAATGGGCATTGTATGATAATGTAAAACTTATACGCTACCAATTTTCATGCACCAGATGCGCATTTCGACAAATAATGTCTCTTAAAAATATAATGGACAAGTATTTTGTTGAAAATCATAATACATTTATATGAAAAATAAAATAATTACCTTTATCTTTGAATGTGTATGTGTATATATGTATGTTTATGTGTATATATATATTTATGTGTGTGTATGTATATATTATACATGTATATATCATATATACAATTCACTGTTATTGTTGATACTTGCAGAGTAATTGCAAGTGTGTATGAGCGAGTGTAAATTACAGTTTGAATGTTTGTATGTATAAATGTGTTGAAAATACAAAAATAAAACATTTTTTTAAAAAGTAGGTAGGTAGATAGGTATAGGTAGGTAGGTAGAGAGGTAGATAAGTAAGTAATTCCCTGCCCGATAAACTAAAATTTATTTCATAGTTTGTATAGGAGGGGATGAAAGCGGGGGTGTCCCTCTAGAGCGATACTTCAAGAGGGTGTTATGGCTCTAGAGTGAGTCTTCCCCCTGGGGGTAAGGTTTATTCTATATCACGTCTGCTGGGGGAGGCTCACTCTAGAGCGATACTACCGGGGGGAAGGCTCACTCTTGAGCCAGACTTCCGTGGGGGAAAGCTCACTTTAGAGCCAGACTTCCACAGGGGGGAAGGCTCACTCTAGAGCCAGACTTCCGGGGGGAAGTCTCACTATGGGGGGAAGTCTGGCTCTAATACCGGATCAAAATTTAATTTTAAATATGTATGGGGAAGGGGTTCAAAACTCCTGCAAGTTTATGTAATCCGACATCAATATTCATGTACATTGATTATTATTTTCAACATCATAAAATTTTGTTTTAAGGGGGATGGGGGAGTGATGAAGACCAAGTTAATTAAGTTTTTTGTCAGACATTGAACATTTATCAATGAACATTGTAAAATTTTAATACGTTTGTCATTTTTAATTCTTTTTTAAAGGATGTTTTAATCGGTAACTAACTTATAAAACTGCATGCATACGATAAAATAAGTACACTGTACAAAACACATACCATGGTATCAACAACAGTCAACAAATCTTTTGGTTCACCCCCCCCCCCTTTGAAAATCAAGATCCGCGCCTGATATTATGGTCGAGATCAATCAAATATGATTCAATCCGATATATTTCAACACTTCTGTTTTGTTTTTGGTGTTGTGTGGAGGTGGGGGGGGGGGGGGGTGTGAGTGCGTGCGTGCGTGTGTTTATTTATTTTCTTTCTTCTTTTTTTTTTTAAATCTTTTTTGTTTTTGTTTCGTTTTAACAATGACATTTTTCAAAACAAACAGCACAGCAAATACAATACGCGCATTACATTTGAATTACATTCTTTTAAATTTTCCATTCGTCCAAACACTTAGAATAATTTATGTGATAACATCCTTTTTATCTATATTGTTTTCTGTATTTTCATATTCAGAAAAATATGTGCATTCACAAAAATACGATAAGTGTGATGAAAAAATAAACTGAAAAAGTCAGATTTTTGTGCAATTTACTAAAGTAAGGCATTTCACCTCTCATGTGCCTCTAGCTGTTTTACCAAATGAGCTGACGCATGCGCTGAATTTATTGTTTTTTATGGAAGCGAATTTGATAGCGAAAGGGTGTAGTGTTTGAAATGACGACGATTATCGTTGCTTATTAAGTGTGGGATTGAATGGTTTCAATTGTATTCCCTTGCGGAAAAATCATTCATGAATTGATTTATGTAAGTTTTCGAACGATTCACATCAAATGTAAGCTGAAATAAATTCAAACCGAAGCGCGACTGATTTCCCACAAACTTTATGAAGGCTTGGACAGAAACGAGGGGAATAGGAAAGACCGAATATAAATAACCCCCTCGTTTCCACAGAAATTAACTATGCACGTACTCAGAACTCGATGCTAATAACTTAGCCAAATAATTATTTGTGGAGAGAGAAAGAGAGAACGTTTTCTTAAAAGTTAAAAGTGTCATGTGAGTTAATTTTAGGTTAGTTTGAAGATTGAAAATTCAATATTTAGAAATGATTTCTATTTATCGGACTTTGGGACAGCAAGAATCAATAAATTCAGTTCTATGGTAGTAGAAAATGTCCTGCGTAAGAGGGGCTATAGTACACACGAGAAAGGGGAGAACAAGTTTGACAGTGAAGTTGTAAGGATGTGATACTGAACTGCAAAATACACTGTACGTACATGTTGTACTAGTTTGTAAAAAGCATGGCCCCCGGGGGTAGGTTGGGGTCACAATAGGGATCAGACTTTGCTCACCGACTACAGACAAAAAAGTACTCGCGTGATTGATTAACAAATTTGAATGATATATATTTCCATTGATATGTTCCTTTTGCGATTAATGAGCTTGAAATGTTGAATAACAAAATGATTATTTACACAATCAACGAGCGTGTGTCGTCGACTGCATCTACTCATAAGTCCTACTTTTACCTTTCAACCAGAAGACAATCCCGATCCAGATGAACATGGAACGTAACACCTGTGAATCAAGCGTTACGAATTTCGAATATGATTCGTTTGTCATTCTGAAACTACACTGCACGTTTCAAATGAATCCTCCCAGACATAATAGAAAAGGTCAGAAAACCAATGGACACACTTACTGACAGACAGAGGGACTTTTTGACAGCGAAGAAACCGATAGTCCACTTCGGTAGAGTAATAATAATACAATCATATTCATTTCAAGATGTTGATAAACTTGTAAATAGAACTATGTCGTAATCATCATATAACAAGTGCCGCCACAGGGATGACCCTTGTGGCATACCTCTAACTCAGTTTAACTTGAATTTCAGCTATCAATATCTTATACTGAATTACATTCCATACACGACCGTTGTCCCATAATATCCAAGGGAACTCTGATGCACACAGGATAATCAACGACTTTCCTGCAATTTTTCTAAATCATAAGGAACATACGCTGTATAATTCACACATGGTTTTTTTTAAACAACCTTATTGTTCTCTTGAGTATTATTTAAAAGCATCACTAGCCCCAAGGGGTATGAAATCTATAATAATTATCTAAGCTAAATTCTATTAGTTAGCAACAGCATAACATTCTTAAACTACAAATGCCCACGAAAGAGCCCACACTGATGAAAGACTACCTGATATATGTTACGTTAACACTATATGACTATTTAGGACTCACCTAAGAGTCACAACGCAGGGGTTGCGAAATTCATAATTTTGGTACAGCTTTTCCTAGATATGCATTTAGTTTTAATACAGTATCAGCAAACTTAAAGAATAGGTCTTTCAAATGATAAGGACAATAATCAACATCATAATTCTGACCTCACCTTGAACTCAAACGGCTACCCAAGGAATCATGAAATTGGAAATTGCCGTAAAGGGTCACCTGCTCCATTATATTTGAACATCTATTTAGTTCCAATTTCTTATCACTAGCATTAAAAATGTTATTCAAATGGTTTACACATAAATACTATATACCAACTTTGATCCCACCCTGGAATCAGAACTGTTACTCAGAGGATCATGAAATTTACAGTTTTAATAGAGGTCGTCCTGCTCTACATCACTATGCATTTAGTGTTTCTTACAGATGTCTACTTTAGAGAATATTTTTGAAAATTGGTCAATTATTGACAGTGTTTCCCTCGAGTCTTGTATAATTGAGCCCCCCCCCCCCCCCCCCCCCGGCCCTTTTTCCCAAAGATGTTTCATAAAAAAATTGAAAAGAATTGGAACGATACAATATGTATCTATCAAGGAGTTAAAACGTTCAAATATCAAAGCACGACAGACGATGGAGTCACACTACGATGGACAAATTCAATTGCAATGGGTCACCTGAGTGACTCGGGTGACCTAAAATATAACAGGTTCTTCGGAAACAGCCGTGACTATTATTTACATGTATTTCTGACTGAATCTTTTTGCCATATTGTTGTATAATTAAGGAATGAAAGTGATTTTACTAATTCTATACGATATCAAAAGTAAATTGGGACACTTTACACTTTTGCAACCGCGAAAATGAGGGTATTAAGTTATCCCAACGTATATCTACTTTATAACATAGAAATTGAGCCAAAATTCCTCTCCCTTCTGATAATTCAATATACAGAAAGGAGGTTTGATGTAATTTGATCGACTATTATGAAGAAAATATGATGTTTATTTTATAAAAGGTGAAAAGAACGAACAGAAATCAATCTCCTATTCGCAACCCGCCGGTAACCCTATATCTTAATCAGGTAAACAGAGTTATCCGTAGTCAAAATCAGTGTGACAAGAACTGTCGGTATGAAAAGCATTTGACCCAATGGTAGGTTGTATTGGCAAACTAGATTGTTATAACGAACATAGAATTTGCGAAATGCTGACTTTAAGTAATATTTAGAGTACGAGTTCCCTGGTGTATGAGAGATACAGGGCGGGGCTTGAGGCGAGAGCGATAGCTCGAGCCGGGCCCCGCCCTGTATCTCTCATACAATAGGGAACGAGTATTCTAAATGACTTGTGACATGACAGTTCAGCTATTTTTAGATTTTGAAGATTCTGTATCTGTATGATTTTCACAGCGAATCAGATGTTGCAATGATAACTACTGTAATCTGAATATAAATCAAAGTTAAAGGTTAAGTTGACAAAGTGACCAATCAATTTACATTGTATTTTGCGCGAGCGCGAATTGTGTCAGTTAGTATCATTTGGACGGTGAAATAATGGAAGAAAACGGAGAGCAATTGCAGTTTACGATGTTCTATTATGCTAGCAAATTATTTGGCCTCAGAGGATGTGACGAGCATCATAGTTTGACAGCTGAACAATTTTTCATTGGCGAGGACGAGTGTGGAAATTACATAAAGTTTGTGGGGCGATCTTCCAAAACTTATAAAGGGGGATTGGGCCAGTAAATGTTCAGAATAAGAACATCAAACACTACTCTGATCCTGGTAAGTTGAAATTCTCTCTCATTCTTTCTCTCTCGTATTGGCGTTTATCATTCTACAATTTGAAAAAAGTGTTTGATCGCATATTGATTAGATCACTTGCATTCATTACGTTTACTTGTAAACTGCTCTCTCTCTCTCTCTCTCTCTCTCTCTCTCTCTCTCATGTTTATATTGGGTAAATTTGGCTCGCTGATTAATGGCTATTTTCATTTTAGGGGAGAGATGCATAATTGATTTCTTTGATGTTTATCTGAAAGGTCAGAGGCAGTGCGGAAGTATAAAGATTGCAGTTCGGCTATGTTGAAAAAAGGTGTCGCAAGTTCTAGATCCGCCACGGAGTTCCGTGAAGAGGTCGTTGGACCCTGAAAATGATGAGCGGTCTTACAAGCACTTCCACGGTGATGACCTGTCAGGTTTCAGCGAACTCATGTGCAAAGAAACCCAGAACGAGTCCGCAAAGCGTGAGCCTTTCAAGGATTTAAGTTCCTTTCCAGCAGTGTTCAATATGTGTAATTTTACTTTCTCTATGAAGTGAATTACGCTCAGGTTGTCTCTCAACGGCATAAAGAAGCTGTTTTCTGCGGGGTTTTTTTCAGTTTTTATATTGCTATGAAATAAAAATCTAGTCATTTCTTTTTTGTTTATTTCTAAATATAAATTGAATGTTCCCTGATTCAAGTGTTCTTTATTTTAGTTGTTGTATAGTTTGGGTCATTTGCATAGGGAACGCCCACTGAACAGTGTTCTGTATTTTAGTTATTGTACTGTCAACTTCAAAGAAAAACATTGCCGTCATGTCACAAACGAGATTGTTAAAACACCCATGTCATGCATATTTGCGTTTTCCATTTTTGTTGAAGAAGCAACTGTCTATCAATTCAAAAAGTCTAATCTTTAATTTATCGTGTGGAATGATCGTGTAAATTGTTGAAAAGTTATACCTATTGATGTTGATTTGAGAAAAGTTTTGCGATTTCAAGGTAACTAAAGGTTTTTTAGAATCCACATTTGATTTACACCATTTCTGGCATATGTAGTCGCACAGTAAGTTTGAACTTTCTCCTTCATAGCTGTTGATATTTCCGTGAGGAGCAAAGATAGAGGCTTGGTAGAGCACTTACTGGATCCAGCAATGTATCTTTGTTTGTAAGGGGTTTTATGTAGTTTAGGAATCCAGTATAGGTAAGGTAACTCATATTCATGTCGAGGGGTCCATGTTTGCCCAACTATCTATTTTGTATTGTTTTTAGGAGTTATGAGATTGATTACTGTTCGTTGTCGCCACCTTTCATTCATCCGACCCATTGACTGGGATATTAAATGTGTTTAAAACGGAAACATGGTTTTGAAGAACTTTATCTTTTTGTAACGAGATAGCTGTCTGAACTATCTCACTTCTGACACCAATATAATATTGAACGCGACTGTCAGGATTCTGGCCCTTTCAATTGTTATTTACCGAGATTTGATTGAAGAACAAAACATTATTTTCAGTTCATGAATTATTGAGTCTGCATTAAATAATTCTAATAACATTCTATGGCATAATAATTGACAATAATTAATCCAGGCTGCTTAACCACCCCTAAGTACAACACAGTCAGATTCTGAAATAATCAGAATATGTGACTTGTAAATTTAAATATAATTAAAGTAATTTAGACTAATTTAAGAATTTCCCCAATTTAGTCTGATCTCAAAATAATTGAGATATGTGACTAGTAAAGCGTAAAATTAAGTTAAACACAAATTCCTAACTTTAACTAGTTTAAATGAAGATTTAATTAAGATCGAATCCTGAAATAATCAAGATATGTGATCCCAATTAAATTCCCCAACTTACTAAGAGCAATTTAAATAAATTAACAGTTGACTTAATAAAAATATATTTACCAAAAACCTATTGATCTGTTCCCAAAATTGAAAAATAGCAGACTGGCGAATTTACGGAAAACTCGTCTTATATACTCCGTAATGAAATCCGTATCTGACTCTGATACTGATATAGAAATATACGAATTCGTATCAAATATTACGGAGATTTTCGGAGAACCTATACGGAAAATAGTTCCGTAAAAATCTAGTAACTTCCATTAAATTTAACAATAAAAAATAGGAATAGTTTCACTCATACGACATTAAATAATTAATTACATACCTTGTAGAAGTTTATAATTTGATTTTACCGCCTTTGTATATATACGCGGATCAAAGAAAAAGTTTGACCCAGAAGTATGTCGTTATATCCCATAATGCAACATACATAGTAGAAACATGTAAACATTGTGAAGTGAAAGTTAGCAGGATTGGGAATAAAACGAGAAATTACAATATGTAACCGTCACTACACCGTGAAATTGCATTTACAGGAAAAAGGTAACAATTTTTATCAGCTAAATATATTGGCCATGAATTAACAATCCAATACATAACTGGAAATGAAGCACATGTCATCCGTACGACACACGTGGTGTTAACTCTATATTTTAAAACAAGAAAAATACTCTAAATTCTTGATACATCATAACATGTTACTCTATGAACTTCTAATAACTCAAAGAGAAAATACTCGTATTAGCCATACATAATACCTATCAAACTCTATCTATTTCATTCTGACATCGTAATAAGATTAAGGGGTCGTTTCAAAAGTTAATAAATAAAATTATCAAACTATACGGTGAAAACCTCAAATATTACATTTTGAAAGGACAGTTGGAGTAAAATTACGATTACCAAAAGTAGAATTAAAGCCAAGTTCGTTTAAAATAGAGCTGTATTAATGAGCCTTACAAACAAACACAATGTTGTTACAAGCACTATCAGCTGGAATCAAAACATATTCCCCATGTATTCTATCTAATTCTTTTATCACTTATTGTTTACTAAACACAGAAGGATAGGTAATACATACTTTCTCTACCGGCACTATTTAAACGTTTTAAAGACCAAATGACAATATTTTAAAATTCGATTTTTAATCTGTATGTGACCTGATTCAAGGTAGGCATATGACATATAATTTTGCTGGGAATTTGACAGGGAACATTTTTTTTTACAAAGTCTGTCATAGTATCCCATGACCTCAAAGAGGTATATGGGGTCAAAGGTCATATAAGTGCATATTTTTTCAATCTTTTTTCTATGAAATATATATATATATTACGACCCCTTTTACTAGATCAGATTGAAAAATAGGAAATTCTAAATGTATGAGTTGATGTGTCCTTTAAAATACTACAACAACACCACAATCAATTCAATCAATTTTATTGACAAATGAATAGTTTTGGTTGCTAAGTAACAACACTTAGAGTCCAATTTTGACCATAATTTGCCTTTCTGCATCCATTCGACACAATTTGAACATAATTACATTGCATGATGATCAGCAAATTCCCAATTATTTTGAAAATATAGCCTTAAGGCAGATCATAATCATCTTTAAAGGTTTTTTAACAAAAATTACGATCAACATAATGACAAGAATTAGGTCAAAGGTCACCGAGTACGAAAGTCATCATACATGTATTTACATTACATAGTTTTTTAACAATTCGGTGTTCTCTCAATATGTTTCACTGAATAGAATAAACATTGTAACATGAATACAAAGATCTTTTTACTGTAAATCTAAAACAATTTAATTTATTTGTATCAAATATATTTAGTTGCTAAAGAACACCACCACAGCAATTGCTATCAAAATTTAGTATCCATATTTCCTCCCCAAGTACAATGTATATGAATATTCACGTACTTACTTTCTATCACTAAATATAAATGTACTTGCATCATATGTAACAAAAATATGCTTTTCATACTCAACCTTTTAAAACCAGGTGTTTTTGATTACACGAGTCATTTCACATATATTGATACAAAAATGCACATGCAATAAAATATTCAAGATATGGAGAACACTCAGCTTAATTTTCTTCAAGCACTTAGACAAAATAACCATGTGGTCTCTCAAAAATAATGCTAAAAGAAAAATTACAAAAGCACATTCATATAGAAGAATGTATGCGAAGCAAATACGCAATGCCTGACAAATGAGAATAAGCACAATTTCAGTGTTTTTATTTGATCAGAATTCAGATACTATAATCTATAGAAAAGAATTGCTAGGCAACAATAAAATGGCTCAGATACAAAAAGGGAAAGAATCACGCAATTTACAGTTTTCCTTTTTTACATGATGATTCAGCACATTTTCTAACAGTCTCTCCATCTTTACAATGCCATTTCTTAAAACAATTTCTCTCATTTGTGAGACAAAGAAGAACTTTACATGATTGACAAAATATAGAAGTCTTGTAACTAGGCAAATTTTTCTTTAGTACAATTGCTTCAGCATTACAATATATACAATATTTTCTTTTGTCTGCAAATTCCGGCAAACATTTACCAACAGTGTCTGAATCCACAGATTTGTCATTCAAACCCATAAGTAAATATGCTAATGACTCTCGGAATTCAAGTTGTCCAAAGCTTGAATTAAAGTTAAGAAAATTATTTTCATGAGCATTTCTAAATTCTTGAAACAGTATAAATGAATTCACAAGCAAGATGTCTAGTAAATGAAAAAACAGAACCTTCCACCAATGGTACTTTGACCGTATATAAGAAGGGTATTTATTGGTAAACTGGTTTGCCAAATCAAGAGCTCCCAAAAAATTTGTTGTAATCATTTGCTACTAATGGTTGTACAATTTCCTTCTTAATCCAATATTCTAGATTTCATGGTACGTTGACAATGAGTGCTAGCAGATCCCTGGTGTAAAAGCGACATGAAAGTTACAACTTTACAATCATTCCATTGTACAAAAACAAAATTTTCTATTCGAAACCATCTAAAATCACCTCTCTTGGCACCCCCCCCCCCCTCCCCACATTTTAACATCTCTTAGTTCTTCCGGTATAGAAAGACTATTACATTTAAGAACTCCAATAAGATAAAGTTTTCTACATAGCAAATATTCACCAAGAGGTAATGTAGTATAAAAACAATCAGTTTACAATCTGCAACCTTGATCTAGAAGAGATTCACACAGTTTAATTGTTACATTGTACGCAAGACCTTTAGTATTATCTGCAAAATTAGTATTCTTTTTACCCATGTAAACGAAAAAGTCATATAACAGTGCGACATTTAACTCTGGACACGACAAAAGTCCGGAGTTTCGCCAACCCTTTTATTAAGGATACAAATAAACCCTTTACAAAAAATGATGGGATTTTATGTCCACAAGACATGCACCAACATTTACACTTGTAGCTATTGTAGTTTTTAAGATATTTCACCTGAAATTAAAAAAATCCCATGGGATTTTGGAGGGATTTTTAATCCCACTTGGGGGATTTTCACTCCTACCAAAAATCCCATGGGAGAAAAAATATAATTTCTCCCATAGGATTTTAACTCCCATATTTAAATTCAAAATGGGATACAATGTCCCATAGGAGGAAATGTCCCATAATGAACATGAAATGGCAGTGAATATCCTATTTGAGCATGAATGGGAATAAATATCCCAAATAAAACACAGGATGGGGACTTTTATCCCATGAATATAGTAATAAAGCAGAAAATTGTATCTTAAAGAGTGTTGTTTGTCATGATTCTTAAGAATGTACTTGCAAGCTAAGGAATGACATTAACTTTATATCTAGTAATTACATTCCTAAATTATGTAGACCTATACATGTGTTAATGGATAAATGTCTAAACAACATGAGAAATTAAATTATATTAGAGCTCTGCATTACTAAACTCTTTCCCATGCAATTTCAATTGTATACATATAATCCTATCACAAAAATATTAGAATAAAATTGAACGGTATTAAATTATGCAGTTAGAACACTAACTTATTTACATGCAGCTGTTCACATTCTCTATTTACAACCCTTTACAGGTCGTCAGGTGTGAATATTCACAGGAACCGGTATTTTTGTCTGTAATAATAATAGTAGGCCCTATGGTACCATCCCCAATGAAAAAAATAACCCAAAAGGAATGGCACCATTTCTTACTCAAAACTTCGCTTCAAAATAATTCGAAAATTCTGCTTTTATCGTCCCCACCCCAATTGTCATTCTGATTCAGTAATCCCAGTGCTTTTATTAGGGGTGTGTGGTATATACCCCTACTCTTATCATTATGTACAGGCTAAATTACCGGTTCCTCTGATATGTTGTGGAATTTTGGAATAGCCTAGCTTACAGACTTTACAATTTGTTTACAATATATTAAAATTAGTGTTAATTAAGTGCTTACGGTGAAATCTGCTACTGCTAGATGATGCTAAGTTGTTTCGTGAACCGAATCAGACATATCCAACAAGATTCTCGAAGATTTAACAACACAAGAATCATTTTACAAAATGCATGCTTCGGTCCATCATTCTCCCTCTGACAATCACATTCATTCTGAAGTCAAAGTACTTTCTCCTATACCTGAAGCGTCAAAAAGACTTTGACAGGTAAATACGAATAAACGGTTAACAGACATCTCGACCCTAAGAAAGTTCAGTCCTGGATGTTCTAGTCCAAAAAGAAGTATGATCCAATCTTATGCATTCATTTAATAAATTTCCGGTTGAGCAACACCCAAATCCTCTAGAGACATTGTTTACAGTTATATGACATTACCTAAATGTGTGACACAATATTAATCCACCCCTGCTCAAAGGGGCATAAGCACCGAGCATAGACCTAAATGTTGCAGCCCTTCACTGGCAATGGTGACGTCTCCATACAAGTGAAAAATTCTCAAACAGGACGTTTACGTTTTTTTGTTTTTGTTTTTTTTTTTAATTTTGTTTTCATTTTTTTAAATGTTAAACATGAAAAGTATAACTGAATCTGTGTTCACAGCCAAAATTTTAACCTTCTGGATGCAGGAATAAAAGCAATATTTTAGCCTTCATTCTGTGTTATGTAAACAAAGACTGGAGTCTTTTTATGTTTACATTTAAGGTGGCTCACTACACCGGGAAATAGTTTCTCAAATCAGTACAAATAGATTTAATATTTTAAAAAAGATCTGATGATATACAATAAGTGTGTATGCCAAAAACAGCAAAAAATGCAAATTTGGATAAAAACATGATTTTCAAAAATATTATTTCAACACATGAACAAAAGACTGGTGGATTTGAGCTCAAGATCTGTAGTTCACCAGCCCAATGCTCTCTCTCTCTCTCTCTCTCTCTCTCTCTCTCTCTCTCTCTCTCTTGCCCAATGCTTTATTAATTAACCACTTAGCTATGGTGTTATAGACGAATAAATCGATCAATACAAATACTTTCCCAAAACATTTAAATCGCCATCTTGTAACATAGTGTCATAAAGCTTTAGTGTAGTGAGTACCTTAACAAACCAGTGAAATGTTTAATTTTGTAATTGAATTTTCAAAGCATCTTTACTTTTGCACATGCAATTTTACAAAGATTATTCAATAAAGGGTAAAAAAAAACAACACTTAAAATACTTGTTTTTGATCCACTGTAGATTTTAGGAAAATATTAGATTCCTGGGTCAGAGAAATCTAGACATCATTAAATGATAATGAAGTATTGTAAAAAAAAAAAAAAAAAAAAAAAGACTCTGCAATATGTTTGCAACTAGGAGAAATGGTCACAAGCTATTTTACACCCGCATCCCTCTTGGATCGAACCACTATAACTTTTAGGATAACAATAAATCCTCTCCCAACAATGTGCACATCTGCAAATGGCAATGAAGCATTGTACAAAGTTTCAAGTTTATCAGATAATCCATACAGGAGGAGAAGCATTTTAATGCTCAATTTAAGACTTTGTGACAGACAGACTTACAGATATGGACAGAAAATACAAAAACCATATAATTATATGAAATGATTTTGCATGTAAAAAGTACATGAAGTGCACAATTATGATTTAAATGTAATTATCATTTTTATTAGGAATTTAGATGTCTCCTCTTTTTGCAAACAATTACACATCTATATATGAAGATGACATATATAGTGAGCATATAAAACACTCCTACCAAAAATGTAAACAAATATGTGCAATGCAAGTTTGAAAAATATGTATGTCTTAAAAAGTGATTGACTATATATCAGGAAGCAAGGAAGCTCACTCCATGTTACTGTGCTACAACTAACTGAAATTCACTACATTATCCAAAATCCACCCAAAAAGAACCAAAACCTACCAACACTAAATACCAATATATATCCATGTGAGGTCAAGGTTTCAGGAGTGAAACAATGTGTTTTTTAAACTTTAAAATCATTATGTTTTACTTTTGTAGGATATTCATAATGTTGAAATTGATTTAAAGCAATCAATTTTCAATTGGAGATACAAGGTACATGTATGCACATAAATGTACCACCCTGAATCTCATATCATACCTTATTATAGCTGGCAAAATTATGAAATGAAATTTAATGTCACCACAGAATTTATAATTTCCGTTTCTTTCTCTCAATTCACATGGAGACTTCCTTTTTTAGAGTCTTATTTTCTTTTACTTGAATGTTCTAAATTGAAATCTAAGGAATAATAATCTTGGAAGAAAAATCTACATGAAAATATTTTCTACTTTGAGAAACAAAATGACAAACATAACTGTTTTAAATGTAAGTAAGAAATAGAAAAATAATTCAATTTAATGCACTTACATATGTAATTGAAAGAAAATTCCTTTGAGTACATGATTTTAGAATGAAAATAAGATTGATTAATATTCAATAAAGTATTTCAATTTCTTCAAAACTTCGATCTTCAGATGATTTTCCATCCATTGACACCCCAAATGTATGATCACACACATTTAGCAGGAACATATGTTCCTCAAATCTCCTTCACAAAACATTTGACTACTTTTGAAATGCAATTTAAGTCTTTTTAGAAATTAACAAAGATGAGTGCACAGATTCATACCCTAGCTGTTGATGATTGCTAAAACTGATCACTACTCAAAACTCTGAAACAAATCTTTATGGATTTTTTTGTATTTCACACACACACGCACACATACACGTACATGCATACACACATCAACAATATCAACAAGACACTGACCTTAACTAAATACCTGAGTTATTTAGTTAAAAGTATTACTAACCTCAATATGAATGAAATCTATATAATACAGTAACTTTTCTTGCTCTAGGCATGCATTTATATGCTAAATTCTAATATTCAGTAGAAGTATAATACATGTATAAGGTGTAATTCA
The DNA here is from genome assembly GCF_947568905.1 of Ostrea edulis. Lineage (NCBI taxonomy): Eukaryota > Metazoa > Mollusca > Bivalvia > Ostreida > Ostreidae > Ostrea > Ostrea edulis. The sequence continues at coordinate 12,693,972 of NC_079169.1, forward strand.
TTCCCCCAAAAGCGTCTATACTGATGAAACATTTTACAATTATAAACTTGATATACACTTTTAACACTATTTGGATCTGACCTTGAATCAGAACCCTGGAGTTGCAAGTGTCACAATTTTTGTACATCTTTCTGTTTTTCTTGACAATGCATCCATCATTTATAATATTCTAGTGTCAACAAAATTAAAGAAGGATTCTTTTAAATCATAAAGACATGTAATTACTATGACCATTTTTGGTTCCATCTATTTTAAAGCTAGTATCAAAACCTTTAGATTCTAACATGTATATATAAACTGTGTTTTTAATTATCAAATACCAAAAAAAAAAAAAACACCCCAAAAACCAACCAACTTTTAGCCATTAGTGTTTTATTTTGATAATTTAATTTACAGATACATGTATAAGTTAATTGTCATAATGTCATTTAATTCTATTTTATTGTTGCATTCCTCTTCTTGCCCTTGTAAAGCACAATCTGATTAAAATAAGATCTTTGATCCGCTCCGTTATTGTTATAAATAAGATCTTTGATCCTCTCCATAACAATAACGGAGCGGATCAAAGATCTTATTGAAACGACATAACAATAACGGAGCGGATCAAAGATCTTATTTTAATCAGATTGTGTAAAGCACCTTAGAGTAATAACCTGTTTTATATAAGGCTGCATGTATATAAATTTTATTATTATTATCACTGATAGAGGTCATGAAATTTACAATTACCTGTTCCTTCTTTACCTAAAAGTATCAATAGCATTAAGGAAGATGTTATCTAAATTTAAATGTTTTACACATAAACACTATATATCAAGTTTGGTTCCTCCTGGAGTCAGAATTTCTACCCTAGGAATCATGATATTTTCAAGCTTGATGTTTTGTTTACTGTCACAACAGAAGCTGACCACTAGCAATAGGTCACATGAGAGAATCAATTGACCTAAAAATCTATTAATTAACATGATTGAAATGTTTTAATCTTTATATCCATGATAAGATATTCTTTATATATTTTATATTGAATTCAATTGGTACTTTGACCTCTTTATTTTCAAAATAATTGGAATTATGTCTATATACACACATGTGAGAGTTGGCCTCCATGTGTCCAATGAAGAAATTATGAATAATGGAATGACAAATTAATGATTGTCTAATGCTTACAGGGATGGATCCAGGAATTTTTGAGAGAGGGGAATTTTACCATTAATTTTGGTTATCAAGGGAGGGGGGTCCACCCTCAAAATGTGTTATTTTTACTTTATTTTAGCAAAATTTCCTGAACCAGCACCCCCTCTGGATCCACCACTAGGTTATCATTTACTCCTTCATTCTTGATTACAAACCTAAGGACAATAAATTGTAATTTCACATTTTTTTTTAATTTGACAATATTTCATTATCACACAACAGCAAAATTATGAAAGCATATACATGTACGTACAATAATAGCAAATTGATTGTTCTGACATATCATTTGATATACATATATATTCATAAGAAAATTTGAACTATCATGCATATTATAGATTATCAGTCATCAAGTTTTTTGTTGTGTTTTTTTTTTTCAAAGTAATTTCACATTTTGAATCTTGCTTATTAATTGATATGTTGATATGGAATCAAATGACATGCATGCACGCAGAAGCTATGTGAAAAATGTCAGATCTTGTGTAGCAATTTGTAAACCCAATGATTACAAAGCCTATTAGTATTCTATATCAGTAAAAGAAAATCCTATTTTAATTCATATTTTGCAATAGATATGATAAAAGGAATAAGCATTTAATAATAATTATCAAAATCTATAGTATAAAATTGAAAAACAATCTCATAAAAATATAACATATATTTTACACATGCATTTTTGTAAACTTTACAAAAGGAACAGATTTCCCCCCTGAATTTATATAAAAATCAGTATTATGTCCTGTGACATTTTGTTATTATGCTTTAATAAACTTCTAATATTGACTTTGTCCTTGTATGGTCATTTTGTCCATTTTTTTTATATATCTGTACCCAGGTTTTGTCTGGTGAATTTTACCCCAACTAATCCCTTTGTGTATAATACACATGGGATGTTCTTTACAGCTCAGCAAGCCCCTGACTTTGTTTCTCATTGTTCCTTATCTACAATTACTGGGTGAATGACTTTGTGAGGTTGTAATTTGCCATCTAATACTTTTATAAGCATTTCATATCATGATCAACATATCATGCTATTTCAGTCAATATTATAAATAATTCATTTGATACATAATATGTAATATTGTAGGCTTATATGGTGATATTTGGAAAATAATGGCAAAGCAATTCTCAGCATGAACATTGAAAATTATGTTGCAATATACATCACCCAATACAAAGACAAAGGATACATTTTAATTTTTGCGTTTAAATTCATATGAAATATTGTGAAATTCATAATCATGTGAATGCAATAGCTGCAGAACTGTAGCTCTCTGAGAAAATATTAATTGGTACAGATCTGTCCCAATATTTTCTCAGAGAGCTACAATTTTGCAGTTAGTGAATGTGGTTAACTTATACTACCATTAAGATATGTAATCTCTTTCTAATATTTGTTTAATTTGTACCTTTTTCATATTGTACAACAAAGTATAATTTAATGCACATTAATCCTTGGATTATAATAATTTTTTTAAATTATTTTTTTTAGGCTTAATTTTTTTTTAATTTATTTGTACAAATAGAAATTAAGTGCATCATAATATATACTTTTAAAGGTAAGATGTACAATTGATATATAATCACTCATACCAACCATTCATACTCCACTCAAACATTTCAAAACTATGGATTATAAATTTTGATTAGTGCAAAATTTGTTAATTTCTATAAGGTCATCTCAAATCTTTTAAAATCATTTTAGTGACTTTTTGGGGGAAAACACCTGAAACACTTTTAAAGCCAATTTAAATGGTCCAGGTCAAGCATATTTTGCTTTTAGGCCAAATCTTTGTAAGATCATTTGTGCACTTTGACAATTATTTCTAAATATTCGGGCTAGTATAATGAAGAAGTATGGATGTTTCAATTTTCATTAACATTTAATACCAAAACCATATCTCCTTTGCTTGACCAAAAAAGCCCCCCCCCCCCCCCCCTCCACACACACACAGTGAGGTCTAGATCCGCCACTGTTTAATCTGTGATTTTGGGGCGAAGTTGGATCAATTTCATTTTATAAACAAGTCCAGTGGTACGATGGATTTTTCATTTTCAAGACAAATTAATAGAAATATAAATTGTTAGCCAGTAAAAAGAAGTAATGATTTAAATCAGATACTTGGAACAGTGTTGATGTTAACAGGGACCTATATACTAGTTAGTATATAGGTCCCTGATGTTAACTTATGAAATTCTTATATTGTATACAAGATATTATCCAACTAACAGATAGACTTTTGCAATTATATCTTATGCATTATGAACTGTAGCTAAACAATATCACTATTAAAATCTTATGTCCATTTCCATGTAGTTGGGAATCAATTAAGCTTTCCTGGTTCCGATTTTGATTTAATTTTTATTTTGTGAATATAAATCAATATTTGTCTAATCACAGGAACCGGTAATTTTGTTTGTAATGATAATAATGAGAGTCTATACGATACCACCCCCCCCCACCCCCGTGTTTTTATTAGGAGGTGGTATTGAATACACCCGTATATACAGGGCCGTAAATTACATGGAGGCGGAGGAGGCAGCTGCCTCCTCCAACTTTTGAGCCAAAAAAAATTAAAATTTAAAGTTCATTAGAATTTATGTTGTTTCCAATAACTAAGAACATGATACCTCCCTTAAAAAGCATTCCAAATCTTTCTTTTAGAATGAGTTAGTCAAGTAACATCTTAGAAGGCCCTAGAATCAAGGATTTTGCACGAAACGTGTTCAGTGTGCACAAAATGTGCTCAGCGTCTGGGGGCCTCGGCGGCCCCCAGACCCCCGCCTAATTTCCTGCCTCCTCCAAATTGAAGGTTAATTTACGGCCCTGAAATATCATTACAGACAAAATGGTAATATATTTACAAGTGCACTTTACGTATTGTTCTCCACGGGCAAGGGCACAGGCACCGGAAGTATGGATACATGTATTTAGAGATTGGCCTTCTACTGGTATATAATAAAATGAATTTTATTATACCGGTAGAAGGCCAATCTCTATACCGGTAGAAGGACAATCTCTAAAGCTTACAAAAAAAAACCGTGAAACGATTACATGAATCGAAGAGGGATGAAATAGACGCCGAATTCATACACTTCAGAGAAATTATTCCCATAAAAAAAAATATGAAAAAAAGTTGAGGGGGGGGGTAGTAATATCCATATTTAAGGTGCCTGTGGGCAAGGGCGCATCCAGGAATTGTTTAAAGGATGAGCGGATTGCGACCCAAGTTTGTGCCTATTCCGCCCCGGCCCCAAAGAGGGGTGAATATCGCAAACTGGTAAAATGACCAGTTTTGTTTAAAACTATGGAAGTAAAGTGGAGTGACTACAACCCTCTCGATCCGCCACTGATGAACAAGAACTACATTACGGGGATTAGGAAGCACAGGGTTCATTTAGAATAATTGTAATCTTTAAGGAAATCTTCGTGGAGCACATTATCGCAAATAGTTGCTGAAATTGAACCTTACCATAATTCCGCCGGCGAGGATTGCAGCTATTTTCACTTTCACATCGCAGGAGGTGCGTTTGATGAGCTATCAACTTATACAGACAGTATCTCCTCATATCTACATGCACAGGGGCGGATCCAGGAATTGTGGTTACGGGGCGCCACTTTATGAGGCAGTGGGTCCATGGCGAAGCCCTGGTTGGGGCCCAGGGGGCGAAGCCCCCGGAAACTCCTGGGTTTTACAAATTTTATGGGGCTTGAAATATTTCTCCTATTTAGTCATTTGTACTACTTGTATTTTCTATCAATTTAATAAGGTGAAATTAATAAAATGACCCAAATTTTAAGGTTTTTTGGGGGGAAAATATTAAGTTCTCCCAATAAAGTAATTAAAAAAAATTAAAAGATTTTGTCATTTATTTCTCCGCCTACGCCCCCTCTAAATCCGCCACTGATGTATATTGCAATAATCTACCAGAATATACTGACACCTTATAGGTGATACTTCATTAGTACAAATGGACACCACCACCACCACCATCCCTCCAAAGGGAGGGGGTGAGACTAACAACGAAAGGGGGAAAACACATTCCGCAAATTATAATATACATGTAACAGGCTGTCTTTGCATTTAGTCCGAGTGTTTTCAGTTATCTTTTTAAAAATTCTATATATTGATTGCAACACAAACATCCTATTATAATTACATGGCGATGATAAAGTCTCAGTAAGTTTCCACAAAGCTGAAAATTGGTATACACCATATTGTACAAACTGATACAGAACTAAAATATTGCGGAAACTTATCAAAACTTTGCGGTAGACTATCAGTATAGCAATGTGCATACTAAAACAGAACAGTTTCTGCAAACCGAAATTTGCGCAAACTTGATCAGCTTTCAGCAAATTGTCGTTGCGGAAACTACTTGAAAACAACGTAGATATATCAAGTTTCAGCAGGACACACCAAGTTTTTGCAGGGAGAAAGCTATCAAGATGAAAAATGAGTGCGGAAACTTGACGAAAACCACTTGTACACCTAAGTCTATGTAGTGAAATTTGTATTTTTCATCCATTTGTAAATTCCATGTTTTTAATGAAAAGAACTTATAATAATTGACATTAGTAAATACTATGTAATATTGCAGGTAAATTTTGTAGGGTATATAAGCGAGTGGGGGGGGGGGATTCAGACCAGCTTTTAGTGTTAGGAATTGCATGCTTTAGTCCCAGTTTGTGTTACTCTGAAGTGAAGTCCCAATTGGTTATTAAAATGCACGTACATAGATCTATACATTTATATATTCAGTGCAACCCCCCCCCCCCTAAAATTTTCAAATTTAAGGTAAATCGCGGTATCTTGTTTAGAAAAATGTACTAAACGATAAAAGAAGCAATAATTTCTTCCACTCCCGGAGAAATAAATGACAAAATCTTTTGATTTCTTGCATTACTTTATTGGGAGAACTTAATTTTTTTCTAAAACCCATAAAATTTGAGTCATTTTATTAATTTCACAAATGACTAAATAGAAGACATATTTCAAGCCCTGTAAAATCCCGGAGCTTCCAGGGGCTTCGCCCCCCTGAACTCCACCAGCGCTTTGCTCTGGATCCACTGTGGGCCTCAAGGCGGCCCCCAGACCCCCTGCCTCATAAAGTGGCGCCCCCTCCCTGTAACCGCATTTCCTGGACCCACCCCTAATATTACGAAGTTCATACAACCAGAATCATCGAAGCTTAGACTGGGTATTTTGAATTGAAGATTTCCAAAACGCAGTTTGACAAATAAAAACGGGTGTGTAATGCTCTAGTATGAAATTATATTGGAAAAGAAGAATCTACACGCGTGCACATGCGCATGCCTTTCTGCTGTCTGACTGGCTCTACCCTTCAGACTCTCGCGTTATAATCTAGGGGATAATTGAATTATCTCTCAAGATCCATGCAAATGGCCACATTCAAGTAATAGACAATTGTGTAGTATTACATGAATTTACATTTGTTGATTTTAAAGCAAGATAACCATGAATTATGTATTGTATTCAGAGGCGGGTGCAATATTTCAGTTTGGGGCCCGGAGAAATTGCTGGGTGGGTGGGTCTAAAGACCGCCTTTAGACCTCAGTAAGTCCAGGACAAAGTCCTGGGTGGTTCCAGGGGACAATGCCTATGAAAGCTCCCGCTTTTTTCTCTCTTCTTTTTATTGCAAAAACTAGCACCAGTACTCTCTAAAGTATTTTGATTGCATATCTTTATTCTTAAAAGCTGTATATTTGGCATGCGCATATTTAATATACATTAATGAAAAAAAAGTATAAAACTATATCGCATTAAAAGTGTGCAAATTAAGTTTACTTAGTTCATTCCCAACATTGGGTGCATGATCTTTAGTTCCTTAGAATGTATTAAGTACTAGAGACACACGTTACATGGATATGAAAACAGACTCAGATTTGATTGATAGGATATTGTTTAAGTTTCCTCTCGAGAATTTTTCACTCATATGAAGACGTCACCATTACCGGTGAAGGGCTGAAAACATAGGCCTATGCTCGGTGCTTACGGCCTTTGAGCATGGAGGGAATTTATCGTGCCACAGAAGTTGAGACAGTGGGCCTCGGTTTTTGCGTTCTCATCCGAAGGACTGTCCCATTGGGTCGTCTCTTACGACAGGCAAGGAGTACTGAGGACCTATTCTACCCGGTGTTGTAAAGCATAAGATTCTCCCCCGCATAGACTTTCCCTCCGGAAAAACGGGCCCGGGATAGACATTCCCCCCGGAAAGATGGGCCTGGAATAGAATTTCCCCTTACGAAGAATTAACCCGGGTCCAACCCAACCCCCCTTGGAAAAACCGTCCCAATATAGAAATTCCCCCTAAATGACAGTACACCCCCATTCTTACATTTTAGCTATGTATCTGTTTCCATTTCTATTACTAGAATTCTCTTGCTTATTTAGACCCAGTAATTCTTCTGATTATTTTTGTGTGTGTGTATCGTGAACAATCATCATCTTATGATTTTTTATAAAAAGGAAATTGCTCAAATCGTGTAATGGTATATCAAAATTCATTCAGACATCTTAAAAGTCTTTATCGTTATTTACTAGTATCTAACATTTGAATTAGTAAAGTTGGGAAGAACTTAAATGATTTTTTTAATTTAAATAAACGAGAAAATTTAATAACTTTTATTTATACAGTTCATCTATTTTACTTTTCAAATATTTTAATTATACATCTTATAGTCGATTTTTTACGAAAAATCCTACTTATATTGACCATCGTTAAAGTCTTTTGGTAAGCATATTGTATTTACAATATGCATTTCAAAGTTTTCAGCGTGTAAATCCAACTTCATCATGTCAACAACAAACAATATTCGTTTGTTTTATGAATATCGTAATATTAATGAGCGCATCTCTATTTCCTTAAACTATTATAACAAATGAAATCCGGAAACAGGGGGGGGGGGGGGGGGGGGGGGGCTGTTCTATATATACCAGGGTGATTTTTCCGCCAAAGGGGAGACTCTTTACTGACTTTGTACATAGGGGGAAATTATATGCTGGGGCGCAATTCCGGGCCCGTTTTTCCCGGGGGGGGGGGGGGGGGGGTCTATGATACAACACCGGATCCCCACGGGATAAAACATATCTGATATACATATTACATGTAAAAGCCCTACATTAACTGGATACTGGATATTGGACTACAGGGGCTTTGCAATTGAGGACTAACCAAATCACGGTTAGGGTGGTTCGGGAGGGGTTGTCCCCCTCCCTTACGGGAGAAAATATTGAAGCAGAGCAATTTCAAGCACATTAAATTCTTATCTTTGAAATGATGGGGGGGGGGTGCGATCTCCACACCCCTTAATTCCGCAAGTGAGACTGTTAGTTAACTCTATGTTAAAATTTAGAAGATATAAAACAGAAAGAATTTTGATACAAGTAAAAAGTTTCATATATTTTTGGAAAATTATCTAGATGTGCAATATTTAGGATTAAGCTCAATAAAAATCCGAAGTATGTAACATTTGATAAGGGTAATTTTCGCATGGGGCGCCTCTATGCCGGCTTGATTAGATCGCGTCGTATACGTACATTTAATGACAGAGTGAAATTTCAGTGTTTTTATTGAAGAAAATATGTGGTTGTCATAGACAAAAAACTCCGCACTTTTATCGTGTCCAGAGTTAAATGTCGCACTTTTAAAGGTATTTTGTTGATTAGGAATATGCATTGATTGATCACTATTTTACGATCAAGTGTTGCATCTATATATTTTGGAAAATGAACTATACGTGATGGCTGGTCGAGGGGTTGGGGAAAGGGTGGGTGCTTTGATCAGTCCGCTACTAAAGTTTTCCTAGTAATGAAGACAGTATTAGTTCTTCATTGTAAAATCTATTTCCAATATCAACCGTAACTATTTCAACTCCAGTAAAGCTTCCACCAAAAATTACAACAAACAACAAATCATCAATACATAAATGTTCGAGATTATGTCTCTAGGTAGTGTCAAAAATAACAACGAAATCTTTCTTTGGAAGCGGAAGACCATAATGATAACAGAGATAACAATGAGGTCTTCAGTTGGAAGCAGAGGACCTGAATTACAGTAATCAAAAACCCATATATACTAGACTAGATAGGTTAGGGTCAATGACTTATGATCTCGTATCTGACGAAGCGTAACGTGTAGAATTTAATAGGGTAGTTTGTTAATTGGGAATACAAAATGACTGACTAGTGGGACCACTATTTTTTTTTTTTTTTTATTATTATTATTATTTAAGTAGTGTCAAGAACAACGGAATCTTCCGTTGGAAACGGAAGACCTTAATGATATCTTATTCAGGTTTCCATTTGGGAGCAGAAGACCTTAATTACAAGACTTGTTCGGTTAGGGTCAATCTGTTATGTTGTCGTGTCTGACGAAGCGTAACGACTAGGATTTAAAAGGATAGTTTGTTAATTGAGAATACACAATGACTGACCAGTTGGGCCACTATATATTTTTTTATATCCGTGTGATTATTTCCTGTACATATAGTATTGAAATTGTACATTGTATAGAATATCAGGGACTAAGTAGAGTGATTGATCAGTATTTTCCGTTCAAGTGCCATTTCTATCTGGTCAAAACGAGCCTTTTGTCAATTTTGGACAATAAATCCTGCAGGAGGAGGGGTGGCTTCTGCTCCTCCGTCGCTAATTTTTTTTTTTTAAATTTCAAAATATTCAAAAATAAACACGATTATCTATTCTAAATATTTAAATTATTCAAAATGTTAACGTTGTCTATTTCAACTTCCAATATAGTTAGGAAGCTAAGTGAATAACGCTGAATATTACCGCAGATATCCATTGACTTCATTTACCTAATTATTATAGATCAACACAATTATATTTATACATTTACTTTAAAAAGTGGCGGATCCAGGGGGTTAAATTGCAATATGAATACTTTACTTTTGAAGAAGAAAATAGAAAACCCAAACAAATAGAAACTCCAAATAAACAATGAAACATACTAGTAAAGATCACAGGAATTTATCACGTACAAAATCAGTATCTAGGTAGTATTAGTGGGTTAGTGTCTGACGAAGCGTAACGGTCAGGACTCAATGGTTCGTTAATTGGAATTACACAATGACTGACCAGTGCTTTACGTTCAAGGGTAAAAATGGGCCACTTGTCAATTCTAGAAATTGAATTGTGCGAGGGAGAGGGGGATGTTCGCTCTCAGTCATCCACCACTAAAGTTAATAAACATCATATGATGAATTCCTTAACATGTATATATGTAAAGTATTCAAAATGTTAACATTATATCTACTTGTATTTTAACTTCCAATAATGTTACAATGATAGATGAGTACCGCTGTTATAGGCATCACCAAAATTATCTAGCTAGTGGCGGATCCAGAGGGGTAAGAAGTAGGCATAAAATCGTGATAACAGTACTTTGCTTTTGGAATAATGATAAATAAACCCTGACAAGACAACCCTGATATATATATAAATGTCCGTGATCATAGAAATGTATCACATAAAAAATCGATGACTAAGTGGAATAACAATTAATTGTCAATGATAACAGGTTTTCATTGCGAAGCAGACCTTAATTACAATAAACAAGTACATCCATACATACAAGACTAGTTCGGATATGTTGTCATGTCTGACGAACCGTAACGAGTAGGATTTAAAAGGGTAGTTTGTTAATTGGGAATACACAATGACTGACCAGTGTCCCCACTACATTTTTTTTTATTTCCGAACTAAACATCGTGTGACTGTTTATACCATACAGATATGAAATATTCAAATTGTACATTGTAGAATACCAGGGACTAAGTAGAGTTACAATGGGAGTAGTTTTTTTAATTGGAAGTACACAATGACTGACCAATATTTTCCGTTTGAAAGTGCCATTTCTATCTGGTCAAAACGAGCCTTTTGTCAATTTTGGACCATAAATCCTGCAGGAAGAGGGATGGCTTCCGCTCCTCCGCCTCTAAAGTTGTTTTTCTAATTTCAAAATATTAAAAAATAATCCTCGTATGATTATGTATCCTAAATATTTAAAGTATTCGAAATGTTAACGTTGTTTATTTCAACTTTCAATATAGTTAGGAAGCTAATATTAAGTGAATAACGCTAAATATTACCGCAGATATCCATTGACTTCATTTACCTAATTAGTAGATCAACACAATACGTCTACCTAATAACTGGCGGTTCCAGGGGGTTAAACTGCAATATCAATACTTTGCTCTTGAAGAAGAAGAAGAAGGGGGAAAAACCAAACGAATAAAAACTCCAAATAAGCAATGAAACATACGAGTAAAGATCATAGGAATCTATCACCTACAAAATCAACTCACGACTAAGTAGTGTCAATGGCAACATAACGGTCTGTATTCAATGATGAAGTTTGTTTATTAGAAATACACAATGACTGACCAGTGTTTTACGTTCAAGGGTAATGTCTAACTGGTCAAAATGGGCAGCTTGTCAATATTAGAAATTGAATTGTGCGAAGTAGGGGTGGGGTGTCGTTCTCGGTTATCCACCACTAAAGTTAATAAACATCATAACATCATATGATGATGGCATGCCTTCATCATATGATATATATATATATAGTATTCAAAATGTTTACATTATATCTACATTTATTTTAACTTTCAATAAGTTAGAATGATAGGTGAGTACATGTACGTACCGCTGTTATAGGCATCACCAGAATTAATTTAGCTAGTGGCGGATCCAGGGGGGTATTATAAGAAGTAGGTATAAAATCGTTGTAACGGTACATGTACTTTGCTTTTTGAACACTGATAAATAAATCAGATAATCCTGATATATAAATGTCCGAAATCATAGAAATGTATCACAATACAAAATCGTTGACTAAGTAGTGTCAATGGATTGATTTAAGGTTTCATGTCCAACGAAGCGTAACGATTATGATTTACGAGGGTAGATTGTTAATTAATTGGGAGTACACAATGACTGAAAAGTGCTTTACATTCAATAGTCGTGTATATCTGGTCATTAAGTGGTTGGGGAAATAATTAGTATTATGCGTGAGGGATGGGAATGGGACGGGGGATCCGCCCATTCGCCACTGAAGTTATAATTTGAAAAATAAACATCGTATAGTTAAATTCTTTTGCGTATACAAGGTATTCAAAATATTAACGTCATCTATTTTATCATCCAATGAAATTAAAATGATAAGTGAAGACTGTTGTAACCACACAACTTGTGTAACTAATTAGTGGCGGATCTCGGGGTTAATACATTTGTAAGTAGACCTAAAAATTTGCGATAACATTGCTTTGCTTTATAAGTAAAAAAGTCTACAATATTCATAAAACATTGATACACAAATGTCGAAAATCATAGAAGTTTATCACTATAAAATCGCTCGAGATGTTTAGAACACTTAGAGCCGAACTTCCCTAGAGTCGAGACGTCTGTTAACCGTTTATTCTGACACGCCTGTCAAAGTCTTTTCGACGCTTAAGGTAATGGTAGCAATCGGAGAAAGTACTTTTACGATTGTAGAAGGGAGGGAAAGATGGACCGAAGCATGCATTTTGTAAAACGATTCTTGTGTTGTTAAATAATCGAGAATCTTATTTGAGATGTCTGATTCGGTTCACTAAACAACTTAGCATCACCTAGCAGAGTTCATCTTTCACCGTAAGCACTTAACACTAATTTTAGAATATGTAAACAAGTTGTAAGTTAGGCCTATTCCGTAATTCAACAACATATCACAGGAACTGGTAATTTAATATGTAGTAATAATACTGCTACCCTTTATAAAACCACAAGGATGGTAAGTGACGATAATTTTAAGAACTATTTTGAAACGAAGTTTTGAGTGAAGTATCAGCCCTTGTAGCCCCCCCCCCCCCCCCCCCCCCCCCCCCCCCCCCCCCCAATAGCAGCTGATTAGGGGATGGTACGGTATATGGTATACCCACACTATTATTAATACACTGACAAATTACCGGTTCCTGTGAACATACTTTAACACCTGACGACATATGAAGGGTTGTGAATAGTGAATGTGAGCAACTGCATGTGAATGCACGGGCAATGGAAGTTGATGTAAATAGATACATGTAGTATGTGCATGTATATATATTTATACATGCACATACTATATATTTACATTAACTTACAGTGCCCGTGTGAATGAGTATTTCATAGTGTTCTTGTCTGCTTGTTGCAATAATATAGTCCCGTCCAATTTTATATGGAGATTTTTGTGCAAGGTTATATGTATACAATTAAAATTGCATGGGGAAAAGTTTAGTAATGCAGAGCTCTAATATCCTTTATTATATCTCATGTTTTTTAGACATTTATTCACAAACACATAGGCCGACACATAAGAGTTTATAATTACTATATATATTTAAAAATTAATGTCATGCCTTGGCTTTTAAGTATATTTTAAGAATCATGACAAACAACACTTTTTAAGATACAATTTTCTGTTTTATTGTTATATTCATGGAATAAAAATCCCATCCTGTGCTTTATTTGGGATATCTCTTCCCATTCATGCTCAAATAGGATATTTACTGCCATTTCATGTTCATTATGGGACATTTCCTCCTATGGGACATTGTATCCCATAATAAGTTTAAATATGGGAGTTAAAATCCTATGGGAGAAATTATATTTTTTCTCCCACAGGATTTTTGGTGGGAGTGAAAATCCCACAAGTGGGATTAAAAATCCCTCCAAAATCCCATGGGATTTTTTGATTTCAGGTGAAATATCTTAAAAACTACAATAGTTACAAGAGTAAATGTTGGTGCATGTCTTGTGAACATAAAATCCCATCTTTTTTTGTAAAGGGTTTATTTGTATCCTTAATAAAAGGGTTGGCGAAACTCCGGACTTTTGTCGTGTCCAGAGTTAAATGTCGCACTGTTATATGTGTATCCAGACAGATTACATGCCACAACCCACAACTTGATGCGAAATCGTACTGGCTTGTCTTTAATAAACTGTCGTATACCAGAAAACTTGTGCTTTGAAGCCACCATCCTCTCATCTACTGCTATGTCCCGATGAGGCTGTAAAACTCCTCAGATTTCTTTTGGACATGGTCAAGTAGGGTCTGAATACGGGTCAGCTTCTCTCCTGTTTACGCATAAGTCAGACATGAAAACTTGTGTCATATAAAAAACCGAAAAAAAACACCTATAAATGAAAATCAAATGGGACAGGCTTCAACGTAAAAAGTTGAAATAACAAAACATTTTACATTTACTGTAGATATATTATGTGTATAAGATGCAAAGTTTTCTTGCTTAAATCATTAATTCATGAAATCAAGTAGTCATAAATAAAAGTTGCTATAATATGCTTGTCATCCCCCACACCAAAATAAAAAGAAGTTAACCTTTGTCAATATCTGCTGGTGGAGTGACTTGTATGAAAAACAAAATGGCTTGAAATCTGCTTTTAGACATAATTTTTTAGACTGGATTATTCTTGTAGAGGAAACTTGTAGACCAGTATATGTCCAAGGATTGGAATTTAGCTACAGACATGTACAAGATGATCCTTAGAAATCTCAAAAAGAAAGCTCACTATCATACCATATTCTCTTCAAATCAATCAATAATTAATTTTCCAACTTTAAACAAAAATAACTATAAATCAATCAATAATTAATTTTCCAACTTCAAACAAAAATAACTATAAAATAATAAACTTAACATATAAAACCTGTACAGACTTTGTTATTTCTAAAATGCACACCTGTAATGATTTTTTCATGTGAAGCATACAGGATTTTCAGAATTAAAACAATATACTAGGAAGGTGAAGATAACGAACAATGATCAATTTCATTACTCCTATTACCAATACAAAATAGAGAGTTGGGCAAACAAGGACCCCTGGATCAGGTAAACGGAGTTATCTGTAGTCAAAATCAGTGTGCCAAGAATTAATACATTTTTTGCAATATCGTTCAAGATTTTAAGGTTATTTGTGCCTGAAAGTTGTTATGTTAATCAATTTATAAATGCTTCTATACCTATACAATTCCTCTAAAGTAAGAGGAGCCCATTGACCATGACATGCGTATGATGACTTGTCCCCCTTCCTGATGACCATCTCTGCGTATTGATTGGTGGCAATGCAGATTGACATAAGAAGTGTCTCAGTCAAGAACAGTTTCAAGAAATCTAATGGTTCTTTGAATAACCCTGCTCCACATCTATATAAATAAATATCAACATATCACTCACAGAAAAAACTATGCCCAAACAGTATGTCCAGTATATGATCATATGTCAAGTAGCACCTCATAATAACCTGCCCCTGTTCTCTCATTTTCTTTGCGTGTTCTGTACTTAGTTTTGAAAAGAAAAATACGTAATTTACAATAACCTTTATAACCGTCCAAGCTGAAGACCTGGTTCTCTCAATGGATGGAAGGAAGTTGTCCTAGGATCTGGGGCATTAGTGTCCTCATCATCTACATCCCTCCAGTGCATACCAGGTCGTGCAATGGGATCATTACTGGCAGATGGCATCTGGGAACTACAGGTTCCCACAGAAGACTGAGATGCCAAAAACCTATCATTCATATATATATATATATATATATATATATATATATATATATTGGAATTCCCATGGGCACGAATTGTGCTCCTTTGTTAGCTGACCTGTTTTTATATTCATATGAAGCAGAATTTATTCAAAAACTTCTACGTGAGAAGAAAAAATATCTCGCTGTGACCTTCAATTCGACTTTTAGATATATCGATGACGTTTTGTCTATTAACAATGATAGCTTTCATTCATATGTCGATTTGATATATCCCTGTGAGCTGGAAATAAAGGACACCACAGAGTCGTCCACTTCTGCTTCATACTTAGATATTTTATTGAAAGTAGACATTAACGGCAAACTAACAACTCAACTGTATGACAAACGGGATGATTTCAGCTTCTCCATCGTCAACTTCCCACATTTATGTAGCAATATTCCATTATCACCTGCATATGGTGTTTATATATCTCAACTGATTCGATATGCAAGAGCTTGTTCTGGGTATAGTCAGTTTTTAAATCGAGGTAAGCTACTGACAAACAAGTTGATGGTACAGGGATTTCAACAGTCTCGATTGAAGTCAGCATTTCGCAAATTCTATGGTCGTTATAACGATCTAGTTCGTCAATACAACCTCGCATTGGGTCAAATGCTGTCTGACGTGTTTCATACCGATTGTTAAGCCGTTCTTGGTACACTGATTTTGACTGCGGATAACTCCGTTTACCTGATCAGGATATGGGGCTCACGGCGGGTGTGACCGGTCAACAGGGGATGCTTACTCCTCCTAGGCACCTGATCCCACCTCTGGTGTGTCCAGGGGTCCGTGTTTGCCCAACTATCTATTTTGTATTGCTTGTAGGAATTATGAGATTGATCACTGTTCGTTATCTTCACCTTGCATATATATATATATATATATATATATATATATATATATATAATACACAATTTATAATTTGCAAGAAAGCATGTTTTGATCCAAGTTTTATGCATAAAAGCTGGGCATGAAATTTTTTTCTATATTTGAATTCAATATATTTAAATTTCCAATTTATCATAGAACATATTGCAAGAAATTTCATTTGCACTAATGCATAGTATAAGGGTAGATCATGAATCATGTGAAGCCAAAAATAATAAAAAGGACCATTTTTTGTCCACAATGTTCCACCAAAAGAATAGATTGAATTCTTTGTTGTTCAAGGATCTTCAGGACATGAACCACGTACAGTGCTCAATCACAGCAGCATAATCCCTAGACCGGGGGCCATTAATTTCACAATTTAGCTGAGGTAAAAAAGATGAATGTTAAATAGATTTATTAAATTTGACATCTTTTAACCCCCCCCCTCCCGTAATAAATTTAAATTTAAAGGCATGATATACATACCTAACATGGTAATTCCTGACATTTTCCAGAGCCTCTGAATGTCTGAGACAGACTCCTGTGGAAAAGTAAAAATGCATCTAACTATCAGACAAGTTTTAAAAAACAAGCACCTGTATCATTCTCTCTCTCTCTCTCTCTCTCTCTCTCTCTCTCACGTGTGTGTGTGACGATTAATTGTACACATCAATATTAATGTTTATTCAGCTGCTATCATGATTTCACTAGCAATATCTTTATATAACTATTTGATATGTGAATATTTTCATTCACGAATTTTGAGTTGAGTTTAGCATTATGTGCGTACACTATTCACAAAGCGTGCAAACACTGAAAAACAAGTTTACTCACATGCCATCAAAAAGAACGCTGGATCGTTTTCATCGTCGTCCAGTGCATCTTGCAGCAACAAATATAATGCATCTTCGTCGTCTGATGATATGCAGTCGTTTTCCATGGGTCAACTTTTGTCTTTAATAAGCTGTTTAAATTTTTGCCGTGTGTTTGTTTATATGTAGATATCACCGCCATACAAAGATAAAAACCCGCGTGCGTCAGAATTTAAATAATCCGGATTATGACGAGAGTAAAAAATCAAAACCCTGTATTCAGCCTTTACACTGCACTTTGCAGTAATAAATGCACTGATAAAAAATATTTCATATATTGGATTTTAATTTAATTAATCAGTACATCAAAAATATCGCGTCCCGTGGAACATGAACATGTGGAACTTTGGAATATATTAAAAATATTGCATCATTAAAAAATAAGCGATATTTTTATGTGTATTTTGAATATTTGATTACGTAGAAATAAATGTTATAAGCAATCAAATTCGAATTATTTTTGATTTTTCTTTAAATTCAAAATAGGTATTCTAATTATTTTTTATTACATACATGTATATATGTTCGATAACATTCACGGCAAAATGACAACAAAAAATTCTTGTAAGTACTACACGGTACACGTGTAACGTCGCCAATAGTTTCAGGCAAAAGGGATTTTTTTCGTTCAACAATATCAAAATCACACTATCGTATTTATAAAACTATGCAACATAAGTGGATGAAATAAAAAAAAAAAAAGCAGATCCAAATGAAAAAGGTCTGTAGTTTAATCAACCAAAATTACTTTTGCCTATTTGAATCTATAAGTAATTGAAAATGTCCAGTTTAATAAGGAAAATCAAAATTTCTACCGAAAAACTGTTATGTGCAAGAAATAATTTTTTTTTAAATTTAGTAAGAAAGAAGAATTGAAATAATTTTTACATATTCTAAAAGTCCATGCTTGATGCTTTTCATATATGTAAAACTTTCCTTGTTAAATATCCGAGGAAAAATCGTCTCATCGTACAAAATATGGAAGTTGCGTAAGATTGTGGTTACGTTTACACAAACTACTCATATTATGGTAAAAAAAAAACTTGCCTTTACAATAGATTGTAAGGAAAATGTTCACATCATCAAAAACTATAATAAATTTCCTAAACAATGTCATGTAACATTGATGCATTTCTTATATCTTTAACTGCACAACGATGACATAAAGTTTTGTTTTCCTGTATTTACGTGCTATCGGTCTTATTGACCGATACGGTAGAGAAAGGGCTAATACGTCTAATGCGGGATTTTAATATTCCTCTTATACTTATAATCCATTCTGATAATGTATCAAGTTCTTCATTTTCATATTTAGCCCATCGTCTGGCACAATCTTCGACAGAATTCATAAAAGTTCTGTCGCCAATTAAAAGACCAAGGTTCTCTGTATTTAGGACCTTTTAGAATAAGTGATTTGAGGTCCTCATTTTCAGTTATACTATCATCACCAGTAATGACATGTCCAGCTGGGCAATAGTTGAAAGAAGATGAAGAACAAGAACACGTAGGTGGATTAAGCATAAGATGGTCTATACCTAGGCACTGCAAAGTTTGTTTATAATTAAAACATTGGGATGCAATCAGAAGTATATTTGTAGGAAATACTGGGTGTAAGCCTGAACAATTGTAGAAGTATATTTGTGGGAAATACTGGGATGAAACTTGGACTTAAAAGAAGTTAGAATACACGACTGAACTCTGATGACGACGAATGTTGCTGATGTTGGCGGTATCTGTTCCTTTGTTTGTAAAGAGCTAGAGCCACGAAAGGTCAAAATCGGCCTGTATTTTTATGAAAAATTATCTGAAACTTAACAAACAAATATTGCACTAAATATTGTCAATATACATCGTAGTAAATATATTCATATCAAAATGTTAATTCTGTGACGTCATAACTGTGCCGTAGATGTCATAACATTTTTCTCTAAAAATGACAAATTTTGGAACTTTGATTCAAAATTTCAGTTTGGCCACATTCAACGAACAAATTAAAAATTCTGACATGGGTAAAGATATGAAAACTGCACAAATGAATGTTGGATTCAATTTGTTCGATGACAGTGGCCATACGTAAATTTCTTGTTTTAGGTCTTTCACAAACATAATTTATCGAATGATGATAGTTTCTCATTTAAAAAATAGACGTGTCCTTATAAAACATTATAAAATGATAGATTTTCACATAGGATCTCAAAGCATAATTATATCCCAATTATTTTGAAAAGTTTTATGTACATCTATGATCGAGGAATGAAATATAGATTTCGGATGATCATCGTCGAATTATGTGATGACAATAATCAGTTCAACATTGATATTTGGACAGTATATGTCTTTGCTTTTAGGTCCAATTTATCTCAAATGTTGAATATGCTAATAAAATAATTAAAAGACACCAATTATCTTTTTTGTGTTCTTTTTATTTCGCCGATACATTGATGTTTAACTGTCACATAAATGTAAACATGAAAGCGCTCTACAATCATAGGGAGATAATTCGATCAACATAGCATTTGTATTGAGCTTATTTTACTACGAGCAATAACGTAAACCATGACGATATTTGGACAATGAGTTGTCTGAATACACAATATTTTTCTGTATAAAACTTTTCGTGGTTGTAATCTTGCTTAAGGAACTGGCGACATGATTTTGAAGGAATATCATCCATAAGCCGTGGTGGTTTAAAGAGCCTGTGATTGGCAACATCCATAATCATAAAGTTAAGTCTTATTAATCCAAGTATAGACTAGCTGTGCGTCTTGGAATAACGTATGTAAAACTCTTAATGGAACACAGTAACTTTTTATACGAGTATGATGTGGACCTAATTTTCTGTTGACGTAAGGTAAAAGAGAAGTAAACGTGACATCATTTCTACTCGGTTTTTTATATGAACGATGTCCATGACTGCGTTTCCGTTTTTGAGTGTTGGGGAAAGAGTCCCAACATATTCACGTTAGTTCCTTGTGGACTAGTCAAATTTCTCACATCATATACAATTTCATTTCATCCATATAGAAATACAGTACCTTGGGTCCTGTCAACTCCATCGTCAACTTCCCATATTAATGTAGCAATATTCCATTATCGCCTGCATATGGTGTTTACATTTCTCAACTGATTCGATACGCAAGAGTTTGTTCTGCGTATGGTCAGTTTTTAAATCGAAGTAGGCTACGGACAAACAAGTTGATGGTGAAAGGGTTCCAACAGTTTTGTTTAAAATCAGCATTTCGCAAATTCTAAAAAGTTAGGGTTAGGGGTAAAGTTTGCCAATACAATCTATCATTGGGTCAAATCCTGTTTGACGTATTTCATACCGATTGTTAGGCCGTTCTTGGCACACTTATTTTGACCGCGGATAACTCCATTTACCTGACCAAGATATAGTGCTCACTGTGGTTGTGACTGGTTGACAGGGGATGCTTACTCCTAAGCACCTGATCCCACCTTTGGTGTGCCCAGGGATCCGTATTTGCCCAACTATCTATTTTTTATTGCTTATAGGAGTTATGAGACTGATCATTGTTCGTTATCTTCACCTTTCATTCATTTCTTCAATGAATAAGTAAATTAACTCGACCTCGAAGGATTCGAAGCGAACGTTACTGGCGTGAGTACATCTCTAGCGCATGATATATCAGGGTATATGAATACACTAGATAAATATTTCAAAATGCCCACCGGAGGTGTAACCACTCGTAACAATGCTACTCCAAAATCAGCTAATACGATAAAACAGTCTAAAGAAGCCATCGTCTCAGAAAGCTCCCCAAAATTCACGCCCGCAGAAAAAACTACATGCACAATGGATTCAATACAAACACAACTCAGCGAGATCAACAACGAGCTAAAAAGAACTATCAAAGTAAATGACATCAAATCAATAATCAAAGGTGTAGTAGAAGAACTATTTCAAAATCACCAAGAAACAATTGAAAAGAAACTGTATGGAGAAGTGACGAAATTAAGAGAAGAGAATGAGAAATTGAGGAATGAAAACAGGCGATTAGCTAGAGATATCGGAGATCACGATGAAGTTATCAACGATCTGCATAACAAGCTAGAGGAAAATGTAATGATGACAAAAACAGCAGTTTCAAAGGCAAATTATAATGAGCAATATTCTAGGAAAAATATTATCAAATTCCATGGATTTCATGAAAACAAAGGAGAAGATCTCCTCCAGGTCCTAAATGAAGTTCTGTTAGAAGTGGGGACGGATATAGAGGAAAAGGATTTTGGTAGCGATACATAGGATCCCGGGGCAAAAAGATCGTCCACAACCTATTCTCATCAAACTGCGTAAAGCAGGAACAAAGTCAAGGTGACAGATGATGTGCCAAAAGACAACTCTGAACTGATTTCCAAACTCTTAAAGGACGAAAGAATGAATTCAGCTTGGTACTCCAATGGATCGGTATATGGACAGTAGGGTAATCGTAAAATCAAGTTTGACTTATTTGACGATATCGAAAAAAAGCTGCGGAAAAAGTAAATCCATTCAGTGCCGGTTCTTTATTTACTTTGTGACATGCATTTCCGGTGATACTTTTCAAATGAACTCGTGAGGTAAAAACTTGGCTAGCTTGGGAACCATTCAGGAATTAATATGACATTTATGTTTTTTGTGTTTGTCTTTGTGTGAAAGATGTGTGCGTGCTTGTACTACTGGAAACTATATGTATGGTCAACAATATTTTTTCTTGTGTAGACGCATTGTTTACAATACGCAAAAGGTTCATATTTATATCTTTTTATATACTATGTACATGCAAGACGTCAAATGAGCTTCAATATTGTGACATATAATTGTAGAGGTCTTGGTGGAATTGAAAAGAGAAGAGACGTACTTAATTACTTAAAACAAAAGAATTTTTCAATGTATTTTTTTTTTTACAAGATACTCATTTTACCCTTGATGACTACAATCAAGTGAGATCTTTTGGGGCTATGATGTTTACATGTCTCCTGGCCAATCAAATGCAAGAGGCACTGCAATTTTGTTCAATAACAATTTCGAATACATGGTGTTAAATGAACATAAAGTTATTTCGGATTTCAAACATTTCGGTTGAGCATTACCGAAGAGACATTATTTGTCGAAATGCGCATCTGGTGCATCAAAATTGGTACCGTATAAGTTTTACATTATGACCCCTGGGTTGAGTACTCTGCTGGTGGACTGTTAGTCCCCGAGGGTCTCTACAGCCCAGTAGTTAAGTACTTCGTTACTAGCTTGAAAATACGGATGTATATTCAATTGCTGTTATAAAATTTAGAAATTCATTTCAAAATTAAGGATTATCTCCCACATGCATAGCTCTTACCCTTGGACGAATTTGGCTCCACTTGTTTGGCACGCTGGTTTTGGCTATATTTAGCTTTAAAACTTCATAGTTGTTTCGGATTTCAAACATTTCGGTTGAGCATCACTGAAGAGACATTATTTGTCGAAATGCGCATCTGGTGCATCAAAATTGGTACCGTATAAGTTTTACATTTATATGACCCCTGGGTCGAGGCCTCTGCTGGTGGACTGTTAGTCCCCGAGGGTCTCTACAGCCCAGTAGCTAAGTACTTCGTTACTAGCTTGAAAATACAGATGTATATTTAATTGCTGTTATAAAATTCAGAAATTCATTTCAAAATTAAGGATTATCTCCCTCATGCATAGCTCTTATCCTTGGACGAATTTGGCTCCACTTGTTTAGCACGCTGTTTTTGGCTATATTTCGATCTAAAACTTCATAGTTATTTCGGATTTCAAACATTTCGGTTGAGCATCACTGAAGAGACATTATTTGTCGAAATGCGCATTTGGTGCATCAAAATTGGTACCGTATAAGTTTTACATAAAGATAAAGAGGGTAATTTACTTCTTTTAGAGATTAACATTTTTAAAAAGTATGATATCGTATCAGTAAATGTATATGAGCCAAACAATCGAGATTATTTGAGTTTATATCAAATAGTCTGTATTAATTTTGATACACCCTGTAGGTCGGGTCTACGTGACTTTAGCGGCTAGATGGTACAAGTTAATTTGTATGCACTACGTCACACTCGGTACTCCCCGTGATCGAACCCATTCATTACACTTTTTCCAACCGAAGCAGCAACGTGGTTCTTGTATTTGAGGCGGAAACCAAGCACGTGGCCGAAGTTTTTTCTCCCCTTTTTGGATTTATTCCCTACACATAGGTTTTTGACAATTTTTTCCTGCATTAGGAATGCCACCAAAAAAAAAAAACGAGCAGCGACCCAGAGATCCCCGGCCAGGGGGGTCGGGATGAAACGTAATCGTCGGACAACAGCTCAACTCCGGGAACGAAGTCCAAATCACACGGCCACACCTTGGACGGATCGAATAGCCCCTGCAGAGGGGTTTTGTTTTTCAAACTACCACCCCTCCTTTTGAATTGGGAAAAAATAGCGACATTTTCCTCAAATTGGGAATAATCATTCATAGTAAATTAAAATGGTAAAGATGCATAAAATAATCAAATAAAAATTTTTTGTTTGAGGTTTATTTCAGATCCGATTTAAATCGTAAAATAAATCATTCTTTAACATTAAATATGTATTGGAAGTCACACCTTGTATATATATTATTTACTTTTTCTAAAAAATACTTATTGTCTAATTTCATAAAGAAAATAATAAATTATTAATTCACCAGCATTTGTATCCATAATCTTGTAAATACTAGTATTCTATTAATAATCAAGTTTCCAGAATGTCTCTCCTGTTTTGTATTTTTCGAAATTTAGTAAAACCCTATACTGTTAGCCACTTCCTGTTATTAGCCTGACCCTACAAAAAATGGCGGTCAAAATAAATTGTAAACAATATGGCTTAATGTGCATCTGGAAGCTATATACTTCGCTGCATATCTGCTTATATGGATGCCTCTATTGTTTTACATATTCTTTACAAAACCTTTTGCATGTGCAGTGGTTTGGAGAATAAAACTGAAGAAAAAAACGTATTTACTCTTTCAGAAATATACGGTAACCCTTTTTTTAAATGCCTAATTTCCCTAGATTTGAAATTGGGAAAAACATATATATATAATTGGGAAAAAATAGCTAATTTTAGTGAGGGGAAACAGCCGAATATCGGTGGCATTTTAGCCCCAAAAAAATCACTGAATTTTTTGTTGGACCAAGCGGCATATTTACCCTTGGCTTTACCTTGTCAAATTACATGTACATGCGATGATGTCGGCAGTCATGTCCCGCTTAAACTCAAGCAAAAAATATGGGAGGGGGATTTATTGATCTGTCTGTCCTACTCACATCTGCTACGGAATTGGAGCAATTTGAGTCCCACGGGGATTTACAACTTGTCAATGGCAAGCTATGCGTAGTCAAGCGCCAACTTAACTCCTTTTTGAGCATAGAAAAGTGGACATCAGCCTTCATGATTTACATGAGCATTGTACTTCAACATAGTCAAACGGCCCAAGAAATGCTTAAGTACATGTGAGATATAAGGCTTGCAGCTAATCGTTCACAAAATTGGCAAAAGTATGACGACCAATTCCGACTCCGTAAGGCCTCCAACCCTGCTATGTCTTGGGGCAAAATTCACAGCGAATTCTGGTTCATGTACATAAACAACCAATCAAATTTCTCATCTCTAGAAGGTATCAAGCGGTTTATAGGTGTCTCAATATATCAAGACTTCCTATATCTTACCAATTATTTGTTAAAATCTTTCGTGCTTTAACATCAGTATGTCGCTCGCCTTTTTTTTTTAAAATCATGTCTTATTTTTTCAGCAGCCTCTTCATTGGCATTTTTACGGTTTGCGCAGTCAGTAAGTTTTGTCATCGTCGATTCCACAAGTTTCTCAAAACCAGCTAGGTCAAGCGTTGGTATTTTCACATAGGTCCAAGACCAACCAAACCGGCAAACCCCTAGTTTGTCAAATTATCTGCCCAACACTACTAATTAAGGCATATTTATAGCCCCCCTCCCATTACTTATATATTGTTCTTTTCATGCGGATGGCACTCCTACGACACGTTTTCAGTACCTAGAAGATATTGGCATGTTGCCCATAGTTGCATGATAGAAATTCATGGCTAAGCAGGTTAGAGGTTTGTACATTGGACACAACCATGTCATCAAGGCTACTGAGATTGAGTTGTTCCGAACAGATGGTACTCGTCTGTATGTCGGTCCTGGGAAATCAATTATTTCTCAACAATATCAAGCGGCCTTGGATTTTTTTCTTTTTCTTCAAATGTCAAGGTTTTTCTTACCCGCCGCACAAGTAATTTATCATTTCGTGCTTGTTGCTGTTTGCCAATTGTGCGTTTACTTTAATGTTTGTGCAACTCCAGTTTTAAGTACTGAGGTTTGGTCAAATGACTTATTCTTATCCATGTAATTCTTTATTGTATTTTGAGTTTCACTCAGTTTTTAATCCTACAAGTTTTTTGTGGGGGATATTGTTCCAATGTCCGTGGGCGAACTGGGGAGTCGGTAATGGTATGTGATGACTGTTTCTGCTCCAAAACCTGGTTGTTTCCCCCACCTGCTTCTAAAGCAGGGGGCAATTTACAGTACTAAAAGTCGTACAAGTTAAAACAAGTAAACTAAGAGTGGGGCCACCACCGGGGACGGTTGGGCCCACATCCACCTCACTTCAGTGAGGAGATGCTACAGTCTGATGCATGTTGGGGCTTATGTCCAACATGATAATGTACATACCAGGTAGCACTGCAGGAGACAGGGTGAGAAGGGCGGGTCTCGCTTACCTCCTTAGAACGCTGGCGTCCGTTCAGGTCTGGGCACTGAATATTTTATTCGGGCCCCCAGTGTACCCCTTGCAAGTTAAGTTAAACTGGCTCACTGGGCGACTCCCCAGTTACCCCACAAAATTTTCACATGCGGCCGATATTGTCCATTTCAGTATATCCCGAATGTGTCATTGCTGTTATATGAATAAATTGGTAAACGTTGCTTGTGTCTGTTATTCACTGCAATTAGTCATGAACTGTTATTACAGCCAGTTTTCTGGTTTTATCTATCAGGCGGATTCTTTAATTAATGATGATCCACATTTCTTTCAATCTATATCGGACATCATCTCAAACTTTCAAGGTGAATTCATTATTATGGCCGGAGACTTTAATCTTGTTCAAGATGTAAATTTAGATTACTTTAACTACAATAATGTTAATAACGAAAAGGCAAGAGAAAAGGTTTTGAGTATGAAGGATATACACTGTTTGAAAGATCCTTGGAGAGTGAAATATGAACAAAGGAAAAGATACACATGGTTTAAAACTAATCCTATCAAAAAGGCTACACTTGATTTTTTCTTAGTATCAAATGAATTAATGGCTTTGCTAGACAAAATTGATATCAATCCAGGATATAAATCTGACCATTCGATGGTTCATATGGAAATTAAGTTAACTAAATTTGAAAAGGGTAAAGGCTTCTGGAAGTTTAATAGTTCACTACTCAAGGATCATACCTATGTAAACAATATCAAAAGTATTATACGTAAGGTGAAGATAACGAACAGTGATCAATCTCATAACTCCTACAAGCAATACAAAATAGATAGTTGGGCAAACACGGACCCCTGGACACACCAGAGAATAATATGCCGTCTTGCCATATAATCCTGCTTGGATACATATGATCAAGAACGATGAATTACAACTACTCATAGATGATCAGTTGTTGTTTTTTTAACAACTCTTGCTGAGCATAAGAGGTGCTACTATTCGTTATTGTTCCATAAAAAAGAAATTAAAAAACAAAAAAATACATTCAATTGAAGAAGAAATAAAGCATTTAGAATTACTAAGGAACAATGATGACTCCACAGAAATTGTACAAAAATAACAAAACTTAAATGGATTGAGCAGGGAGAAAAAACCAGCGAAATATTTCCTCAGCCTAGAAAAAAGAAATTATATAAATAAAACTGTAAACAAACTTATGCTCAGCAATGGTAATACTATTTCTTCACAGAGAGATATTTTAGCAGAAATTGAGAAATTCTACAAAAATCTTTATTCTAGTTATGATAAAAAATTACAAGATGTAAACATTGATACCATTATTGATAAGAATGATGTTAGAATACTTGATGACAACATTTCAAAAACATTAGAGGGATATATAAACAATGAAGAAGACCTTTTAGCACTTAAAAATATGCCTAATGGTAAAAGTCCTGGAAGTGACGGATTTACAGCAGAATTTTTCAATTTTTTTTGGAAAGATCTTGGATGTTTGTTATTTAGGTCAATAAACTTTGGATTTAATGTGGGGGAACTGTCTGTAACACAGAAACAAGGCATTACATGTATATCTATATTACCAAAAGGAGACAAACCCAGGGAATTACTTACAAATTGGCGACCAATATCACTTCTTAAAGTAACGTACAAAATTGCTTCTGCATGTATAGCAAATCGAATAAAAAATATTCTTGATTTTCAAATACATGACAATCAAAAGGGCTTCCTCAAAGATAGGTTTAATGAGGAAAATACGCGACTGATTCACGATGTAATAGATTCTGTACATGAAAAACGCATCCCAGGTATGCTCTTGTGGATTTTGAAAAAGCATTTGACTCTACATCATGAAAATTTATGTACAAAACGTTAAAAAAAATTAATTTCGGTCATGATCTTATCAAATGGGTATCAGTGTTATACAATAAGGCCAAATTATGTGTTATTCAAAATGGTGGGTTTTTTTTCAAATTGGCAGGGGTTGTCGTCAAGGTGATCCAATATATCCTTATTTATTCAACCTTTGTGTCGAAATTTTAGGCCATATGATACGACAAAACAAAAACATCAGGGGCGTTAAAATAAAGAAAGAATTTGTTTAATACAATATGCAGATGACACAGTTTTATTTTTGGATGGATCAGAAAAAAGTCGAAAAAGTGCTCTTGATCTCCTCTTTCAATTTTCAAAATTTTCAGGTTTAAAACCCAATATTTCCAAAACCAAATGCATTTAGATTGGTTCTAAGATTAATACTAACGATACTTTTTGTAGTGATACTGGATTACAATGGACAACAGAACCATTCACAGTTTTAGGCATTACATATACTGTGAACCTTAAGAACATGGAAAACCTTAATTTCGATAACAGGCTTACAGCTATCCAGAAAGAAATAACCCAATGGTCAAAAAGAAATATTTCTCCCATAGGAAAAATTACAGTAGTGAAAAGTTTGTTTCTATCAAAATTTACGCACTTGTTCATTTCGCCTCCCAAACCAAGTTTACAGTGGATAAAGCAACTTATAAAAGCTTTTTACGAATTTATATGGGGGAACAAAATGGAGAAAATTTCTAGAAAAACACTAGAATTAGATTTTGAAAATGGTGGGTGTAGAATGACCAATATAGAAACATTTATCAAGTATCTCAAACTAGCTTGGTTTAGGAGACTCTTTACAATGTAAAACTTATACGGTACCAATTGTGTTGCACCAGATGCGCATTTCGACAAATAATGTCTCTTCAGTGATGCTCAACCGAAATGTTTGAAATCCGAAATAACTATGAAGTATTAGAGCTAAATATAGCCAAAAACAGCGTGCCAAAAAAGTGAAGCCAAATTCGTCCAAGGATAAGAGCTATGCATGAGGGAGATAATCCTTAATTTTGAAATGAATTTCTAAATTTTATAACAGCAATTAAATATACATCCGTATTTTCAAGCTAGTAACGAAGTACTTAGCTACTGGGCTGTACAACTAATTCTACATGTAGCTGGATAAGCTTATTTTCTGAAATTACTGGTTGTAACATTACAAAATTGTGTCATTTTGGACCTGTTTACTGTAAGCAAAAAGCAAATTCCACTAGAAACTCTTTTTGGAAAGAAACTTTATTTTACCTCGCAGAATGTTTGGAAAGTTTTGAAATGAATGATTTTCATATTTTTTTGGAACCCTTATGGTATAATGATAAAATATAGATTCAAAATAAATACATATTTTGCAAGCAATTATATGACAAGGGGTTTCATGTAAGATATGATTTATTAGATAAGCATTGTAACTTTATCAGCTACCAGAGTATCACAAATGATTACTCAATTCAGATTCCATTTACTACATATGAGGGATTAAAACAAGCTATTGTGCATTCATGGCCTAATATCAAACTGCTTATACATGATACAACTTTTCAACCTTATCAACCTGAATTCATTAAAATTATATGCAAATACAAAAAAGGTTCTAGGAATATTTATGACTATTTAATATCAAAATCACAGCATCGACCTATTTGAGAAAACAAATGGGTAAATGATTTAAATTTGCAATTAGATTTAAATTGGAAACATGTATATACAAACATCAAATCAGATTCAGGACTGATATGGTTCAACTATAGAATCATTCATAGAAAATTAGGTACTAACAAACTCCTACATATATCAAAAATTAAAAACTCTCCACTTTGTTCAATATGTGCACTAGAACCAGAAACAATTAAGCATATCTTTTTTTTATTGTCCTTCTGTCTCTAGTCTCTACACTATGGGCAAAATTATCAGATTGGATTTTTCAAAAATCTGGTAAAAGAATGGGATTTAGTGTACAAACTGTTATTTTTGGTTTTCCAGAAAAAGAACACATGGTTTAAACTTTATAATCCTCTTAGTAAAGAGATACATATTCCAATATTCAAGAAAGAATGTCAATATTGTTTTTGATGATGTTTTGAAATGTTTATATGATTACTACATTTTGGAGGAAAAACTTACAGAACAAATATTTTACAAAAAGAAATGGTCTAAATGGAAATGTCTTTTTAATTAATGATAACAGCATTTCTTCTTTTTTTAACAATACGTACTAGAATATACATGTAATTGTCTATATCGCTTTCTTTAATCTGTATGAGAGTGTGAGTAAAAGGTGTATATGTATTTGTTGAAAATGATGAAAACAATAAAAAAAAAAAAATAACTCGACCTGTGCTTTATAATGAACTACAATATATATTTGATTAAACACACATTGAAATATATCAACAATATTAAGAATTTTGGGGGGAATTTAAGAATTCTTTGTGTACATTACAAAGTAGAAATCAAAAATGGAAATTACAGTGAGGAATTTAGGGAGGAGGGTCATCCCATCGTTTTTTAAATCGCACACATATTCTAAAGATTTTTAAATGACACTACTTAATTATTATTGAAACACAGGCTTTGAACGTTTGAAATATCTATGATAAAAAAATTCCTCCTGTAAACAAACTATTAATGAACAATTTTTATTTTTTTCATTTCATATGTTTAAAACGTTAAAAGCCTGTGTATTGAAACGTTCATGTATATAATGATATGATATAGCAATGCAGTCTCTAAAATACTGCTCTGTATTCACCATTTTGCTTTATTCAAACTAAACAGTTCCAGAGTAGATGACCCTGGCCCATAACAGGATCGTGTCTTTGGCTATCACCCCATCATTGGTTTGCCCCCCCCCCCCCCCCCCGTTTGATAAATCCAGAATCTGCCAAAGAGATGCAGAAAATTTCTGAATATGAAACGTAATTATAGTATATACACTTTATATTGTTATTCATGGATTAGAACAATCACAATCCACACACGAGAATCGTAAAATTAACAAAGAAAATAGGTTAGACAGCCCTCAGTGTAATATCATCATCATTACGTGTTTTGATGTCCATGAATTAAAGTTAAGAATTATATTCCATCAATTTATCATATTTTCCAGGATTTTGGTGATATTTCCTGCTGGCGTATAGTTAAAATATGAAGATAAATCCAACGAATTCACAAAACCGTGAAATAGGTTACACTTCTCAGACACTATCACTTTATTAGGTAAGTTGGAAGACAGAATGAAACAATTGTATTAATTAGCACTCATGGAGTAACACTATATGGCCAGACACAGACATCTAGTGAGATTAAGGATTTTTTCTAGGTATCTGTTCATTTACATCTTCAAGGACGAGTTTTTCCGATTTCTTTGGACTCTCTTCTTTGACCTTCTTATCACTGACTTTGGTCTTCTCCTTAATGGGTATAACGGCTGTAGAGGTATTTCCATTTTTCGGAGGGGGGTTGTGCATGGATTCCACTATTGCAACCAAGGACGCCATGATAAATAAGCCACCAGCAGCACACTCCAGGAACCAGCCCATCTTCAGTACAAACTGCTTCACCGGTAAGTTCATGTTTTGGTCGAAAGCTTTACTTAATGCAGTCTTTGTGTACTGATATTTGTAAAGCATTGCTCCTAATATAACTTCCAGTGCTGAAAAACAGCATAGAATGTTGTTTTTAATAGTTATATGTAAAAGATAGCACTATTTGGAACTGTGATAAGAATATAAGGAGTGCCTTGACATGTCAACACCCTAATTATACCTCTCACTGTGAACAGAATAAATATCATCTTTCTCACGATCGATCTCATTGGTTCAAAAAATCATAATTTCTGTACAAGTTGTGCGTTTAGTACATGCAATAAGTAAATTTCCTGAACCAGTCTTTTGTCGTATTAAGTATACACAGATAATTACAGGTCCTGTGTCTCTGTTGTGTACCATGTCAACGTATACACGGATAATTACAGGGTCCTGTCTCTGTGTTGTGTGTTATGTTAACCTAAACACGGATAATTACAGGTCCCGTCTCTGTGTTGTGTGTTATGTTAACCTATACACAGATAATTACAGGTCCTGTGTCTCTGTTGTGTGTTATGTTAACCTATACACAGATAATTACAGGTCCTGTCTCTGTGTTGTGTGTTATGTTAACCTATACACGGATAATTACAGGTCCTGTCTCTGTGTTGTGTGTTATGTTCATCTATACACGGATAATTACAGGTCCTGTCTCTGTGCTGTGTGTTATGTTCATCTATACACAGATAATTACAGGTCCTGTCTCTGTGTTGTGTGTTATGTTAACCTATACATGGATAATTACAGGTCCTGTCGCTGTGTTGTGTGTTATGTTAACCTATACATGGATAATTACAGGTCCTGTCTCTGTGCTGTGTGTTATGTTAACCTATACACAGATAATTACAGGTCCTGTCTCTGTGTTGTGTGTTATGTTAACCTATACACAGATAATTACAGGTCCTGTCTCTCCGTGTTGTATGTTATGTTAACCTATACACAGATAATTACAGGTCCTGTCTCTCCGTGTTGTATGTTATGTTAACCTATACACAGATAATTACAGGTCCTGTCTCTGTGCTGTGTGTTATGTTAACCTATACACAGATAATTACAGGTGCCGTCTCTGTGTTGTGTGTTATGTTCATCTATACACAGATAATTACAGGTCCCGTCTCTGTGTTGTGTGTTATGTTAACCTATACACAGATAATTACAGGGTCCTGTCTCTGTGTTGTGTGTTATGTTAACCTATACACAGATAATTACAGGTGCCGTCTCTGTGTTGTGTGTTATGTTAACCTATACACAGATAATTACAGGTCCCGTCTCTGTGTTGTGTGTTATGTTAATCTATACACATATAATTACAGGTGCCGTCTCTGTGTTGTGTGTTATGTTAACCTATACAAGATAATTACAGGTCCCGTCTCTGTGTTGTGTGTTATGTTAACCTATACACAGATAATTACAGGTGCCGTCTCTGTGTTGTGTGTTATGTTAACCTATACATATATAATTACAGGTCCTGTCTCTGTGTTGTGTGTTATGTTAACCTATACACAGATAATTACAGGTCCCGTCTCTGTGTTGTGTGTTATGTTAACCTATACACAGATAATTACAGGTGCCGTCTCTGTGTTGTGTGTTATGTTAATCTATACACATATAATTACAGGTGCCGTCTCTGTGTTGTGTGTTATGTTAACCTATACACAGATAATTACAGATCCCGTCTCTGTATTGTGTGTTATGTTAACCTATTCACAGATAATTACAGGTGCCGTCTCTGTGTTGTGTGTTATGTTAACCTATACACAGATAATTACAGGTGCCGTCTCTGTGTTGTGTGTTATGTTAACCTATACACAGATAATTACAGGTTCCGTCTCTGTGTTGCGTGTTATGTTAACCTATACACAGATAATTACAGTTCCCGTATCTGTGTTATGTGTTATGTTAACCTATACACAGATAATTACAGGTCCTGTCTCTGTGCTGTGTGTTATGTTAACCTATACACAGATAATTACAGGTCCTGTCTCTGTGTTATGTTAACCTATACACAGATAATTACAGGTCCTGTCTCTGTGTTGTATGTTATGTTAACCTATACACGGATAATTACAGGTCCCGTCTTTTGTCGTATTAAATATTAATCTTGAAATAGGTATACATGTATCATACTACTTGATTTTGAGTAGATCCTATAAACTAAAAAAATAAAGGTCGTTTCCCCATCACTACTGGTAACAGTATTCATTATTCTACACGCCTGGAAATTTTCGACCGATGAAATCTATCATGGTATGGAAAACAAACTTATCCCAAGATTCCATTTATAGAATACGTATAAATGTTATAAAATATAGATGGAATGGAATGCAATACAAACTGCAACATTATAGAATGGAAATCCAATAGAAATAAATATATACAATGAATGACGAAAATAGTGTACAATTGAAAATATATATAATATAAATTATACAATATATATGTGGAAAATTAGAGAATACAAATAGAAAATATACAAAACAAATTGTCAATCATACAGTACAGATGAAAAATTATACATAACAAATAGAAGTTAAACGCGGAATTATAGAATACAGAGTACAACTTATACATGTATACATATTTCCACATATTTCAGCTTTTCTGTAAATAAGCGCCCCCCCCCCCCCCCTTCCTTGGTTTTTTTTTTTACTTCTATGGGTAATATTGCATTGAAGTAGCTGAGTGTTATTGTGTCATTTGATGATTGTATACATGTATGTTGTTTAATCTAAGGCAGCTCATGTTGTTAATTCAGGCATCAATGCCAGGTATGTTTAATCCGTAATAGTGTTCTGAACTTTAACGGACATCACTCTAAATTTACTGCAGCATCACTTCCATTTTTCATTCTGCAGCATTCGAGAAGGTCGGTAAATTTTTAGAGCCGAGATATTTGAAATAATATTTATTAATTAAGAACATATTTTTTGCTAAACTTCTTTCACAGTAAGAATGATTGTGTTTGTATAATTTTTCGAAGCAAAATGGATCCGATAACGTCTGAGTTTTGTGATTTTTAAGGGATTCTGATTTAGTGTGGCCTTGCAAGAACTAGTCATTTGACCCACCCACCCCTAGGTTATATAAAATATTCATATCCCCCCCCCATTTTAAATGTTCAATTAGATTAAAATATTTCTGTTTAAATTTGTGGGAGCATACCGCCAGTTAGAACGGTCGTGACGAATTAGAGGTTAGATCAGGGAAGACCGCACGAAGTGTCAAACTGAACCGCCCGCTACCGAACAGGAACCGGTTGACGACAGTCCATGTATTTCGGCAGCAAACCCTGGCCATTCAAATGTAGACAGGTACTGCAAATTTATGGGCGCACCGGAAGGGGGGGGATAAACCCATACCAGTTGATACCATCAAATTTGCATTAGATCATGATGATGATTTGGCCATCAAAATCAAAATCTACACCCGTCCTTGCTACTAATGAAAGGTTAAAATACATGTATATACATTGTATATGCACGATGTTACGTACTGGGGATAGTAGTTCCTCCGGGTGAAAACTATACGATGAGCAGTTCCGACTCAGTCCTAGCAGATTTTAGTCGGTTGAACATTCACACGGAATCATTGGTGATATACAGTGCTGGGGATCAGGGTTTGGCAACTGGGTCTCGGTACAAAGTTGGGTAACGTTCATATCAAAGTGCATTTGAATTACTTTCAATAAATCCTTGCTACTTTAAGTTACTAGAATTAGAATATAGATTTATGAATCCATCTACACATAGACAAGCGCTTGCTCTTAGCATGGGATGCTTCATTTCCGGTTCAATGTTTGAAAAGACTTCAATGTTTCTCCAGTGAGTGGTTACAGAATAAGTATGGTTTAGGTACGATAGAACACTATTTGGACGGATTTATTTTTCGGGGGGGTGGGGGTGGTTGTTGTCTGCAATCGAAGGCATCATTTCAGGATTATGGGTTCCATTAGCAGTAGACAAACTTGGGTTCCAGATACCCGTTTAGTGTTTCTGGTATTAGAAGTAGTCACTGTATAAGACTAGCAGGATTCCCAAAAAACAAATTCCTAGTAGTTGAAAAAGTAAATTGATGAAAAGTTATGTTGAAGCGACATATACATGTATGTACAAAACAGGGTTAATTTAAGAGTCTGACAAAGGCAGATATCATCTGGCCTCGAGCACTCGGACAAATTGCTCACTTTAATGCCTACCTCTCCCTTATAATTATGCTGAATATACAGTTGGAGCATATGTAGTGGCTCTTGGGTATACGGAGTCGATGATGCAACCAACAGATTCATTGTTTCAAAAGCTCTGGAAGGTTTTGGACATCTGGAGTCAAGGGTGGATACATGGTTACCAGTTACAAAACAAATCTAGCTATAATGTTGATAGGAGTAATAAGTACTGTGTATTCCAGTCTTTATAACGCAGTTATAATACAACGGCTTATACTATGGCCTTTTTAAGGGATGGGTGTTTGTATATTGTTTACGTCTCTCTCGAGAATTTTTCACTCATTGCCGGTGAAGAGCTGCGAAACTTGGGCCTATGCTCGGCCTCACCCATCGACGGGAAGTCTTCAAAATTTGGCGTATATTCGGCGCTTGCGGCCTTTGAGAGGGATGGATCTTTATCGTGTCACATCTGCTGTGAAACGGGGCCTTAGTTTCTGCTATCTCATTTGGAAGTCTGTCCTATTTAGTCCCCATTTTATGACAAACAAGGGGTACTAAGGACTTATTCTAACCCGGATCCACACGGGACATTTTAGGGGTTGGAGAATTTGCTTCATCGACAGGCAACAGCAATACACCATTCTCGGAGTAGTTGATGTGAGCATACGAAATTGCAAATTATTGTGCTTCTAGCCTAGGTGTCAAAACTGATCAATCAATTGGGGAATGGGGTGACGTGGTACTAACTTGTCATGACTCATTCATTTACCCTGTTATGGCTAATTTTAAGCAAGTTAGACCAAATTTTAACCGACCCTAATTTTGTCATTTTGGAGGGAGTCCGTTTGCAAGATATCATTTATCAGCAGTTTTGGATGACTCATTGCCGTTATAGCCCTAGATCGCGTGTATTATGGGAGAGTCTATACGCCCGTGAACGCAAATGCCCAAAAGCCCGTGACTTCGGTTGTAAACACATATTTTGCATACGTAAGCCGTTTGTGTGTACTTTTCTAATGTATTGGTAAACAGTAAAAACGTTAACATTCTTTCATTTCAAAGAAATTTTAAGTTGTAAAATATACTCTACAGTAAAACTATAAATTTCCTCGACCTATTTAAACTTAAATTGAGCTTATAACAGCATGATAAGAAGCCCAAAGTTTAAAGAATTAAGTACGAAGCCCGTGACTTCATCTACACCTTTTACAGTAGTATGAAACCCGTGACTTCATCCACACTCTAAACAGTACTATGTATGGGCCCGTAACTTCACCTATACTTCATACAATACTATGTATGAGGCCCTTGACTTCAATTACACTCTATACAGTACTAGGTATGAGGCCCGTGACTTCATCTACACTCTATACAGTACAATGTATGGGGCCCGTGACTTCATCTACACTTTATGCAGTATTAAATATGGGGACCATGGCTTCATCTACACCCTATACAGTAATATATATGGGTCCGTGACTTCATCTACATGCCATGCAGTACTATGTATGAGACCTGTGACTTGATTAAGAGAGATTTATATAATAAAGCAAGGGGAAGTGAGTACTTATTCTAACCCGGATCCCATGTAGTTTTACGCTATATATTTAAAAATAATTCATTTTTACTCTAAAAGTACTTTGGACATCAACTCTTCTATGGATATAGCAGAACAGTTTTATAGTATATCTGTGCACTTCGCACCCTATGAAGATCACAACGAAAAGCTACGTCACGACGTACATCTTACAATTCATGTCTATATGTTGTCGTTATATTGATAGGCGTTATCAAGTGATAAGCTGTATACGTAAAAAAAAAAAATTCTTGTCAAATGCTGGTTAGATAATATATTATTTCAATTTCGTCTCAAATCACTCAACATTTTTATATTTGCGCGAAGGTCATAATTCACATTGTGACCTTGAAATCGCCCCTCTATTTTCTCACGATCCCGATCATCACTACTTTATGTAAGGGAATCTAATTTACATAATTATTGCGAGCAGAGTGTAAAGGGGTGGCGATATACGGTGTATGGTGGTGTATAAAGTGTATATATTTATATTCCTGTTACAAGAGGAAGAGTTAGGACACACTTCTGACACCTAAAGAAACCCTCCTTTCCTCATCTGATTATGTCTAGCATACTCTTGAAAATGAAAACGAGTATCCTGCATTAGATGCATTTTAAACTTCCTTTTATCGGAGCACTCGCTCTCTCTATAGATCTGGGATTTTACTATGTCAACTATCTTTTCTTTTTCTTTTTTTAATATAGGAAGTCTCATAATTTTTCATGAAAAAGTGAAGATAATGAACAATCTTATAATGATTACACAATTGAGAGTCGGGTAAACACGGATCCTTGTTAAAGTAAATATGAGTGGTGGCAACTGCGGTTCCAGTAGTGGTGTTCATGAGAATGTGAGAGGTGATATGTGGTACATAATTGGTGGTATATGGTGTGAATGAAAATTTGGGTGGTAGTGTATGGTGTTAACGAAAATGTGAGCGGTGTTATGGTGGTTAAACATGCAAACTAATAAAACTAAATCAATCTCTTTAATTAATATTATGGAAAGAAATGCAAAATTAAGGACCTATATAATAGGTAATAGTGGGAGTAGTGTTAAAGAAACCCAAGTCATGGGAATTGGTGTGCCGATAGTGGGGAGTAAGTTTTATTTAGCGTATAAGTGGTAGTGTGTGGTGTACAAGTGGTGGTATGTGGTGTTAATAAAATGTGGGTGGTAGTATGGTGGTGACACACGCAATCTAATATCGGTAGATCAATCTCTTTCATTAATATTCTGATGCAAAGAAATACATTACTTAGGACCTAAATGGGTAGTGGTGTGAGTTATGTTAAAGACGATGTAAGTGATGTCTTGTGGTGTGCCATTAGTGGTGTACAGTTGCCGTGAGTTGGTGGTATGGGGTGTATAGGTGGTGGTACGTGGTGTTTGAGTAGTGGTATGTGGCGTATAGATGGTGTATGAGTGGTGGTATGTGGTGTATAGGTGATGGAATTTGGTGTTAATGGAAATGTGAGTGATTGTATGGTGGTGACACATGCAAACTAAAAACGGTAGATCAATCTCTTTCTTTAATATTGTTATGCTAAGAAATGCAAAACTATATAGGTAGTGTTGTGAGTAATGTTAAAAAAGCTGTAAGTGATGGCATCTGGTGTGCCAGTAGTGGTGTACAGGTGGTGGTATAGGTGGTGGTATGTGGTGTTTAAGTGGTGTATAGGTGGTGGTGAGTGGTAATATGTGGTGTATAGGTGGTGGTATGTGGTGTTAATGGAAATGTGAGTGGTGGTATGGTGATGTTAATGGAAATATACATCGTAGCATGATGGTAATACATGCAAACTAATAACGGTAGATCTATCTCTTTCTGTAAAACTATCAATTCTCAGATCTGTATAGGTAGTGGTGTGAGTAATGTTAAAGAAGATGTAAGTGATGGCATCTGATGTACCAGTAGTGGTGTACAGGTGGTAGTATGTGGTGTATAGGTGGTGGTAAGTGGTGTGTGAGTGGTGTTATGTGGTGTATAGGTGGTGTTAATGGAAATGTGAGTGGTAGTATGATGGTGATACATGCAAAGTAATAACGGTAGATCTATCTCTTTCGTTGATATTGATATGTAAAACTATCAATTCTCAGACCTGTATAGGTAGTGGTGTGACTGATGTAGGGAAACAAAAAGGTGTTAAAACACAAGTGTTAGTATCTGATGTGGCATTAGCTGTGTGTAAATGGTGTTTATGGAAATGTGAATGGTGGTACGTGGTGTATAAGTGGTGGTATATGGTGTTCATAAAAATAAGGGTTGTGGTATGTGGTATTAGCGAAAGTGTAGGTAGAGTGTTTGCGATGTTAACGAAAGTATGGATGGTAGTAGTTGGATGGTTATTTCACGTCTCCCGAGAAATGTTCACCCTTATATACACCACTTGTGGATGAAGTCCTATGCTTAGTGGTTATTACCCCTAGCAGTGATGGCTCTTTCGCGTGCAAACGCCTACAGCCATAGGGCCTTCCAAAAGACCCGTAAATGCAGTGCATTTGGAGGGCCAATCACTACCAATGTTTACGTCTGAGGTTGGCGATGGCATGAGGGGGATTCGAATTCATGAGCTTCCGGTTAGGAAGCGAACGGTATACCATTGAGCAATGCGCCCCGTAATTGCATGGTGGTGGTGGAAGTATATAAAGAACCTAAAAGCCAGGAATTATTCATTCACTTTTATGCATTCGAGCAGTTAACATGATTGAGTGCTCAGAGTGTCATGCTTTATTTTCCCGCAAAGATGCCATGATGCGTCATAAAAGACTAAAACACGGTGACAAAAATGAGGAAGAGGATATTGACATGAGTGATGTCTCTCCAACACAGAGTGATACTGACAGTGACGCAGAGGAAGACATATCGTCTTTCGCCAAATGGCACATAAAGCGCGAAAACATATTGCCGGAGAGTGGCAGAAGAGATACGAGAAATACTTGAACCAAAATATGTCAGAAAAGAAAGCTAGTAAGAAATCAGACGAAAAGACTAAAGGAAAAACTTACCAACAGTTTAGAAAACTGTATGAGCGGTTCCTTTACGATCAATATCAGTTGCAAGAAGACACAACGCACGAACAGGTGACGGACGCCATCGATGAATTTGTGTCCGACAATCATGGATTAAAGAAATCCATTAAAATGGCTCTTCGCAAACACAAATATTAACTTGAATCTTACCTAGATAAGTATGACAATGATGAAGACGACGAGGAGGAAGACTAACCGATGTGACATAATCACACCTTTGTATAACGAGAAATACTGTCTTTAAAAACTGAATTCATTCAAAATTTGACCTGCATCTACTTGAATGAAAAAGCTACATCAAATGAAATTTTTCATCTGAAATATGCAATAAATAAAAGTTGTAAATCTACAAAAATGTGTTATTTTTTATGACATGGGTATTACGAAGCAAACTCAAATAAGAAATGTAACGAATCCTCAGGTGGTAGGATCCAATACCCTGAAGTTATCAAGAGCGGTTCCTTGTACATTTCATCTGGAAGATAGACAACATAGGTGGTAGTGCGTGGTGTACAAGTGTTGGTATGGGGGTGTATAGGTGGTGATATGTGGTGTTAATGAAATGTGGTTGGTAGTATGGTGAAACATGCAAACTAATAACGCTAGATCAATCTCTTTCATTAATATTAAGGAAAAAAATGCAATATTAAGGACCTATATAGGTAATAGGTTGAGTTATGTTAAAGAAACCCTAAGTCATGGAAACTGGTGTACCAATAGTGGTGAGTAGGTGTTATGTAGCGTATAGGTGGTAGTGTGTGGTGTACAAGTGGCGGTATGGGGTGTGTAAGTGGTGATATGTTGTGTTAATAAAATGTGGGTGGGAGTATGATGGTGACACATGCAAACTGATAACGGTAGATCAATTTCATTCATTAATTTTGTCATGCTAAGAAATGCAAAACTTAGGACCTATAAAGGAAGTGGTGTGAGTAATGTTAAAGAAAATGTAAGTGATGTTATCTGGTGTGCCAGTAGTGGTGTACATGTGGTGGTATGTGGTGTTTGAGTGGTGGTATGTGGTGTATAGGTGGTGGTATGTAGTGTATGGCTGATGGTATGTGGTGTTAATGTAAATGCCAGTGATAGTATGGTGACACATGCAAACTAAAAACGGTAGATCAATCTCTTTCATTAATATTGTCATGCTAAGAAATACAAAACTTAGGACCTATATAGGAAGTGGTGTGAGTAATGTTAAAGAAAATGCAAGTGATGGCATCTGGTGTGCCAGTAGTTGTGTACATGTGGTAGTATGTGGTGTTTGAGTGGTGGTATATGGTGTATAGGTGGTGGTATGTGGTGTATGGCTGATGGTATGTGGTGTTAATGGAAATGCCAGTGATAGTATGGTGACACATGCAAACTAAAAACGGTAGATCAATCTCTTTCATTAATATTGTCATGTTAAGAAATGCAAAACTTAGGACCTATATAGGAAGTGGTGTGAGTAATGTTAAAGAAAATGAAAGTGATGGCATCTGGTATGCCAGTAGTGGTGTACATGTGGTGGTATGTGGTGTTTGAGTGGTGTAATGTGGTGTATAGGTGGTGGTATGTGGTGTTTAGGTGGTAGTATGTGGCGTATAGGTGGTGGTATGTGGTGTATGGCTGATGGTATGTGGTGTTAATGGAAATGCCAGTGATAGTATGGTGACACATGTAAACTAAAAACGGTAGATCAATCTCTTTCATTAATATTGTCTTGCTAAGAAATGCAAAACTTAGGACCTATATAGGAAGTGGTGTGAGAAATGTTAAAGAAAATGCAAATGATGGCATCTGGTATGCCAGTAGTGGTGTACATGTGGTGGTATGTGGTGTTTGAGTGGTGTAATGTGGTGTATAGGTGGTGGTATGTGGCGTATAGGTGGTGGTATGTGGTGTATGGTTGATGGTATGTGGTGTTAATGGAAATGCCAGTGATAGTATGGTGACACATGTAAACTAAAAACGGTAGATCAATCTCTTTCATCAATATTGTCATGTTAAGAAATGCAAAACTTAGGACCTATATAGGAAGTGGTGTGAGAAATGTTAAAGAAAATGCAAGTGATGGCATCTGGTATGCCAGTAGTGGTGTACATGTGGTGGTATGTGGTGTATAGGTGGTGGAATGTGGTGTATATGTGGTGTATGGGTGATGGTACAGTATGTGGTGTTAATGGAAATGCCAGTGATAGTATGGTGACACATGCAAACTAAAATCGGTAGATCAATTTCTTTCATTAATATTGTTATGCTAAGAAATGCAAAACTTAGTACCTATATAGGTAGTGGTGTGAGTAATGTTAAAGAAGATGCAAGTGATGGTATCTGATGTGCCAGTAGTGGTGTACATGTGATGGTATGTGGTGTATGAGTGGTGGTATGTGGTGTTAATGGAAATGTGAGTGGTAGTATGCTGGTGTTAATGGAAATGTGGGCTGATTTGGAAGGACCTGCTACTACCATAGTAAATTCGTGTTTCAATTGAAATGGCACTAGTGTCTCGTATACATCTTGATAAATGACACGAGTTCTAGAGTATCATACATATTTATTTACAAGTAAAAAACTTCAATTTATTTACAAATTTTAAAACACAGGCAAATTGTTTATTTAATAAATGTGTAAACTTTCAACCATTGTTCTTCTTTAATTCAATTCTTTATTTGAAATTTAACAAAAAAGGAATATCAAAAGCAATATCAAAACGTTCACATGCTATCTCCTTAGATTTTCCCCACCTGCCCAGCTGGACCTCCCCACCTGGCTAGCTTGACCGCACCAGGTGGCCTGCTGGCCACCTGCCCAGCTTGACCGCACCCGGTGGCCTGCTGGCCACCTGCTTAACCCCACGCTGACCCCTACACTCATGTCAATACCGCTCAAAACTGCACTCCGCTGAACCGGCCATCGGCCCGCACTCAAAACTGCACTCAGGTGAACCGGCCATCTAGCTGCGTTATACTACTGTCGGGGTTCGAGACCTAAGCCGTAAGCCTTCTCAAGAACTTTTCA
Source organism: Ostrea edulis (assembly GCF_947568905.1). NCBI lineage: Eukaryota > Metazoa > Mollusca > Bivalvia > Ostreida > Ostreidae > Ostrea > Ostrea edulis. The sequence goes on from NC_079169.1 coordinate 12,737,532, forward strand.
CTCATATGGAGACGTCACCAATACCGATGAAGGACTTCAAATTTAGGCCTATGCTCGGCGCTTACGGTCATTGAGCAGTGAGGGTTCTTTAGCGTGAAACACCTACTGTGACACGGGACATCCATTTTTAAGGTCATTTCCGAGGACCCGTGACATTCACACCTGATACCGAGCGTTTGGCGATTGAACTGTCACTACCTGTTTTAACGGCTTAGGTCTCGAGTGATTATTCCGTGTACATTCGACCAGACTCAAACTAATTGAGAGAAATACATGTACATCTTTAACTTAGAGAGATATCGCTTTTTGTTTGAGATATATCTCTTAGGGATCCTTAAGATGGGCGGATTCAAGTCTTTTTTCTTCAAATTGATATGACTGGGATTAGGATTGATCAAACTTTACATAATGCATCTATACAGGAAAGAAAATCTTTTAAAAAGTCTTCTTCTGTAGAATAGCTAGACCATGTTAGTCGTATTGGTATTAAGACACCCCCGTGTGTGAATGGATTAATTCAAGTTGGGTTATACTGTGACCCTTTGGGGCGAGGTTAGGGCCACAGTATGGGGTCAAAACATTTCTGGGGAATAAACTTTCAAAAAAAAAATTAAAACTCACAACGCGACCAAGGTGACTCATGTGAGCGATGTGGCCCATGGGCATCTTGCTTTATTTGCATCTAAAATGAAATATCAGTATCAGATCAAAGTGCGTTATTGAAAATGGTTTCATTTCCTAGGATATCCACTAGTGTTTGAGATGGATTAGTACATGTAAAACTTATACGGTACCAATTTTGATGCACCAGATGCGCATTTCGACAAATAATGTCTCTTCAGTGATGCTCAACCGAAATGTTTGAAATCCGAAATAACAAAGTTTCAGAGCTATTATAGCCAAAAACAGCGTGCCAAAAAAAGGAGAGTCAAATTCATAAATCCTAATTTTGATGGGAGAAACTTTTACACTCGCATATTATCTAGTGTCAAAACTTCACATAAAGACTCCCGAAGACTGTGGAAAATGCTTACAATTTCAGTCCATAAACAGTTGAAATTCCCTTTATGACTTACAGAAACTAAACCTCAAACACTGATTCCCAGTGTAAGCTGAAGATAATCTATATATACCTAGACTATCAATTTTGGGCTCTATTTTTATGCCCCTCCCCCTTCAAAGAAGAGGGACATGTTGCTTTGTACCTCTCGGTCAGTAAGTCGGTCGGTAGACCACATGGTGTTCACTCAATATCTTGAGACCCATTGACTTGATCATAATGATATTTCATATGTGGGTTGGTTGTGGATAGAAGGTGACCACTATTGTTTTTCAGGTCACATGGTTAAAGGTCAAAGGTCAATCTATTCTGGACATAGGAATATACTGTCCGCTCAATATCTTGAGAACACTTTGCTTGACAGTCATCAAACTTGGTAAACTGGTACATCTTTAGGAGAAGATGATCCCTATTGATATTGAGGTCGCATGGTCAAGGGTCACACTGGACATAGTAATATATTGTCCACTCAATATCTTGAGAACCCTATGCTTGACAGACATCAAACTTAGTACACTGGTAAATCTTTAGGAGAAGATGACCCCTATTGATTTTAAGGTCACATGGTCAAAGGTCAATTATTGAACTGGACATAGTAATATATTACCTCCTACATTTTAAGAATCATTTGCTTCATACCAAACTTGGTACACTGGTACAGCATAAGGAGTAAATGACCCCTATTGATTTTTAGGTCACATGGTCAATCCACTCTCGACATAGAAAGATATTGTCTGCTCAATATTTTGAATTGATGATACTACTATCAATTAAATGATGTGTGTGTATAACCCTTTTCAATTTTTGCACCATGGGGGCATATGTGTTCTACAAACATCTCTTGTATATGTTTTGATAGTAATTTAGATTACAGTGTATCAGCCATGCTGGGGCAGCTCTAGATTATTTCAACAATATATGCAAGTGTCTAGTTTGAAAGTAATTTTATTCCAGGAAGATTTCAATTCATTACACAGTTTAATTGATTTATTAGGGTTTTTAGCCGAGTTGCAACGAAGTTGAACTCGTCTATTGGTTTGGTGATGCGGGTGGTTGGGCGTCAACATTTGGTTTCCGGATGACAACTCAAAAAGTTTACAATCTAATCAAATGAAACTTTAATATATTGTTGGGTACCAGGTAAGGAAGACCCCTACTAATTTTGGAGAAAATGGTTAAAGGTCAAGGTCACAGTGACCGGATATTAGAATGAACATTTCAGAAAAAATTGGTTTCTGGATGATAACTCAGAAAGTTTAAATCCGAATTAAATGATACTTATAGATATTGTTATGTACCAGGAAAGGAAGACCCCTATTGACTTTGGAGAAAATAGGTCAAAGGTCAAGGTGACAGTGACCAAAAATAAATTTAAAATTTAAAAAAAATTGGTTTTAGGAGGATAACTCGAATCTTTTGAATTTGAATCAAATGAAACTTGGATATTTTTACTGAAGAGACATTATTTGTCGAAATGCGCATCTGGTTCATCAAAATTGGTACCGTATAAGTTTTACATTATGTATTAGATCTATCCGGATTCTCGTACTATGTAATTCATATTTTAGTCACATCTTGTGTATGAATATTGACACATGTTTTGGGATAATAAAAGTAGTTCCATGATGGCTGAAACACGTGTTTGTATATCTAGAGGGAACACAACATTCTTGGCGACGAGGATGGAATACTAGGGAATAATTATACCCATAGACATTACAGATTAGTGATATGGGGGACGATCAAATCGTTGCAAACGGTGCAAACCCTGAGGTTGCTGCACCTAATGCAAATCAACAATAAATACAGGTCAGATCAATCGGTAACATCAGTGCATTTGACGAGTCTATCGAGACATAAGAAGTATACACAGAACGTGTTGATCTCTATTTTCAAGCAAATGGGGTGCCGGATGCACTCCGAGTTCCTTCATTCTTGGTGATTGTGGGTGCTAAAACGTACGGATTGTTGAAAAACATTGTTAGCCCCCAGAGGCCTGCAGAGCTCACATACCAAGAAATTCTCGATCATTTGAACAATCACCTAAACCCGAAACCGTCGGTCATCGCCGAGCGTTTCCGATTTCATAAACGTGATCAACGCCCTAGTGAAACCATTATGACATATTTAGCTGAACTTAGGAAGCTATTTATTCATTGTAATTTTGGAGATAATCTGAACGACACTTTGAGAAACAGATTTGTGTGTGGAATTCGTAATGAAGGGACACAGAAGAAATTACTGGCAGAACAAATTCTTACATTTGACAATGCTGTGAAAATTGCGCACGCTATGGAAACTGCAGGACGTGATGCCGTTGAATTAAGGGAACAGCGAGCACCTACTGCTACAGTACACAAACTGGGAACTAGAGCACAGGGGAAAAGTAAAACACAGCCTAAACAGACTAACAGTAGGTCATCTACGCAGACAAAAACTGCTAAACCTTGCTGGAGATGTGGAGGTGATCACAGTGTGACACAGTGTCGACATAAACATTCAGTTTGTCATTACTGTTCGAAGAAGGGTCATATTGAGAAGGCATGCATCAAGAAAAAGAAAGATGTCGCGAGAAAACATGGTCCAACCAGAGTGAAATATGTTGATGGACAGGATGATGACTTATTTGAACCATTACTACATGTTCATAGTATCAACAACATCAACAAAATTGACCCGATTATTTTACATCTGTCGATAAATGGACATACTTTGCCAATAGAACTAGATACAGGGTCGGCAGTGTCGCTCATTCCGGAAAACTTCTACAGAAAACATCTCAGTGACATTCCCTTGAGAAAAACAAAGGTGAAACTAAAAACTTACACAAATGAATACATAGCTCCACTTGGAACTATCGAAGTAGCTGTGACTTTAGATCAACAGGAGCACATCATGAACCTCATAGTAATGAAACAGACTGGACCAGCGCTATTTGGCCGAGACGGACTACTACTATTCAAAGTCAACTGGCAGGAAATTAAGGTACACACGTTACACTAGGAAGGACAGGATACAGAGACTCTGTTACAAGAAATACTTGCTAGACACAAACCAGTGTTCGAAAAAGGAATCGGGAAATTGAAAGACATTGTGGCGCAGTTATATTTAGAGGACAACGAGCAGCCTAAATTTCATAAGGCGAGACCAGTGCCTTGCTCTTTAAAGCCGAAAGTGGAAGAGGAGCTTCAACGTTTAGAAAATGATGGAATAATTACGTTTGTCAGTCACAGTAATTGGGCATCACCTGTAGTTCGTCTGTGTGGAGACTACAAGGTGTCGATCAACCCAGTTCTTAAAGTGGATTAGTATCCATTACCGAGAAAACAGGACATATTCGCTACACTGTCTGGAGGAAAACGATTTTCCAAAATAGATTTGAATCAAGCATACAATCAGATGGAAGTAAATGAGTCATGCAGAAAACTACTTACAATCAATACACATAAAGGTCTCTACCAGTACAACAGATTATAGTTTGGAGTAGCTAGTGCCCCAGCCATATAGCAACGTGCCATTGAACAAGTGTTACAAGGGATACCGTTCCCATCATGCATACTGGACGACATGATCATCAGTGGACAATCGGATGAGGAACACTTGGCAAACCTAGAAGCAGTATTGGAACGTTAAGGAAGATTCGGTCTACGGGCAAATCTTGACAAATGTGAATTTTTCAAGGAGGAGGTCACCTATTGCGGTCATATAATCTCAGAGCAGGGACTTCAGAAGTCACCAGATAAAGTGAATGCTGTGTCGAATGCGCCAAAACCTGAGAACCTACAGCAGCTTCGCTCATTTCTTGGGTTAGTTAACTAATACAAGTCCTTCATACCCAATTTGTCTACTGTGCGTGGACCATTGAATGAACTACTACAAGGGAGAAGACTTGGAAATGGACGCCACTGTGTGATAAAGCCTTCATGGGTGTCAAGGAAATGATGACGTCGGAACAAGTATTGTGTCATTATGATCCGAACAGACCCGAGAAACTAGCGTGTGATGCATCTCCTTACCGACTGGGTGGTGTTTTGTCACACATGATGGACGATGGCACAGAGCGACCAATAGCGTTCGGGTCAAGATCTCTAAACAAGCCTGAGAAGGGATTCTCTCAGATTGACAAAGAAGCGTTAGCATTGTACTGGGGAGTATTGAAATTTCACTCGTACTTATATGGTCGTCGTTTTACTTTGGTAACAGATCATAAACCCTTGGTATCTATTCTGAATCCGCAGGCAGGAATCCCCGCCATGACAGCAGCACGTTTACAGCGATACGCGTTATACCTCGCTGGACATACGTATGATATCGAATATAGGAATACCAGGCAGCATTGCAACGCGGACGGACTAAGCAGACTTCCACTTACGACTTCTGTCGATGACTACACTGACACGGTGTCTGTGTTTTACAACTCACAAATTCATCAGCTACCGGTTACAAGCACATAAGTTAGTCATGAAACACGTCGGGATCGTGTTCTATCGCACGTATTAGAAAGCGTAACAGAACAAGTTACAAAATGATGAACAATTTCGTCATCGCAACCAATTTCAGGAACTATCTTGTCATCAAGATTGTCTTATGTGGGGGAATCGTGTTGTCATACCTGAATCGCTGAGGCAGAGGGTTTTACAAGACTTACATGAAGGACACTCCGGAATGGTCAAAACAAAATCTGTCGCAAGGTCATACGTATGGTGGCCTAAACTGGATCAAGATATCGAAGACTTATGTTCATCATGTTCAGAATGCCAGAAAACGAGCAACATGCCGCGAACAGCACCAGTACATCCTTGGGATTGTCCGAATAATTCTTGGGAACGTTTTTTTTAACTCCATGTTTTACTTATTATCGACGCACATTCAAAATGGTTGGAAATTTACCCGATGAAATCTACCACAGCCAGTACCACTATTGAGAAATTACGCATTTCGTTCTCACAGAATTGTTTGCCAAAACATATTGTTTCAGATAATGGACTTCAGTTCATTTCAGAGGAATTCCAGACGTTTCTTTCGCAAAATGGTATCTAACACATCACAGTGGCACCATATCATCCAAGAACAAACGGTCAAGCGGAGCGCGCAGTCCAAATATTCAAACAAGCGATGAAAAATGCGAAGAATGACAACCGTTCGTTACACCACAAACTGAGTGTATTTCTATTTAAATACCGGACAACGCCACATTCCCTGACAAATAAAACGCCAGCAAAGTTACTCTATGGTCATAATTTGAGAACCAGACTTGACATTTTAAAACCAGACTTGAAAGCGAAGGTGGAATCAGGACAAGATCGTGCGAAACTATCTAAACATTGCGGAACAAAAGTTCGGGAGTTCAAATCAGGACAAAATGTGATGGTTCGTGATTATCGCACCCTGGGTCATCGATGGATACCAGCAGAAATTGAGGCACAAACAGGACCACTTTCATATACGGTAGATCCAGGATTCGGTACAACTTGGCGTTGGCACACAGATCAACATCGTACAGGATCATGTACAAAAGAACCAGAAGTAGTAATTTCCGCTCCAGTGACACCAACAGGTGGCAATATTCAAGCTGAGGAACGATCTCCGAAAAAGATCTCAACTGAGAAAGAATCCGCACCAATCGCAAACGCTAAAACTCGGGAAGTACGTCGTTATCCGAAGAGAGAAAGACGTGCACCAAAGCGCTTAGATTTTTATGGTCTGATTACACTGTGTTAAGGAGCATAATAATTTCCTGTGTAATCAGAAAGATCCCAAAGTTCTTCATTTGTAAATGTGTTAAAAATTTAGATTTTATTTTGTGTAAAATCATTACATTAAGGTAATTCACAAGAACCAGGGGTTCTTTTCATAGTTCATACTTTAAGTCATGTTCCAAGGTGTTCTTCCTTCAGTTTTGTGCAGTATTATAAAAACAACTTTCAGACGCAGGACAACGAACATTTACTGACATTTTTAGCAACTTAAACTCAATGAATATGTAATGAACCACTTTGTAAATGAAGGGAAGGATATGTTGTATATTAGATCTATCCGGGTTCTCGTACTATGTAATTCATATTTTAGTCACATCTTGTGTATGAATATTGACACATGTTTTGGGGTAATAAAAGTAGTTCCATGATGGTTGAAACACGTGTTTGTATATCTAGAGGGAACATAACAGATATATTGTTGGATACCAGCAAAGCAAGGCCCCTATTGGTTTTGAAGGAAAAAGGTAAAAGGTTAATGTCACAGTGACCGAAAAAAGATTGAAAACTTCAGACAAATATGGTTTCTGGACAGTAAGTTTAAAACTGAAATTAGTTCTTCACAATTATAAAAATATGCCACATCATTCTTGACTTTACAATGTATCCCATGCAACTCGGCTCATGCACCCTTGGGTGCATATATTGATTTTTTTCTTTATCATTGTCAGGTTTGGCATGTACTACCTATGATTTATGTTGTAATGAAGTAGGTCACAATCCTTGGATTGCCAATAGAAGATAGAGACTTTAAAAGGTGTAAAGAAACTGAAACATCTCCAAAGAGGGCAAAAGAAAACAAGGCACTGTATGATGTGTGTAGTTACACATGAACTATGGTAGATCAGGATAGCAAAATATTTTTAAAAGGTCGGTGTGACCAGTCGACAGGGGATGCTTACTCCTCCTGGCACCTGATCCCACCTCTGGTATGTCCAGGTCCGTGTTTGCAATACTCTGAAGTTTGTATTCTTTACAGGAATTATGAGATTGATCATTGTTCGCTATCTTCACCTTTTCATTTTGTGCAGATGTTGATAAAAACAGGGATGGAGTGCTAATTTATCTGTGGAGCAGTATAACTCAGTAAATTTCCTTATTTCAATCTAAATTAATTTTTGTATGTACATGTGTTTAATGTTATGTATGGTGGCTTATCTTTGCTATCACTTGTCAGATAATTAAGTCGCTTTGCCAGATGAGTATGTTGACTTGTCAGTTAATTATGTCCGTTGATCAATATCTGAAAAGTATGGAGCACCGTATCAAGAGCCATTCTCTGTAAGCATCAAAACATGTGGAAAACGACCGACACGGATTTTGACGAAATTTTACACAAAGTATGCATACTTCAGTCCTTTAATCATGACACCTTTAAAAATGGGCTTTGACTCGTGTTTCAATGCCAACAAGACATCCAATTTTGTGAAAAGTAAATATTGAATTTTTCTATATAAAAATGTGTATATTCATTTTTCATTTAATTTCCATTGCTATTTAATTAAGATATGTTGTGTGTAATTTTTAAAAATAAAATTAATTTACTGCAACACCTTAACATGAAATATATGCCCTCAAATACCCCAAAATTCCACTGAAAATGAGAGAAAATTCTTTCAATATTGTGCAAAAACACAACCACTGGTGGATTGTTCTTACATTGATAAATATGTATCGTATCTACTAGAATAACGTATCAAAAAATTAGAGATGTCATATTTCATTTAAGAAAATAAATTGATTTTAAAATTTGCACTATTACGAAAATATACGAGTTTTTCCGAAATCTAGATCACCTCGACTCTTGACTGCAAAGCGTATTCCAAGTATATTCATGATCAAGACAAGTTACGTCCCTTTTCTGAAGTGAAAGTAGAAATTCGTGAGCGGTGATTTGGATATTTTGAGCTGGTTTAAGTCTTTAAACCAACTAGAATTTTACATTTGATACTTAAGTGTTTGTCGGAGGCCGTTCTGCTCTCGATGGGTAGCTTTCAATGATGATGCATCAGTGGATTTACGCTGCGATCGTGATTACAACAGGGAGAACTTGTATGCAAAAACTTCTGAGAAGATTGGCCGAAAAAGAAACGCACAGGTGGCATTGAATGTGTCCAATGCTGTTGTCATAACAATTCAGATCCGTAAGTACTTTACTATCATTCATTTTGCCTCAGTTTGTAAAATAACTAGACAGTAAACAAATATATTATATAGATTTATCCAATTCCATATGCAATTCACCGTTGACTGTTGAATATAAACTTCAAGCAAAATCTTGTTCATGGAAATACCT